>NC_056055.1:194216086-194862753 GCF_016772045.2 Ovis aries
TATCTTTCTCAAAGAAACAAGATGGTCCTATTTTTCCATCATCAGAGTTGTTTTGATTATATGCCTTAATAGTCAATTTATAATGCAAGACTTATAAAAACCCATTAGTCTTGAATTTGAGTTGGACTATCAGTGAGGTATGGACACATGATATATTTTATCCTTTTTCCAAATTACATATTTCCTAATTTTGTTCCCTATAAAGGCCTAGAACAGTGACAAACCCAAGCAGCAAATGACCATCCCAGCTCACATTTCCCCATATGCATAAGCCATAACTTCTTGGAGAAGAGACTGATTTCAGATTTGGGGTAGAAAATGCACAAATAAGCACAGAAATCTTGTCATATCTGAAGGTAAATCCACTATCAAAGACTACTGAGATTGTTTCAAAAGGACTGGCTAAAGATTGCCTAATTTGGGCATGAATAAAGATAAAAGTTGCAATGAATTAAACACATCAAATATGTTTAAATACATAAATTAAAAATTAATGTAAAATAAAAAGATTCATTAGTTATCTTGGGAGGATCATATGAATCCAATTCATTATTTTAAAAGCTGGTAAGTAAATTAATAGAGTAAAGCTTTTATTCTGCCTTTTCTATACTAACTGCAGCTAAGATAATCACATTACTGATGAGCTGGTTTCTCTTTATAAAATGCTATAGTTCATAAATGAAGAAAAACAATATTACAGTCATATTTTGCAACTCCAGCTTGTTGGATGTAGCACCAGAGTCTGCTCCCATCATGAAGCAGACAATGACCAGACACTATGTGCCTCCCAGTGGAAGTTCATGGCATCATCTCTAAAGCAATCTTGACAGTAAAAACTGAATAGTATTAAACCTGTGGATTTACCTACCAATTTATAAGAAATATGGACAAAAGGGAACAATTGTGTTTTATTCTTAAGTTTTTATATGTAATTAATTTCAGAAACATAATAGACATGGAAGTGGAATGACTGCAAATCCTTTGTGCAAAGTAAGCCTAGACTTTTTCAGAAATTTCATACAGAAGCACATAAGTATTTGCCTGGTTCAGACTTTTGTCTTAAGAAGGAGTTAATCCTAGTGGCAAAGGAGGCTTTTTTAGAGAGGTTGGCACTTAACACAATGCCTATTATTTCTCTAGACATCCTATCTTCTTATCTTGCTCTTGGTTTTGTGAAGAAAGATGAAAGAAAATTGCTAGCACTCTGTAGCACTGTGTGCTTGATTTTTAGTAATCTCAGCTTGGATTCAGAAATTTTAAATGTTTTCCCTTCTGAAAAAAGGAAAAAAAAAATAAAGAGTGAGATTCAAATAAGGGGCCAACAGGGAGAGGGACAGTTAAATTGGATTCTATAGTGTTCAGTTCCCTGACTACAAGAATAATCCTGTTAATAATCTTGTCTTTTGACCTTATGAAGTCTGGATTCTTTGTTGCCTATCTGCTGAACACACACATCTCTCAGTGAATAGTGAAAATCTAAAAAAGTTGAAATACCAACTTAAAAGTTATTTGCTTTACTTGGAAACCAAGGAAGAATTCTAGGAGCTATGTCCTATGTCAAGTCCAGGAATGTTAATGTATTATTCAGCTCAGTGATTAATACCAGAACTCTTTTTGTATGACAGCAAGCTGTAAACTGCAGGATGACTCATAATGATTCCACATCTGAAGGCAAGTTATTTACTGCTTGTTTCAAATCTGTTCATGATTAATGCTTATTGCTAAAAATATATTGTGTGGTGTCAATTTAGTTCTTCAAACATTTAACAATTATTCATTAAATATGTAATGAGTGCCAGCTCTGTACCGGGTATTATACTGGGTGATGGGACTATATAAATGAACAAGATCTACACATTCTCTCCACTCTGGGAGGTTTTATTGGGTTAGCCAAAAAGTTTATTTGGGTTTTACTGTAAGGTGGTACAGAAAAACCTGCACAAACTTTTTGAGAGTCCCTTGAGCAGCAAGGACCAGTCAAATCTTAAAGGAAATGAACCCTGAATATTCTTTGGAAGGAGTGATGTTGAAGCTGAAGTTCCAATACTAGGCCACCTGATGTGAAGAGCTGAGTCATTGGAGAAGACCCTCAAGCTGGGAAATACTGAGGGCAGAGTGAGAGGAGGATGACAGAGGATGAGATGGTTGGATGGCATCACCAACTCAAAGGACATGGAGTTTAAGCAAGCTCTGGGAGGTGATGATGGACAGGGAAGCTTGGCCTGCTGGAGTCATGGAGTCACAAAGAGTTGGACACAACTTAGCAATTGAACAGCAATAGTTTGGTGGATTTTCTAGGCAAGCACATGCCAAGATGAAATTAGAAGTTCAAGAGGTTAGAGGAAATACCTGTGAGGGATCACAGGAGAAGGGAGTGAGAGTAGATGAGGGGAGCCCAGACCCTGACGCAGGCCTGACAGTGCCGCAGGAAGAGAGGAAGAAAGGAAAGTAGGGTAGGGAGAACCTATATCTACAGTGCAGCCCTGAGAAAGTCTCAACCAGGCTGATGGGAAGCAAAAAGAGGAGTCACATCAGTCTTGAAGTCCATAAATGGCCCAGCTTGAATACTTCTGCTGTGCTTAGTCATTGGCTCAGAGGAGCTCCGGCAAAGTATGGCCTTGGTATGAATGCTATGGTGGAGCCTGTAGGTGCAGCAACTGGAAGCAGTCAGCTCACTGTGCAAGTTCTTTCCAGCAGGCTGATCTAAAAGGTGAAGTGCCACGGCTGTAGCAATGGGGGAGGCACACACTGAACAAATGGATACAAGGTAGGGTGTATTATGGTAGAGATAGTATGGGGGCATTTGGTGGTACAGCCAGAGAAGTTTATGGCAGTTGTTCACTGTCCTTCCCTGTTCTGCTCTCTGTAGTAGGGAAGAACATTATTCCGGTTTCTTTATCCTGTGCCTTTCAGATAGGTTCAACCATGAGAGGTAGAGCCAGGAGATTGGAAGGGGGCCAGGGAGGAGAGTTCCGTGGAAGTCTCCCTTTCTCTATCTGCCCTCTCCAATTCCTCTAGCAGTAACTCTGTCTCTTCTGAGTGCCTCATTTTATGGTGCTAGCTTCTTCTGAAAAGCCATGATTTCTGGGACCCTGCTTGTTGCCATCGTCTTTTTATTGCACAGAGATAATAGTAGCTCCATTCTGTTATTAGTCTCTGTTACTAACCTTTTGTCTTCCTGTCCCCTTATTTACTTTCACAGCTTTCTCATCATCTTTGTAATGGATTCCTTGTATTAAATCCCCTCTGTTTGAAAGACCAAAAGGACTCTGAGTTTTTTAGATATACCTTGAGTGGTAGACCTGGTCTGGAAGATGCCATAGAGAAGATTTCTCTAATGGAATGACATTTAAGCTTAAACCTGGGGGATGGGAGGAGCTATCCAGAATGGACTTATCATAATGCTGATGTTCAGTCACTCAGTTGTGTCCGATTTTTTGCGATGCCATGGACTATAGCATTCCAGGCTTCCCTGTCTTTCACTATCTCCTGGAGTATGCTCAAACTCACGTCCATTGGGTCAATGATACTATCCAACCATTTAATCCTCTGTCACCCCCTTCTCCTCCTGTCCTCAATCCCAGCATCAAGTTCTTTTCCAGTGAGTAGGCTATTTGCATCAGGTGCCAATGTATTGGAGCTTCAGCATCAGTCCTTCCAATGAATATTCAGAATTGATTTCCTTTAGGATTGACCACTTTGATATCCTTGACGTCCAAGGGCTGTCCTTGGTAAAGTACTTGTTCATTTCCTTTTATTTTAGATGATTTGTTAGATTTCAAAGAGTGTAATGATTCAAAGTAAATATTTTGCAACTGGAGCATTTGGGTTCTACTTTCTAGATATGTGATTTCAGGCAGTTTACTAAGTTACTTGTGCTTCAGCATCCTCTTTACTAAAATAATAATAAAAATGTCACCTCCTATGGAAGCTATGAGAAGCAGTAAGCTGATATATATACCCAACTTAATGTTCAATATTATTCTTTTTCATATGTGTGACAGGACTCTGTAGAAGGTTTTCTATGTGAATATACACTCTGAGCCTTCAGAAGGGTATTGGATTTAGGATAGATGCTGCTTCATTTTTATCTAAAATCTAATGTTTCAGGGGAGAAATCTGAGGCCAGCCTGATTTTTGTTACTTATTTTAGGTCACCTTCTTTTTATGCCTGGATACTTGAGGGTTCTTTTTCCTCCTAGAAATTCAGTAATCTTGTTAAGATGTGTCAAGGTGCTAATCATTTTTATTTCTTTATTTTTTAAAGAATTTTGTTGTTTTGATAAGTATATCATATTATTCTGTAGGTTTATTAATTTCTTTCTTTTAGGAGAGGTTATTGTTTGTTTTTCCCTATTATGTTATTGACACGTTTTTCTGATCTATTATATTTGTCTAGGGGAAGCCAGTGTTTTCCTTTCAGTTTACAAATTGACCCAGTGAGTTTACTTGACATTTTTCATGAAAAGCAGCAGGCCCTTATAACCAAGTTTATGATTATGGTATCAATACATATCATTAAATGTAAAGGCAAATCTGGAGATAGCTTTATTGTTCCTTGGATATTTAGTGACCTCTCTGCTACAGATGGCACCTGTCTAGCTGCTGGAGTTTATCGATCAGTTGGAATCTGCTTGGTTACTTAGAAAGCTGCATTTGCTTTCATAGTCTATTGTTTATCCTCTGCCCTCCATCTCTCTTTTGTTAGGTCTTCTTCATTTGAAACAGTTCAGAGTTTCACTTACACTCGATATTGGGCTTTATTCAGTGATAATGTAGTTTTGGGCTGTGTCCAATAACAAACTACAGATTTCTGTACATCATAGAAATCATCAAAGCTTAACTGGGCAAAAGGCCCTCAGGGGTTGAATTCCACACACCAGAGATCCACTCTCTTCTGAGTCTTCATTAGAAAAATCAGAAACTGCAAGCTCTGGGGTGACCACAAAGGAATATCCTAGGAAAAAACGTCACTATCCAAGATAACCTGGACTTTCAGAACCATTGTCACTTAGCAGTGATGTCCTGGCTAAGAGCATGGACTCCAGAGAAAGATTAGCTCAACTCAAGTCTCTGTTCTCCCTTCTCCAAACTGTGCAGTCTTTAACTTCTGCTAAACTTTAGGTTACTCGTCAGTGAAATGGTGATAATAATAATAATATTTTCCTCATAGTTTCCTCATAGGAGGTGATTATTGTTGGTGATTATTAAATTAGCTAATACTTTGTGTGGTGCCTTACACATGGAAAATATTCAGTATACTTAAGTTGTTCTTATTGTCACTTTGTTGATTACTGCCCACTATTTAAATCAGCTCTGTATATTTTACTGCTGGGTCTTATTTTTATATCATAAATGCACTCTATTTTCTTTTAAGACAAGACATTTGGGTGGTGACTCTCATTGTTGGCTCCTGCGGAAATTAACCCATGAACTGGGCAAGAAGATCAATGCACTGGACATTTGAGCTAGCATTCAGTTTTTTAGCAAGAATAAACTGAAGGAGAATGCTGGAAGCCTAAATCCCTATTTCTTAAATGGCTTTGGACTGGGGTATTCTATTTTCTCCTCAAGGAAGATCAATTATCCAGATGTCAGATTTCTGCTGCTTGCTCTTCTATTCTATCTTTTCTCTCTGACTTTTTCATTTCTTTTTCCTTTACCTTTTCTTTCTGGAAGAAAATGTCAAATCTCTCTCCACATCCCAGCTTTAATGTTCTGCAAGGTCACTTTAGTTCTCTACAGCTGTGAGTGCTATTTTAAATACTGTTATGACATTATTAGTTACCTTACATGCTTTACTTTTTTCCCCTAATGTAGTCATTCCCTTTCAAAAATATCTTCCTATATCTTATCTTTCATTTCTAATAGTATAAAAACAATGGTCTAAAATGTTTGGTGTTTGCTTTTTGGAACGTATCTTTGTAAAAATATACTCTTCCAGCTTTATCATGTTATTTTTTATTTTCTTGCCAAAACTTTTCAAAGGACTTAACACTGTTTATTTTGTGTATACTTATCTTTGATAGAAGGCAGGCCTATTTTGATCTGTTATTTGAGCAAAAATTTAAGATGATATATTCTCTTTGGGTCTGCTCACTGTTTAGCTTGATTTTTTTAAACTCTTCCTTTTATATCTAATGGTAAAAGAGATAATAGAGATTCATACTAACAGTTTGAATATTAGGCGACAGATAGTAATGGAGAGGAAAATGGGGCATGAGAAGTTCCAGAAGGGGATAGCACTTTATAAGTCATTTGAAACCAGCGGTCAGACTTCCATATCTGATTTTCCTTTTAACCTGGTCATTGCTTTTAGGTGCATGATGTCATTTTTCTGTTATCTGCCTGTCAATCCACGTAAATGTCCTTTAGTTTCAGGAAAATGCCTCAGAGTCAGGAATTTGTCAGTTGGTGAGAAGTTGCCTGTCTGTGCTTTTTTGTGTGTGGCCTCATATATTTTCTCAGCCCCATACTTTTGCCTTGGAGTGTTTTAATGAAACACTGAAAGTGACTCTAAGGCAGGAAGTTCCTGCTTTTCCTAAATTTCCTGTCTTTGCTCTCCCTTTTTTCCCTCAATCTCTCTCTTGCTTTCCTTTTAGGAAAAACTCTTCTTCAATTTAGAGCCGTATTCCATCACACTGCTGCTGCTGCTGCTAAGTCGCTTCAGTTGTGTCCAACTCTGTGCGAACCCATAGACGGCAGCCCACCAGGCTCTGCCGTCCCTGGGATTCGGAAGGGGAATTCATAACAGGAAATTGGGGTCAGGAAAATCCCTACTTCTCCCTGGCTCACATGGTTTGCTCCCAAAACAAATGTGGTACAAGGGGATCCAAGTGGACTTGTCCCTTGCTGAGCCTTGCCTCACTTTCTCACAACTCAGAATGGTTGGGTGAAGGCATTTGGCTGAGTGGGGGCTGAAATTCATGTTCTTGCTGACTGAGCTGTGTGTCCTGGAGTAAGGCTGCCCTGAGGGGAAGAGAAATTATCTAAAAATTATCATATGTACACTGTTTACTTGCCCAGGCTGGGGGAACTGAGTCTGACTCAGTGTGGAGATGCTGATTTCTGTTTGCACAGTTTAGCAAGGGCTCTTAGTGACCCTGGCAACATTAGGTGTTTGTGGGCTGTGCTTTCTTAGAAAGGAGATTATAGCAGTTAGCTCTTGATAACTCACTACAGTCTTGTTCATTTGGGCCAGCTCTGGGAGAAATCCCTTTACACACTTTCCTTGTTTTTCAGTTGAAAAAACAGAGGAATTTTGATCAGCTCTTCGGTTCTCATCTTTCTGAGAAGTCATTACTTTATTTTAAAACATTTATTAATTGGTTGAAAAAACCTAAATGAATGAGTGAATGAATAAAGGTATATAGTGAAATGTCTTCCTCCCAACCCTTTCCCCAATTTACTGAGTTCTCACTCCACTTCTTATAGGTAACCATTATTAATGGTTCATTGTGTTTTCTTCTGCAATTTCTTTATATAAACACAAGTAAATACAAATATAAAAGTTATTTCTTATTTCCCCATTATTCTTTAAAATAGAAAATGTATACCATATGGCCTACATTTCAATTTTTATTTTCTCTGTTATATGAATTGTAAATACCTTTATTGTTACCAGTTCATTTTTTTGTCTTTTGGCCTTATTTTTATTTTATTTTATTTCTAGGTAGAAATCATTTAAGATGTAATCAAAGTTCTCAACTTTATTGGCTTTTTCATTTTGAATAATATTTTGAAAGAAATCCTTGAAACTAGGTTTATAAAGAAGTTCTTCCATGTTTTCTTCTATGGCTTAATTATTTACATGTAAATCTTTGATTGGTTTTGAATTTATTCTTGTATAATGCACTTCCCTTGTGTCTCAAATGGTAAAGAATCTGCTTTCAATGCAGGAGACCAGGGTTCAGTCCCTAGAATGGGGAGATCCCCTGGAGAAGGAAATGGCAACCTACTCCAGTATTCTGGCCTGGAGAATTCCATGGATAGAGGAGCCTCGTGGGCTACAGTCCATGGGATCACAAAGAGTCATGATTGAATGACCAACACTTTCACTTTCAATGTGTAAGTTTATAAGATATGAATATATTTTTTTCCTAGATGGATAACCACTCTAAACAGGGATAAGATATCAATTCCTACTCTTACTACTTTTATTTGCCCTTGTACTGGAAGCAATAATTCATGTAATTAAAGGACAATAGAGTTACAAAAATTTTAAAGAAGGCTGAAAAAATTACTATTTCTAGGTGATATGATTTATACTTGGAAAGCTGAAGAGAATGAATAGACAAATATTAAAACAGTAAGAGATTAATTAAAATAGTGTAATAAAATTATATACATATAAACCAATAGCTTTCATGTACAAATAACAAGTTTTAAGATCTAATATAATTTTTTAAAAGCTTATATACATTGTGGCACCATAAAAATAAAATACCTAAGAATATACTTAATAAAGCATATGAGTGATCTATATAAAGAAAAGTTTAAAACACTGTTAAAAGGCACCAAAAACCGTTGAACAAATGAAAAAATATATCTTACTTTGGATAGCCATAGTCAATAAAGATATCATTCTTACTAAGTTAATTTATACACTGGGATACCAATGAAAAGATCAATACTATATTTAAAAAGTATACATATTGATGCCAGCTTCCTTGGTGGCTCAAATGGTAAAGAATGTGCCTGCAATGCAGGAGACCTGGGTTCGATTCCTGGGTTGGGAAGATCCCCCGGAGGAGTACATGGCAACCCACTCCAGTATTTTTGCCTGGAGAATCCCCATGGACAGAGGAGCCTTGCGGGCTACAGTCCACGGGGTTGCAAAGAGTTGACATGACTGAGTGCCTAAGCACAGCACAAACTGATGCAAAAGAATATTTGGAAAAATAAATATGAGTAGCTAGTGAAATTCTGGAAAAGAACGTTGAAGAGAGTGAATATTACCAGATATTAAACCTATTATAAGAACCTCAGAATTTAATGCAGTATGCTACCATTGCATAGATAGACCAGAGAAATAAATAGGAAGTTCAGAAATTGACTCCAAGAAATAATGGAAATTTTGTACATGATAAGGGCACAGTCTTCATCTAGCAGGGAAAAGATGATGTTGGAAAAACTCATATATTTTAAGCAACAAGTTGTGAATAATCCTATAAACATAGTGAAAATTCTAAAATGCATCACAAAGAACCCACATCTCCTAGAAAAGCTAATGAGGCTGAAGAGGCACTCTGTGTTCCTACAACTTCAGCAAAGAAATAAGCTACTTGTTCCTATGTCACAATGAGGGGCTTCACTGGTGGCTCAGATGGTAAAGAATCTGCCTGCAGTACAGGAGACCTGGGTTTGATTCCCAGGCCAGGAATATCCCCTGGAGAAGGGGATGGCTACCCACTCCGAATTCTTGTCTGGAGAATTTCATGAACAGAGGAGCCTGGTGGGCTGCAGTCCATGGTATCACAAAGAGTCAGACATGACTGAGTGACTAACACTTTCACTTTCACACGTCAAAATGAAGCAAGTTGCCAATTTCATCTATAGAGATTAGAACAGAATTTATTTGTACCCTTTATCTACTTTCCAATGGACAGGTATATAGAAGGAGAGAGGAATTAGGCTTTTTGCAAAAATAAAGCAGAATACTTATAAGTTCTAGAAATAATTTGCTTTTAAACAATCTATGGCACAGTGGGGAAACAAGACGGTATTCTTGAATGGTTTTAAAAATACCTGTTTCATTCAGCATAAGGAAACCTTAGAGGATTGTTGGCTAGCTACCCTTTATTATCTTCCAAGTAATTTTTGCCTTGTTTTAATGCTATCATGGAGATGACATGTAGGCCACCGAGAGTCCACCAGCAGGCAGGATACAGGGGAGGCAAGCTGTGTGCAGTGTTAATTGCTTTCATTAGCGCTCAGGAATTCTTAGGTATGTAGTTTGGCTTAGAGACTCGGCTCCAGGTTTTTCATCTCTAGGTGTTCTTATTCTAGGCTTGTTGCTTTATTGCCTTGCTTGCCTAATTTCACTTTCACCCATTTTCTAGGTTAAATTTGAATAAAATTCCTTCATATCTTTCTGAGCTGTTGGGCAAGGTAGCAGTGTTGTATAGATTAACTAATTCAGGGTCTTAAAGTCATTTGATTCAGGGTGCAGTATAAATGCAAAGCAGAATGCACCGTAAAGCAAAATGCTAATTATTGCAGGCAATGCAGATGCTACTTTTAAAGGTACCAGATGTGTATCGCCTCTCAATATCATGGGCTGGCTCCTGGAAAACAATATGAGGCATGTGAATGGCACAAACTGACTGAAACAAATCACTCACAAGAATAAAAACCACTGAGCAAGCAGAGCTACGATTATCCTCAGAAAAATTAGAATGCCACTTTCTGGGAGAGAGCCCGGTGAAATGGGCAACAGAATATCTGATAAAATACCGGATCCTAAAAATTTTTTTAAAACACTGATGAATTATACTTTTGTTTGTTTTCCTTTATACATTGTTGTACAGTTTAGCAGTTTAGTAAGAGGTTGGAATGCCACTTAGTAGACTTGGACATAGTACCATCTAAGTTATGAGAAGTTTTCAAGATAATTTTTTCTGATGTAGGCTCAGGATGTTAGAGTATTTAGTTTATAACAATTTATTATGTGCCTGAGTCCCTTGGACAGCAAGGAGATCAAACCAGTCAATCTTAAAGGAAATCAGTCCTGAATACTCATTGGAAGGACTGAGACTGAAGCTGAAGCTCCAATAGTTTGGCCACATGGTACGAAGAACTGACTCATTGGAAAAGACCCCGATGCTGGGAAAGATTGAAGGCAGGAAGAGAAGGGGACGACAGAGGATGAGATGGTTGGATCACTGACTTGATGGACATGAGTTTGAGCAAGCTCCGGGAGTTGGTGATGGACAGGAAAGCCTGGTATGCTGCAGTCCATGGGGTCGCAAAGAGTTGGACATGACTGAGCGACTGAACTAAACTGATTATGTGCTATGAAGACCAGGTAAACACAGTGTTCAGGAAGAAACTGAATTTGCTTTTGACTATCCACAAGATTAAGTTGGTCTTATAACTATTTTATTTCTATTACATATCCCCCCAATTTTTTCCATTTGGGGCACATTAGTTCAAACTACAGACTAGAGGAAATGGAAAGGGAAGAATAGATTAGCTAAAAGGGTAAGTAGAGTTTCTCTAAGTAAATGTAAGAATTTCCCTCTAACCATGTCAAAGGAAGAAATCTGGTAAATTGCCTAATTTTGTTATCAGGAAGGAGGGAGCATGTCAATTCTTCAAAAGTTACTTTAAGCATTTGATTCTGAATTAAATTTAATACACAGGATCTAATAAAGGGATAGCTAAGCAACATACTGTACTGTGTTGAAAGTTTTATGAAAATAATTTGAAATATAAATTTAAATAAATTCTGAAAATTATAATATCCTATTATAGAATATGAAAGATTAAAAGAATCTGCAGATTCACAAATATTTAGAGCTGGGCCCTTTTATCTTATGGCAGAATTCTCTATATGACATTGCAGAGACTCCTGAGGTCCAATATGAATATAGAAATAGACAAAAACAGTGATGCTGGATGGTTCTGAAAGCCATCCTATATAGAAATATTTCATCATTCCAACTGAAAAGGAGCTTTATAATAGGATAATTTCTTGATTTTTTTTTCTTGACAGGCCCCATTATCTCCTTCTGTAACTCCTTTCTGTCTAGCATAATTTCATTCATGACATTTAATATTTAAACTATCACTTCCAACATAATCAAGCAGGATGTACCTGAAGAGCTCCTGTGAGTGACTCGGCAATTTCAGGGACAGAATTGAGCTGCCCACACAAATGGTCCGTGAAGGCGGCAAAGAAGAACAATCACTTTGAATCGTGCCCTCATCCTCTCTTCCTTTTGGCAGATAACCTTGCCCCCTGTTTCTGAGGAAATAGAAGCTGTTACTCAGAAACGGCATCTGCTTCTTGCTCTGCTCCTACCAAATGCCTGTCTTCCATCCTTGTTCTTTCCCTCTGTTGAAAGATAAACTGAAGCATGTTAAAAATGGTAAGAGTTTATCTGAGCAAAAAATCAGTTTGAATCAGGTAGTGCCCAACTGTAAGTGGTTAGGCTCACTCCACCAACAGGAATTAGAAGGAGACTTTCATGGAGAAAAGGAGGAGTCCAAAGCTGGGAAATTATTGATTGGCTATAACTTAAAGCTTCATTGACCATTTGTGATTGGCTGTCCACAGATTTCAAATTTGTAAGCTTGAGACGTTACAGGCTTAGGTTTTGTTTTGCTTCTGTAGGCTGCTTCAGCATTACAGCCAATTCAGTGTTATGGCCTCCTTGTTTAATTAATCCCCTGGAGAAGGGAACAGCTGCCCCCTCCAGTATTCTGGCCCGGAGAATTCCACGGACTGTAGTCTGTGGGGTCCAAAGAGTCGGACACAACTGAGCGACTTTCACCTCTTTTCATCTGGACCAAGGAATTCTCTACCTGAAATCTCAATTCTGACTTCTCTGGGACTGCTCTTCATAAACACTCTTGGTTCTCTGCTCATTTCCATCAATGTTTATATTCAGATCTTTGGATAAAGCAACAGTTACAAAAATGATGACAGATATGATGACAACCATACTCTTCTGCCCCATTTCTTCTTCCCCTTCCCAGCCCAACCTTCTGACATTGACAGTGCTTTTTTTTCTTTCCCCCAAGATTTACAAATCTCTTAAATGTGGGAGAATTTTCTTCTCAGCTTTCTTTTATTTTCACGCAACACACTTGCTGGGGTAAGGGAATCTCATCTACTCCGATGCTTTTAATGACTCTCTCTCTCTCTCTCAACTTCAGATGTTCACATCCAGTTGCCTACTGGCCAGCGCCTGCTGGATAAACAGCATGTCCAGGCATGAACTCATGTCTGTCGCTTAACTTTCTCCTCTGTGTGCCCTCAGATACCATCCATCCAGAAATGTGGGCTTCATCCTTGACTTCTCCTTCCCCATCAACCACCTCCAGTTGGTCACTAAGTTCTGTTGATTCTGCCTCTTAAATACTCTTGAATATGTATGGTTGTTTCCATCTTCCCTGCTACTATCCTAGATCAAGCGGTATGATCTCCCACCTGGATATTTCTATTGCCTCCTGTCTCCCTGTCTAAAGCCTTGTTCCTCCCTCATTTATTCTTATTGCAGCCAGAGAGATCTTGGTACAAAGCAATTCTGATTATGTCATGTCCATGCTTAAAAACCTTCAGAGACTCCCCATTCTTCTCATGAAGATGTTAAAATTCTTTGATTTGGCTTATAAGACTCTTCATGATACCATTTTCCTCTCTAGCCTGGCTTTTTAAGTATAAAGCTTTTAAGCCATAGGAAACTTACTTCACTTTCTTAACAGTATGAGCACATAATTTATGGTTAGAGGCACAGATTTTAGCACCAGACTATTTAGGATTCAAACCCTAGCTTTGTCACTTAATAATGTTGTGACCTCAGGCAGGTTACTTCTTTGTCTCAGTTTTCCCATCTGTAAAATGCAACAATAGTAGGATTACTGTGAGGATTAAATGAGTTGATGAGTGTAGTAGAACACTCGGAAATTCTGGATCAGAAATAGCATTCAATAAACGTGAACCTTTATCATTCCTGTGGTTCTAAACACTGAAAAGATTTTGTTGATCCCATATTTGGGATTCAAAATAAAAATAATTAAAAAATTTGAAGTACATTTAGGCAATAAGTAAGCCTAACAATGGCGTGCTGCTTTTAAAGATTACTTCTTTGTAGGTTCTTTGTGAAAATACTACATTGAATAAAAGGAGAGAAATTTTGTTGCTCCTGCTTTGTTGGTGATTGACCCTGGGCTTAATCTGGGGCTTTGATCCAGTACATGCTTTTCCCTCTTCCTAGAACACTCTGCTTGTTTCTCACTGCCTCTTTCTGAGCCAAATCCTCTCCCTCACTTAGGTCTCAGTTACATGAAAATTTTTCTCAAAGACTGCTTTTGACCTTGGATCTGAGCCGCACCCCCACCTCTAACTCTCTTTGCCTGCTGTATTCTCATAACCTGGCACGTCCCATTTGTGTCAGAATGTCACTTTTCCTTGTTTTATCTCTCATGATAATGCTACTGCCGTGAAGGCAGAGACTACATCCACCTTGTTCACATTATTATCCCCTGTGCCTGGCATTGTATATGCTCAGTAAATCAGTGAATGACTGTCCAAAACTTTTTCTTTGGGCAGCATCTCACTGGGACTGAGATAGTTCTGTGTAAGAGTATATTCATCTTTTTTAAAAATGGTTTATTTTCTTTTTTCTTCTGACATTAAAGTGCTCTGCCTTAAACACCACTCATACCCCCAAAGAATTACTAGTTTGGTCTTTGTTGTTTTCAAATCCAAATAACAGAAATGAGGTAACATGTCTTCTAAGAGTGTGTGTTGGAAAACCTTTGCAAAGTGTGACAAGGTTTTCTCTGTACTGGATTTGAGGAACTGGTGTGGAAGCTTTGCTCTTGGATTTGTTGTCTTTTTCAAAAATTGAGTTATAATTGACACGTAATATTACTGACTCTACCGTCTTAAATCTACTTTAAGATCTGTAATGGTGGGCATCGCCATCTTGAGCAGACTGACAGGGAAGACATTTCTGGCTAGGAGCCTCTGAATCTGGAGTCTTGGGGCAATTACTCGTTCATGTGCACGCAGAGCAGTTCCTGTGTTTCAGACCTGAGGGCCCCTGGGAAGCCTTTGATTCCCTGTTCAGTAGTTAAGCGCTGGGATTTCATCTCACTGTTGTAAATTATTCATCACACATTCATAAGTCCTTCCTAGGAGGTTTGTACTAGTGCCTGCAGAGGCATGATGTGATACACAAGGACAAAAACATGGTCCTTCCCAGCAGAAGTACAATCCAGATATTCCCTGCTGCTCTTAAGAATGGCCACCTGACACCTTCAGGGAAAAGCCGATACCTGTCCCAGGAGTTTTGTACGTGTCTAGGGAGTTTGGCTTCATCTTGTCATCATGGGCTCTGATTTCTTCCTGATGCTAGATTTTCATTGTTTATTTTGTGTTTTGTGGATGTTCCTTTATCTCTGCCCCAGCATCAACCCAGACACAAGACACTTTTTTTCTTCTGCTTCATTCTTTCTCTCACACTTCTAAAATATCACCCTGGAAGCAGCTGTGTGTAGTGGCATTTCACTGAAGAAATGGGCAACCGTGAGGAAAGTTGTATGGCATTCTGTAGTCTGATAATCTAAAATTGAACACTGGGCTTTTTAAAAAGTCCCTCCACCATTCTCCCAGCCTAAATTTCAGATGCCTGCTATGTTTTTTGTCTCTCTCTCTTTCCTTTCTGTGCTGCCTTTCAGCCACTCTGAAAAGGAAAATAATATTTTCTCATACTTGTTTATGCTGAGCCATCCAGCTCTCTCCATTTCCTACCCATAAACCTGCTTGAGCTTCCTCTGCATGGCTGTTATTCACCAATGCACTTTGCTAAACAAGGCACCAACTGTTCCACATCCCCCTATTATCCTTTTTCCCTGATTAGGTGACTTACGTCACCACCACCACCTGCACCCCTCCTCCACTGCAAGTGCATATAGCCACATTAGGTTTAAAAGTCTTTTTCTCCCATTTACCTGACAGAAGTTTGAGACCTAGGGAAAGCTTGGAAGAAAATGAGATTATTTTTTGAATGTTTTACTTCAACACTTGAAGGATAAGGACCAAGGCTTGTTCACCATTGTATTCCTATCCTCTGTGCATGCTATATATAGTTATTACATGGATGAGTTTACAAGCCCAGGAGAGCTGCACTGAGGTTATGTCCCTCTTTTCCTTCTTTCTTTCTTTATTTTTTTCTTTAGATAGCTCAGCAGCATCTGATGTGCCTATATCTAAGCTGTAGTATATTCCAGTATATTCTAGGCACTATTAATTTGAAAACAGTTAACACTATTAAATAGCAAGACTATTAATTTGAAACCTGGCTTGCACTCTTGTCACAGCATTCTTATTGACATCTAAGGCAAACAGTGAGGATCTGGCAAAACCTTTTGACTTTGCTAAGTGTGGCAATGTTCTCTTCAGGGCCCCTGGCTGCCAGTATCCCTGAGATGGAATGAACTTTTGACTCTGGGCACAGCACAGAGCCTCAAGCTGTTCCCTGTAGGGGTGAAGAGCTTGGATGAGGTTAAGGACCTGGGTGGCTTCTGCATGTGTTGTAAGGCAGCTTTACCTGTATTTGCATCAGCAACAAGGTCTGTGCTGGAGAAGCATGCACACCAGCCAAAGACCAAGGCTTGTTTTGCATATGTCATCCAGGACTCCTGGGATGCCAGCTATTGGAACCAATGTCTGACAATTATGTTTTTCTTTAAATAAACCCCAACAGCTTTGCCACCAGCAGTTGTCTCCCATGCGTTTTTAAAGCATCCATAGCGTCCTTGAAAGGAGGTTTGTCTCTTCCATATCCTGTTTATTTTCCCAGGTGAAATGATCTCACAAAGCCATTTGAATTTAATGAAATGATTAGCCTGGGCAAAAAAGCTTTACGTTTGAATAAGGTATTTCTTTACTTTCAAAGTAGCTTTTCAGTGAGAAAACTGACGGTGTTATAGCCATTGACCTTAAAGATGAAATATTTGCCCTTCTGTGCCATGTACTTTCTCAGGAGAAAGTTATGTTATTTTCCTGGTCCTCCAGTGAAATATTGTGGTCCTTCACAGAGGTAGAACACTGTGGGTTTTAGATCAACAATGTCACAGTTTTCTTTACTTTCATCACCCACTGCCTGCATTTTGTTTGGAAGCCAGAACAGCAGAGCTGCTGGTGCCGTTTGAGTGGATTTCTTTGTTGTATTCTCTCCACATTTTGAAAACCTTAAGAATTGCTACTCAATAAAAAAATAACAGTTGGGCTTCATTTCAGTATTGGTGTTGCAATTCCAGCAGTGCACACTGCGGCAGGCACTGGAGGAAGCTTTTAGGAGACTCCATAATTTCTTCCTGACCCCAGCTGGTGATCAGTTTATGTCCTGAAGCTTGCAGATGAATAGCCCTTGTAATTCCCATCCTAGTGTGGGTTCATTCTGGCTTGCCCCTCTCTGAAAAGAAAATCTGAAAGTGACTTGAGAGTGTTTTGAAATGTTATTCCTCTGTAAGCAGGTGGAGAAACACCTTCAATTAATAGCCTCTTATTTACTAAAAAGAAAGCATTTTGTGTATCACATTAGAAAGCTGTTCAATGACCGTAACCCATTAGGGTGTTTATGGTCCATTTATGGTTTTGTTCTCTTTCCTTCTCTTTAACATATTATTTTCATTCATTCAATAACCATTTGATTATTCTTGGATTCTTTATTCATGGTTCTTTTATTTACACATTTATTAAGCATCTTTTTACTTACAAGATACTATATAAGATCGTTATTCTGTCCTCCTAAGAACAGAAAACAAAACAAAACTCAAGAAATAGATTGCTGACATCCATGGGTTTATAAGCTGACAGGGCAGATAATAATTGAATGTGTACAACACAGGGTGGTTTAAAAATACCTTTACATTCCATGTTTTTAAAATTTTTTATTTTTATTTTTTTATACTTTCCAAATGTATTCCCCCAGGTCATCTGGTGGTCATATCAATTGCAGAGTTGGGATTGGAGCCCACATCTCTTCTAATTCTCTTTCCTCCTGTTTTTTGGTTTTTTTTTTTTTTAATTTTTATTCCAAGATGTCTGGTTTACAATATTGTGCTGGTTTCTGCCATGCATTAACATGAATCAGCCACAAGTATACATTCCCCTCCCTCTTTCCTCTTGTGATTTTGACTTTACATTCCTTGTGCCAACTGTATCTTACTTAGCATTAACACCGCACTTTAAGGATGCATTTCATTTGCTGAAGATTTTGTCAAGGAACATGGCAGGACCTTTTATTTTATCATAATAATTCTCCCTCTACCATCAAAGTTGTTAATGATGGTATTTCTTTGCATGCCTGTTTATTTCACTCATCCTGAGACCGTTTGGAAAAGGGGGCATATTGTAATTAGATTGTTCGCCTAGAAGACTGGATGCCAGACTTCGTTTCTGGCAAGGATGGCAGCAAGAGACAAACAAAGCATTCTAAAAGGTACCAGTAACTACCGCTTAAAATATCAATATGTGCAAGGAGAAAAGAATTCCCTTTTTTAGAAGATAGAGTTAATTTATTTTTGAGAAGGGACACAGCAATCTGGAGCAGATTGTACTGGTCGTTTAACCCACAAAGGGGAAAAATAAAATTATATCTCCCAAATAAACTTTACTCTCAATTATAATCTCTATGGTGTCTCTCTTCCAGCTCTAAAATTCTATGATTCTAATTATGTTCTCTGTGATTGTGTATCTCAATTTCTCTATCAGAAACAAGCAAAAAAGGTTATGAGGCTCAGGGTAAAGTGGAGATCTGAAAACCACCAGTTAACATGACAGCTGTAGAAAGTGAAGGCAGGTAATTTTTTTTCTCTGCCCTGGCTTACATGACTCAGTTCACTTTGTCTTGTATAAATTCAATCTGAAAGGAGATTCGTATGGATGAGCCTGTGTTGGCAGAGTCCAAATGAAGTATCAACAACAAATTATTCTATATCGGGTGGATGGACATTTAGGTCCCTGAAAATTGTCAGTTTAATTGTTTCCTAGTAAAATATTCTTGTATTTGTTATCATAACAACTCAGTGATATAGACGATGTGATAAGTAGCATGACCAAATCAGAGATTCTTAAAAAAAAATAAAGTCTTTTTTTCCTTTTCAAAATACCTGAGTGACACAATATTCTCAATGAGTACTAATGCTCCTGATGGCAGTGATTCTCAACAGGAGGGCTTTTTTTAATCCTCTCCAGGATACATATTGGAAATCTAAGGAAGAGGGAGGGTCTGCTCCACAGTGAATTTGTTTGTTTTTTTTTTTTTTCAGTTTTGTTTTATTTATTTTTATTTATTTATTTATTTTTTAATTTTTAGTTTTTTATTTTTTAAATTTTAAAATCTTTAATTCTTACATGCATTCCCAAACATGAACC
Source organism: Ovis aries (assembly GCF_016772045.2). Classification (NCBI taxonomy): domain Eukaryota; kingdom Metazoa; phylum Chordata; class Mammalia; order Artiodactyla; family Bovidae; genus Ovis; species Ovis aries. The sequence goes on from NC_056055.1 coordinate 194,235,201, forward strand.
CCCCTCCCACCTCCCCTCCCCATAACATCTTTCTGGGTCATCCCCATGCACCAGCCCCAAGCATGCTGCATCCTGCGTCAGACATAGACTGGCGATTCAATTCACATGATAGTATACATGTTAGAATGCCATTCTCCCAAATCATCCCACCCTCTCCCTCTCCCTCTGAGTCCAAAAGTCCGTTATACACATCTGTGTCTCTTTCCCTGTCTTGCATACAGGGTCGTCATTGCCATCTTCCTAAATTCCATATATATGTGTTAGTATACTGTATTGGTGTTTTTCTTTCTGGCTTACTTCACTCTGTATAATCGGCTCCAGTTTCATCCATCTCATCAGAACTGATTCAAATGAATTCTTTTTAACGGCTGAGTAATACTCCATTGTGTATATGTACCACATCTTTCTTATCCATTCATCTGCTGATGGACATCTAGGTTGTTTCCATGTCCTGGCTATTATAAACAGTGCTGCGATGAACATTGGGGTACATGTGTCTCTTTCAATTCTGGTTTCCTCGGTGTGTATGCCCAGAAGTGGGATTGCTGGGTCATAAGGTAGTTCTATTTGCAATTTTTAAGGAATCTCCACACTGTTCTCCATAGTGGCTGTACTAGTTTGCATTCCCACCAACAGTGTAGGAGGGTTCCCTTTTCTCCACACCCTCTCCAGCATTTATTGCTTGCAGATTTTTGGATCGCAGCCATTCTGACTGGTGTGAAGTGGTACCTCATTGTGGTTTTGATTTGCATTTCTCTAATAATGAGTGATGTTGAGCATCTTTTCATGTGTTTGTTAGCCATCCGTATGTCTTCTTTGGAGAAATGTCGATTTAGTTCTTTGGCCCATTTTTGATTGGGTCGTTTATTTTTCTGGAGTTGAGCTGCATAAGTTGCTTGTATATTTTTGAGATTAGTTGTTTGTCAGTTGCTTCATTTGCTATTATTTTCTCCCATTCAGAAGGCTGTCTTTTCACCTTGCTTATATTTTCCTTTGTTGTGCAGAAGCTTTTAATTTTAATTAGATCCCATTTGTTTATTTTTGCTTTTATTTCCAGCATTCTGGGAGGTGGATCATAGAGGATCCTGCTGTGATTTATGTCTGAGAGTGTTTTGCCTATGTTCTCCTCTAGGAGTTTTATAGTTTCTGATCTTACATTTAGATCTTTAATCCATTTTGAGTTGATTTTTGTGTGCGGTGTTAGAAAGTGATCTAGTTTCATTCTTTTACAAGTGGTTGACTAGTTTTCCCAGCACCACTTGTTAAAGAGATTGTCTTTACTCCATTGTATATTCTTGCCTCCTTTGTCAAAGATAAGGTGTCCATATGTGTGTGGATTTATCTCTGGGCTTTCTATTTTGTTCCATTGATCTATATGTCTGTCTTTGTGCCAGTACCATACTGTCTTGATGACTGTGGCTTTGTAGTAGAGCCTGAAGTCAGGCAAGTTGATTCCTCCAGTTCCATTCTTCTTTCTCAAGATTGCTTTGGCTATTCGAGGTTTTTTGTATTTCCATACAAATCTTGACATTATTTGTTCTAGTTCTGTGAAAAATGTGGCTGGTAGCTTGATAGGGATTGCATTGAATTTGTAAATTGCTTTGGGTACTATATTCATTTTCACTATATTGATTCTTCCAATCCATGAACATGGTATATTTCTCCATCTATTAGTGTCCTCTTTGATTTCTTTCATCAGTGTTTTATAGTTTTCTATATATAGGTCTTTAGTTTCTTTAGGTAGATATATTCCTAAGTATTTTATTCTTTTCGTTGCAATGGTGAATGGAATTGTTTCCTTAATTTCTTTTTCTACTTTCTCATTATTCGTGTATAGGAATGCAAGGGATTTCTGTGTGTTGATTTTATATCCTGCAAGTTTACTATATTCATTGATTAGTTCTAGTAATTTTCTGGTAGAGTCTTTAGGGTTTTCCATGTAGAGGATCATGTCATCTGCAAACAGTGAGAGTTTTACTTCTTCTTTTCCAATTTGGATTCCTTTTATTTCTTTTTCTGCTCTGATTGCTGTGGCCAAAACTTCCAGAACTATGTTGAATAGTAGCGGTGAAAGTGGACACCCTTGTCTTGTTCCTGACTTTAGGGGAAATGCTTTCAATTTTTCACCATTGAGGATAATGTTTGCTGTGGGTTTGTCATAGATAGCTTTTATTATGTTGAGGTATGTTCCTTCTATTCCTGCTTTCTGGAGAGTTTTTATCATAAATGGATGTTGAATTTTGTCAAAGGCCTTCTCTGCATCTATTGAGATAATCATATGGTTTTTATTTTTCAATTTGTTAATGTGGTGAATTACATTGATTGATTTGCGGATATTGAAGAATCCTTGCATCCCTGGGATAAAGCCCACTTGGTCATGGTGTATGATCTTTTTAATGTGTTGTTGGATTCTGATTGCTAGAATTTTGTTGAGGATTTTTGCATCTATGTTCATCAGAGATATTGGCCTGTAGTTTTCTTTTTTGTGACATCTTTGTCAGGTTTTGGTATTAGGGTGATGGTGGCCTCATAGAATGAGTTTGGAAGTTTACCTTCCTCTGCAATTTCTGGAAGAGTTTGAGTAGGATAGGTGTTAGCTCTTCTCGAAATTTTTGGTAGAATTCAGCTGTGAAGCCATCTGGACCTGGGCTTTTGTTTGCTGGAAGATTTCTGATTACAGTATCAATTTCCGTGCTTGTGATGGGTCTGTTAAGATTTTCGATTTCTTCCTGGTTCAGTTTTGGAAGATTGTACTTTTCTAAGAATTTGTCCATTTCTTCCACGTTGTCCATTTTATTGGCATACAACTGCTGATAGTAGTCTCTTATGATCCTTTGTATTTCTGTGTTGTCTGTTGTGATCTCTCCATTTTCATTTCGAATTTTATTGATTTGATTTTTCTCTCTTTGCTTCTTGATGAGTCTGGCTAATGGTTTGTCAATTTTATTTATCCTTTCAAAGAACCAGCTTTTGGCTTTGTTGATTTTTGCTATGGTCTCTTTTGTTTCTTTTGCATTTATTTCTGCCCTAATTTTTAAGATTTCTTTCCTTCTACTAACTCTGGGGTTCTCCAACTCTTCCTTTTCTAGTTGCTTTAGTTGTAGAGTTAGGTTATTTCTTTGACTTTTTCTTGTTTCTTGAGGTATGCCTGTATTGCTATGAACTTTCCTCTTAGCACTGCTTTTATAGTGTCCCACAGGTTTTGGGTTGTTGTGTTTTCATTTTCATTAGTTTCTATGCATATTTTGATTTCTTTTTTGATTTCTTCTGTGATTTGTTGGTTATTCAGAAGTGTGTTGTTCAACCTCCATATGTTGGAACTTTTAATAGTTTTTCTCCTGTAATTGAGATCTAATCTTAATGCATTATGGTCAGAAAAGATGCTTGGAATGATTTCGATTTTTTTGAATTTATCAAGTTTAGATTTATGGCCCAGGATGTGATCTATCCTGGAGAAGGTTCCATGAGCACTTGAAAAAAAGGTGAAATTCGTTGTTTTGGGGTGAAATGTCCTATAGATATCAATTAGGTCTAACTGGTCTAATGTATCATTTAAAGTTTGCGTTTCTTTGTTAATTTTCTGTTTAGTTGATCTGTCCATAGGTGTGAGTGGGGTATTAAAGTCTCCCACTATTATTGTGTTATTGTTGATTTCCCCTTTCATACTTGTTAGCATTTGTCTTACATATCAGAGAAGAGCCAGATATATTTTTAATTTTTTAATATTTTTAAAATCATTTTTTTTTTTTTTGCCTTTTGCTTTTTTTTCCGAGCTTTTTTTTTATTGTTAAGTCTTCTATTTCTCCTCTAATTTTTATTTCTATAACCTAGTATTACTATTTTTTTAAAAAAAAGACTTTTTTTTTTTTTTTAAGGCAAACACCATATATACTCTTTGGATGGTTGTTGGTGTTTTGTTTTATTTTGTTTTTTTTGTTTGTTTGTTTTTTAATAATTCTTTTTTTTTTCTTTCTTCCTTTTTCCTTCTGCTTTTCTTTAATATTGTATCTTTGAAAATCCAACCTCTACTCCAGATTTTTAATCTTTGTTGTCAATTTTGTACATTTAAAAACCCAAACTTCACTACCCAAGTTTACCTGAGAGCGAGATTACTGGCTTGTCCACTCTCTCCTCCTCTAGCCTCTCCTTTTTCTCCACCAGGTGGCCTCTGTCTCTTTTCTCCCCCATCTCTTCTCTATCCAACTCTGTGAATCTCTGTGTGTTCCAGATGGTAGAGAACACCTAAGGAACTGGTTACTGGCAGGATTTGTCTCCCTCCTACTCATTCCTCTCTCTTATCCTCCTGGTCACCTCTGTCTACTTCCTCCCTCTCCTCTTCCCCGTATAACTCTGTAAATACCTCTGAGCGGTCCAGACTATAGAGCGCACATAAGGAAGTGACTACTGGCTAGCTTGCTCTCTCCTCTCTTGATCTCACCGCATCTCATTCCAGTTACCTCTAACTACCCCTCCATCTTCTCTTCTCCTTGTAACTCAGTGAACCTCTCTGAGTGTCCCTCAAGGTGGAGAAACTTTTCATCTTTAACCTAGATGTTTTATCATCGGTGCTGTATAGATGGAGAAGTCTAGAGGCTACTGTAAAAATAAAACTGAAAACCAGAAGCAGGAAGCTTAAACCCAAAGCCTGAAAACATTAGAGAACTCTTGAATTCAGGGAACATTAAGCAATAGGAGCTCATCAAATGCCTTCAAACCTACACTGAAACCAAGCTCCACCCAAGGGCCAACAAGTTCCAAAACAAGACATACCACGCAAATTCTCCAGCAACACAGGAACACTCCCCTGAGCCTCAATATACAGGCAGCTCAAAATTATCCCAAAACCTTTGATGTCTCATAACCCATTACGGGTCACTCCACTGCACTCCAGAGAGAAGAAACCCAGCTCTACCCACCAAAACTCCAACACAAGCCTCCCTAACCAGGAAACCTTGACAAGCCACTGATAGAACCCCACCCAAAGTGAGGAAGCTCCATAATAAAGAGAACTCCACAAATTATCAGAATATAAAAGGCCACCCCAAACGCAGCAATATAACCAAGATGAAGAGACAGAGGAATACTCAGCAGGTAAAGGAACAGGAGAGTTGCCCACCAAACCAAACAAAAGAGGAAGAAGTAGGGAATCTACCGGAGAAGGAATTCCGAATATTGATAGTGAAAATGATCCAAAATCTTGAAATCAAAATGGAAACACAGATAAATAGCCTAGAGACAAGGATTGAGAAGATGCAAGAAAGGTTTAACAAGGACCTAGAAGAAATAAAAAAGAGTCAAAATATAATGAATAACACAATAAATGAGATCAGAAACACTCTGGAGGCAACAAATAGTAGAATAACGGAGGCAGAAGATAGGATTAGTGAAATAGATAGAATGGTAGAAATAAATGAATCAGAGAGGAAACAAGAAAAACGAATTAAAAGAAACGAGGACAATCTCAGAGACCTCCAGGACAATATGAAACGCTCCAACATTCGAATTATAGGAGTCCCAGAAGAAGAAGACAGAAAGAAAGATCATGAGAAAATCCTTGAGGAGATAATAGTTGAAAACTTCCCTAAAATGGGGAAGGAAATAATCACCCAAGTCCAAGAAACACAGAGAGTCCCAAATAGGATAAACCCAAGGCGAAACACCCCAAGACACATATTAATCAAATTAACAAAGATCAAACACAAAGAACAAATATTAAAAGCAGCAAGGGAAAAACAACAAATAACACACAAGGGGATTCCCATAAGGATAACAGCTGATCTGTCAATAGAAACTCTTCAGGCCAGGAGGGAATGGCAAGACATACTTAAAGTGATGAAAGACAATAACCTACAGCCCAGATTACTGTACCCAGCAAGGATCTCATTCAAATACGAAGGAGAAATCAAAAGCTTTACAGACAAGCAAAAGCTGAGAGAATTCAGCACCACCAAACCAGCTCTCCAACAAATTCTAAAGGATATCCTCTAGACAGGAAACACGAAAGGGTGTATAAACCCGAACCCAAAACAATAAAGTAAATGGCAACGGGATCATACTTATCAATAATTACCTTAAACGTAAATGGGTTGAACGCCCCAACCAAAAGACAAAGACTGGCCGAATGGATACAAAAACAAGACCCCTCTATATGCTGCTTACAAGAGACCCACCTCAAAACAAGGGACACATACAGACTGAAAGTGAAGGGCTGGAAAAGATATACCACGCAAATAGAGACCAAAAGAAAGCAGGAGTGGCAATACTCATATCCGATAAAATAGACTTTAAAACAAAGGCTGTGAAAAGAGACAAAGAAGGCCACTACATAATGATCAAAGGAACAATCCAAGAAGAAGATATAACAATTATAAATATATATGCACCCAATATAGGAGCTCCACAGTGAATTTGATTTACACCTTACTGTCAACTGAAAAACAGATACGGTCCTCCCAACATTTCTCAGTTGTAAATGTTTATTTCTAGCTGGATGACCCTCTCTGATTATCTTAGAATCCTATAAATGTCATCTGATGGAGATCAAGGGAGGCATCAGGGTCTCTTTACAACTAGACTGGAGGAGTCAGGAGAGAGAACACTGGGGACGTGTCATTTATCCAGCTAATCTCTGTCTCAAGATGGTTTGCGGGGACACCAAGACCTTGTGACAGTACCATGGAGAGAGCCCTTGAACCCTGAACTTAATAGCTGGGCAAATCTCATCTCCCAGTTATTTGAACTCGTTTGCTAACCTAATTATGTAGATACTTTTCCTTTATATCACAGGGAAGAGTAATAGCTACATGCTTATCTCTGTGTGGTATGTTTCATAAAATGACCTCAGACACAGATCCTCCTATCTTTCTTCAGAGAAAGAGAATACTGGAAAAATGTAAGTATGTAAGCTCATTTATTTTTCAGGATGGTTGAGTTAGCAGTTAGTTTACAGGGGGGAGCGGGTGGTGAGGAGAAGACTGATAATATCACTACCTCCTGAGGGATATAGGATTTGAACAATCTAGAGATGAGTAGGATGTGACAAGAAGAAATTTATAGTTGGGACCCCAATGGTTCAGTGGGTAAAGAATTCACCTGCATTGCAGGAGACACAGATTTAATCCTTGAGTTGGGAAGATCCCCTGGAGAAGGGAATGGCAACCCACTCCAGTACTCTTGCCTGACAGAGGAATGTGGTGGGCTACCACTATCCATGGGGTCACAAAGAGTCAGACATGTCTGAGTAACCAACACTTTCACTTTCAAGCAGAGGGAAGTGATTGTTTTGAAAAGCCTATACTGTAATTTGTTTGGCAAAAGAAAACCAGATAGAGTGGCTGGGGTATCAGAATAAGTGTGGAAGGAGGGAAAGTGGGAAAATAGGTTCCTGCCACATTACAGAGTCTCTTTGATGCCAGATTACCCATTCTTGAGATAGAAACATTATAGGAAGTTTTTGAGTAGGGATATGTCATGCCCTGCATCTATCTCAGATGGTAAAGAATCTGCCTGCAATGTGGGAGACCTGGGTTCTATCTCTGGGTTGGGAAAATCCCCTGGAGGGGGACATGGCAACCCACTCCAGTATTCTTGCCTGGAGAATCCCTGTGGACAGTGGAGCCTTGCGGGCTACAGTCCATGGGGTTGCAAAGAGTATGACGTGACTGAGTGACTAAGCACAGCACATGTCATGCTTAGATAGATATTTTTAAAAGCTGCTCTTCTTGCAGTGTATGTAACAAAGGTCAGTTAGGAAGTTTTTGCAGTGCTCTAGGTGGAAATTTTGAGGATAGATGTACAAGCAGAGTCTTTACCAACTGAGCTACAAGGGAAGCCCTATCTAGAGGTAACAAATAGATAATAAGAGAAATGGAGATAGAGTCACAAGATTAGAAACAGATTAGATACAAATTTGGGGTATTGTAAACAGTCAGAAATGAGCTGAAGTTGGTTGGCAAGCAGGTATATATTATAGCGGTTATATTTCCAGTTTTATCCGTGAAACACCATTTAATTCAAAATGTGGCTCCTAAATGACAACTGCATGGTGGAAATGGCATTCAGGGGTCAATGCAGGAGATGTAACAGTGGCAATCAATGAAGGTTGCATCAGATTGGGTGTAGGAGGCAAGAGAGAGAGAAGAGGATTCCAAGGTTTTGAACTGGGTGAATAAAGACGTAATGATGTTATTCACGGAAACAGAAACATAGAAGGAGTTATGGACCTGCGGAAATTGCTTGGTGTCTGCGTATCAGAGGGTATTGCTTTCCCACTCTGCATCATTAGTGCCCTACAAAGGGCCAATGGAGATGTGGGCCTGGCGTTTATAGATAACTGGGTTTTAGAGAGAGGTTGGTAATAATTTCTGTAGAGGTGATGGTTGAAATTGCAGGAATGAATGAGCTGCTACTGCTCAAGAACAAATATAAAAAGAAGAGAGGAAAGGGAGGCCAGAAAAGATCTTTGGAGGAAATACGAGCATTATAGCTGATAAACATACTGATTAGGTTTTGTTATATGGAGAAATCAAGAACTGAAAGCACACCACTAGAGCATACAGCTTCTCTGGAATCAGAATTGTGTGTGTGTGTGTGTGTGTTAGTTGCTCAGTCATGTCTGACTCTTTTCGGTGCTGTGAGTCCAGCAGGCTCCTCCAGTAGCCCTCCAGGCTCCTCTGTTCATGGGATTCTCCAGGCAAGAATACTGGAGTGGGTTGCCATTCCCTTCTTCAGGGGATCTTCCCAACCCAGGGATCAGGTCCCCTGAATTACAGACAGATTGTGTTCAAATATTATATCCTGGTTCCCAGTTCTTAAGCCAGGCCAGACATGGGTAACATGATTTATCCATGTTCTTAGTTGTCAGTCCTGCGGTAGTGTTTACTTTCAGCAGGGGAATGTTTTCCCTTGTAAAGATTAAAAAATAAAAGCTAAAGCTTTAGGTTTGTGCCCACAAAATAACTCTCCTGGTTTGTAACATGCATGCTTCCCAGTTTGTTTAGCCAGTGACCTCCAATTTGATTCAGAAAGAGCAGTAGTCACCGCAGAATGAGAAATGATTCATTTCTGGTTCAACTTTAGCCTTGGGCCTGTTCCTACATAAAGAATTGCTGGGTGAGCCTGATTATATGCAGTGGGTTAGAGGCTTGAACTTCCAGAAAGTGCTCTCTTAATCATTTCACTCAGGTCCTCAACCTGACAGAGCCAAGAGCCCCAAAGGGAAAATGCCAAAGGCTTATCTGTTTCCACCCGACATCTTAAGGGATTTTACTGCTCTTGGGGCTTCTGGGGCCTGTGGTGTCCTTCGCCTTGTCCCCGTTCCCTTCTCCCCAGAGTGGGCTGAATGTAAAGACTAATTGATGAAGGGCACGTCCATTACCATCCTTTTTGACAGAGATTCTGAAACACCTCACTTAATTCTCGCTCTCTTGAAGGGCTCTGACAACCTCTCTATCTTGTTTCGATCTTTTTTTTTTTTCAGTTTTATTTCCTTTCCCAGACCCCTTCCCCATCTCCCCTCCCTTCTGACAGCCTATTTAGGACTCTGCATTCCTGAGTGGAGAGAGAGTTGCTTGGCCGAGTGTCACGCTGTAATGGAAACTGGGTCCCACGGGTGCCCACTGCCTGTCCCTGAAAGCTTTTTCATCTTGTCCCTTGTTACCCCAGAGAATAATTACTTCAAAGACCAGTCCCAGTGCCTGGCATTTCAGTTTATCTCATTACCTCCGTTTTTTTTTTTTGCCAAGCACGCCAGTGGTGCCAGAAATCAAATCAGGCTTGCTGGCAGGATTGCCTGCCTAGCGTGTTCAGCCTCTCCACTGCCCGACACTCTAATGTTCCCTGATTGCAAACCCTGTCATCATCTTCTTTGAATTAGCTGTGCCTCCTGAAATGGCATAATGGCTGTGCAGTGCTGTAGCGCTGATGTAGAGTCCTGTTTTAACTGTCTGTCAAAGCCCGGGCTAATGAATTCTATTAGCATATTAGCTTGCCAGCTTTGGGAGCCCAGAAGAAGTCAGGCAGCCAAACGCAGTTGGCAGAGCACAGCCGCAGTGCTTCAGAGAGCTCCTTGGCAATTGTGGCACTGGAGACTCCAGTAATGTAAATGTACAGACACAGAAATGTATGCAGAATTAGAAAGGTTATTTGTTATAATATACTTGAGCAGGAGAACATGGGATGAGAGTTGACATTTTTTGACTGTGGGGCCTACCTTAGGCATTTTAAAGAATAGGATAGCCTTGAGAGTGCCCGAGGCACTCATAATCTAATGTTACATTCTCTTTGGAAATTAGAATGTGTGGAAGCAAGGTATTCTTTCCACGTGGCTTAAAAAAAAAAAAAAAAAAGATGGCTTGTGTTACTCATCCAACATTAATTTCATTTTAACTGTGATGACCAGTGATTGGCATCATCGCTTTAGTAATTAGTCACCATTCTTAGGACTGCTCATTGAGAGTGAATGATCACTTAATGACCAAGACACCCCCTTATCCACCTGTACATTGAAATTCATCTCCCTAGGATAGCAAAATACAGAAGCACTAATAACAGAAAAAATGCATTTTTCTAGCAAACAGAGACTTGAAGTGGATACATAATCATCTCTGATTTTATATTAGTGTTTAGGATAGACTTACTGTAAGTGCTGATACCAGGGTTGCTAGGCAACCGCTGATGATTGTTATGTCCAATATTCAATTCTTAAAGGTATGCTTAATGGATGTAATCTTCAATTTAGTTTGAGATTAATTTAAAAATGTATAGCTAGAAATACTCTATGTTAATAAACTTTTAAATATTGCAACATGGTATTAATGCTAAATGTGCGACAGGCACTGAATTCCAGAAAGATTTCTTAAAACTGTACTAACTTGTGGTTAGAGCTAAACTATTCTGCCCACCAAAATAACTTTTGAATAAATTAACAAATTAATTAGCATTATCCTCAAAGATTTGGTGAAAACCTGCATATGTCTTGGTAAAGGATTGTAGACATAGCAAATGTAATTATAAGAACTGTAGCTGGAAGTTCAGTCTCTGGTTGTTTTTTCTTTAAGTGTGTTTTCTTTTGTGTAAAATATAATCACTTTTCAATCTTTACTGTCTACAGAAGAATTATATGAAAGAGCTTTGTCTTACTGCATCAGTTGCAACACTGAAATTTTAGTATTCATTTTGGAAAGATAATCCATGATAGTCAGACATAGTATTTTTTTTCTCAAAGATCATAGTACTTAAACATTTTTATGATCTTATTTTAGTTTTCATTCTTTTGCTTACTTTTTTTGCTGAAGGATTATTTATCTGTTTCTTCTTTCGTAAAAGTAAATACAATTAGACCTCTTTTTGTGGAAAATGCAGTTTATTTGCTGCTTATTTGACACTTTGGAGGTTCACTGCGTGCAATAAAATGAAGTTAGATAGGCTTTGGCCATCATGGACACTCATGCTTAGTTGCCCCAGTCCTGTCTGACTCTTTGCGACCCCATGGACTGTAGCCCATCAGGCTCCTCTGTCCATTAAATTCTGCAGGCAATGATACTGGAGTGGGTTGCTATTTCCTTGTCCGGGGGATTTTCCCAACCCAGGGATCTAACCTGTGTCTCTTGCACCTCCTGCATTGCCGGCGGATTCTTTGCCACTGAGCCACCAAGGAAGCCCCATTGTGGACACTACTGATTGCTTATTTAATGGCAAATCCTGCCTGTGTCTCCCCACCCCCTTAATTTTTTCTTCAGAGCCCTAATTTAGTTCATGTTCTTGGAGGAAGATGGACTCCTCTCCAGCCCCTCAGCGAGGTGGATCTCCGTTAGTCCATAGTTGAGCCAATCACAGTAATTCCAACCCCCTTGGCGGCCAGGGAGGCCTGGCATGCTGCAGTCCATGGGATTGCAAAGAGTCAGACACAACTGAGTGGCTGAACTGAACTGACTGCCATTGGCTTAGGATGGACACACGATGCAATTCTGGCCAAAGAGATACGGCAAAAATGCGAGAAAGAGATGTGCTGTCATTTCTCAGTCTGTCATTCGGATGTTATGTGATTGTGTACTATTTGAAGCTACTGCATTAAATTATAACTATGAGAGAGGCAAACAGGAGTAAAAACCTAAGGATGGCATATAAAATGTCACTATTGAGCCACTAAATTAATCAACCTTGAAACTTTGTACTTCTTACATCAGATTATACATTTCCTTACAGTTTAGGCAATAAACTTTCCATTTCTTGTAGCCAAAGCATCATAATTGATAATTATAATATAGCCATTATTTTATTTTTAAGTAGGATTTATACAAAGATAAATATATTAATGTATGATTTCTCATATGTCCTATTCTCAGATCATTAAAATTGTAGAAAATGCACAGTATTTTTCTTTGCCTCAGTTGGTTGGTTCTGTATGGCATCCACTTACACACTTGGCCTTCTTTGCACCAGTCATATGAACATCGATTGATTGTTTTGGTAATCAATCATTTGCAGGTAAGCCTGTCTGCCAGCTACCTAGGAACAGCTCTAAATATAACACAATCCCTATAATTAAAGGGTATTCAGAAAGGCAAAACTTTATTTTTTGGCATATACTAAGAATGCATCTTTGACTAGAGAGTGGAGGAGGCAGATGGATAGGGATAAGAGGGAGGAAGAGACCTAATTTGTATTTTCAGCCATAAAGCCCTACTGAGCATATGTGCCGTACTCAGTCGTGTAGGACTCTTTGCAACCCCATGGACTTTGTGACCTTCCAGGTTCCTCAGTCCATAGGATTTTCCTGGCGAGAATACAGGAGTGGGTTGTCATTTCCTCCTCCAGGAGATCTTCCCAACCCAGGGATCAAACCCACATCTCCTGTTTTTCCTGCATTGCAGGCAAATTCTTTACTGTTTGAGCTGTAGGGGAAGCTCTATTGGTAATTACATTTTCATAAAAATGCATTGATTCTCTCAGGGTCAAGTTTCCTTTTAAGTGTTTGCAACCAAGTGGAGCAGTGGTCACAGTGGAGCACAGTGACAGGTTCATTCCTGCAACGTGGTTGCTGATAACCAGGAATGACAGCCCCAGGTGACTGGGGAGTGGTAATCAGAGCTTCAGATTATACTAAAACTGCACAGTTGGGGGAGCCCACACAGACTCATTTCAGTAAGTAGCCCTAGTCAGAGGAGTGATGGATGGATAATATACTGACTCAGAGGGCAGAGGCTTTCATTATTGTTCACTTTTCATTCCAGCCAAACCAATTATTTACAGTTCCCCAATACTAGGCTACCCCACACACTGTACCTTTGCATAGTCTATGACCATTACGCAAATTGTCCTCCATTCCTTGTTTGTTGGCTAAATGTCATTTGGTTTTCAAAGACATCTCAGCCACCAGTACTCAGATAATCGCCTCCCCTGGGCCTTTTCTGGATCCCTTCCTGTTAAAGCATTAATGATACTGTTTTGCTGCTTGTGTCTTATACAGTATAATGTTTCTCACACTTGTGGCAGTGACTGGTTTCTATGTCCTTCCCCATCACCCGTGGAGCTTCTTGGGCAGGGCCCCAGAATCTGTTCCTCTTTGTGTTTCCAGTGCCTAGCCCAGTGCTTTGTGCTTCATCAAGTGCCTCTTGATGAAAGTGAAAGAGGAGAGTGAAAAATTTGGCTTAAAGCTCAACATTCAGAAAACGAAGATCATGGCATCTGGTCCCACCACTTCATGGGAAATAGATGGGGAAACAGTGGAAACAGTGTCAGACTTTATTTTTGGGGGGTTCCAAAATCAGTGTAGATGGTGATTGCAGCCATGAAATTAAAAAAGACGCTTACTCCTTGGAAGCAAAGTTGTGACCGACCTAGACAGCATATTAAAAAGCAGAGACATTACTTTGCCGACTAAGGTCCGTCTAGTCAATGCTATGGTTTTTCCAGTAGTCATGTATGGATGTGAGAGTTGGACTGTGAAGAAAGCTGAGTGCTGAAGAATTGATGCTTTTGAACTGTGGTGTTGGAGAAGACTCTTGAGAGTCCCTTGGACTGCAAGGAGATCCAACCAGTCCATCCTAAAGGAGATCAGTCCTGGGTGTTCACTGGAAGGACTGATGTTGAAGCTGAAACTCCAATACTTTGGCCACCTCATGCAAAGAGTTGACTCATTGGAAAAGATCCTGATGCTGAGAGGGATTGGGGGCAGGAGGAGAAAGGGGACGACAGAGGATGAGATGGCTTGATGGCATCACCGAGTCGATGGACATGAGTTTGGGTAAACTCTGGGAATTGGTGATGGACAGGGAGGCCTGGTGTGCTGCGATTCATGGGGTCACAAAGAGTTGGAGACGACTGAGCAACTGATTGAACTGAACTGAACCCAGTGCTAGGCACAGAGTGGGCAGCCTTTACACACTACCATCCTGGTGTTAAGTGGGAAAGCTTAGTGCAATGATGTAGCAAAGAATGAAAGAAATTAAGCTTTATTGTTATACAAGTACATACACTCCCCTTTCATCCAGGACTGGACTGCATTTATGAGTTTAGCCTTCATACCAACTAATATGATGAACCCACTCACTTCAGTGAGTATTATTGAATTTATAATTATCTGTACCTTTTATTTTTCTCTGTTACTATGTGTTACCTGGGACTATCAGGCATTGATTGTGTGTTGTAATGGAGCAAACAGGAAAGATGAGACTCCGAGTTATTGTTACTCTTAGTATGTGAGGGGAGAAGTGAAGTTAAATTTAAGAGCTAATGTGAGAGGTTTTGATTGCCTGTGGGGTTTCATTTTTTCTTTCCCTCGGGCCCTAATAATTGAGCTAATAGATGGGTGAGGTCTGGACCAACATCAGTAGGTATGATTGGTTGGGCCCCAAGGAACTTCTTTTTATTTTGTTATCAGGAGCTCGTGGAATAGGTAAGTCACCTCAACTGCTGCCTTCACTCCTGTTATTCATGGGATAACCCCAGTGGAGTCTGTCTTAGCAGTCTATTTGGATCTTTAATAAAAAGAGCAGTTATAGACTGAAAGAACTATGAAATGAATAAGAGAATATTGGCACCCCACTATTTAATTGCCTTTTAAATCTATGGTAAATATTTCAGTGATTTTAAACTCTGAAAGAATAGCAGACTCATTGATTTCTATAATTCATTTATTTAGGGATTTCTATTATCAACTGAATTTGATTGATGATTTCATGACAAATAGCTGTGTGCTCAGCATATACCAGCCCTTTGTAAGCTCACTCAGCCATAAACAATGTGTGATATAATTCTTGGGTCCTTTTGCTGAGTCTGTACTTTGCTATTTGGGGAACAACTGATTGAGATTCCTCAAGTGAATGAGGTAAAGCGAAACTCCCACTTAGTTCCCTTGGCTAAGGAAAAAAAGTTTATCTGTATATGAACACCAATGATCCTCAAGTCTTATTTTGAGATCCTGTGGCATTTTACTTCAAAATATCAAACTCCCTCTTGTCATCCAGAACACAGCAGAGTCACTCAGACAAAGAAACCGTGTTCTCCTCTGCATGCTGTGGTGCTTGACTGTGTCTCTAAGTCTGTTTTGCTCAGTCATAAGGGATGGTAGGTAGTGATGATATGTCTTCATCAAAAATTCAAGTTGGAGGCCTTTAAATTTTTAAGTTTGTTTTTCTTATAAAGGCCTTTGATTCACAGCTTCCTAATGGATGGAAATCAAGTACATTTTCTATTTTAGAGAAAGCAGGAAGTCATTCTATAAAACTACAGTCTTGAAAACTTGTTTGCCAGTGAGATGTTATTGACTCTAAATATTCCTTCCAGATCGTATAACTGGAAATTTATGATACCTATTTTAAAATACTTTTAATCTCTACTCAATATTTTGTAATAACCATTATGGGAAAAGAATTTGAAAAAGAATAGATTTATGTGTATGGATAACTGGATCACTTTGCTACACACCTGAAACTAACACAACATTGTAAATCAACATAATCCAATATGAAATAGAAATTAAAAAATACTCTGAATGCTTTTCCTGATTTTAAATCAATTTGTATTCAACATTGTAAGTCAACATAATCCAATATGAAATAGAAATTAAAAAATACTCAATGCTTTTCCTGATTTTAAATCAATTTGTATTTTCTAATTTTGGAAATAAAAATATATAAAGAAGGAAATTAAAATTATCAATAGAACTAGTAACCGGAAATAATGATGATTAATATTTTGCTAATTAGCTGTTGTTACTGAATAATTTTCTTGAATAGAATGAAGGCAAAGGTTATTAGGCAAGGGTTAATATTGTTTATAATGATGATGAGGCTTTCTTGTTTTTGCTAATTATCTGACATTCATCGAATAGCCTAGAGGTTGAGGCTGAAAAGTTGAATCAGGGACATTGTGGCAAGTTGGACAAGTGTGTGGCTGCACTGGGTACCAGACATCCTTTGTCTCTTGAGAAGTAGCAGAAGAAACTATCCTCACCATCAGTTGTAAGAAAGGAACAGGAAGTTTCATTTTAACCTCTTTTGGCTTTATAATTTGTAAATTCACAAATACAGCTTTTACCTATCAGTAAGCAGAACTGAAAGAGATTATGAAATTATGCTATCTTTTTACATATGTAGAATGAAAATATTTCCACTTGGATTGTGATTATTAGTTGATTTTCTTCAGTACAGATTATGATTGGAAAGTAGTACAGTATTTTACAGAAAACCAAAAAAAAACCAAATATCTTAATGGACAGCATTCTTATTGTCATTGTATGTCTAACTTTTTTTACACTAATGTTATACTAACTTCCCTGAATGTGAAATAATCACTCTTGGTTATTGGATGACACAAGTAAACCATTTCACAGTTTCTTAGGATTTAAAGGACATGTTATGTGTAACATATTGAAATAATGATCTCTTATAAAAATATCATTTGCCTTTTAGGATAAATAAAGAATTTAGTTAACTAATGTTTATAGAATTACTATAGCATTTAAGGGAAAACTAAAGAAAATGATTTAGTTATACTAATTTGCTAGTCATTGCTGAATTAGATTCTGTATGAAAATAACAAATCATAATATAAATATGTGGGACTTTTAATGGACCCATTTTTGTCATATGAGCTATAGTATACTACATCTTCATAATTAGTAAAGTTATAATTTATAATACTGAGTTATATAACTGATGTTTATCATTATAGTTAACTTTTAATTATAATGAGGACAAAAGTTACACCAGTAAATCAAAAATGAAGTTAACCAGTAAAACCTGTGTAATTGTCCATGTAGTCTACTACCATTCCAACTCTGAGAGAAGCACCAAAAGACATTGTAGCAATTTTCTTTGACCCTTCTTAGTTTCTTCCTTTTTTTTGAAAACAAACAAACAAAAAAACAGAGAGAGAGAGATTTGTTTTGTTTTCTAAATATTTATTAGCAATGCTAAGTAAATTGGACATCAGTTCAGTCGCTCAGTCATGTCAGACTCTTTGTGACCCCATGGACTGCAGCACACCATGCTTCCCTGTCCATCACCAACCCCCAGAGCTTGCTCAAACTCTTGTCCATCGAGTCAGTGATGATATACAACCATCACATTCTCTGTTGTCCCCTTCTCCTTCTGTCTTCAATCTTTGCCAGCATCAGGGTCTTTTCCAGTGAGTCAGTTCTTCACATCAGGTGGCCAAAGTATTGGAGCTTCAGCTTCAACATCAGTCCTTCCAATGAATATTCAGGATTGATTTCCTTTAGGATTGACTGGTTTGATCTCTTTGCAGTCCAAGGGACTCTCAAGAGTCTTCTCCAACACCACGGTTCAAAATCATCAGTTCTTCTGCGCTCAGCTTTCTTTATAGTCTAACTCTCACATCCATACATGACTACTGGAAAAACCATAGCTTTGACTATATGGACATTTGTTGGCAAAGTAATGTCTCCGTTTTTTAATATGTTGTCTAGGTTTGTCATAGCTTTCCTTCCAAGGAGCAAGCATCTTTTAATTTCATGACTGCAGACACCATTTGCAGTGATTTTGGAGCCCAAGAAAATAAAGTCTGTCACTGTTTCCATTTTTCCCTTATCTATTAGCCATGAAGTGGTAGAACCGGATGCCATGATCTTAGTTTGCTGAATGTTGAGTTTTCACTCTTCTCTTTCCTTCTCATCAAGAGGTTCTTTAGTTCCTCTTCACTTTCTGTCATAAGGATGGTGTCATGCGCATATCTGAGGTTATTGGTATTTCTCCTGGCAATGTTGATGCCAGCTTCATCTAGCCAGGCATTTCACATGATGTACTCTGCATACAAGTTAAATAAGCAGGGTGACAATATACAGCCTTGACATACTCCTTTCCCAATTTGGAACCAGTCTTTTGTTCTGTGTTTGGTTCTAACTCTTGCTTCTTGATATGCTACAGATTTCTCAGGAGAACGTAAAATTGGACATAAAATTATATAAAGTTTCCTTGGATCCCTTTACATTGTTAGTTTCGATCCTTTCTTGGGAATAACATCTTTTTTAAGATTGGTCTCAGTGTATGGGCTTTTCTGGTGGCTCAGACAGTAAAGGATCTGCCTGCAAGGCAGGAGACCTTGATTCGATCCCTCATTGGTAAGATCTTCTGGAGAATGGAATGGTAACTCACTCCAGTGGAATGCATGGACAGAGGAGCCTGGTAGGCTATAGTCCATGGGGTCACAAAGAGTATCTTACTCATTTTATTTGTTGAAGAGATAAACCATTAGCATTTCAAGGAGTAGCTATTAATTCTATGTTTTGAAAGTCATGATTAGTCTATTTATATTATTTTTATTTAGTAAACAGGATCATACAACATCACTCAAACTCTGTGATTCTAAGCCAACAAGTTTTAACTGTTTGAATCTAATATGATACAATCTGCTCAGCTCTCTTACTGATTCTAGATTCTGTTCTCCAGAGTCACTTAGTTTAGGGGCACTGTCACTGAGACATGGTGACCAGGCAAAGCAGACACTCTGCTGCCTTAGACATATCTCGTCTTGAAAATGTTTTATATCCAAAACACTTTCCAAGATTCTTTAGTGTTCTTTTTCTCTTTAGCCATAGAAGCAAAATAAGCTATTTTAGGAGGAATGGTTCATAGTTCTTCCTGAACATTTTTCTAGAATTGAGTGATTGGTAAGATCTCATATCTTATACATATAATCCTATATTACTATTTTCTAAAATTAATCTTTTAATATTGGTACACATTAAGAACCATATATACATCTATCATTTTTTTCTACTTAGGCAGACTTGGAAAGTATTTTTTTAGCATTTTTTTCCTCCCTATAAGTTTGGATGGCTCACCACTAAGATGAGTTTAATACTACTTACAAACTTGATTTTTCCTTTTTGCCTTTTTTTCTTTAATGAGTCTATGTAAAACTAGTTCATCAGAATACCAGAGTTAGCATTTCATTATCCAAAAGAATTCCCATTTATCTTTACTACTGAGCCACCTGGGAAGAAAATAAAATTTTATTCATAAATACTTAGTCTGACTTCTAACAGCTAAGCACTTGAAAAGAAAACAAAATTTTGAAAATTTCTTAGTGTCCAGTTCAAGTATCCTGGATCATCTAAATAATGCCCCTTGTAGATTATTAGAGAAGACTTTTCCTCTGATAAACCATAACTCCCCCAGGTATTGCATTTTCAGTGTTTATGTAGATGCTTTCACCTTATCATATTTAGAAACCATACTGAGACTTTTGTTTCAGGATCTCCTCTGGAGGCCTTCTTGTGAACATGAGTCATGCTGGCAACCTGCCATGCATCCCCCCCACAGTGGGATTAATAAGAACAGGTTATACGTTTTGGCCAACAGGTACATATTTCACCCTTGATTACTTTGGAAGTCTTGGGTGAATGTCATCTGGTCCTGGTGATTTATTTACATTTAGTTTGTCACTTAAGTATAGGAACGTCCTGTATTTTCCACTGTTTGTTTTAATATTTCTGACTTGTCTGCTTTAAAGGAAGATGGGAATGAGACTCTAAGGCCTTCTCCGGTTGAAAATGAGGCAAATAATTCAGTGATTCTCCCTGCCATCCCTTTGTCATCCTTGAGTGACCTTGGCCTTTTCCAGCTGGCTTCCTGACTTTGTCATACTTAAAGGGGTTTGCATTTTTCTTTGAAATCCCTAGTGAGGTGCTCTGCTGATTTTTTCATGGGCCATTTGTTTTTAGTTTGACTCTGACCTGCTTCACATTCCTTTTCTTCAAGAGTAGCAGGTTCTACATTTAAAAATATTTGTATAGCCTTTTTATGTTACCAGCTTAGCATGAGTGGCTTTTGTTTAAGTGCTGTCTGTTTTGATCGGTGCTCACATTTTTCTTTCCTTCCCAACAAAGTGTTTCAACTCACCTTATTTATAAGCAAGTATCCCAACTCACCTAGGGATACTTGTTTATTTTTGGCTAACATTTCCTATCCAAAACATACCTTTTCTCTTTCCTTCCTTTGCAAGAATTGTGAAACCACAGGATGAAATCTGAAGTGTTTTTTATCCTGACTGAACTTGTGGCTCATAGTGTGATTTCTGTTAAAGAATGTTTCTACCCTTCTTACACTGCTGGTGGGAATGTAAGTTGGTTCAGCCACTATGGGGAACATTATGGAGGTTCCTTGAGAAACTAAAAAGAGAACTACCATATGATCCAGCAATTCCACTCCTGGACATATACCTGGAGCAAACCATAATTCCAAAAGATAAATGAACTCCAATGTTCACTGCAGCACTATTTACAATAGCCAGGATATGAAAGCAGCCTAAATGTCCATCAACAGAGGAATGGGTAAAGAAGACGTGGCACATGCATACAATGGGCTATTACTCAGTCATAAAAGGAAGGCAATTGCGCCATTTGCAGAGTCAGATTGTCATACAGAGTAAAGTAAGTCAGAAAGAGAAAAGTATCATTTAATATCATTTATATGTGGAATCTAGAAAAAATGTCACATATGAACTTTTGCAAAGCAGAAATAGAGACACAGATGTAGAGAACAAATGTATGGATACCAAGAGGGAAGGAGGATTGGGATGAATTGGGAGATTGGGATTGGCACAAATGCCCTGCTATGTATAAAATAGATAACTAATGGTTGTCTACTGTATATCACAGAGAACTTTTCTCAGTGCTCTGTGGTGACCTAAATGGAAAGGAAATAAAAAAAGAGGAGATATATGTATATGTATAGCTGATTGACTTTGCTATACAGCAGAAACTACCACAGCATTATAAACCAACTATATCCCAATAAAAATTTTTTTTTATTTTAAAAAAGAGTGATTCTCTCACAAGATACTTCTAACTTTGTTTCACAATCAACTCCTGAGAATCACATAAACTGTGTCTGGCTCTGGAAGGTACTATCCAACTTTCTTCTGCACCCACAGGCCTGCTTTGTAGCATCTCTCTTAAGCTGCTATTAAGACTGGCTTTTCCATTTTTTCATTTAACTTACTGGACAGTGGAGAAAGATAATTGGGAATTTATTCAGAATTTAGATGGAGCAATTTGAGATTTATCATTTATGTTTATTATTTAACAGCATGGATAATATCTTACAGAAACTTAGAATTTGATCTTACGTATTTTTAGATGAGATAGAACATCAGTGTCCAGTAGAAATGTGTGTTACATGTGAAGCTTAAAAGTTTTTGGAAACAATATTTTAAAAGGGAAAAATCAATAGGTGAAATTTATATTAATCCTATTTTTATTTAGCCCAAATAGCTGAAATATAATTATTTCAACATGTTTTCAGTATTCACATTATTAATGATATATTTTATACTGAATTTCTGAGATCCAGTGTGTTCTTCATATTAATACCTATAACACATTTCACTCTGGGCTGGTTGTCTTTCCAGAACTCAATAGACACGTGTGACAGTGGCCGCCATATTGAATCCTCCTTAGAAAACTCATTTAATGCTCTATAAACCATTCAAAATTTATACATGTATATATTTAGTGTTTTTTTCTTTTACTGACACCTGTGGCAGCATATCATTATAACTTTGAAGGAGCTGATTTACCTGATAAGAAGAAAGTTGATGAATATATTTAACTGTATTACTGTAATGTACTTGGTATAACTCTTCTAATTAAAATAAGATTATCTTACAACTTATGAAATAAAGATCTGGCATAATAGACTTAGAATGTGATGAGAATGTTTTCATTAAGTGCTAAGATACCCTGCAAGGCATGGCATTTTATCTCAAGTCTCTAATAACATTAATATACCCTTTTAATCTCTGAAGCATTTAAGACTTAATAGGAACTCCTTTAAGAATGACAGAATTGTAAGACTTGCAAGGTTACTTTAACTTGAAAGTACTCACAGTCTTCCATGAATTTAAGTAAGTGTGAAATTTTTCATTGATGGGAAGTCCAAGCAGAGTTTTGTTTATTCAGGGACAAGACTCAAAAGCCACACATGAGCAGAAGGGTGCAGAAGGAGGAAAGTAGGGGTTAATGGTATTTCCAGTAATTGTCCTTGGCCTCAGGTCTGGCAGTGTGACTTGGCTGCCATTCTTGTAGGGGCTGATGGCTGTGTGTGCACCACTTGGGAACTCAGTACAAGTGATTTGGTAATGTTATTATCACTTTGCAAAACAATTTGTAGGAAAACTGCCATTGCAAGTTCTTTCCCTTCTTTCACATTGTTTATTGAACATATGTCTATTTATTTGTTGTTTTCCTTTATAGATGAGCTACGTATAGACAGTGAATATTATTTTGTTTTCTGCGTTGCTGCATGTCTCATTTTGCATTTAAATTACAGAAAGCAATATGGGGATGTTCCATGAGTGTTTTTTGCAGTGTCCTACACTTGATGTAGGCTACAGAAATAATCTGATGAGGATGAGGAGAACTGGACTCTGTTCCGTCCTTCCTTTACGAGTCGTTAATATCTACTTTGGACAATTCTGTTTACTTTCTCTTGTCTTACTTTTACAGCTATTCTCATAGAACAGCTTACAGTTCATTAGGGGAGAGTTGCTACATTAATCCAAGAGACTAGTATAGTAATGCTTTCCTACTCTGGTAAGAAAATAATATATTCTGGAAGTGTATCTTTCTAGACATCATGATACCATTGGCCTGTACTGTTTTGGTCTTGTTTTACTGACCAAAACTGTTTTACTGACCAGAACTCTTTTGTTCTATAAGAAACTTACTGAACAGTCTACATCCTTGTGAGAACCTTCACTCTGCTAGATTCAATATGTTTCACAGGAACTAGATGAGAGTCCTGTGATAAATACACTGACTTCTAATTGTATTAAATGATATGGGAGAGGTGGAGTAGGAGAATAGAATTAAGCTTAGTGTGTGAGCCACTTACTTGTTGGTTCTCTGAACACACAGATGGGAATACCAGACCACCTTACCTGCCTCCTGAGAAACCTGTATGCAGGTCAAGAAGCAACATTTAGAACCAGACATGGAATAATGGACTGGTTCCAAATTGGGAAAAGAGTGCACCAAGGCTGTATATTTTCACCCTGCTAATTTAACTTCGATGCAGAGTATATCATGTGAAATGCTGGGCTGGATGAAACACAAGCTGGCATCAAGATTGCCAGGAGAAATATCAATAACCTTAGATATTTAGATGCCACCACCCTTATGGCAGAAAGCAAAGAGGAACTAAAGAGCCTCTTGATGAAAGTAAAAGAGGAGAGTGAAAAAACTGGCTTAAAACTCAACATTTAAAAAACGAAGTTCATGGCTTCTGGTCCCATCACTTCATGGCAAGTAGATGGGGAAACAGTGGAAACAGTGACAGGCTGCAGATGGTGACTGCAACCATGAAATTAAAAGATGCTTGCTCCTTGGAAGATAAGCTATGACAAACCTAGACAGCATATTAAAAAACAGAGACATTACTTTGCCAACAACGGTCCATATAGTCAAAGCTATGGTTTTCCCAATAGTCACGTGTGGATGTGAGAGTTGGACTATAAAAAAAGCTGAGCGCAGAAGAACTGATGATTTTGAACCGTGGTGTTGGAGAAGACTCTTGAGAGTCCCTTGGAATGCAAAAAGGTCAAACCAGTCAATCTTAAAAGAAATCAATCCTGAATATTCATTGGAAGAACTGATGTTGAAGTTGAAGCTTCAATACTTTGGCCACCTGATGCGAAGAGCCAACTCATTGGATAAGACCCTGATTCTGGGAAAGACTCAAGACAGGAGGAGAAGGGGATGACAGAGGATGAAATGGTTGGAAAGCATCACCGACTCAGTGGACATGAGTTTGAACAAGCTACGGGAGATGGTGAAGGATAGGCAAGCATGGTGTGCTGCAGTCCATGGGTCGCTAAGAGTCAGACATGACTGAGCGACTGAACAACAACAATGAACATAGAGCCAGCCACCCTTTTAGAGACTCAGGTAGTACACCTTGGTAGAGTTGCATGACTGCATTTTTCACCAGTACTCTGGAGGAAGTCAGTCATCCAAAGACCTCACTTTGGGAAACATTGCCCTGTTCAGCAGAAAGAGAAAGACCCCTAGGCGCTCTTTTCTTGATTCCTTGGGTCTAGCACCTGACGAATGTGGAGGGTTTCATTTTTTGTCTTGCTGCCTTTTAATGCCTCCAGTAACTGATCTTGACTTTCTGACTATAGAGCTACTTGTTCATTTTTTTGTTTCTAGTGGAACAAGAATTCACACTTCTTCCAAAGGCCTGTTTACTCAGTATGGAGCTCTTGGCCTCTGACCCTGCTCCTGACCACATCTGTCTTATCTTTCACCCCCTGACCTGAATCCCTGAGTTTCCTTTTACGCTTGGCCATCAACCCTGGTCAGTTGAACCTGCGTCGTCATTTAACTTAACCAGCTCTGCTCTAGTATTCTTTTCCAGTTCATCATCCTTGATACCTGAACAGCTATTGAAAGCCAGTCACCCTCAGGGTGAGTTTGGGCAAAACAGATAGGTCAGTTGTGCTAACTGCAGGCTTTTTAAGAAGTACCTGGCATTGAAGCTGTGGAAGAACAAAAGGAGGAAGCAAAGCATGGAGATCCCAGTGTCTCACTCCTCTGCTGAGAACATAAAGGGGGTTAAATTGCACCTGACACACAGCAAAAGCAACAGGGCTACAGGTCTTAAGGGAAGTTTTTTGATAACATCTTCCTAAATGCAACCAAGTCTATGGAGTTGGTATCAATAAAAGGATATTATTATGGGCTCATTTTCTAAGCATTCTAAACAGAAACTTTTCTTAAAACAAAAATGGTCCTTTTTTCTTGTTTGACTAGCATTTAGAATGCTTTTCCTCAGCTATCGCTGAGCTGCACAAGACTTATTGTCAAGATACTCAGAAACCCAGGGTGAGGGGCACTCATGCTCATTTTGACCTTTTCTCCTTCCTCAGGTTTTCTTTGCTTGTTTGACCTTGTGTCTGGCTTGATCTTTTCACTCAGTGCAAACCTCCATGTCAGAAGTAATTCCTTTTGGACTACCGTATGGCTAGGTAATGTGCTTGGGTTCACAAGAATTAGATGGGGTTTTCTTGTCATTGTTGTTTTGGTGTTTATTCAGCCAAGAACTGACTGGCTTAAATTCTGGGTTTACTTCAGTTTTTACAATTATTTCAAGGCATATATCCTTCATCAGAAGGATGCTGGGGGTGCTTACTAAATATTTAAATTCCAAGGTCCATCCTTGATCACCTGAATCTGAGTTTATGGGTCCAGAGCTCAGCACCTTTATCAAAACAACTTCTTTAGATGATTCTCACACACACAAAAATTGAGATTCATTACCCCAATTACCAGATTGCCTCATTTTTATTTTTATAATTTTAATACCTATGAGATATTTTTAAAAATATGAAGCAAAGGACAATACCATGTAGTGAGCATTCTTTTAGCACAAGTTCACAAGCATATTGTACACATTTAAGCAGATGTACAGTGGTCTCATCTGTGTACCTAATAACTCCTTTTAAACAAAGGCTCTCAGTGCCTGCAGAGATATCTTAAGACTTTCTCATTACTACAGCTGCTCTTGCCCTTATTTGGCAAGAACATTATTAGAGTCTTACAGCTCCTTTCTTATCAGGCAATCACTCACTAGGTGAACAAACATTACTGATAGTGAAAGGATGGGAATCTAAAAAGAAAATTATATTTCTCTATTTGTAATGTCAGAAAGCATCTCCAGGTAGCCTTTCTTCTTATGGTACCCTGGCCAAAGTGTGGTGACAGTGAGTGTTACTGAATAAAAATGAGACAACTGTATAATACATTTAAAAGCTTAACTCAACTTTTAAGCCTATAAGTAATGATAATAAAATGCCAATTGGGTACTGTTATGAATTGTGTGCACATGCAGGTTTATGGGGCTTCAAAGCAGCCTGCGCCTATCAGCTGTGGATTACAGACCATTTTGATGAATTAGCTGAACTTTAAATGGTAGTTTCAGACCCTGTTGAGATAAACCCTGAGTCCTTGGTAGGAAGTTATGACCCCAGTGGGTAAGGAAGTCAGAGAAGAAAGACTGAGGATAGGGAGCCCTTCAGAAAGATGTAGTGGTCTGTTGGACACTAGCCTTGATCTTTTCTTTTATGTGTTTTGTATCAGGTAACACTCTCAACTCCCATGTTATTAGTCAAGGAGAGGATAGCTGATCCACACCAGATCAGTTAGATAATCTTTCAAGAGTATGAAATCTTGGATTGGGAGCCCTAAGAGGGGAAGCTGGTAGCTCAAAGTTGGGTTTAGGGTGGAGCTGGAGAAAGTAGTTCAACAAACTCTTGCTGCTGACTACTCTGGCTTCTGACTTTCATAGGCTTTTTTGGTGAAAATTTGTGTTTTGTTAAATGTATCAAATTCATGGTATTTGACCTCACACAATTGCAGAATCTGGTTAAGCAGTCTCCATAAGGCTGTGAACTGAGCACAGACTTCTGGCCCAGGATTCAGAGAAGGTGAAGAGGAAGCTGCAGGGGAAGACGGAGCTGTGGCAGATGTGGCCACTCCCTCATGCCAATGGGCACTGGGTGAACTAGCAGATCTGTAGTGGTGTGTGTGAGCTACACAATCACTGCTTTGTTTCCTCAGTCCAATTTGCCTACAAGATTCTCAGAAGCCAGAACCAATTCAGATAACATAGCTTTGACATTCTCTTCCTTTGGAACCACGCTTGCATTCAAATTCTAATTTATTATTGCATAACACATTATAACAATACATAATACAATACAAAATGTGGTAGCTGAAAATAACAAACATTTCATTTACTCAGGTTTCTGTGGGTCAAGATCTGGGAGCCACTTAGCTGAGAGATTCTGGTTCAGAGTCTCTCACAAACCTACACTCAAGTATTGGATGGAGTTGCAGTTGTCTGAAGGATCAGCTGGGGATGATCAACTTCTGAGTCAGTCTTGTGGCTATTGGAAGGCCTCTCTTCCTTGTTATGTAGGCCTTTTCTCAGAGTAACTGGCTATTCTCAGAGACAGTGATCCATGAAAGGATAAGAGAAAATATCTAAGATAGACACCATAAAAAAAAAAAAAAAACCATAATCTTCTGCCATCCCATCACTTCTGCCATAATCTATTTTTGTTGTTCAGTCACTTAGTCATGTCCAACTCTTTGTGACCTGATCCCATGGACTGCAGCACTCTAGGCTTTCCTGTCCTTCATTATTTCCTGGAGTTTGCTCAAACTCATGTCCATTGAGTTGATGATACCATCCAATCATCTCATTCTCTGTTGCCCCGTTCTCCTGCCCTCAGTCTTTCCCAGCATCAGAGTCTTTTCCAACAAGTCAGCTCTTCTCATAAGTTCAGTTCACTCAGTCGTGTCCGACTCTTTGCAACCCCATGGACTGCAGCACGACAGGCTTCCCTGTCCATCACCAACTCCCAGAGTTTGCTCAATCTCATGTCCATTGAGTCAGTGATGCCATCCAACCATCTCATCCTTTGTCATCCCCTTTTCTTCCCACCTTCAATCTTTTCTAGCAGCAGGGTCTTTTCAAATGAGTCAACTCTTTGCATGAGGTGGCCAAAGTACTGGAGTTTCAGCTTCATCATCAGTCCTTCCAGTGAATATTCAGGGTTGATTTCCTTCAGGATTGACTGGCTTGATCTCCTTGCAGTCCAAGGGACTCTCAAGGGTATTCTCCAGCACCACAGAGAAAGCATCAATTCTTCAGTGCTCAGCCTTCTTAATGGGCCGACTGTCACATCCATACATGACTACTGGAAAAACCACAGCTATAACTATATGGACCTTTGTTGGCAGGATGATGTCTTTGCTAATCTATTTGATGTTAATAAATCTAGTTGACACTCAAGGGGAAGGGGTTATACAAGGACATAAATACCAAGAGGTGGAGATCATGGGTGCTATTTGAGGCTTCCCGCAGCAACTTAAATTTATTTATTTATTTTTGTTATGCTAACCTGAATTATTTTCTGTTAGGTAAAACCAAGTAAATAGTCCATAATGCCATAGGGTTGTAAGAGTTTTCAATAGTCTAAGCAAGAATGTGTGGCTTTGCAATGATAAGGGCAAGACAGAATAGTACAAATAAATAATATTTTATCAGTAAGAAAATATGAAGTTGGAGTTGATCATATTGCCAATATTGGGTACTGGTTTAGAGACAGAAGGCTGGGTTTGCCTTTTGGTCATTGTGTTCACCAGATACATGACCTGGAGAAAGTTCTAAAGCAGTTTAAGTCCTAGTTTCTCCACCTACAAAAGGATACCTACATCAAAGGGTTGTTAAGAGGACTCTGGTATGTGCATCAGAGAGTCCCAGCAGGGAATGGGTGGCCCACCCAACCCAAGTAACTGAGAAGAATTTAATAAAGAGAATGCTCACGAATGGATAGGCAGGGCTAAGGAAAGAAACATGGAAAACGAAACAATTGTCACCCCCAATAGGCCTGAAGGGACAAGAGGAGGAATCTGTAGCTACAGGAGACGGTTGCTGGTTAGAGTTTTCCATGGGGGAACACAGCCAATCTGCTGTGATGAGGCAGGGAGATATAATATCCAGATCTTATTGTTCTCCCTCCCACTGAGCTGCTGCTAGAGACTTGTGCATGTAACCTCAACCTCTCTAGAAGTCAAAAGGCAAGGGAGCCTAAAGATGCAGTCGGAATGGTCCGCCTCCTAGGGCACTGAGAAAGACACAGAAGAGGGTGAGGACACCTACAGAGTGGCTCTGAAGAGCAAATAGAAACTATTCAGCAATAAGTGCTTAACACCAATTATGTCAAAGACTAAGTGCCCAATTAATAGAGGAAGCACAAGCTGGAATCAAGATTGCTGGGAGAAATATCAATAACCTCAGATATGCAGATGACACCACCCTTATGGCAGAAAGTGAAGAGGAACTCAAAAGCCTCTTGAAAGTGAAAGAGGAAAGTGAAAAAGTTGGCTTAAAGCTCAACATTCAGAAAACGAAGATCATGGCATCCGGTCCCATCACTTCATGGGAAATAGATGGGGAAACAGGGGAAACAGTGTCAGACTTTATTTTTGGGGACTCCAAAATCACTGCAGAGGATGACTGCAGCCATGAAATTAAAAGACGCTTACTCCTTGGAAGGAAAGTTATGACCAACTTAGATAGCATATTCAAAAGCAGAGACATTACTTTGCCAACAAAGGTCTATCTAGTCAAGGCTCTGGTTTTTCCAGTGGTCATGTATGGATGGCAGAGTTGGACTGTGAAGAAAGCTGAGCACCAAAGAATTGATGCTTTTGAACTGTGGTGTTGGAGAAGACTCTTGAGAGTTCCTTGGACTGCAAGGAGATCCAACCAGTCCATTCTAAAAGAGATCAGTCCTGGGTGTTCATTGGAAGGACTGATGCTAAAGCTGAAACTCCAATACTTTGACCACCTCATGTGAAGAGTTGACTCATTGGAAAAGATCCTGATGCTGGGAGGTATTGGGAGCAGGAGGAGAAGGGGATGACAGAGGACGACATGCCTGGATGGCATCACTGACTTGATGGACGTGAGTCTGAGTGAACTCCGGGAGTTGGTGATGGACAGGGAGGTCTGGTGTGTTGTGATTCATGGAGTCGCAAAGAGTCGGACAAGACTGAGCGACTGAACTGAACTGAACAGATTATTATCATTATTATTGCCTGCTAATAGGGTACATGAATGGAGACAAGTTGAGTAGAAAGTGTATGTGGGGAGGGTAGAGAGATCTCAAGGAAACCTCCTTTTTCTACCTATGAAGATGAGGTCTGGCTTTCCCAGCATCAGGAATTCAAGCAGAGCAGAGCAGAGCTTAATGAATTGTTTGGCTTCTTTGCTTAGGTCAAACTAGAAGAAAACTCTCCTTCATTTAAATTCTCCATCCACTGGCTCATTAAGAGGAGTTCTCTTCAGTTTCTCATTATTTTGGAATGACAGAAGCTTCCTACATGACATCTTCTAGCGACTTCTGAGCTAATCCCCACCTTTGAGAGTCAGCCTTGCTAGGCATCTTGCCCCAGTGAAGCTCTGCTCTCCAGCTTTCCTCCCACCCAGCTGCCTGCCTCACTGAGTTCAAATAGCTGTGAAAGGGGCCACGCCCACGTAATTCAGCGTGGAGTATTCTGGGGTTTTCTAAGCAGCAGGTTGGCAACCAGCAACAGATGGAGAAGCTGTGTAATACTGAGCAGAGGCTGCAAGGAGAGGTAGGCAATGAGGCAAGGAGCCAAGTGGGCAGTATGGGAGATGGAGGGACAACAAGCAAAGAGAGCTCTTATTGCCAAAAATGGAGCGATTCCTGTGAAGTTGCAGACTTCACAGTTCATTCTCCTGCTCCTACTCTCCCCCTCAGCGCATCTCCAAAATTCAGCAGACCTCACTTATCCTTTTTTTTTTCTTGGGTAGTAATGTGCCATCTCTGGCCCTGAATCTGATTTTCCCTCTAAGGCTGAACTTCAACAACTCTATTGTGCCTTTAAGGAAGAAATCAACATGGTGCAGACGGTAGTTCAAACATATTTGTTTCTGTGTCATCTGCTCTGAGTGTAAATATCAGTCCAGTAACTTCGCTGTTGTAAGTGATAAGTTGAAACATCATCAGTTGTTTTTTAGTTAAATGACAGTAACAAAATGAAAATCACCATTAAAAAGGCTATATTTGCATATTTTGATGCTGTCAAAGAACATGGCACTAATGTAGCATAAGGAGTATTCTTAAACAGAAACATCACAGTTTTCAAAATCTAAGGAGGATCAAAAAATAAATGCTAAAATTTCATTTATAAAAAGAAACAGGGAACAGTTATTCCACTAGCAGAATAATAAAAGCACTTTCTAGTGACATTTTTATTAGCATATTAATTCAAAATTGTAATTTTGAGAAGGAGTGAGTCTATCTACATAAACACCAAATGCATTCTAAATGCTTGGTATTATCATAATGACTAGAAATTAAATTAATAATGCTAGGATAGTTAAAAATCTGATGTAACCTCCTTGAATCTTTTCTATCTACATGAATTATTTCTCATTCTTGTTGAACTTTCACCCTGAACTTCATTTAGTGTTTTAATTTTTCAAAGATCTTAATGATTCTTCAATTTGGGGAATGTTTCACTTTTGAAAGTTACCTTCAAGAGGCATTTATAATCATTTTGAACCCATCAAGCATTTTAACAGCTGTAGGGCCTGAATGTACAGCACATATACTGTACACATGTATAATCATGATGTTTTTGGTAACTGACTTGCTATATTGCTGTATTTTCCTGTATTTTACAATCAAGTTGGCTGAGCTAACTAGATACTATTTCAATACTGAATGAAGAGAGAGAGATGACTGTCTTTTCAGTGAAGTTTTAATATCTGAGCAGTGTTTCATAAAATTAAGACATCCATAAGTCAGGGGAAAATGTTTCTAATCTCATACCAAAGAAGACTTTAAAAACACTACAAGAGGTTGTGGTAAAGAGATTCCTCAGGGAGAGTTCTTCATTTCTTTTCTTTTTTTTCAGGTATTCATCAGATGGCCAATAAATCTAATCCTGCTGATTGTAGTGCCTTTAACAAGACATAGGGCAGCAGGCAGTCTTGCTTTCAACAGGTATGTGCTATTGAGGGCTTCATAGACTCAAATTTAGAATTTTGTTTTCTGATGTATGAGTATCCAGAGTAATTCACAGAGTGGATATTTTCCCCAGGAAGTGTAAACATGATCCAGAAACTTAAACAGTATGCCTTGTCCCACCATTTGGTAAGCTTTGGTTTTTATTGAACAAATCCTCAGGTCTCTTTGTTTCCTAGACTATATCACACCTTAAAAAATGATTAGGATATGCAACTGATTCTGAAACACTGCAGAAAACAAGGCAGATTGTGCTTTGCTCAGGATTTGCTTTCCCTGCCAAAACATCCTGCTACAAAAATGCCACTGTGGTATAATCTTTGGCCACAATACACCCAGACAAGATTTTATAAAGGTTGTGCAAAACAACCACCTTCTCAAAGCTGGTATCTGTGCTGTCAGACTTGGGTTCTCATCACCCTTTCCCCCAGATCTCCCCAAACCCAAGTCTTGAGAATGGAAAAAAACATAGCAATGCTAGACTGTCAATTTCCACAATTAATTAGAAATCATTTAAGTTTTCCATTGTTTTTTAACTAGAAAACTATAGTGATGTTTGTTAAAAAAAAAAAAAAAGGGGGGGAAACTGTGCCTTATTCATAGGTATCTTGGCTTCATGGATCTTGTATTTTATTTTTGTTTTTAGAGCAAGTCTCCACTCAGAGATTCAAAGTGCATTGCTAGCGTTTGGCCTTGGTTTCCATGTACTCACTATGGAGGTGCTTGCAGTTGCTAACTAAATCCCTGTATAGTTACCTAAGGCTGTCCTTGTACTGAATTTGTAGCTCTTAATATAGTTCTATCCCCTTAGTCTTTTCTTGGAGTAGTTCACTGGACTCAGGACAGATATGAATGGACCCAATTCAGATAACAAATACAACACAATCAAATCTCCTTGGACTTTTGGTTTACTTTTCTTATGCCAAAGAGGGAAAGAGTGATCAAATTTTAATAATAAATGTGCAGACACATAATAGTAATACATGTAATTAAGAAGAATTTTCTCTCCTATAGTATTGGGTTGGCCAAAAAAAAAAATTGCTTTGGTTTTTAAGTAAAAATATAAGACATCTTTTTCATTTTCAGCAAGAACTTTATCGAACGACGTAGTCACCGTTTTGTTCTACTACTTTCTGCCATTTTTCAGGCAACTTAATTCCATCTTCTAAAACTTTTTATCTTTTTGAGCAAAGAACTGTTCTAGGTGCCCTTTACAGTCTTCCAGGGAATTGAAATTTTTTTCCATTAAGAGAATTTTTTAAAGACTAAAGTAAATAGAAATCAGAAGGTGCAGTGTCTGGTGAATACGGTGGAGGAAGCAGAACTTCCCAGCCAAGCTGTAACAGGTTTTTCCTGGTCATCAAAGCAACATGCAGTCTTATGTTATCCTGATGGAAGATTATGTGTTTTCTGTTGACTAATTCTGGACACTTTTCCTTTGGTGCTGCTTTCAGTTGGTCTAACTGAGAGCAGTACTTGTTGGAATTATTCTGTTTTCGGAAAGGAGTTCGTAATAGAGGACTCCCTTCCAATCCCACCATATACACAATATCACCTTCTTTGGATGAAGACCAAAGAAAGTGATGGTTATGGTTCTCTTCTGTTCTGTATCATTATACAGTATCTACTTTTCATCACCCTAACAATTTGTTTTAAAAATGGAACATTTTCATTACACTTAAGTAACAGAGTCAGACATGGAAATAGAGGGTTTTTTTCCTGTTTAACTTATGGGGAACCCAAACTTCAAAGCAATTAACATATCCAAGCTTGAGCAAATGATTTTTCAATGCTTGATTTGGATATTTTGAGTATGTCACTATCTCCTGTGTGTTATAATGTTGATTATTCCCAATTAATGTTTTGATTTGAGCACTATCAACTTCAACTGGTCTACCTGACCATGGAGCATTGTCCAGTGAGAAATCTCTAGCATGAAATTTTGCAAGTCACTTTGAACATGTTTGATTAGTCACTGTAGCATCTCCATATACTGCACAGATCTGCTTTTGCATTTCTGTTGTGTATTCACCTTTCTTGAAGTAATAAAACATAATGTGCACAAAATGTTGCTTTTTTCAAACTTCCATGTTTGATATTAAAATGGCTACACAAAAAATGCGCTGATTTTGAAAAGTTTAAAAAATGTACATTTATATGACAACTCTCACAATACAACAAAATTGTTTTGAATGGTGTTAAAGACAGCTAGGCACTACTGGAGCCATTTTATGGAAAAAAACAAACGAAATTTTTGGCCAACCAAAAGTCTTTTGTTCTCTCTGGCACATCTGGGTCTGACAGATGTGCCTTCTACCTACTAATCATTTTTATTAACCATTAACTAAGCAAGTGGGCTTTCCAGTTGGCTCAGTGGTGAGGAATCTGCCTGCCAGTGCAGGAGATGCAGGAGATGCTGGTTCGATCCCTGGGCAGAGAGGATCTCCTGGAGAAAGGAATGGTTACCACTCCAGTATTCTTGCCTGGAGAATCCCATGGGCAGAGGAGCCTGGCAGGCTGTGGTTCATGGGGTCCCAAAGACTCAGACATGATTGAGCATGCAACACTCACAACAACACTCAACTAAGCAGGTTTTGGTTTTTTTTTTTTTTTTTTTTGAAGTTTTAAAAAAGGCAGGGATTGCAATATAGATCCTTAGAATTAGGTTATTTAAAATGGTTTTTCCTGATAAAGCTTGGCAGGTTAAATCCAAAGGTACTGACTTTCCTCATCAGAAAGGGCTCTCTGTTTGCCTTTGCTGATGGTAATTTATTAAGAATATATCTCTTTCATTTATAGCTGACTTCAGGGAAAGCAGGCTTCTTTTTATAGTTTCTACCTCAGTAGCTTTGGAAGAAGTACCCCTTGTTCCTATATTCCTGCCTAGATTTGTGTTTGAGTTTTATCTTACACATCAGTTCATCTTTTAACCATTCTGATCTCTGCCATGCAGAGCCCTTTAAAAACTTTCCCTTCTTTGAGAAAAGGTCATAAATAAGGGATATTAATAAAAAGTAAAATGAGGACATGATTCCATCTGAGTAGTCTAAGTGTGTGTATATGCCACCTCAAGATTCCGACAATTAGCATTTACTCATTTTCTTAAATGACTTGTATTATGCACCTTTATTTGGCAGTCACGGTGGCCACACTGTGTTGTCCCCCTCATGCTGCTTTGTACTAGGTGTTGAAAGGACAGGATGAGAGACAGGGAAAGAGAACAGCTTTTACAAATGAATCTTAAGAGTTCTAGTGTCTTTCAGAAGCAACAAATCATTTTTAATCTGACAGCTCCTAATTAAATTGATTGTGAGATAAAATGCACCCAATAAGTGTCAGGCTCACATGAGTTAAAATGCCTGGTGGGTTGTGAAAGGCATTTAATGCTCCTAAACCTTCCTGCAAATGGATGCCCTTGAAAGCTCTCCTAGCAATGAGTTAAAGATCTCAGTTGGGGGCTGCTGACATGTTGTAATGACTATAATTTATAGCATACCAGCTCCATACTACCCTTTGCCCCACCAGGGTGCTTCCTGAAGTTGGTAGGGCTAGAAGGAAAAAAAAGGGGAAAGAGAAAAAAAAAAAAAAAGACTCAAGGGCCCTTTTAGCATCATCTCTTCTATCAGCTTAGACTTTCAGGGCCTCTTTCAGAAGCTAGTAACTTTCAAACTGAACATGTCTTATTCAGCTTCTACTGATTTATACCATAACGGTATAGTTGCTGACTTACATGGCCAGTTATTCCAGGTAGGTTGGCAGAAGCTGAGAGAAGACTTTAATTAAATTAATTAATTCATTTGTTCATCAGTTATTAACTGAGCATCTATAATGTTCTAAAAACTGTTCTAAGCACTGGGGTCATATGAATAAGACAGATTTCTTATTTCATGAGTTCAACATTCTCTCGGGCTAGAAGGGGCCAGAGACAAAAAAGGGATAGAAAACCAAGTAAATATATAGACAGACAAGAAAATGTCGGATACAATATTATTTATAAAAATCTGAAATTATCTTGTTTCTTTCCCTTGGCATGAATAACTTTAAGTAGAAAGAGCTATGTGGCTAGCTGAGGTTAGCTGAGTCCCTAAGATTGAAATAATGAATAGGAGGGGAGAAAGGAGAGAATGGTAGGAACCCAAAGACAGTATTCTTGTAACATATTGAAACAGATATTCTTGTGTTGTTCAAAAGTTTTCTCTAAGTATAATTTTGGTAGCAAAATTTCAAAATAATTGGAACAATGACAGCATTATTGAAACAAGCATTTGTTTAGTCAATAGGTAAATCTGAAAGATGTATGACTTCTGATATGATCGTGTAAGAAAAGCAAAAAGTAATGGAAACAGCATTGCTATAGAGGAGCAGAATGGATTTGGTTTGATCTGGGTTCAAATTGTGACTGTGGCTTTTCCTGGCTCTGTGACCTTGACCAAGATATTTACAGTTGCATGTATGCATGCTAAGTCGCTTCAGTCACGTCTGACTCTATGCAACCCTATGGACTGTAGCTTATCAGGCTCATCTGTCCATGGGATTCTCTAGGCAAGAATACTGGAGCGGGTTGCCAGGTCCTCTTCCAGGGAATCTTCCTGGCCCCAGGGATTGATCCTGAATCTCTCGTCTCCTGCATTGGCAAGCAGGTCTTTATCACTAGTACCACCTGGGAAGCCCTACTTTACAATTACTTCATCATAAAAATGGTACAGAAATAACATGTTTCAGAGGCTTATTGTAAGAAATAAGTAAAATAGTATTCCTAAAGTGTCCAAAATGCTACGTCTTCTATAAAAGAGCAGTGAGACATCAATAAAGCGGGTCTTGTTTTTATACTTAGTCATAATTCTAATTTTATGTACGTCATACACTATCACAATCAATAAATCATAATGTCAATTCTTAAAAAATCCTCAGACATAGCTAGAAAAAAAGTGTCCTTTAAGGACAGTTTCATTCCATTACTGTTAGGTCAAACAAAGGGTTTTGCCTGAAATGGAAGGGGTTTTGATTTTGCGTGTTCTGGATCAAATCCGGCATAATGTTCCTTTGAGTGTGGCCACTATTCAAGTCATGGCTTTTGAGGCTTTGTGATACTGTGAAACAACAACTCAATGAAGGATCAGAGGATGGAAAATTCAAGGTTGATTCATGCATTTTAAAGTGTGAATGTCTTGTAGCGTCAGATACAAAGTGAAGCAGCTAGTGCCAGGGAGATGGTAACCCAAGAGAACAGAAAGACCTTCATTTCAAAGAATGAAAAAAAAAAAAAATCAACAGCTTAATCTCTCTAAAGCCTAAGATTCTGGCAGAAAAATTTACACTGATGAAAAGAAGTAAACGAAACATAGATGACTGGACCAATTTCCCCCTGAAATCACCAGGTGGCTATATACTATCTCCAGCCTCTCCAAGGATGTCTTTGAAAATCTTTCCTATAGAAGCCCTTCTGGATTCCAGGACTTAAAGAAAGTCTCAATACTTTATGTTTTGTTGCAGAATAAACAGGGAAAGGTTATGAAGTAAAATAATCTTGTATAGTCTACCATGAACTCTCACATGTTAAATGTAATTTTTGGTTAATGACCCACCTATACAAGTCCTTGGTATGCTACAGGTATCTAGTTTATTATGCATAGTGTTTAAAGGTATTGCTAAAGAAATTAACTCAGGCCCTGAATTAGGAATGGGTTTCTCTCTTTTTCAGTTTTCTGAAAATAAGAACCAATTTGCCGAATTTCAATTTATGGTCCGTTCCTGGCAAATGTAATCGCTCTGAGTATAAGATCTTGCTTTTCCATGAATTTTCTTAGGAACTCACAGGGTATCATGTCTCTTTTTCCCCTTCAAAACCCTTTCTTATGGTATCTGGCACTTCTGTGTACCGGGTGAAAAGAGAGTTGACAAGGTGGCAAAACGAAATTGCCATCTTTTGTGGTCAGCCAGTGCGGTGAGCATTCAGCCCCTTGAGGTATTTTTGTGCAGCTTTTTGAAGAAGCACTGCCTCGTCTCCACTGAACTGATAACGATGAAACTTCAATCCCTGTTACCTTCAATCATTTTCTTATTGTGCCAGCTCAATGACTTTTCTTCAATTCCAGTTTTCTGGCACTGGGTCTGGCAGAGACTAGGGAAAAAGAATGCTTTAGGTGTGTGTTGCACTGAACTTCACTTTTAATTCCCCGTAAATGTTCAATCTGAAGTCTTATTCAGAGAAAAATTGTGTTCATGTTTGTGGCCAAAAGGAATGCAGAAAAGTGACAGATGTAAGATGAGAGAAGAGGCAGCCTTTAATCATTTTGTTGTCAAAGCAGCTTTGGATCGTCCTTTGATGAAAGCACTTTCCCTCACTGCTTATGGAAAACTAGAGACTCGTTCTCTTGCCCTTTGCAGATTCCTTACCCAGGCAGTTTAAATCCTGCACTAAATATGAAACTTCTAAACCCTAGATCCTTGTTACAGAATATTCCAGTTTATGTTAAATCATTCATATTGTGGAAGAATTGGATCTCTGCTCTAACTGGGTAGAGACTCCGGTGACTTAGTTTACACATAATCCTTGTAGAATGCATGGCAACATTTGGTAAACCCCAGTGACCAAGGAGCTTGTCTTCATCTGCAATTGGGCCAATTGCATTTCACAGAGACGCTAAGCATTAAAGCATATAATGTTTACAAAGTAAAAGCCTTTTCTCCCTTAATCCCTGCATGCCTGTAATTAAGCAGGAGAGTTAATTTTATGTAAATCATGCATTACTGTAATTGGGCGCAAGTGAACATTCATGTACATCTTATTTAAAAGAGAAATATAATGTTATTATGTGGATGCTGGTGCAGTGAAGTCTCAACCCTCTGGGGGACGTCGACGACGTTGCCGGCTGTTTACAAGGCTTGGTCTGGGAGCTTAATTATAAGTCGCTGGGTTCTGTTGGTGCTGTCCTGTGAACAGTGGAGCCACGTGCTTTCAGAAAGTCTAAAAGGTGGAACACTGGGGTTTCTCTTCCTATTTCTCCCTTAACTTCCACTTTATCGAGCCATCATTTTTGTCTTTCTACTCAACTTTTCAGACCTAAAGAATCCTCTCCAATGGTTTGCTCCTTTTGGCAGTTCTGACCTGTATTTCCCCAGGCAGACCACAGATGGTTTGTCTTCCGTAGGCAGGGGCTGGTCTGAAGCAGACCAGCCTTTTTTCACACATTTTTTCTAAGGCTGCTCAGGGCTGCTTTAAGGTCTTAAAGCAGGATTTTCTCTTGCAAGTGTAGCCAGATCAGATAGCACTTATGTGATGGCCACTGCACTGCTATAGCAGGAGACAGAGGGCTCGCCTCTGGGTGGGGAGGATACGCTATTCCTTTGTTCTGTATCGAGAGAGCAGATCCAGTGCTTTGCGACAAGCTTGTCCAGCAGAATATAAAGAATCTGATCTGCATATCTTGAGGTTAAGAATTGTGAGGCAGAAAATATGCAAATAACAGGACTTTTATTTTAAACATTTCTTCTCCTCACCCGGAGGCCTGAACAATCATCTTTGGCGTAATGCCTTGGCCTCATTCTGCCTGGCTTGCCAAGCCAGCTCCTCACCTCCCAACCCTGTACACACAGCAGGTTGGTCTTCTGAGACTTCAGGGCGAGAGACCTTCCCAGGGCACCACCTTCCTGCCCCCTGCTCACTTGCTGCCACCACATACGCCTGTAGTCCTGCTTAAATGCTTTAGATGTGCTTCTTTTTAAAGGACTGTTTGAATGAACCATCTCTTACACTCCTCTTCCCATAACTGCTCCCTTCCTCCCAATCCAGTTGTTGGCTGTCTCCTTCCCTCTTACCTTCCCCCAGCCTTTTATTCCTCTCTCAGCTCTTTCTTGCTCCTTTGCTTCTTCCCCATCCCCCATATTTGTGTTTTCTCACTCTGAGGTCTTACTTGAAATCCCATTGGTCCAGAGGTTATAGATCTAAACAGATGAAGTAACTTCTAGCTAAGAGTTTTTTTTTTTTTTAATATAGTAATTAGAGAGGTAAGTGTGTTCCCTAGTGGCCATAGCATTTTCTCTTCATCTTTGTTCTTATAAAGAAATCCCTTGACATACCACATAGTAAAGCCTGTTAGAAGAACAAATGGTCTTTACAGGTCTAATTCATCCAATAATATTCAGTGCTTTTTTATAGTAGCTAACTTCAGCACACTTGATGTGTGGCACTAATTTATGCATTCCTTTAAGTGATATAATATTCTTATGCTATTTTTCATTAGTCAGTCTTGTGCTCAAGCTTGAAAGTTGGTTGCAAGTACCTTTCAGTATAATCAGGATATATATTTTTTAATAAATAAAAAATAGTAAGTACTATAATTATTTAATGTGTTATTTAAATGTTATTTAAATGTATTTAAAGTGTTATTTAATGCTGCACTTTTATACTACCTGCTGGTTCTGAACCAAGTTGATTGCCTCAGTTAAGGCCAGTGAGTGACCTATTACTCATAGCATACAAGGAGGGAAGAAGAGCCCAG
The DNA here is from genome assembly GCF_016772045.2 of Ovis aries. Lineage (NCBI taxonomy): Eukaryota > Metazoa > Chordata > Mammalia > Artiodactyla > Bovidae > Ovis > Ovis aries. The sequence goes on from NC_056055.1 coordinate 194,275,796, forward strand.
TGTGGGAAACAGCACAGAGGTTAATACCCTTATGAACTGACGTTAACTGCAATGTGAATTTTTGTAGCAATGACAGCTTTGGCATGAGTACCTTGAAGCTAAATGATGGTGAAATGGCCAAACCCTTCTCTAGGCTAGGAATTACAGAAAGGCTTGTGGTTGTTGCTGTTTAGTTGCCAAGTCATATCCAACTCTTTGTGACCCCACGGACGTAGCCTACCAGGCTCCCACAAAGTGAAAAGAGAAACAAAACATCCTCATGGTGAGTGGAGGGTAAAGCTGGTCTAGCATCTCTAGATCTACTTAGATTCAAGCTGATACAGGGACAATTAAGGAGAAACTCTGGAGATGAGGTCACATGCTTTGGATGGATTTGGAGACTGAGAATAGCTTACCAATAGTACGTATGCTGGGACTGGAAGGGTCCCTTGTAAATAGTGTGGGACATGGTGGGAAAATAGTGTTGTGAGGACAAAGAAAGATAAGCATGCAAACAGATGGCTTAGAGATCCTCATCTAAACTTTTTGAAGGCCTCACTGATTTGCAACTAAACATGATTGAAACTTACACAAGAGCCACACCATATATCTGTGTTGGTAAGTTGTGCTTAAATGACTGTGAAGCTCTGTAGCTTATTATTATGAACATTCAGTTTATTAAAAATTCTTTTTCTTATAAAAACCTCAACATACATTCACCAATATTATCTGAAAGGATATAAGTCAACACCTTGGTGTTTATCTTTTGTCGGTGAGATTAATTTATGTGTTTGGCTTATCTACATTTTCTAATTTTGCCAGTTAACCAAGTGTTATTTATGTAATCTATTTATTACTAATTTGCTGTACTGTGGTGACAGTTTGGGTCATTACTCTCTGCTTTGTTTTCATAGCCTGGCTTATAAAAAGGTCTTTGTTTTCAAGGTCTAAGCCCAGGGATATGTGGCAGAGAAGTGTTTTAACAGAGGATGGAGGCTCCATGAGGTGAAGGAAAAAGGTGGTTGGATCTGGAGAAGGGGAGGAAGCCTGGCAAGGGGAGACACCCATGGGGAGGCAGGCCACAGAGCCATCTCCAAATGTGCCCTGCAGAATGGGTTGACTGCTCAAGGATGCGTGCTGAGAAGCCGCCGCCTCCAAGATCACTGTGGGGAAAGACTCTTGTAGAAGGAGTGCCTCTGCTGAATCAGGAAGACTGGCAGGTTTAGCAGTGGCAGTGGGATCACTGGGAATAGAGAACTAGGGCTGCCCCAGTCCTCTCTCCCCCCTCTCCTATAATACTTGATATTGGACTCTCAGTAACTCTGAATTAGGTTCTTATGCTAGACTGAGTTTGGTTACATTCCCAAAGTAAGAGGACAAGTGAAGTTGATTTTTGTCTAGATTGAGGCTGGAAGAAGGCCTGCCTCTGACCTGGTGGGTTGCACATCATCCCCGCCTTCCTGATGTTGCCTTCAAAGGGCCTTTCTCATTTACATATTCACACATAGGTTATTAAAAAAAAACCAATACCATTACCTTATATAATCCTTCACACTTCATATAATATGGATGCTCATATAAAGATATCAATTAAGTCAATGAAAGGTTCTTGTGATTGATATCCAGATGATTAATTATGTAGTGAAACATCTCCTCTAATTGAGGAGCAGCAACAGCTGGTGCAGTGCTGCATGGTTTTGGAAAATGGAAGTAGCCTCTGAAGATAAACATTAGTAGAGAGTCTAATGTGACTTTGAGATAATCTCTGTCATATTTCAGTACTCTGTACTGACTTTTCCTAGAGGATTCATGAAATTGAAGAATTTGGCCTTGCAAAGTCGCTGCAATATTGACTCACTCATCCTGTGCCTAGAAACACATGAGAGGCTTAACACTATGTGCTTTATCAGACCTCTTTTAAAGTGAAAGCATGATCACTCCTCTTGTTCAGACATGATGCCAGTGGACCTATTTGATAAAAAAAAAAAAAAAAAAAAAGAGGACCAGTATTTTTAAACTCTATATTGTTTTGTTTTACCAGAAACAGCTCTCTTGTCCTGAAAGAGACAAGAAATGCTCCTTTGAGTGAATGTGATTGCTTGATTCCTTCTAATTCTAACCATATGACTCCCATTATGCCTTATTTAACTGATGACATATGGTTTCTCCTTCCTAATTACTTTTACAACAAATATTTATTATATCCCTAAAAACTAATTTCTGTACATTGGAAGTTCCCACTGTGTATGTCCTTGTTCTATGCACAACATGGACTTCCTTGCTTATCTCTTATAACAGTTATACTGAGTGTGGGAAGCATTTTTCTCTTGATTTTTAAATACAAGGCATAAAGTAATTAGGTGACTTGCCCAAGGTTAAGTAGTTCATCAAGTGGAATTTAGACTGGGACCCATTTGTGTGTGGCCTCAGAGGCCAAGTTTTAAATACTACCCTCTCCTTGAAGGGACCCAGTCCCCCTCAAACTCAGTCATCCTATACCTCATTCTATTTTTAATTTTTTAAATAGAGTTTAAAGCTCTCTAGCTTCTGGGTGTTGTGGACTGTTATTTGATTAATCCTCACCTCCACTTCTGCTAGAATATGAACCTGAGTGTAGAGATCTCTCCATTTCATTGCTACAGAACAGCACCTCGAATGGTGTCTGGAATGGCATAGGCATGTTTGTCCAATAAATGGAAATAATTGGCAGGACATTGGTTTTCTGCCTTCTTGTTCCCAGGCTAAGAGAAAGACTTACATGGAAAACTAAGGAATAACATGAAAAGTACCCTAACAGAGTTAGGAAGACAGCTAAGGAAATCACAGAGGCCTTGCTGTTAAGCTGTTACTTGCTCTGAGTATTATGGAGAGAAGAAGGGCATGGAGAGAGCAAGAGAAGTAGATAAAAGCTCAGAAGCAAGAAGTCGGGATTTGTGTGGAGAATGATGAAGTCGTCCTATGTGTCTCACAGCCTGTGAGGAGTCACATTACTCACCCTGGAGGTTCCTCCTGCAGGGTCCCCAAGGACGCTGAGCCAGCAGTTATCATAGCCTTTATTACACTCTTTATACTTCACTATTTACCTCCCAGTCTCACCAATGAGTCTGCAAGATCTTTGATGCAAGGAACTATGATGATTTGATCCCGTTTAGACAGGGACTTTGCCTTATTTTTGTCTTCTCATAGCTTATTATGGTGCTGGTACTTGGTGGCCCTCAGTACCTGTATTGGGTCAGTCATTTTTGTTTAGTCATGTGTGAATCTTGTGACTCCATGGACTATAGCCCACCAGGCTCCTCTGTCCATGAGATTTCCCAGGCAAGAATACTGGAGTGGATTGCCATTTCCTTCTCCAGGGGATCTCCCCAACCCAGGGATTGAACCCAGGTCTCCCGCATTGCAGGCAGATTCTTTATCGATTGAGCCATGAAGGAAGCCCAGTACATAAATGTGCTGTGCTTAGTCATTTAGTCATGTCCAACCCTTTGTGACCTCATGGACCGTAGCTTGTCAGGCTCCTCTGTCCATGAGGATTCTCCAGGCAAGAATATTGGAGTGGGTTCCTATGCTCTCAGGAGATCTTCCCTTCCCAGGGATCAAACCCAGGTCTCCCGCACTGCAAGCAGATTTTTTACTATCTAAGCCACCAGGGAATCCCAGTACATGCATAATGGATAATAAATGGACAATGAATGAATTAGTGGTGAATGAAGGAATGAGTGAATGACATGGCTTAATAGCAGTTTGTTTAAAAAGAGTTTTGAATTTAAGTTGAGCAGCAAAATTAGCTAATGTGGTCTTAGGTAGAATAACAAAAGTATAGTGCCTGGTTTCTGAGTATCTAGAATCTTGGAATTTCAGAGATTAGAAATGATGGGGAAACTGAGACTAGACATGTGAGATGACTTGCTCATAGTTCCACCCCAAATTTGTGGTCAAAGTAGGATTTGCATTTTGAGATCATGACTCAGTTAAATTTGCTTTCTACAAGTTCTAGTATATTCTGTGCTGGTCAGACCACAACTGTAGCAGACTGTGCAATTCTGAGCTATACACTTAAAGATATATAGCTGCAACGTAGCATCTGTCCAAGGAAGGATGATGCAGATGCTAGGGGAAGGTGGAAACCATATCACGTGAAGATGAGATGAAGACAGTATGGATAGTTCACCTAGAGAAGAAAATGCTTACAAAGAGTTAGAATGTACTTGACAAAGTGAGTGGGAAAACATAGTATATCTGTCCTAATATTTTAATATATATGTCATTCTTCCTTTGCTCCAGAGGAAAAACAGAAGCCATGTGTAGAAGCCATAGAGAAATAAATTTCAACTCAATATGAGAAAAATGTTCTCAAAATTAGAATTGACCAAGAATAAAATTCCAAGTGATAATATATATGCAAGAAGAGGGTAGATGATTATGTCAGGATGAGATTGTGAGTTCGTTTAGAGGAGAGGTCATATTTTAGTTGTATTTCCCTAAGACCTTGAATTATGCCTGGTTTGGTTTTAGTTGCTCAGTCATGTCCAACTCTTGTGACCCCATGGACTGCAGAACGTCAGGCTCCTTTGTCCATGGGATTTCTGAGGCAAGAATACTAGAGTGGATTACCATTTGCTTCTCCAGGGAATCTTCCCAACCCAGGGATGAAACTAGCATCTCCTGTACATGTCTCCTTCATTGCATGTGGATTCTTTACCCCTGAGTCACCAGGGAAGTCTCTGGAGAATGCCTGGCACATAATATATGCTCACTTAAGATTTGTTATGCATCTTTTAAAAAGAATCCTTTCATGGGTTGGGTGAGCATGGAAGGAATATAGGAATAGGAATATACTGCATCACGAACTCAAGGGCTTTTCTAACACTTAGGTTTATGATCCTTTGATGGGCAAAGTAATGTATCAATATTTAATGAAGCAAGTCATTTCATGCTCTTACAAGTAAAAGTCAGTGGAATTGTTGTTTCCTTCAAACTCTGGTAAGCCCTGTGATGTTGCATTTTTGTTCCTCCCTTAGGAGAAGGAAAGGTTTGCTACAACCCGTCTTACACAAAGGTGATCACAGCTAGTTATATCTCTGTACCTGGTGATGAAACTAAAATTCCATGTGGAAGTTTAAATAGACGTTGTTTGTACAAATAGACTACGACCAATTTTTGGAAACATGTGAATGATGGTTATGCCTATAGCTTCACACTTTTCCAAATGATGACTAACCTAGAAAAGCAGATTTTTCACAGAGTCCTAAATCCTATTTAGGCTGTCACCTTTAAAAAATGTTTTAACAAATATCTTAAATATCACTTCAGGAAACTTATTTTTCACTGAATATTTTATTTTCAGAATGTGTTGGTTTGACATTTGTCCTTTTTTTGTGTGTGGCCACAAAAGTGTCATTCCTTTCAGTATATGCAGAGGTCATTTGAAGGAGACAAAGAAAGCTTTATTTAGATTACTGTGTTAGCCACAGAAAGCTGTGAAAAACTAAATAATAAGGCAATTATTTGATTTGTTATTTTCTTCTTATTCCTTGAGAATTTTTACAGTTTATTTTTTCCAAAATGGTCATGCCTATTTATATGCTCAAAAATCTATATGGATTTTCCACTAAGGTCTTTCATATGCTATGGGATTAATTTTCATTCTTATCATTAATATATATATATATATATATAACATTTATCTGTTTTTATGAAATATTATCATCTTAGTTCCATTTCAAATAATGCTGCTGCATAGTTATTCATGACGTATTTGGTTATGATTCTAACTTATTTTTAAAGAACCATATACTATAAATACAGCAAGGTGCTTCTGAGAATTCATGATTTGGTGTTACCCATTTAATGATGTTATTAAAGTTTTTCCCTAGTTGTTAATTCCATGCACCTAAATGGAATAGATTTTGTGCTCTGTGCATTCCTAATATGTAGCTTGTTCAGGACCTTTCAGATATATGCACTTAACTGGGAGAGTCTAAGATATTTCCCAAATAAAAACCAATGTCTTTTTTCCCTCTCCTTTATGAGTTATAAAACACTTTTCCTCCCCTTCTTCTTTGATTTAATTTATATGCCAGAGATTTTTCTGCTCTGGGGATGAAAATGGAAGACCAGGGAAGAAAGTTGATGAAACAGAGATGATTCAAAGATCTGAAATATTTTATCCTCACTCGATATAAAGTAAATTATTTTTTCTCTTTTCCAATAACCACCATTTTCCTTGATCTTGGAATCACTCAAAACCTAGCCACTGAGTCCTGTATAAACCAATGCTTTGTCTCAAGATGTGGAGAAAGATAAAATACTGATACCTGTACAGAGGTATTAGCTTGATTATATTTACAGTTATGAGATACCGCAAATTTAAGAATGCCAATTTTTTCTCATCACTGAGTATTTATTATATATAACAAATACATGGGAAAGAAAAAACTATATTGTGTGATATAAATAGTTTATTTACATTACAGAAAAACATCAAGACAATGTATACTATTTCAAATATATCCATACATAATCAAATATAGCTGTAGTACATGTTTTCATTGGTGTAGATTACCACAAATGCAAGGCAACATGTGTAGATCTCTTGTCTTATTCTTTTGTCTATAATACTGTATTGTGTAGTCCAAGCTTTCAGTAGTCCAGCCACTGTGCAACATGCTCCCTTTAGATTAACCTCGTGGACGCTCTTGTTGTGTTGTCTGAACTGTAGTGCCCTGTATTTTGCTTCTGTCTGTGAATTCTGTTGCTTCTGGGGCATTTCCTAGAAGGTTGGAAAGTTTACAAATCTTAGTCCAGTGCTATTGCTACCTGAAGTCCAGTCCCACAAAAACAGAGTGAAGTTGTAGATTAAGCAAGTTATTAAAATATTTCAGATGTAAGAATTTATTATTAGCAGAAGCTGAAATTATTTTGTAAAAGGTTTTTGGTTTTGTTTGTTTTTGCTTCTCCTTGCAGATGTCTTTAAGCGTCTATTAAACAGAACTGAAGAACAGACGTGGAAGTTCAGGAGGAATACATTCACCTAGTCCTTAACTGCTTACTCATTAAGGCAGAAAGAATGACTCAGCACAATGTAATCGAGCAAGTGTGAGCCCATCTAACCTCACGTTGAAGGTCTTCAACAACTTTATATTTTAAACGTCCCAAGGGTGAATATTATATTGACATTTCAATGCTAAAAGTTTAAATCTTATCAAACCAGAGAATGAGCCAACTGTTAATATAGAATCTGTAATGAAAAGGGATATTGTTTTGGTTCAGCCTAACATCATTTTTGTATGTGAAAAGTATAAGCTAGAGACATAAATTGGTACTGATTATTTAGCTTCTATAAAAAGCTAATACTCAAATCATTTAAAGAGCTCTGTACTTTTATGATATAGCAATGCTTTGATGATACAAATAAAAACAATAGTATAGAGTTCATATAAAATCATATTATAACAGCCTATAGAGTATCAGAAAATGCATATTCATATATATGTTCATGTATGAATAAATGTATATAGTATATAGATATATGATTTTGGGGGGGAAGTAGATCTGTCAAAATGAACATGGAGCTGGAAGCCACATTCCTCAAAAGTAAAAAGAAGATAGGTTTTGTTTTCACATGGAAAGTGAAAACAGATATGCGCCTTAAAAAGCAGCCAGCCTAATGTGGGGCTCAATTTAGGTTATCTTGAATAGCAGAATACAAACATCATGACCAGTGAAAGGGGCAGTATGAGTGATAATGAAATGTACAAGCTCTGATATTAGGCGGCCTAGACTTCATTTCTGCCCTGATTGCTCACCTGTGTACACTCAGCAACTTGCTGACTTCTCATACCACAGACTGCCTGTCTTTAAAACGGGGATAATTGTTCCCTCTTCATAAAGTTTTCACATGTATATTCACTGTATGTGTGTGTATACATACATGACACACATACACAGACACACACACATAGAGACACACAATTTCTGGGGAGATAAGGACCCTATGTATCCCAGTTGTTTTTATTATGTATGGAAATAACACTATGACTAATAAGACTTCTAAACATCTGCTCAAGCATTGAAAGTTCTGCATTTTTGTTAGTACATGAAGTAGCAAATCAAATTGTTGAGATTAGATCTATTACATATGAATTTCATTTTTCATATGCTGGTATTGCTTAGATATTAGAAGGCTCAACACCCTTGGAGTAATATGGCACACCTTCCTGTGTTTAGATGCTTTTCTATCTTCTCTTTTACACTCAGTGTTTTTGGTTTAAGTTATTTTTACACTCCCCAGAATCTATTTTAATGTAATCCATTGACTCACTTGGCATCTAAACATGAGAGTCGAGTTGATGAACTCAACTTGGTTTCGAGTAGCACAGAGCTCCCATCGATGATCTTCCCTTAAGCCTTTAGGCCAGGGAAGGATTTATGAACCGCATTTTGTCTTTTTCAAGAGCAAATGCCACACTTGTCTTCAAAGAAGATAGCATGATACAGATACTGAGACATATTAGCACTTTTATTTTCTACAGATGTGATACTTTTATTTTCTTGTCTTCTGAAAATAATTTTTTGGGAAACATTTTGATTTACTGTAAAGCTGCACAAACGATTCAAAGTCTAAATGCCTTGTGAATTTGGCAGAAACCTTGAAAAACTTCTTGGAACTCTTCTCTTGAGCAGAGTGAAATCAGATCAGAACAGAATATCTTCAATAACGTTTCTGGTTAGACCAGGACATAAATAATATACATTTGGTCTGGAATCTATTTCTTGGTTACCATGAATTTACACACTACTGAAGTTAAGCACTTACCCAGCCTCTGTCCTTTACTCCAAGCCCAGAGTCAGAGATTAGTAATTATTCGTTTTTTTTTTTCTGTTGAAACTGGATGAGATCTCTGTATTTCTCTCAACCCAACTCTCCAGGAAATAATTACTGTTTGATTGTTCTGGGGTTTGATATGAAAGCTGCTTGTGAAATTTGCTGTGTGTTTCCATGTACTACAACATGATCATTCTCATTATAATTATTTTCTTTGAATTTTGTGATTAAAGTTATTTTGCTAAGTTAAGATAAAAATGTATTTGTTATTTATACCAAATAAGTTAAAAATGGTTATACCTGAGAGTTATACTTAGAAATATAAGTACTATAAGTGAGAGCTATAATTTAATATTTTTCTAGGTCTTCTATAAAATCTATTCTGATCTTATTTGGCACGCTGAGGTCTTCCCAACCCACGGACTGAATCTGGGTCTTCTGCATTGCAGGTGGATTCTTTACCTTCTGAGCCACTAGGGAAGCCTGAGTAAGGAAATGCTGGTCATTTAAACAGTCTGTTAGTAGTCTGAATGAAGACTGACTTTTTATAGTTAAAAGTAAAGAGCATATTTAAACAAAGACTGGCATTACACATTAGAAGAGGAAAGAAAAGGCCTTTGCTTAGAAAATAAATAATCCTCATCAAAATGCAAAAACAAGGAAAATAATTTGTACCACTCCAACATGAACGTCATTGTCTTTCCATTTGGCTATTCAAATGTTATGATGAAGAAATAGGACTCCAGAGAATGGATGGTTGCGGAGTCCACAAAGGGACTTGGAATCAGAGTGATCTGACTCAGACAAGGAGGAATGATGTATCCCTTTATGTGGGTGACCACTGAGTATAGCTACTGACCTTGTGATGCAAAGAACCACCACACAGATGACGGCAATCTGAATCGTTCCAATCACAGCTGCGATTAGGACGTACTGAAATCGGACTGGGCCAGGAACAACATACAGTACACTGTAATCCTTTTTTTCACAGTGTTGTCCAGTATAACCAGCATCACACCTGGAATAAATGATAGCATCCAGTTACCTAAAGCTGCTGTGCTCATGTTTATAGTTGGCCTATGGCCATTTCTCTTCATTTTGAAATTAAGGCCTTTTGTTTCCTTTTCCTGCTCTGAAAAGATAGTACTTTGTAGATTTGTTTATCAAATACTTATTTTCAAAAAGGATCTCTTTTTGTTTTTCATTTCAAAGATATATGGTTTCTTTTAATACTTATAATAATAGAGTTTGAAGACAGGGAGATGATAGAAGCCCAGGAATAACTGTTCTTTCTATTTTTTTCAGGTGAGCTTTACATTTTATTTAACTTGCTCTTTTAACCTAAGTCAACATAATTACTTGAGAAAAGGCGCGTTTCTGATGACATGAGTATAAAAAATAATGCTATGTATTAATTTTTTGGATAAAGCATTCTCTATGCAACAGTTAGAATGTGTTAAAAAATATGTTAGGGCCAGAGGTACAGCAAGACTGATTTCTTTAATTTACTGTTCATAAAGTTGTCTGCTTATGTTAGAGAGTTAAATTTCTGTAGTAAAAAGGTAATTACAATGTAGGCAATAAGGTTTGGCAAAACAAGCCCATGTGTATTCATCTGAGAACGAAGACTGCCTCTCTATCACTCAGCCCTCATCAGAAAGCTCAGGTAGATAGTGTTAGAATTAGCAGTTGACCATGAAATGGGGAAACAGCTCACACGAGAATAACACTAGTGGGGATCAACTTGTCATTGACTTTGTGCAACTGTTTTAGTACCTTACTTTGAATGTCTCATAACTATATCCTAGACCTTTGGTTTCTGCATCAGAAGGGTTTAATAATGACAACTCTGCTGGGAATGACAGAGCAGTGGGAGCAAGTTCTCAGTCTGCCTGGCTCTACTGGAAGGCAGGTGCTAGTGTGTTCAGTGAAGGAAAACATGAAAGGAAGACAGATCTTGAGAAAGAGAGAGAGAGGAAGGAAGGAAGAAAGAAGGATAAGATGAAGAAAAAGAAGAGGGAGGGGAAAAAGATGAAAAGGGCAGGGGGTGAAGGGAGGGAAGAGAAAAAGAGAGCAACACTCCTTTCCCTAAACAGCAATATGCAACCTATTTCGCCATTTGCTACTTGTATACGCCGTTTTGGAAAAGATGGCCTACCCAAAGCAACCATGTTATCTTACGTAGAGTAAGGCCTCATTCAGTCATTTGAGAAATATTTGTCAAGTCTCTAATCTGTGCCAAGCACTGCTCTGCATCTATGGGAAAGAGTGGGGAATGAACCAGAGGAGGCCATGTCTTTAAGGAACTTGTAATGCCCAAGATACAATTTTAAATTCTACCAGCAGAATGTATATAATGATGCGTTACATAGTACTTGCATATGGAAGGTGCACAGATATTGTTTTCTTGTGTGTGTGTCTGTGTGCAGGAGAGGCAGAGAAAAGTGTGGCTGCTGATCACCCACTCAGGCAGAATGCCATCCAGAATTTAGTTTCTATATTTTTACTTTATGCATGTAAAAGTTAAAGGGTGAAAACCTTACCTGCAAGACGGCTCCTGCATATTGATAGAGTGTTCACACTTCCCGTGCATGCAGAAGCCATTGTAGTGTTCTGGGCAAGGTATGTGGTGTTCTCTGGCACTTTCTTCTAATTTGTTAGCATTCTCTGTGAATACAGACAAAAGCAACATCCCCTGTAAATACTTTCTTAGCCTGGTAAGATCAACCAGGATATTAAGAAGCAAAGCTACAGTAGGCAAACAATATTTAAAAGGGTAAGAATTAAAAGGCCATGCTTCAGAAGAAAGACGGAGAAAGAACTGAAAGACAGATGTCTTTGCAATTGTGTTTAGAGATGAAACTGCAAAATTACCCAGTGCTTTTCATGCTTTTATGTAATTTCCTACATCTTTAAGAGCCAGTAATGTTTCTATGTGTTGTCAGACAGCTTTAACTTTCCTTGTGTAGAGACAGTGCATTGATCATAAAATAATTCAGGAAGAAATATCCTATTTTGTGAATTTCAAAACCCCCGCATAATGTCCCTAAAAGTAAATTGCTGCAGTGCCTTGACACTCTCTCCATGTGGGAGCTTAAAAGTTAAAATATGGCCGTGTTCAATTGTTAAACAGAAGTTTTCCAAACCAAATGCAAATTTCAACAAATGTATTCTTTCAGGCTGTTTTCATCTACAGTGAACATGAATTTTCCTAGCACCCGTACATTTTCTTATTGCCTAAATAATGCTATTGAAAGAGCAAATGTTATTTCAGAATCACTTATGTAGATCCTAACACAGTATTTCTAAATGCTGTGAGTATATTCTAATTCATAATATTTGGCCTATGTTTGCAATGTCATGTGAAATTTAAATTTACAATAAAGAAAAAACTTGTGTCCTAAAATGAACCCTTTCCCCTGTCATTAAGCCTTGTTTTCTCATATTTCTATAAAGATAGTAAATATTTTTCCTGACCTTTGCTAGTTTAAATACATTTGCTTCCTGTTTGTAATACCATCTCTAAGCTGTCTTTTGATTCTTTATATGTTCGTTTTATGATGTAAAGTTTTGCCTTTTTTGAGTTTCTTCTATAATCTGAGACCTGATATACTTTAAGATTCTTGCCTGAAGTATGAGAAATGTAAATCTCTTGGCTTTTCACTTTCCTGGTGGTCCAGTGATTAAGACTCCAAGCTTCCAATGCAAGGGGCACAGGTTTGATCCCTGTTCAGGGGGCTAAGATCCCACATGCCATGTTGCATGGCCCCCAAAGTATAAAAATAATAATGCTTTTCAGGACCACAGTAATTGGTCAGCAGTATGGATTTTTCCAGCGATGGAAGATTGAGAATTAATTACTATTTTTATGAAATAGATTATCTCCTACTATTTCTATATAGGGGTATAGCTTTTCTTTTATTACAGTGCATTCTTATAATTTTTTACTGTCCATCATGTGTGCGTGCTAGGTCACTTCGGTCGAGTCTTGACTCTTTTTGACCCCATGAACCTGCCAGGCTCCTCTGTCCATGGGATTCTCCAGGCAAGTACACTAGAGTGGGTTGCTGTTCCCTCCTCCAGGGAATCTTCATAACCTAGGGATCAAACCTGGGTCTCCTGTGGCTCCCGCACTGCAGGCAGATTCTTTACCACTGAGCCACCGGGGAAGCCCCTTACTGTCCATCATAGATGATGACTATATTCATCATGAGAAAAAAAAATGTACCTTCAGTATTAGTGAAGTAGACAAATGTATTATTTGTGTTTAAGCAGAGCTATAAAATACCTTTAAATTTTAATACCTAGGGTATCATCTGAAAAATATTAGCGTTTGAAGTAAATTGTTAAATATGTTACGTGCTTTCTTGTATAGGAATATTTATGCACATAGGTATGAGGGTAATATTTCAAATTGCATACCCAAAGAATAAAGGACTAGTCATAAGGATGCTGAAGAGACTGGCGATGGCATTTCAGCCATTCCTTTGTTTTACATCTGTGTCTCTTTACCTATTTAGGTGATCTTTTGTTTGCATTGTAATATTTCTCCTTTGATAATTACTATTAAACTGCAAGAACCACTTTCATAGAAAAGATAAATATATATAACTTTCTCTTTTGGTTTCTTCCCTTCTTCCAAGTGACCATGGTGTTTTTGGTAACAAATAGTGCCTGCAGGAAGCAAATAACACCCAAATTAAAATGGATAGTGTGGAGTCAGATTTCCAATATGGGCGTAGGTGACCAAAGTGGAAGCAGGATGGCGGCAGGATTTGGATACACCTTCAGAGGGCTTGTGGTCATTCGTGAAGCCACGAAGACTGGACTCATCCCATGCCTTGGCCAGGAGGCTACAAGCCAGAGTGGACAAACTGCACACCTGCTGCTGCTGAAAGATTTTTGCCAGCCTCACTGCTGATGCAATGAACCAGCACTGATTTACACTCTTATTTCTGGATCTTCTCCCCATAACAAACTATTCAACATTCTATTTAGTGTTCGTTAGTAACTCTTCAGTGCTTCTGCACACCTGCATGTAGGGGAATTTTCTCTAACTTCCTTACATTTCACGTATATACTGTGATTTCAGTCGTAGTCTTATTCAAACACATCTTATTAGGGCTATCTTTTTTTCCTGTCAGTTGCAAAAGTAGATGAAGAAAAGAAGATCAAGATTTTCTTAACTCAGATTCATTTTTAAGGCTATTTTATTTTTAAATCTGTCCCTCACCCCATACTGGTTTTTTTTTTTTTTTTTTCTGAATTTGTACCATGTCCACAATTAAGAACTGAAGTTTAAGGGCAAAATGAGAGCTTGTCTGAGTGGTACTGTTGCCTTAGTGTAGCTAGAGCTGAATGTTTTCACAAAGTTCATTATCCAGACAGAATGATCAAGTGGGAGGGGAATAGTCTCCATCATAAAATCTGCTAATTAGTTTACACCATTCCTTATGAGCTTGGAGTGCTCCGTTATGCTGCTCACAGGATACTGTCAAATAAGAAAGTTAGATTGAAAATAAATGAGTAGAAGAAATGATCCCTGGGCAAGAAAATGAGGAATCATCAATATATGTCAACAAATTTATAGTCAACCCAAACAAGCAAACCAGTTGATTGAAAACCTGAATATATAACCACTTCTACTAATGCAATAGACATGTTTCGGAAATGAGATTTGAGTGTATTAAGAAGAGTAGAAACACAGAAATCTAATATACAAACCAAATGTGTGTATGAACCATAGTGGGTATTTGTGATCCTGATGTTTATGCATAGATACTGAAGCAATAACAAATCATTTAAAGATTTTAAATCATAGAAAAATGATACTTTGGAAGTCTGTATGTTTTCTCCAGTGGTTGATGATTTACACATCAACATCTCTCTTCTCCATTTAAAAAGAGATTTAATGTAAGGGTTGTGCTCCTTCTTCTAAGAGAGTGAGTGATGATGCTAGAAACTTTTCGTATCTTTGTTTAAAATCTTTGTCCAGTTTGCTGTTTTAAATGTTTACAAATGGTTTGCTCTGAATGAGATCCTGACTTCTTAAAGGAATGATTTCTGGTATAATCTGAGTTACTTGCAGCAGAACTCATAGGGCTGCATGCCCATTGCTAGTCAGCATTCTGGTCAAGAGCTACAGAAGAAGGCTGCTTTAAAACACAGCTTCATGTATGGTTTCTGTCCTGGTGCTTTCAGGGAAAGAGACATGGCAAGCTGAAGAGACAGAAGAAATGGTGAATGGCAAAACCTTGCTTTAATCACAAGTCTAGTAAGATAAGTTGACAGAAAGTGGACAGAACCAGGCACAGCAATTCAGAGACTTAAATCAGTACAGCCCAGAGTAGGGTGTGTGTATGTGTGTGTTTCTCACTACCCCAACTTTCTTCCCCCAAAGTTAGAAACAAGATGTCATTCAGGAATTAATCTGTCAAAGCAAGACATTATCTCTTGAAGCAGAAATGTGACTGTAAAATTCAACTAAAACTATCCCTACATCTGAACGAAGGATGATTTCCTTAGGATAAGGGTTCATTCAGTTCAGTTCAGTCGCTCAGTCGTGTCCGCCTCTTTGCAACCTCATAAACCACAGCATGCCAGGCCTCCCTGTCCATCACCAACTCCCAGAGTCCACCCAAACCCATGTCCATTGAGTCGGTGATGCCATCTAACCGTCTCATTCTCTGTCATCCCTTTCTCCTCCTGCCCTCAATCTTTCCCAGCATCAGGGTCTTTTCAAATAAGTCGGCTTTTCTCATGAGGTGGCCAAAGTATTGGAGTTTCAGCTTCAACATCAGTCCTTCCAATGAACACCCAGGACTGATCTCCTTTAGGATGGACTGGTTGGATCTCCTTGTAGTCCAAGGGACTTTCAACAGTCTTCTCCAACACCATAGTTCAAAAGCATCAATTCTTCAGCACTCAGCTTTCTTTATAGTCCAACTCTCACATCCATGTATGACCACTGGAAAAACCGTAGCCTTGACTAGACGGACCTGTGTTGGCAAAGTAATGTCTCTGTTTTTTAATATGCGGTCTAGGTTGGTCATAACTTTCCTTCCAAGTAGTAAGTGTCTTATAATTTCATGGCTGCAATCACCATCTGCAGTGATTTTGGAGCCCAGAAAAATAAAGTCTGATACTGTTTCCGCTGTTTCCCCATCTATTTGCTATGAAGTGATGGGACCAGATGCCATGATCTTCGTTTTCTGAATGTTGAGCTTTAAACCAACTTTTTCACTCTCCTCTTTCACTTTCATCAAGAGGCGCTTTAGTTCTTCTTCACTTTCTGCCATAAGGGTGGTGTCATCTGCATAGCTGAGGTTATTGATAAGGGTTAGAGCTTGGCCAAAGAAGCATCTGAATGTCATGTTCTGTCATCTGTTCCAGTGCTCTCCAGGCTTCTGGGCCCTGAGAAGCCAACTTTAACTAGTAAACCCAGAGTCCCTAGCTGCAGATATGGCTGCATTAGACTGTTAGTGTCTGATGCTATGAAATAGTCAGTTAGTCAACAACCCAGTTCTCTTGTTTTGAAGTTCTGCTTCCTAAATAGTCTTAAAATAACTGGACATTTATGCAGCCTACACATTGGTAATGGCTTTGACACTACCACCTGGCCATCTTATCCGTTTGACAGTTATATATTTCATTGGAGTGAACTGATTGGTTCTGAGTTTCCATGCATGTTAGGGGCACAAGTCATCTTTCTTCAGCCTACTGAATTCTGAGGGTTTGTAAGATCAAATTTCTGCATCTAGAGGCTAAAGGACCAGACCCTATCCATGGTGCATCATAGTCTGAGAGGACTTTGCGGGCTGGTAAGATGATATTTCTCTGGAGATATTCCTATTTTGCTTTAATCAGGACTTTTTTAAAAAATATAATTTTTTAAATTTGTCTTTGGCTGTGCTAGGTCTTTGTTGCTGCACAGGCATTGCTCTAGTTGCGGCGAGCAGGGGCTACTCCCTGGTTGCAGTGTGCAGGCTTCTCACTACAGTGCTCCTTTTGTTTCGGAGCACTGGTTCTAGGTGTGCGAGCTTCAGTAGTTGAAGTTTCCAGGTTCTAGAGCACAGGCTCAGTAGTCGCGGAGCACTCGCTTTGTGTTCCAAGGCATGTGGGATCTCCCTGGACAGGGATTGAACCCATGTCTCTTGCATTGGCAGGAGGTTTCTTTACCCCTGAGCCACCAGGGAAGCCTCAGGATTTTCTTTAGGATATGTCTACAAAGCTTTTACGCTCTTGATTCCTTAGGAGAAGTCTGATTCTGTGTAGGGCTTTTAGAGTAATTTGGAAAGATCCTAAACTAGAGATATCATCAGAATTTAGAGGATGCTTTAGGGAGGCAGATTTCCACTGCACGTTTTTAAGCAACTAGAGCTGTTCAATAGGGGAAATGAGTTAAAGAGTGAAGTGGTGAGTTTGTGTGAAAATTTTCAGATGTGTTACTATTTCTCAGATATTATAGGGTGTTAACAGTAGATTGGATTGTTTCAGAACTCTAGGTTCTTTGACTTTTAAGAGTAATATTTAATTGTATTGTGAATATTTACTTACAATAAATTACTAATATTAATATTTCTTGAAAAATATTATTTTTGATATCCTAGGAAAAGGAAGTAGAGAAATAAGGACATTATTTAGATAAGAAAATCACTTTGCTTAAATTATGGGGACATTTTACTATTTTAAAGGGTGCAAAATATCTTAAGTATTTACCATGTCTGTAATTCAGACATTCTAGCATAAAGTGATCTTCACCATGTCTTGTCTTCCTTGTGGGGAACAAAATGTGGATCTTACTTCAGTTTTTAACATCACAGATTATCTTGACAAGTGGATGCTTGTGAATTATACAATGTGTATTATCTTCTCAAGTCTCTTTTCCTGTGGGTACACAAAATGCGCTACATTTTTCCAGAAAAATGAAATTTCCATTTTGGGTGTCTTTATTTAATACTTTTACTTTTCATGGTTATAACAGTACAAGGAAACCCTAGGACTGAGATAGTCCTATACTTAGACACCTGTTGTGATTACTTGATTTTATTCTTCTCTTGCTTACTGCCCTATTGCTAAAGAAGTTTGAAAATAGTTTTATTTAACCAACTAGAAAAATAAAAACTATCTTTTTTTTCCCCATTATATTTATATTGTACCCAAGACAGGAAACAAATTATGAATTTAGAAGTACAGGCATGATGGTCCCCTTGTTGATTAGAGTTGGTTTCAAAGAAGATATACAATTCTTATGATTTCCTGTCCTTATCTTATCAGGTATAAACATGTGAGGTGGCAGTAAAACCGCATATCTAACTTGAATTGCAATCGAACTTTTTTAAAGACCAGAAAAGCATTCCAATTGAATGGATTCTGAATGTAATGCAATCTGAGTTCTTACAACTTAACAAATTCTATAATAGCCTCACCTGCTGTCATAGTTTCTACAAGGCACAGATGAGTAGATGAGAAGAGTCTCTCCTTTTTTAAGCCTCTGCTGCTGCTGCTGCTAAGTCGCTTCAGTCGTGTCTGACTCTGTGCGACCCCATAGATGGCAGCCCACCAGGCTCCCCCATCCCTGGGATTCTCCAGGCAAGAACACTGGAGTGGGTTGCCATTTCTTTCTCCAATGCATGAAAGTGAAAAGTGAAAGTGAAGTCGCTCAGTCATGTCCGACTCTTAGCGGCCCCATGCAGCGCACCAGGCTCCTCCATCCATGGGATTTTCCAGGCAAGAGTACTGGAGTGGGGTGCCATTGCCTTCTCCGTTTTTAAGCCTCTAGGACACTCAAATGAGAATGCTCACTAAAAGTGACAGCTTAACACAAGGGACATGGAGGCATGTAGGGACACAATCAATTCTAAAGTTTTGTCAAGAGCAGAGGCCCAGTCTAGGAATAACAGTATTATCAGTTATTTCATCTGTTAAAGATTTAGAAAAAATAACCTCAAAACAGAGATCAGGTCTTTCAAGTGCTACATTTCTTCCGCAAGTTGAATATTATCCTGTTTTTTCAGAAGAGTAATTGAAAATATTTTGATCCTAAAATTTGCTAATGAAGCAAAAATATGAGTTGGGAGCAGGATGGATGGGGATGTAGAGAAATTCTTTCTGATTGTACTGTTGATCAGGCACAAATATAAAATGTGAAATGTGATTGTCTATATCACTTGGATATATAAATATTCTTATTGGACATAAAATGAAAATGGAAGAAAACTAATTTTCATGTTACTAGATTCTCAGGCAAGACCCTTAATGGAATTATTCAAGAATTGGCTGAATTTAAATTGGAAAAAATATCAGTGTCTGAAATATAGTAATTTGGGGACTGGGGTGAATGAAATGGAACAATACTGGATGATTGTTTTCATGGGCTTTTATTATCTCAGTTTCTACTGGTAATGTATTTACATGGAGAAAAGCTGAGAAATCTGTAAAATATTGGGAAAGAAACTTGTATGTATCATTTTAACTTATGACATCCAAATATAATATTAACACACTTAAGAATTTGACATCACAAGTTTCATACTTGTCTCTAGCCCAAAATTCTTGACCTCTAAGATAAAAAAGGAAAAATAAAACTTGTTTGTTATTGAGAGAAAAATAAGCAGATCTTTAGCCATTTCTCTGTCTCCTGCCTTAAAAATGCCCTGCATGGCTTTAGATGGCAGAGCCCTCCAGAGAGTGAAGAGTGCATGCTACTGGGGGAACTGCACTCTGCCTGTAATGGTCCTTTACAAACTTCACCATTCAGTCAAAAGCCTATTAACGCTCAGCAAGTGGGTAACTCCTATAGGTTTAGAGGATTAAGCTTGAAGACCTTTTAAAAATGTAGTATTTTATGGAACGTCCAATGTCTTCGACAACACTTCATAAACATCAGGCCTTGGGAAGAGGCAGGGATGTATGGTTCATTAGTCTCTCAGGAGTCCAGAGCTGGAGTTGCCTTAAGCTTATCTGGGGCAATTTGTTACAGCTCTCCCCACTGAGCTCTTGCTGCAGCAACACTGTTCTCTTCCAAGACAAAGTTTACTGTAAACCTCAGAGAAAGAAAGAATCCTGGGAAGCTATGTTATGTCAAGTATACTCTCCTCCCCCTTTTCTTTTGTCTTGAACTAAACCTATGCATTTCTGGCCAAACTTATTGGCTCAGTGGCTAATCTGGGTGTCCTTTCTTAGTGAGCTTCTTGGGTAACAATGTTGAAAATGACAACACAAGTAACAGAGGGCTCAGATCCTCTTTTGCCTTCTGGGCTACGTGAATCAAGCTCTTTTTTCTTTCTTTTATGGGCAGCATATGCAGCAATGGATGAATAGTTGAGATAAACCTTCTCAGGTGACATATTTGTTTTCCTGTGTGACTCTGAAATTATTAGCCAACAGAGAATGAGGAGGATTTAGCTTTCACTGAGACAGCAGAAATTTTTAAAGATTTTAATAATGTAGATAAGGACCAAAAAGTTGGTGATGTATTATATGAACATTTACTGAAATAGCAGAAAATTGTAAGGATTTTGATAATGTAGATAAAGGCCAAAAATTTCTAATGTATTGTATCAATATTTCTTAAATACCTACCATGTGTCTGGCACTGTGCTATGTACTAAGTGTAATATATATCTATCAGTTGTTTCCAGATGATTTTGCTTGTTGTTTTCTAAACACAGCCAAGAAAACAGATTCCTCAGACAGGATGATATTAAGTATATCTACAATTCCTGGAGAATCTACAACATGCCTAGCACTGTGTTAATACTTAACATGATAAAAAATATGTTCTGTAATATAGCCCTTCAAAGCAGATTTATAAAAATCTCATTTTATATAGATGATGAAACTGAAGGTCAAATAGGCTTCATTACTTGTCTTAGAAATTTACACAATTGATAAGCAGAATTGGCATCAAAACTAGGGCTCTTTCCAGTATACCATGCAGACTATGCATTTAAGAACTTATTAAAATATAGGACAACATCTGGCTTCCATATCTTATTTGCTGTTTGCTTTTTATAACTCCTGACTCTTTACCTCACCTTGATCCCATTGATGCTTTGAAAAGCAATCTTTTCCTTTTCTTCCTCCTACCTTGGGAGAGATTTCTTGTCCAGGGCCAACCTATCATGCATCCCAACCCCTCAATCCCCCTCAAGTGTTCTCTCCATCAATTTTTTCCTTTCTCTCCATTATCTTTAACTTATCTTTACTCTTTGCTCCCAGCCATCAGTATTTAAATATTTTCAAGTATCTTCCATCTTAAGATAAAAATTCACCAACCTCTCTCAACCCATGTCCCTTGGTAGACCTCTTGTCTCCTTTTCCCCCTTTACTGCTAAACTTCTTAAGAGTGCTATCTCTGCTCCCATTCTTCACTTCCTGAGCTAACTCCCACACACTCTTTAACCCACCACGTCTCTGGTCACCCCTTCAGAGAACCTGCTATGACAAGGTCAGCCAACAACATCTTTGTTGCTAAAATTTAGTTATTCTTCTCAGACCTCAACTGTCTCAATCTTTTAGTAAGATTTTCAGTAATTTGATACAGCTGACCACCTCTTTCTTTTTGAAGCCTTTTCTTCCCTGGGCTTCCATATCATCTACCTCTTGTTTCTTTCTTCTTCTTCTTCTTCTTCTTTTTTTTTTTTTTTTGATTGTTCCTTCATAGCCTATTTTGTGGGTTCTTTGTTTCCAACTAGTTCTTAAAGTATTGGTGTTTTTCTAAAGTTCTTTTCTTTTTGCACTTTAAACATTCTCAGGGAGGGAGCTCACTCATACTCACCCAAGGCTTCTATTGTAACCTCAATGCCTCTGACTTCCAGATTCTGATTAGCCAGCTCAGAACATCTTTTAATAAATGATCACAAAGAGTTCCATATCTATGTATTGAAGTGGCAAACGTCTCATAGGCATCTCAAACTCTTCAGCTTCTCCCACTCCTTCCTCTACTTCTTAGGCAAGGCATATTCATCCACTCATTAACACAAACCGGAAATCTGGGTTTCACTTTCAAATTCTAACTGAGTAAATCACCAAGTCCTATAGCTTCTGCTTTTTACGTATCTACTAAGTTCCTTCGTTTTCCTACAGTTTGGTGGCTATTCTCTAAGATCAAATCTTCACTATCAGCTAGTCTTCAGTCTTGCCCTCTCTGAGTCAGCTTTCCACACTAGAGCCAGAGTGATGCTTCTAGAAGAAAAACGTGGGTGCATAATGACCCTGCTTAAAGCTCCCAAAGAAGCAGCTCTTGTTATTCTCACTACTCCTCCAATGAGTTAGATTTCAACATTAGCTAGAAGGGTGTGCAAAATCTGTTCCAGCTTTTCCACTCTCACCCCTTGTAATTCTCTTGCATCCTCCTACACTCATATGAAACCTCTCTCTGCCCTCTGGGACTTTCCATATGCGGTTTCCTTTATTGGGAATATTCATTTCCTCCTTTTATCATCTATCTATGTAACTCCTACTCATCATTCAGGTCTCGTCACTGACACTATATCCTCTGAGGAGCTTCTGTAATCTTCTCCCCTGCCCACTCATTCTGGACTCACTGCCTTCCTTACTTAAAATCGTTCCCCTCTCCTAGTACTTTTCACACCAAATTTTCATTGTCCTTTACTTGTCTGTCTGATGCATTAGTTTAGAAACTCCTTTTTAAAGGCAAGTATTGTTGCCTTGTTTATCTTACTGTTGTGGTCTCTGTGCCTATCACAGACCATAGCACAGGGAAGATGATGAACACACATATATATATATATATATATTTTTAAAGTTACCTTTTCTCTAGGTTATCCCCTTACCACAGTTGCCAGCATAGAGAACCTGCCAGAAACATCCAGAATTTATATCAGTAGAAAAAGAATCTTAACATTGTGACATGGGAACAACTTTTTGTAGGGTGAAAGTGGCATCAGAAAATGAGGGGCGAGTGAGAGATGCCTTAGAAAAGAATGTCTGCTGAGAGGTAGGGCTACAGACCCTGTAGAAATGGACCAGGAGAAAGGGATGAGGTGCTTTCTTTCTGCACTTTCTGGTGGGGTTAGTGGAGGCATGAGTATATCATCTGGCTTTAAAAATAGTATTCCCTCTGTTAACAAAGGAGGTGTGGTTCTAAACAAAGCATTTATAATCACCTTCATGTAATGACTGAAGGATATGGGAAATCTAGTTCTTATGGGGAGAAAAATGGAGTCCATGTGTCTGTACTCCCTCAGAAACCACACTGGAACCATGTATGGCCAATTCTGAATTCCTAAATTCTAATCTGGTCTCCACAGTCAAAGCTATGGTTTTTTCAGTACTTATGTATATGTGAGTATTGGACCATAAAGAAGGATGAGTGCCAAAGAACTGGTGCTTTCTAATCATGGTGTTGGAGAAGACTCTTGAGAGTCCCTTGTACTGCAAGGAGATCAAACCAGTCAATCCTAAAGGAAGGCAGTCTTGAATATTCTTTGGAGGAACTGATGCTGAAGCTGAAGCCCCAATACTTTAGCCACCTGATGTGAAGAGCTGACTCATTGGAAAAGACCCTGATGCTGGGAAACATTGAAGGCAAGAGGAGAAGAGGGCGGAGATGAGATGAGATGAGATGAGGATGAGATGGTTAGATAGCATCATCAACTCAATTGACATGAATTTTGAGCAAACTCTGGGAGAGAGTGAGGGATGGGGGAGCCTGGTGTGCTGCAGTCCAAGGAGTCACAGAGCCAAACATGACTTAGTGATTGAACAACAAGAACAACAATCTGATCATTCACATTGTTATGTATACTATCATCCAGAAGTGAGAAATGATGGTTGAACTTTTTCAGGATAACGAAAAAGGAAACATTTTAAAAATAAAACAAAACACAGGCAACTGCATTTCAGAATAAGAACTAAGATTATAAATTAATAAAATAGTTTCCTTAGCTGCCTTTTTCTGAATATGACCATGCATTTATTCTCATACTTTAAACTAATAGGTGGTAAACTGTAAGTGCAGATAAACTTAATGACATTGTTATGAATATGGCTAGCGATCAGCTTGGTTTTCTACAAGAACACTCTGAAAAGAATTGAAGAGCTTTTATAGTCTTTTAAACTAAAGAACAAAGGGTATTGTTTTTATTCTTTAACAGACTTTTGTGAGCAGAGTCTCAGAAGTACTTGAGGAAACACTAGGAATAAATGCAAAATTCTCTATGGAAACAGCTTTATAACTGAACTCTTCTGGAAAAATAAAAGAAACAAATAAGCTCTAAAAATTATGGGAAAAACACTTCAAATAGCTAGGAATGTCATATAATATTTAAGTGGAATATTGAAGTTTAATGTTTAATTCTAAACATTAATAAACTGCCTAGCCTAGAAACTGTAGACAACCACAGTGGGGGATATTTATGCAATGCTATATACCTGAACAACATTTATAGGTATAGAACCTTGGCATTGGCATGTTACAGCATCTTAGGAGACATCCTGGATACTTTGATACCCTCACAGAAGTGTGTATACTTGTGTGTGAGTTTTGTATAAACACAATTCTACTGTGATTTCTCATAAATGACAAAATTTAATGAGTTGGTCAGTGTCCTCAAATTCCTCTTTTAAGGGTAATGTTGCTTGTTCTAATGCAGATACACCTTAACTGCTTGTCAAAAATAGATTTTCAGGGTTCAGTTGGTCCTGATCAACTGAACCAGAATCACCAGCTGAAGGACCTGAATTTTGTCTTTCAAAAAAGGACCCCAGGAAATTCTGATGTTCAGATGATTCAGATCACAACACTTTTGACATTTCTCATCTTTCTGTCTCTGACCAGCGTATGCTAGGTTCTCCCACTCCCTGGACCCTGCGTGCTTCCCCTGATAAGTACCCTGGCACTGGTACTGCACCACCCTTGTGGTCCCGAGCCTGTCTTGGTTCCTTCACCTGCAGGACTGATCTCAGCCAGCTGCTCCATGTCTGGGAGTGTGTGAGCAGTTGAGAACTCATCAGGGGCCTTCAGCTATCAAGCTTTCCCTGATTTTGGTAGTCAGCCTTACCAATTCAATTTATTTTAGAATGTCTTTGCCTCTTTTGAGAACACAGCACTCAAAGAATAGGCGGTGTGTCTGCCACAAATGCCAGCATCTGTGAGAGACTTCTAAATGTTGTCAATTCCTAGGTATCCTGAGACCAACTCTCACAAATCTCTAGGCTTCCTTAATGGCTCTGTTAGACAGCTAACAGAATGCCCTGTGTGAAATCAAATGAAGCATTCTTTTGGATAGAGAAACAAATAGCCACAGCTGAGAAAAGGTATGGATTATATAAAGATTTGTGATTGGTTTGATTTCCAAATAGGAATAAAGAAGCTTTGCACAACTGGTGATATTGTTAGACATTCAGCTCATCTGTAGAAAAGATAAAATTATAAGAGAAACAATGGGAGCAGGAAAGAAGACAGAATAAATGGAAGCAATGTCACCATTTGTGGCTCTATGAAAACGGAGAGAGGTGACGCTGCAACAAACAGCAGGTGTTGACAGCACAAGAATGGGGCAGCCGGGGAGGGAAATCTCTCTAGTTTCTTGGGCTGGGCAAGATAGACACCCTTGCTTCTAAATTACAGGCTTTAATGACAATGAGCACAACTCTTCAGACCAGTGTTTACCAAGGGGAGCTCTGTTGACACAGTGCTACTTCTGGAGCAGGCTTCATGGAAAAAGGAGTTCTATAGTCAAAGAAGTTTGGGAAAGAGTGGATTAAACACAGTTATATGTATTTCTTTATGGCTTGTTTTCTGAGTGTCTCAAAGGCTAAACTGCATTGTGAGATGCTTAGAAAGGACACATATTATGGAGTGATCCTAAACTCATCTGTCTAGGAAGCTTCCATCTTCTATTTAGGAATATTTTGTGGGACTATTCCATCAGACTCCATTCTGAGAAACATTGCAACAGACCATAGCATCTCCAAATTTTTCACATTAACACACACATAGAAAAGCATAAGATTTGGTTCAGGCAAATGGAAGATACATCAAGCCTGGGCACTCCAGTCACCACAGCCACCTGATAGCTAAGGTAAATCGATGCGTTTACACACCTGTTATTCATTTAAAGACCTGAGAAAACTTTGCAATAGATTATTTCTCCTGGAGCAGAGACTATATTATTTACTGTAACAGCTCAAGGGTATAGAACCAAAAGTAGCGATAGTGGGTGTTCAATCAGCAGAATGAATAAATGAATGAGTATGACAGGCATAGGCAATATATTTGGAAGCCACCTGTACCTTAGTGTGGTGGCTTTCAAAAGATTAGTCCCTCTTAGTTGTTGCATCAAAGAACCAGCTGCACTTCAGTGCAGACACAGACAGTCCCTATGTTAAGTGACAAGGTAAGGTACGATCTGGGGAAGAACTCCAGTTCACTCAGTAGCATGATATATTCAGTGTGACAGAATTAGATGCAGAGGTAAAAGTCATATTTGCTATGCACTTCAGGCTTATTCAGTGAAAGGCAAAAGGCTGGAGGGCAAAAATGTGTTGCTAACCATAAAAGAAAAGAAAGAAATTTATAAATGACTTGGAAGAGCAAGTGTAGGCAATTGACAGGTTGATGGGTTTGCACATTTCTCCTGTATGATCTCATGGGCCAAAAAGGACAGTCAGAAAATTTAAAGTATAAATTTAGAGTCATTTATAAATTTGGACCACTGCCATATGTTGGTACCTGACTAAATTAATATAATTGATTCTCATTGAGAGCATTAGAAGGTATACCATCTCTTCTAAATGTTCAAGGATAGTATAAAATAATTTTAAGAAACAAATTACGACCCAATCAAAAAATGGGCCAAAGAACTAAATAGACATTTCTCCAAAGAAGACATACGGATGGCTAACAAACACATGAAAAGATGCTCAACATCACTCATTATCAGAGAAATGCAAATCAAAACCACAATGAGGTACCACTTCACACCAGTCAGAATGTCTGTGATCCAAAAATCTGCAAGCAATAAATGCTGGAGAGGGTGTGGAGAAAAGGGAACCCTCCTACACTGTTGGTGGGAATGCAAACTAGTACAGCCACTATGGAGAACAGTGTGGAGATTCCTTAAAAAATTGCAAATAGAACTACCTTATGACCCAGCAATTCCACTGCTGGGCATACACACCGAGGAAACCAGAATTGAAAGAGACACATGTACCCCAATGTTCATCGCAGCACTGTTTATAATAGCCAGGACATGGAAACAACCTAGATAGATGTCCATCAGCAGATGAATGGATAAGAAAGCAGTGGTACATATACACAATGGAGTATTACTCAGCCGTTAAAAAGAATTCATTTGAATCAGTTCTGATGAGATGGATGAAACTGGAGCCGATTATACAGAGTGAAGTAAGCCAGAAAGAAAAACACCAATACAGTATACTAACACATATATATGGAATTTAGAAAGATGGCAATGACGACCCTGTATGCAAGACAGGAAAAAAGACACAGCTGTGTATAACGGACTTTTGGACTCAGAGGGAGAGGGAGAGGGTGGGATGATTTGGGAGAATGGCATTCTAACATGTATACTATCATGTAAGAATTGAATCGCCAGTCTATGTCTGACACAGGATACAGCATGCTTGGGGCCGGTGCATGGGTATGACCCAAAGAGATGTTATGGGGAGAGAGGTGGGAGGGGGGGTTCATGTTTGGGAACGCATGTAAGAATTAAAGATTTTAAAATTTAAAAAAAAAAACTAAAAAAAAAAACTAAAAAAAAAAGAAACAAATGCAATCGATTGTGCTGTGAGTATTTCTGAAAGTTGGTTTGACATTTTAAATACACATTTTAGATAAAATTGATATTGAAAAAGTCAGGAAGTCAACTCTTAAGATGGAATTTTGTAGTTTTTTCTAAGAAGTAATTTCTGAATGTAGCATAGCCTCTGAACAGTTTCATGGTGTTTAAAGTTATTCTGTTTTGATGATATTTCTCAATTATGTCTTGGCAACATGTCTATGAATCAAGTATCTTTGTATTTAAGCAGAGTAAGGTGACCAGAAAAACATTTACTTTTGCTTAATTGCCTATACTAAGACCTTTGATTGTGTGTCTCACAACAAACTGTGGAAAATTCTTAAACAGATGGGAATATCAGACAACCTCACATGTCTCCTAAGAAACCTGTATGCAGATCAAGAAGCAACAGTTAGAACCAGACATGGAAAAACTGACTGGTTCAAAATTGGGAAAGGAGTATGACAACTGTATATATTGTCACCTTGCTTATTTAACTTCTATGCAGAGTACATCATGGGAAATGCTGGACTGGATGAATCACAACCCAGAATCAAGATTGCCAGTAGAAGTATCAATAATCTCAGATATGCAGATGATACCACTCGAATGGAAGAAAGAGAAGAGGAATTAAAGAGTGTGTTGATAAGGGTGAAAGAGGAGAGTGAAAAAGCTGGCTTGAATCTCAGCATTCAAAAAACCAAGTTCATGGCATCAATCCCATCACTTCATGACAAATAGAAGGGGAAAAAGTGAAAACAGTGACAGATTTTATTTTCTTGGGATCCAAAATCACTGTTGATGGTGACTACAGCCATGAAATTCAAAGAAGCTTACTCCTTGGAAGGAAAGTTATGACAAACCTAAACAGTATATTAAAAAGCAGGGACATCACTTTGCTGACAAAGGTCCATATAGTCAAAGCTATGGTTTTTCTAGTAGTCATGTATAGATGTCAGAG
This sequence comes from Ovis aries, assembly GCF_016772045.2. Classification (NCBI taxonomy): domain Eukaryota; kingdom Metazoa; phylum Chordata; class Mammalia; order Artiodactyla; family Bovidae; genus Ovis; species Ovis aries. The sequence goes on from NC_056055.1 coordinate 194,304,336, forward strand.
TTGGACCATAAAGAAGGCTGAGTGCCAAAGAACTGACGCTTTCGAACTGTGGTGTTGGAGAAGACTCTTGACAGTCCCTTGGACTGCAAGGAGAACATACCAGCCAATCCTAAAAGAAATCAGCCCTGAATATTCACTGGAAGGACTGATGTTGAAGTTGACGCTCCAATACTTTGGCCACCTGATGTGGAGAGCCGGCTCATTGGAGAAAATCCTGATGCTGGGAAAGATTGAAGGCAAAAGGAGAAAGGGGCAACAGAGGATGAGATGGTTTGATAACATCACCAAATCAATGAATTTGAGCAAATTCTGGGAATAGTGGAGAACAGAGGAGTCTGTAGTGTTGCAGTCCATGGGGATGCAAAGAGCCGGACATGACTTAGTGACTGAATAGCAACAACAAAGACTGTTATTAAAGGTGGTATTGCTTTCTAAAATAAACTTTTTGGTGATTTGATAATCCATCATAGGTTGCTGTGTGGTCTCTTTGTTTAACTTGTTATAGAGACATGAAAATACCAGCGAATAAATCTTTTTCATTATTCAGTATTTTACATTTGTTTTATTGTCAATAAAATCTTACAGGTAATGATTATTTGGTAAAATATTAACCAAATATTTTATTGGTTACTGCATTGGGTTGAATAATGTTCTCCAAAAACTCCTGTCTATCTGGAACCTCAGAGTGTAAGCTCATTGGGAAATAATTATTTCAGATTTTCTCATACTGGGTTACATAGGACCCTAAATCCAAAGACTGGTGTTCTTATAAGGTCATAAGAAGACACACAAGAGAAGGTCAGGTGAAGGTGGAGGCAGACTTTGGAGCCACACTACTATAAGCCAGGGAATGGAGGGACCACAGAGCTGGCAAAGGCAGAAGAGGGTTCTCTGAGAATCTGGACCAAGTGTGGCCCTACCAGGGCTTTTCAAGTGGCACAAGTGGTAAAGAACCCACCTGTCATTGCAGGAGACATAGGAGACACAAGTTCAAGCCCTGGGTCAGGAAGATCCCCTGGAGGAGGGCATGGCAACCCACTCAAGCATTCTTGCCTGGAGAGCCTATGGACGGAGGAGCCTGGTGGGCTATGGGCCACTGGGTCCCAAAGAGTTGGACACAACTGAAGTGACTTAACGTACATGTGTGCACGGACCTGGCCCTACCAACACCTTAGTTTCTGATCAGAATTTACCCTCCAAAGCTGTGAGATAATAAATTTCTGTTAAGTCATTCAGTTTGTGGTAATTTGTTATGGCAGCCTTAGCAAGCTAATAAAACTACCATTTAGCAACCAGATACACTGATAAAATATTTTATTACACTGATAAAATACACTTTCTAATAGTCCATATGGAATTAATGAAAATGAGCTGACAGATTGGGTTCAGCTAGTATGTGACCTGTACAATCTTGTTTTGTGTTTATTTTTCCAGCATAATGACTCACAAAGCCTCCTTTCACTCTCAAAAGTTTCCTACTTAGGGTGGTAAATTTTATGATCCCTCTAGTTTAGGCTTATGCTGACATATCTATATTTCTATTGTTCATTGCATTGAAAACATAGAAATTATGTTTTGAAGGTGCTGATGTGTCAAAGTATGCTAATAGCCACTGTAAAGAAGAATTTTTGAGAAGCTAGGGAAACTTGATGAAAGGGTCTGAATTCATTTTTTTATTTATTAATTCATCTTATAAGAAAGGCAGTTATCTTACGTTGTTTATTTTATCATACAACAAATGATACTGCATTTTACCTTTATTAGAAAGAGGCAAATGACCAAGAAGCAAACTGACATCAATGACATTTTCAGTGAAATTCCAGGTCACATAAGGAGTGTAATCTCCCACATTATCTCTATCTGCATTTTCAAAATTCCTGAATTACTGACGCTATTCTGCAATTCTGAGCCATTAAGAAATGCTGGAGTTTGTTTAGCATCTTCTCTTTAAGAAAGATGGGAATTTGAGTACTCCATTAAGAAAATTTGAATATTAAATGTTCTCATCTTTAAAGCATTATCCTTTGGTTAAGTACAAATGTTTTTAATCTACGACAATTCATTTCTCAGATATTCTAAATAGCGATGAATTCTATCTAACTCTCTCCTTCTTTCCAGTTTTGAACAATTGACTTCTCATGACACTTCCTTCATTTCTAGTCAGTGATAACTTTGAGTGCAAAAACTGCTCTAGAAATAGTTAAGGATGAGGTGTGGATCTCAACAGTTTCTTTCCACTTGGACAGGATTTAGGACCTGAAATTAGTTAAGTAAATGGTACTTTGTGGTCTCATAGTGTCAGTTTACCTTTTAACAGGTCTGACACCCTCCCAGTGTATAATTTACACTCCCCAAGTACATGGTTAACCACTCAAGAAATCAATAGGGGTTATAAAACATGTACAAATTTGAATTTGGAGAGAGTCAAAACCTCATTTATCCATCAGAAATAAAATAGCTGGCACTTAGAATCAGGGCTTACAGGGAACTATTTCTTTTGAAACAGGAAAACCACAAGTGGCTTTATCCAGAGATAAGAGTTGAGCGTGACCTAGGTGATTCAAACACCCCTTCCTTTTGCTGTAGTCAATGCTAACAATATCAAACACAACTTCTGGCTCTTGGTGTGTGACCATATAACCCTTTGGAGCCAGAAAAGGTAAGAAACATTTTCTCTTATGAGGTCTTGAAATTTACTAGTCTTTGCTCCTACCTGTACTGTACCTAATTAGTTCATCAATTTATTCATTCACTTAAAAAATATTTCCTGATCTCCTCGTATGCACCAAATGCTATAGGTACAGAGTACATCGTGGGGATTTAAAGTTTCTCTCATCAAAGTCATACGTATTATACATGCAATATACAAAATTAAAAACAAAAACCTTGCATCTAAATTAGAAATGTTGCAGAAAAAAACAGGGTGTTCAGATATAGCAGAATAGGGTGGGAGGTTTGTTTTAAAGATGTAAGGTAAAGGTACTGAAGAAGGAAGGATGAGAAAAAGCTGGATAGGTGAAGAGTCCACCGAGTGAGTGACACACGTAGAAAAAGACTCTAATAGAAAAAACTGACAGTCCAGGAGCCAGCACTGTGGCTAGAGAAGAGGGTTTCCTAGAGGAGTAAAGAGAGCCAAAGTGAGAGGAGAGAACAGCAAGGTTCTTACCTTGTAGAACTTTGTACGCCACATTAAGGAGTCTCGATTTACTTTCAAGCACAATGAGAAACCATTTGGATAGTTTCAAGTAGGTCTGACTGGTTGGAAAATACATCATTGAGGGAAAACAGAGGAAGCAGGGAAAACAAATAGGAGACCATCACATGGTGTAGGAAAAAGTCTGTCCAAGTCTTGGACTTTAGTAGCAATGGAGGGAGAAAAAAATACTTCTATTCTGCATAGATCTTGGCGGTGGACTGAACATGACTTGGTGTGTTGCAAAATGAAAGGAGTGAATCAAAGATGACTAGGATTTTGGCTTGAACATCTGGGTAGTGCCATTTTGTATAATGGGGAAGGCTACAAGAAAAGCAATTGAGCTCTGATTTATAAACATGACAGATCTCTGATTTTGATTTTTGAGACTGAATTGAAAACTCTGTTTATGGTTAGGTATCTCTCCAATAGAATTGATGTTAACTGAAATAAATTAATTGTTTAGTAGGAAAATGATCAGCAGTGAATGTCTCTTAATAACATTAAGCAAATTTAGGATTATTAAAAGGACGTCTTCTCCATGATATCTAAACTAGGAAGGACATTTATAATGGTCTATGAGAGATGTGGAGGTGTAAATTTAAAGGCAAGATAAGAAATATCATAAAATGAAAGAGGAAAATTAGACTATGAAGAAATATCAGTGAGGAATGCTTTTAAGTAAAGCATTTTCCCCTCTTCTTAAAAAAGTTATTATGAGAAAATAAAAGTTATTTAAAGATAAGTATGTAGATTTGCTCTCTTCAATTTCCATTATGTAACATAAATTCTATTTAGGCCAAAAGATTATTCAATTACATTATTATCTTTTTCTAATGATCTGCATTTATTTTTATTTTTATTTTTTTTTAATTTTAAAATTTTTAATTCTTACATGCGTTCCCAAACATGATTTGCATTTTTAAAAGTTTTTTTATAGCTATTGTTTTACTTGAGACTGCAACATCCCTAAACGTTAAGTTAAACACGTGTGTGTGTGTGTGTGTGTGTGTGTGTGTGTGTGTGGTATATTTTTTCCTTGATATATTGGAGGATGAAGATCAGAAACATTCAGTTATTCCTTAATGTCTTACAGTGGGTCATGGGCATAAAACTAGCCCCAGAAACCATGTGTTCTCATTTTGAAATAATTTTTAAAATTTTAGAATAGTTTAAATTTATTAAAAAAAACTACAAAGAGAGTATAGAGAAATCTTATATACCTGCAACAAATTTTTCTCTGTGTTCTCCTTTTTAATCTGTTGTTTTCATCACAATTTTTCAATGGTAAAGAACTGTCAGAGTTATACATATAGACTTAAGGGGAAAAATGAAAGAGCCAGTCATCTGGATAATTCCAGACCAGAAAACAATTTTGTCTGAAAGATACAGATAATTGAGACAGAAATGTTTTTTTGCCTGGAGAGATTCCTATGATTGTCTTCCTCCTTCACTTGAATTTGTGGGTACAGTTATAAGCATTGGTATTTCATTTACTAATAGGAAACTGTGTATCACTCATTGCGAAGCTTGTGTGTTTTTGAGGGCTAAATTGCTTAGTTCTACACTTCTTTTTCCCTTAAAGTATATAGGGTAATTTCATTATAAAAGCATTTCACATTGATTTAAGAATAGTGGAAAATATAGAAAGTAAAAGAAGGATAGAAAGCCCTCATTGTTTATACCCTAAACAAAACCACTATCAACATTTATTTATGTCCAGTCTTTTTACTACATGAATTGCTTTTGTCTGTGCACTTAGATTAGGCCATGCATAAGGCATTCATTTTGCATATCAGGCCATGTCTAAAAGCTGATCTCAAATAGTATTATGGTGAAATTGTTTAGCATGGTACGCTACAAGGAGGTCATTTAGTCTATCTGGAGAGAAACTGTAATCTATATCTTATGTTAGATGGGGCCAGGGATAGATGGTGCAGAGACAAGAATTTGAAATATCATCAGTGAGAGAGAAAATGGTACAAAATTGAAAACCTACTATGGTATCATATATTAAGAGCCTCAGAAGCAGGCAGAGACTCATGTTATAAATAAATCAAAAGCAACATCCTCTATAAAAATGAAAACTGAGAAATGACCTAAATATCAGCAATAGTAGAATATAGTTAAGTAATCTGTAGCATAACTATATGGTAAAATATTATTCAACTAGAAAAATTATGAAGTTTCTTGGATGACATAGAAAAATGAGTAAGATACTAAGATGTATAATGTGTGAAAAACATAAAAACCTACAATAAATTCACCCCAATTTTGACAGTGATAATTACAACAAATATTTCTAGATAGAAGAGGTAATTTTATATAATAAATAAGTTTTATTTTTACCATAAAAATACACACTTCTTGAAAAATAAAGGTCTTCAAGTGATTCTTTTTTTGGGTGGGGGGATGCGAGAAAAGGGAACCCTCCTACACTGTTGGTGGGAATGCAAACTAGTACAGCCACTATGGAGAACAGTGTGGAGATTCCTTAAAAATTGCAAATAGAACTCCCTTATGACCCAGCAATCCCACTTCTGGGCATACACACCGAAGAAACCAGAATTGAAAGAGACACATGTACCCCAATGTTCATTGCAGCACTGTTTATAATAGCCAGGACATGGAAACAACCTAGATGTCCATCAGCAGATGAATGGATAAGAAAGCTGTGGTACATATACACAATGGAGTATTACTCAGCCGTTAAAAGAATTCATTTGAATCAGTTCTGATGAGATGGATGAAACTGGAGCCGATTATACAGAGTGAAGTAAGCCAGAAAGAAAAACACCAATACAGTATACTAACACATATATATGGAATTTAGGAAGATGGCAATGACGACCCTGTATGCAAGACAGGGAAAGAGACACAGCTGTGTATAACGGACTTTTGGACTCAGAGGAGAGGAGAGGGTGGGATGATTTGGGAGAATGACATTCTAACATGTATACTATCATGTGAATTGAATCGCCAGTCTATGTCTGACGCAGGATGCAGCATGCTTGGGGCTGGTGCATGGGGATGACCCAGAAAGATGTTCTGGGAGGGAGGTGGGAGGGGGTTCATGTTTGGGAATGCATGTAAGAATTAAAGATTTTAAAATTTAAAAATAAAAACTAAAATTAAAAAAAAAAAAGAAAGGAATGGTTAGGTCTTCTCATTTGAGATTTTTTTCTTACTTGTTCAGTTTAGACTGAGTATATTCAAATATATTTATCACTTATTAACACTCTCTCAGAGTAAAAATTTGAAATCTTTCTTCCTTCAGTCTACTGAAATGCTTTTAAATATTCACTGTCATCTTCATGTCCTCATATGGTTTTTAAGTAATATTCCCCAGTTCCCAAACTTGACTGGTGGATTTACATGCCCTTGGAGCTCCACAATCTTTCCGATCATAGTTGGCAGTAGCAGGGACGGGCTAGCTGTTTTCAAATATTAAATATTCCTTTAATATTTCTATTTTTATTTTGGTCTTGGGTCGTCAGAAGCAAATACTACCATCTCCTATCTGTGGCTAGAAGCATCCTTTCAGAACCCCTCTAGGCTTAAACTCACACGGTGGAGGGATCTTCATCTGAGTCTTGGAACAATGAATCTTCTGCATGAATTAACGGAGATCAGTTTATATAGGAAAGATGAAGTATGCCTAGCAGAGGAACAGCTTTCCAGAGCCTCAAGATCCCATCTGTCTTTCTGCTAAAAAAACGTTGGACCCATCTAGGTCCTTTATCATTTTTTCAAGCTAGGTCATTCCAAAGAAATTAGGAGGAAAAGATGAGCATATAGCGCTTTAGGCACAATCATTTCTCTCGTATTCTCAAAGTATTTCTCAGAGTTCTCTGAGGGGTAGTGAACATAAGGCATGTTTGCTATTAGTTTCATAATATACAGTTTATATCCGATATAAGTCAAATAGTTTTTGGTAATTGACAGTTAATTTTTGGTAACATTGAAAAGGATCATATTTCTCCTACCAATGAGGAGCTGTGTCAAACTGAGTTCCAAATCTAGCTCCCCTACCTAATGGTGTGGGATTTAGAGCAAGTCATATAACCCCTTGACGGATCAGTTTCCTTATATGTAAGAAGGGGATGACCAAGCATTTGCATCAGGGGGTAACAGTGAGGAATAAAAGAGACTACCCATATAAAATCCTCTGAACAATAACTAGCAAATAATAAGCCCTTAGCAAATGCTCTGGTTTTCGTCAAAACCAAACATATCATCGTCATGTTTTCAAACAAATCTAAAGGAACTAAACAAGAACGGAGCAATAGACCTAAAACTAAATATTCTCTGTGTCCTTTTGTGTCCCTTTGCTTTCATTTTTCATGGAAATGCATGTCTGCAGAGAAATGCCCTGGCTTGTATTTATGAGTCGTCTGAAGAGGGAAAAAAGGCTGACTTTGGAAGAGATAGTGAAGCTCAGTCTCAGCGAAGCCATTTTATTGTTAACCTTTTTTTTGGCAAATTACTTCACTCCTCAAGGCCTCCGTTTCCTCATTGAAAAAGAAGGAAACAGAAAAGCAAACAGGCAGACACAAAGCCATGTGATAACTGGGTAAAGATAAGGGTCAGAGAGCATACAGAAATGCCTGGACTCCACAGTGAATGTGGAGAGTGAAAGGCCTCCTTCTCCTCAATTTTAAAATGGTTGAGATAATAGTACTACCTGTTAACACTTGTGAGGCAATAAGATCTCAGGCTTAGGAGCTTGACTGTCTGTGTTCAATTCTGATTTTTTTCTGCCCTCCAACACTGAAACTGCAGCCAAGTTATTTAACCTTTATGCATGTTGGTAAAACATTTATAACACTGTCTGGCACACAGTAAGTACCCAATAAATCATAGCTATTTTAAACTAATATGTGTAATAAGTAAATGAGATTTTAATTGTAAAGAAGCGTTTAGCACAGTGCCTGGCACATAGTAAACTCTTAATAAACAAAAGTGGCTGTTATCATCTTTCCTGGAAGAAGGGTATCTAAGCTGAAACATGAAAGATGAACAAGAAGTAGACAAATGAAAGAAGAATGAGTACTCCATGTTGGAATAATACATACAAAAATTCAGATGGGATCCAGAGCATGGCTTGTAGTGAAACTGGCAGTTTATGGAGGTAGAGGACACAGATTAGGGAGTGTGTATACTCAGTTGCTCAGCCAGGTCCAACTCTTTGTGACGCTATGGACTGTATATTTGACCTTATGGACTGTAGTGCACCAGACTCCTCTGTCCATGGTTCTCCAGGCAAGAATACAGGAGTGGCTTGCCATGCCCTCCTCCAGGGAATCTTTCTGACCCAGGGATTGATCCCACGTCTCTTGCATTGCAGGCAGATTCTTTACCCACTGAGCCACCTGGGAAGCCCCTAAGGAGTGTGGTATATGCTGTAAAAGTTGTTGTTGTTGTTTAGTTGCTAAGCCAAGTCTAGCTGTTTTGGGACCCCATGGACTGTAGCCCACCAGGCTCCTCTATCCATGGGAATTCCCAGGCAAGAATGCTAGAGTAGATTGCTATTCCTATTTCCAAGGGATCTTCCTGACCCAGGGATCGAACCTGGGTCTCCCATATTGCAAGCGGATTCTTTACCACTGAGCCACCTGGAGCCATTTGTACCATCGTTCAATAAAGCTGGCACACACTCACTAGCACATCCAAACATGTGCAGTGGTCCCACTTGTGGGGAGGCTGTCTCTCCAGCAGCACCAGCAGGTCCATGCCATGCTGGTCTTATCCAGCCTTTGAGTATGTGTCATTGCTGGCATCCTGTGGAAGGGATTCAGTTATATTCAGCAGTGGATTCTGGCAAGTATCCTGGGTCACTGAAGAACCCTCAAAAAAAGCCAGAGGGAAGGATTATAAGTTAGTAAAGATACTCTTTGTTTTGACAATCTACCAAGGAGACAAAAGCCATGGTGTTTCTATCTCTAATAAAAGAATCTCTTTTCCATGAAGTCTGGTAAAAGAAATGGAACTCCCTCTTGGCAAAACAATATATAAAAGGTTTAGGTTATTTCTCACACTTCTAGCAATGTTAAAGTATAATTTAAGTCACTTATTAATAACAACGATCTTATGACTTGAAATTTATTCTTAACACATAGATACAAGAGTTGCTGACTTGGTCTACTCTTATGGAAACAAGTTTGTTACAGTAAGATAACATCCATATTCCTCTTTTTAAAAATAGCTTTATGTTTTTATGTTTGATGGAATCATGAGATTCTGTAATATATTAGAAAAAAACACGCATGATATTCATCCATTGTGGCAGTATATCATAATTATTCAGCTTTCTTTTATCATTAATGACAGAAGACTGAATAAAAACATACTAATATCTACCAGATGTTCAGAAAAACATAAATATCTCCACATCAGCACATTTTAGCAAAAAGTCAACAAAATTTTCTCAACTTCTTTTTCCATTTTTAGTTCTCAGAACATGCTCTTTGATATGATATTTTTAATCCTCATTAGGGATTTGCTTCTGGTTCCTTTAATATCCTCCACAAGAGACTGACTATATAGTTTCAAATATAACCAATAGGCATCTTGCTACCTTTTCCCCTTTTACTCTACATGTCAAGAGGCAGGCTGGTGTAATAGAAAGAGATCAACCAGCTTTGTGGTCAAAGACATATCAGTTTACACATATTCTCATCTTAATAGCTAGGTGGCCTTGGGAAAATTGCTTAAACTTTCTGAGCCTGAGTTTCTTTATCTTTACAATGGTGAAAATAATTCTTTCATTGAAGGGTCATTTCAAAGAAAACACTAATAAAGTACCAAGTATTCAGCCATATTCAATAAAGGGTAGCAATTATATTATCCATCTGAAGACTAGTATGGTTTCTTGGTTTCCTTTGATTATTGGATTTTACATTTTTTCTTCCCTATTGATAGCTTAACCTTATTAAATTTCTTCTTTTTCTTTCTAAAATTCATGTTTTTCTCTTCAGTTATCAGTCTAGAAACATATCCTCTTAGCCCCAGCTCCTTGATAAACATGCCATGCCAGGATGAGGGCTGTGTTGTGCTTTTTAATACCTAAGACAAAACCCTGGTGCCTGTACTACCTGACACATTGCAGCTAGTTCTTCCTGCTAGGAAAACAACTCCCACAAGGACTCCATGAAATGGCCAGTAAAGTGGCATAAATCATTTATTTTTTTTTTTTCCTGTGGTCAATTCCATGCTGTCAACTTAGATGGGAGCAAATGGCCTATTGTAAAAATCGTACTTAGGAAGCCTGGTGCCCAGGAATGGGCTGCCTATCTAGGTGAGGCTAATCAACTCCTCTGGAAGCTAAGAGCACCTAAACAATGCAGGAAAGACTTAGTCTTTAGAATGGCACCCTGGTATCCTGGAAAGACAATTCATTTAATACAGGGGAATTATTCATCCCTATGTGATTGTTTACATACTATGGTTTGCCAGAGAAATTTCCCCAAGGTGACCATCTTGAACCAAGACAACTGAACAAATAATGAAGAGGAAAGAGGTAAAAATTAAAAGTCTTTGGTTTTTCAGTCTGAAGTTTAGAACCTCACATAAAAAACAATCCTGATACAGAGGTTTGGCAAAAAAGACACTAAAAGACTCCTAATTTCCAAGTTCATATTTAGAAGGAAGCAAACCCTTGACAGGAAGTTGTCATCCTTTTGCATTTGTGAAATCTTTTTCTTCTACTGGTTCATATCTATTTCCATTCAAATACTGTGGGATTAGATTTCATTTTGGCCAGGTGGTCTTTAACCTGGAGTGCTACAGCTGTATTAAGAGGTAGTAAAGATGTGTTATTCTATGTCTTGACTCACTGCTTTGCTATCAGTTTATTTTGATTTATAAATTGGCTAATGCTACACAAAATCTTCCTTCCTGGAATTCAGAGAGCAGCTTATTTATATGTAGATGTAGCTATATGACATTTTCAAATGCCATACATTTGCATATGAAGGTCTCTTTCTTCCCCTTTCAGTAAACAGTCTCTGCTATTACTTCCAAAGCAATGCTTAGAATTACATTTTCTATACAGGTCTTTCCTTAAATAGTTTTTAAATGCCTAGTAGAGATAAAAAATGAACCCCTCAAGTTGGAATCCACTTTTTAGGGGTGAATATATGTATGCTTATACACACACATATATAAGGAGAGAGAGATTGACCTGTTTCTGTGGCTTTGGGCTAAAAGTTAAAAAAAATAAATCCTATCATTATGGTCAAAATGTCTCAAGAGTAAAACAAAAGTGGCATTAATTTGATATGGAGCATCCTTTGAAAATTTATAGAGTTTGGTTTCTACATAGATGACTATCAGCCTAATTCATTTATTCAACAAATTATTGAGTATCTCCTATATACCAGACATTTTTTTCTAGGTGCCATGTTTATAGAGGGAGACAAGACAAATTCTCTGTCCTCATGAAGTCTACATTGTATCAAAATAAGACAGAAAATAAAAAGGTAAAAATGAGCACATTAAAAAAATTCTGTTCTCAATCAGTACTGTGAGGAAAATCTAACAGTATTGGTGGAGAGAATGCATGGGCTGCTGGTGGACGTTAAGTAGAATGGATGGGCAGGCTTTCTCTTGAAAGATATGAAGGGTCCTACCAGGGGACCAGATGAGGGACACATCTTTAAGAACACAGAAAAAGCTAGGGCCAGATAGTACTCTTTAAACATAATACACAGAAAAATAAGTTTGCAACAAGAAGGGTGTTTTAAAATACAACTCAGAGTGAAATGACCATTTTTTTGACATTAGAGTTCTAAGAAACATAAAAGAAGGAGGGCTTTCCTGGTAGCTCAGTGGTAAAGAATCTGCCTACCGATGCAGAAGACACAGCAGCCGAGGGTTCTATCCCCTGTCAGGAAGATCCACTGGAGGAGGAAATGGCAGCCCATTCAGTGTTCTTGCCTGGAGAATCCCATGAACAGAGGAGTCGATGAGGTCTGAGTGTTTCCACACCCTCCATTTGCTTCCAGGGCTCCCTAGTATGGGCCCCACTGTTTCCCAGGTATATATCCTGGGTTGTCTTTGCTTTTCCCTCACCTGTGTTCCCTGACAGCCCAAAGCTCAACGTCCTTTTGAAGGATGATCAATGCAAAGAAATAGAGGAAAACAACAGAATGGGAAAGACTAGAGATCTCTTCAAGAAAATTAGAGATACCAAGGGAACATTTCATGCAAAGATGGGCTCGATAAAGGACAGAAATGGTATGGACCTAATAGAAGCAAAGGATATTAAGAAGAGGTGGCAAGAATACACAGAAGAACTGTACAAAAAAGATCTTCACAACCCAGATAATCACGATGGTGTGATCACTCACTTAGAGCCAGACACCCTGGAATTTGAAGTCAAGTGGGCCTTAGAAAGCATCACTATGATCAAAGCTAGTGGAGGTGATGGAATTCCAGTTGAGCTCTTTCAAATCCTGAAAGATGATGCTGTGAAAGTGCTGCACTCAATATGCCAGCAAATTTGGCAAACTCAACAGTGGCCACAGGACTGGAAAAGGTCAGTTTTCATTCCAAACCCAAAGAAAGGCAATGCCAAAGAATGCTCAAACTACCGCACAATTGCACTCATCTCACATGCTAGTAAAGTAATGCTCAAAATTCTCCAAGCCAGGCTTCAGCAATGCATGAACCGTGAACTTCTAGATGTTCAAGCTTATTTTAGAAAAGGCAGAGGAACCAGAGATCAAATTGCCAACAACTGCTAGATGATTGAAAAAGCAAGAGAGTTCCAGAAAAACATCTATTTCTGCTTTATTGACTATGCCAAAGCCTTTGACTGTGTGGATCACAATAAACTGTGGAAAAATATTCAAGAGATGGGAATACCAGACCACCTGACTGGCCTCTTGAGAAACCTGTATGTAGGTCAGGAAGCAACAGTTAGAACTGGACATGGAACAACAGAGTGGTTCCAAATACGGAAAGGAGTACGTCAAGGCTGTCTATTGTCACCCTGCTTATTTAACTTATATGCAGAGTACATCATGAGAAACGCTGGACTGGAAGAAACACAAGCTGGAATCAAGATCGCCAGGAGAAATATCAATAACCTCAGATATGCAGATGATACCACCCTTATGGCAGAAAGCAAAGAACTAAATCGTCTCTGGATGAAGGTGAAAGAGGAGAGTGAAAAAGTTGGCTTAAAACTCAGCATTCAGAAAACGAAGATCATGGCATCTGGTCCCATCACTTCATGGTAAATAGATGGGGAAACAGTGGAAACAGTGGCTGACTTTATTTTTTGGGGCTCCAAGAATCACTGCAGATGGTGATTGCAGCCATGAAATTAAAAGATGCTTACTCCTTGGAAGGAAAGTTATAACCAACCTAGACAGCATATTAAAAAGCAGAGACATTACCTTGTCAACAAAAGTCCATCTAGTTAAGGCTATGGTTTTCCAGTGGTCATGTATGGATGTGAGAGTTGGACTATAAAGAAAGCTGATTGCTAAAGAATTGATGCTTTTGAACTGTGGTGTTGGAGAAGACTCTGAGAGTCCCTTGGAATGCAAGGAGATCCAACCAGTCCATCCTAAAGGAGATCAACCCTGTGTGTTCATGGGAAGGACTGATGTTGAAGCTGAGACTCCAATACTTTGGCCACCTGATGCGAACAGCTGACTCATTTGAAAAGACCCTGATGCTGGGAAAGATTGAGGACAGGAGGGGAAGTGGACGACAGAGGATGAGATGGTTGTATGGCATCACCGACTCAATGGACATGAGTTTGGGTGAACTCCGGGAGCTGGTGATGGACAGGGAGGCCTGGCGTGCTGTGGTTAGTGGGGTTGCAAAGAGTTGGACACTACTGAGAGACTGAACGGAACTGAACGTCATTATTTTCAATCCACTTCTCTTCAGACCTCTATCCCTGTGTGTTCATGTCTATGCTGATATCCTCAAATAAAACAAGTAAAAAAAAAAATGGACTAAATATTTTGTCCCCAAATATGCTCTTCCTCTTACTATTTTCCTTGTCTTAGAGAACGGAACTATCATTCATTTAGGCAGCCAAGCAAAAATCTTTCACATTTTTCTTGATTCTCCCTTTCTCTTGACTTTCATATCCAGTCAGTTGGCAAATCTGAGAAACTTTTAGCTTTTGAATCCATCCCAGATCTGTTTCTCCCTCTCCACTGCCACCACCATCAATGGCATTCATGCTTCATCGTTCTCTAGTTAACACCATGTTCTCCTAAGTCATTTTGCCTTATGTTTTTAGCCTATTATTTACTTTGCTGTCAAGTTTTTTTTCTTAATTAAAAATATGACATCATTTAAGATACCTCAATGGCCCATTACGAGCAGAGTAAATTTCAACTTTCCTTGAAAGTGAAAGTGAAGTCACTCACTTTCCAACTCTTGGCGACCCTGTGGACTGTAACAGCCAGGCTCCTCCACCCATGGGATTTTCCAGGCAAGATTACTGGAGTGGGTTGCCATTTTCTTCTTTGAGTTTCCCCATTGCCATTCCCATTTTAGCCCTGTTTTCCCTTTCCTCATCCTATACTTCAGCCACTTCAGACTATTTGCCAGTACCTAAGAAAAGCCTGCTTATCAAAGCCTCTTTGCCTTTTCACATGCTGTTCCCTAGTTTTATAATGCTCTTTTCTCTGCCACCAAGGTAAGTACCAATGTCTCTGTAATACCTCCTACTTCTCTTATTGCCAGTCACGGTGACTCCATCAGCTTGAGTCTCTGCTCTCTTGTATTAGCATCTCTGAGCTACACTTTATTTCTAGAAAGGACACCTTCTGTTCAAGCAGGTTGTGAGGAGATAAGACAGCATGTTGTGTGTGTGTGTGTGTTTGTGTGCAAACACAAATATAAATATATATGCATGTGTGTTAGTCACTCAGTTGTGTCTGACTCTTTGCAACCCCATGGACTATAGCCCACCAGGCTCTTCTATTCATGGAATTCTCCAAGCAAGATAATGGAGTGGATTGCCATTCACTTTTCCAGGGGATCTTCCCTACCCAGGGATCAAACCCCAGTCTCCTGCACTGCAGGCAAATTCTTTACCATCCGAGCTACCAAGAATGCCCATATATACACATGACACAAAGTAAATGAAAAATAAACTTACCATTTTTCTACCATTTTCTATTATTTTACTTCTACTTCAGCACTCTTAGTCCTTTATTTTCTACTTACTGTAAAAAGTTATTTGAATAATTATCATTTAGTAAAAAGGGCTTGTTAGAGTAACACGACTCTCTGAATTTCAAGTGAGAGACAGGCCTGGATGTAGTCTGCCTCTGAATTCTCTAATTTCTAAAAAGTCAAAACAAATATTACCAGAATCAGTAAGAAATTGATTAGTTTTCATAAAAATTCACTAATATTAAAATTCTGCAATGCATCTTCCTAATGAATAGATGGCGGGGGCGGGAGGGTCTTGGGTTGTTTTGTTACATCTGATTCTGCAGACTGAGAACCAAGGCACTTTATTTTATGGGTGTCACGGTTAAAAACCATATCGCTTGAGAGTGTCTGAAAATAGATGGAACTTTACTAGGCTTAGAACTTGCTGTTTTGACAAGCCTGGACAACAGTGGTGACCACAGTGAGAATGATTCTGAAGAGGCACTCTGCTAATTTGCTAATCATTTTCAGGATTTTGACATATTGAGGCAGGTTCTGGGGAAATTCACTGGATTCACTCTTTAGTCTGTGGCTTTATGTGTCATTGCTATCTACAGTAATGGATGAGATTGTCGTCTGGAACAGACACTGAGATCATCTATTCAAGGCCTATGGTTTACAGAGAAGACAACTAACACTCTGGGAGGCTATGATCAAATAGCCCTATGATCAAATGTGAGACCTAACACGGGTCTCCCTGGGGCTTAGTGCATAAAAATGATGAAAATCACAGGTGCCTTAAATACCAATTCCAAGATTTTCCCACCTACATGGAAATGCCTCTGTTATTTAAAAATACTATAACCCAGGTCACAGGTTTTAGCAGAAGAGAATGGAAACAGGTACAATGGGAAAAAAAAAAATCAAAGAGGATGGAGAAAGAGTTATACTAGTTTTAAGGTTGCATTAGATGTAAAATAGAAACGTTAAAATGATTTGAGATCAGTGAAAAATTTGACTTTGATTTTAGGGATTGTGACTTTTATACTAAGAATAATAATTGAGATATACCATCATTTTATTTAATTTTCTGTTGCTGAATATATTTGATCAAAATTTCTATTTAATTTTAGTATAGAACACAATATTCCTTGGCACTTGAGTGTTGACAATTTTATCACAATAGCTTTTCTTTAACCCCTTAATTTAAAAAGTTTTCTTTCCTTGTAAGTTGTGTTTTAACCCTTTGGAATCATTTCCCAAGAGAGAAATACTGTGGAGTTTATAATGAAATTCATTAGGAATCAGAATTCATTTACCAAAAATTAGATTGAAATGAAACTTGCAGTAGACAGAGGAACCCCAAACATCTTCATTTTCCATTAAGCATGAAAAGACTCTGAGCAAAGTAATTTCTTGGTGAGAATTTTGGCCTACTGTAGGATTCCACTGCCTCTTTTGTATTTGACAGTTTCAAAAACATGGTATACCCTAGTGCTCTAAAAACACAATACAGAAGGGGAATGACCAATAATAGACATGGGTACATCAGGATAATATGACAAATTGGATGAACTGACAGGCAGGTGATGAATAGTTTTAACATGACCCTAAAAATAGTGAAGGGATGTTTGCACATTGACACTTCTCTAAAGGCAGATGGATATGCATGACCTGAGCTTTTAGACAGGTGTCAGGAATATTGATGGCTGATATAGGAATGATCATTTTCTTGGCAGTGTTGCAGTAGACAGTTTGCATGATTAATGATGCATCTTTGGCTTTTTTTTTCTCCTCAGGGCAGAAAGGGATATGATTCTTTGTAACCCCAAGGAACGTAAGAATTCTGCCTGCAGGGTAAGGCAGGAGAGCTTTATTCACCTAAGAGCGCCATTTTCTTTTGCAGCGGGGTGGAGGGTGGTGGGGAGGGGGATGGTGGTGGTGAAGAAATAGTAGGAAAATAAACAAGTGATCTTGACATATGCGATGACAGTGCTTGGTAGGATGATTATAACACACTTCTTATGAACAGCGTTCTACCCCACGGCAGAGGAGTCTTGCACAGATCTGAAAGCACAGAGTGCAGTAAGCCTGGGCTCTGACAAAACCAAAGCAGACTGTGGCTTTGGAATGGATCCGATCACATACAAGGCTTGAGTGAACATTTAAGAACCACTTCCAAAAGAAATAGTACAAGACCAAGGGCAGGAAATAGGAGGTGAGATCATCTTCCTAATGTTTATATTCATTTCAGGTTTTTGGAGACAATTTTCTGATTCAAATCAACTCAATATTGTTTCTAAATGCTAAATCTAGTGAGAAAGGGCTTTTCTTTTCCAAGAATAATACTGTTTGCTCAGGTTTTTAAAATGTCACATAGAGCAGTGAATGAACTCAAGGCTCAAGATTAAATACAGAGTATAAAAATAGTTTGTAGATGTATTCTGCTAAACTCTGAGCATCCCACCTACTAAAAATATTATGGTAAATAAAGGTAAATATAAACAATGGGGGTAAACTCCAAAAGTTTATTTATTTATTTTTCCTTTCCTTTTTCAAGGAATAAAGGGAAACCATGGAATTCAAGTTCTTATAAAAATCTTTGGTGATTAAGGTGATCAAAAAAAACAAGCAATCTAGTTCTCCAAAGAGATATAAATATAGTATAGAAGCTCATTTGTATGAGGGAAAGTGGTAAGAATTTCATCCTCATGTACATAAGTGATTTGATTATTTCTTTATTTTCCATTTACTTGGAGAGAGGACAAGAGTTATAATTTAAAATCTGTGCTGGTACTAGAAATGTTTACATATGTATTTATTGATTAAATTATCAGTGAGTAAAACTCATATCCAAAATGTAGAAATGATGGAGTGTGTCTTACCTAGAATAGGCTTTTAACAAATTTAACTCATAATTTTAATTGGTACCCTGCTACAATCAAATTCTGTAAGAGAGTTCTCTTGGTGGTGGTTTGCGGGTTTAGTTGCTAAGTTGTGTCTGACTCTTGGGACCCCATAGACTGTAGCTCGCCAGGCTCCTCTGTCCATGGGATTCTCCAGGCAAGAATACTGGAGCGGGTTGCCATTTCCTTCTCCAGGGGATCTTCTGGACCCAGGAACTGAACCCAGGTCTCCTGCGTTGCAAGCGGACTCCTGCATTGCCGGCAGATGCTTTACCAATGGAACTACCAGGGAAGCCTGCAGAGTTCTCTTGATAGAGCTAAATCATATTAACTTAAACTAATACAATTTTTAGTCAAATTCTGAAACCTTCTACATATGTTGAGTACAGTGAACTCTTCTATTACTTAGGAGCACACTGAAAGAAAAAAAAGATTTTAAAATTAAAAAAATAAATTAAAAAAAAATCATTGTAACAGTATGAATGGTTGCCCCAAATAGCCCTTGTGCTTTTAGAAAATGGAGCTTAAGCAAGATTTAAGCCAGTCAGTAGGAAACAGAATTACCTGAAGCATAAATTCTAAGCTTTATACATATTCAAGGGAAGACCAAGTAACACAGCCTTGCCATTTTTACTATCATGTGAATTGAATCGCCAGTCTATGTCTGACGCAGGATGCAGCATGCTTGGGGCTGGTGCATGGGGATGACCCAGAAAGATGTTCTGGGGAGGGAGGTGGGAGGGGGTTCATGTTTGGGAATGCATGTAAGAATTAAAGATTTTAAAATTTAAAAAATAAAAACTAAAAATTAAAAAAAATGATCTAACTAATACACATACACAGAAAAAGGAAAATAGAAATCTAGAACCTAAAAATTTTTAATTAAAAAAATTAGATACAATTATGCTATCCAAAGTAAAGAATTATTTGTCTTAAAAATAATTAAAACTTTGATGACAACATGACAAACATGTTAGAATAAGAAGTACCCATATCCTAAATTTGTGCCAATAATAATTCCTTATAACTCCAAATGAATCTCATCTTACAAAGGCTTTTTATTTTCAAAACATATAAAAAGGCAGAAAAGATATAATTTTCATTAAAGATTCTCAGGGAGGTTAGGAGACTTTCCCAGATGATATAATATTTGTAAGTTGAGCACGTAGGTTTAGAATTTAGGTCTTTTGTCAACCTGTCCAGTATGTTTTCCACAATAAAAACATTTCAATAGGGAATTAACAAACCATATACAGAAGAAAATTCAATAAATGGATTATAGGGCTTTCTTGGTGGCTCAGTGGTAAAGGATCCACCTGCCAATGCAGGAGACATGGGTTTGATCCCTGATCCAGGAAGATCCCACATGCTGCGGAGCATCTAAGCCTGTGCACCACACTACTGAGCTTGTGCTTCAGAGCACGGAATTGTAACTACTGAAGCCCAAGCGCCCTAGAGCCTGTGCTCTGCAACAAGAGAAAAACCATGCAGCAGGGAAGAGTCAGACAGGCAAATTAAATACATTAATTACCTAAATTAAAAAAATAGATTATAGATACTTGTATGTTATTTCATTTGTCTATACCAGACAGATTTAGTTCATTTTTTTAGTGACTAACTTTTGGAATAAAACTCGTACAGATGAAAAAAAAAATCCCATCTTTCAGAGATAGTTTGTTTTTAGAAAGGCCATCATAAGTTTTTCAAAACATTAACAAATATATCTCAGACAATTTATTTACCAACTCTTCCTTCTTAGGTTTTTTTTTGTTTCAGCATAAAGCCCAATGGTACACGTACTATATGAGTAAGTAGTAGTATAATCTAAGACAGAAAATAGCATTGCTGCGAAGGTTCTTCATTTGTTTCAATACAAAAGTAATTACTGTAGCAAAGACTTGCTCATTTATCATTTCCTGTTGTCTTTGTTATTTTTCCAAGTTGTCTTTTAAAACAAATATCCTTATTGTCCTTGTTGCAAAACCAATAACTTTATTTTACTAAGTACGACAGCAAACCAGTGCAGCCAGCTTCATTCCCCATTCCAAGGAGGATCTGCGCCTGGGAGCTGCTAAACAGTAACACACACAGGTGTCCTTCCCTGAGGGAGGTCTAGCTGAGCTCTAGGTTGCCTTTTAAGGGGCATCTCCAAGCTCATCTCCATTTTCAACTATGAAGGTTTTCATGAACACCTGAGATCTAAAGCCATTATCAAGCATGCAGTTCCATGAGCAACACAATTTCAGCCTTAAGAATTGCTGTTGGACACTTAAATAGAATTTAGCCAGCCTGATTTTAAATATATTCCTCTGAATCAGGTTTATAAAGATTTCTACTGAGTAAGTGCCAGATAATAAAAGAAGCTTTGAAATAGTTGCTGTTGCCTTCTCAGAGAATGTCATTAAAGATCTTTCATACAGACGATGTTTGGCTCAGTGATTTAGTCAAAATGTTTTAAGGAGTAACTAATATGAACACAAGGATGACACAGCTTTGCACTGAAACAAAGCAGGGACATGGGTTATTAGACTACTAGCTAAGAATACTGAATAAGATAAGGATCCAATTATGACTAGGGGACTTTCCTTAATAACTTATGATAACTAAGAGTATAACTTCCTTTTTAGCTAGATGCCTTTTCATCATCCAGAAAATGCATTCCTTCTTATTGTAAAGACATTCAGAAACAGACATTTCTTCTCATTTGTAAAGCTCTAAAGGATATTTCTCTTAATGAGACAACTATCATTTTATTAAAAAGATATGTATGTTTCAAACAGTGAGATAAAAATAAACTTGGTCTAAGTGATCCTTGATTTAGGGTTATGTCTCCTCTGTGGCATGCGAAAGCTGAGAAATGATTAGAGGGCCCACTTCTTGACTTCATGGTGTCACTTAATGTCTAGAACCTATGTAATGCATGTGCATGTGTGCTAAGTTGCTTCCATTGTGTCTGACTCTGCGACACTCTGGACTGTAGCCTGCCAGGCTCCTCTCTCCATGGGCATTCTCCAGGCAAGAATATTTGAATGGGTTTCCATGCCAGTATTCCAGGGGATCTTCCTGATCCAGGGATTGAACCCTCATGTCTTATGTCTCCTGCATTGGCAGGCAGGTTCTTTACCCACTGAGCCACCTGGGAAGCCCTCAGTTCAATTCAGTTCAGGTCAGTCGCTCAGTCGTGTCCGACTCTTTGCGATCCCATGAATCGCAGCATGCCAGGCCTCCCTGTCCATCACCAACTCCTGGAGTTCACTCAGACTCATGTCCATCGAGTTGGTGATGCCATCCAGCCATCTCATCCTCTGTCATCCCCTTCTCCTCCTGCCCCCAGTCCCTCCCAGCATCAGAATCTTTTCCAATGAGTCAACTCTTCTCATGAGGTGGCCAAAGTATTGGAGTTTCAGCTTTAGCATCAGTCCTTCCAATGAACACCCAAGACTGATCTCCTTTAGAATGGACTGGTTGGATCTCCTTGCAGTCCAAGGGACTTGCAAGAGTCTTCTCCAACACCACAGTTCAAAAGCATCAATTCTTCAGCGCTCAGCTTTCTTCACAGTCCAACTCTCACATCCATACATGACTACTGGAAAAACCATAGCCTTGACTAGACGGACCTATGTTGGCAAAGTAATGTCTCTGCTTTTGAATATGCTATCTAGGTTGGTCATAACTTTCCTTCCAAGGAGTAAGTGTCTCTTAATTTTATGGCTACAATCACCATCTGCAGTGATTTTGGAGCCCTCCAAAATAAAGTCTGACACTGTTTTCACTATTTCCCCATCTATTTCCCATGAAGTGATGGGACCAGATGCCATGATCTTCATTTTCTGAATGTTGAGCTTTAAGCCAACTTTTTCACTCTCCTCTTTCACTTTCATCAAGAGGCTCTTTAGTTCCTCTTCACTTTCTGCCATAAGGGTGGTGTCATCTGCATATCTGAGGTTATTGATATTTCTCCCAGCAATCTTGATTCCAGCTTGTGCTTCTTCCAGCCCAGTGTTTTTAATGATGTACTCCGCATATAAGTTAAATAAGCAGGGTGAAAATACACAGCCTTGACGTACTCCTTTTCCTATTTGGAACCAGTCTGTTGTTCATGTTCAGTTCTAACTGTTGCTTCTCGACCTGCACATAGGTTTCTCAAGAGGCAGGTCAGGTGGTCTGGTATTCCTATATCTTTCAGAATTTTCCACAGATTATCGTGATCCACAAAGTCAAAGGCTTTTTCTAATGCCATTAAGCAGGGTTTCCAAACCTTGACACTATTGGCACTTTTGGCTAGATAATTCCTTGTTGTGGGGACCTGTCCTCTATATTGTAAGACGTTTAGTTTGGCAGCAACGCTAGCCTCCACCTTCTAGATGTACATGTACCTCCTCATCCCCAGACAATTAAAGATGCCTCTAGAAATTGTTAACTGTTGCCCCAGTTGAGAATCACTGGCACAAGGTAACGGTCAATGCCTTTCCCTCAAGATCATGCTTTTTGAACTAAAGTTGTATATTTGATTATAGAATCCTAAATCCAGAAAGGCTTCATTATAATATAATTTTATTTTCAAATTTTACTGATGAGAAAAGTTAAGATTCTTAGAGGCTAAATACCCGTCTAAGTTTCGACGAGGTAGGTTAGAATAAAGTTGACACTAAGTTGAAATTTTTGCATTCCTATTCCAGGCTCTTTCTCCTACCAAATGCTCTTTGAAAGTTATTTGCTCTGAAATTAAAATGAAATTAAGAAATAAATATGGCTACCTATATGATTGGAGAATAGCCTTGCAGAGAATTTAAAACAGTAGACAATACACATAAAATTTCTACTTGATTTTGGAAAGAGGTAAGTGATCCTATTCCAGTATATTATTTTCCTGATATGATGACGATAATAATCATGATTATAATGAAGATGACAGTGGTTTTCTTAGGATAACGTTACAATTAGCTGTATTTCCTAAGCATATACCAATTCATGGCTAATGTGAACAGCTAAGAAGCATATTAATTTGCAGAAAGCAGTCAGCTTGAATGTTAGAATAGACTCTCAACAACATGCTTAGATAAGTGAGAGGTAATGGTTATCTATCACTGTTGATGGGTGCTCTGCCTACTATTAATTATTTTGCATATAGAAGGCAGTGTGGACACTTTCTTTAAATGACTTTACAGATAAGTTTCCCTGGCCTGCCTGTTGGTTCCTCCTCATGCTTCCATCACTACATTTCATTAAAAAATCAGAAACAAAGGCATATGTGCCAACTATGGGGAAGGGTGAGTGGCTGGCTTTGGAGATAGGAGTAAGTTTTGCTCAGAGATCATTTCAAACAACCAGAAACCTTCAACTTCCCTGGGGCTCCTTAAATAATGGAAAAATAAATAGGGAAAAACCCAGTGGTGCAAGATTTGTAGAATAATTGTGACAGTACATGAACAGTCAATCTGCAGAAGTGAATTTGGATGTGTACTGCCTGACAAAACACTAATTGCCTGTTGGTTTAAACTCTGTAGACTAATAACATGATCTTTCTGGAATACTTAATTTCTGGAGGACAAATGGAGCTTGTTTATAGGCTTCATTTTCTGAACGATTTTTAAAATTTTATTCAAAATATATTTTAGTTAAGCAGACATTTATTTCTGTTATTAAATGAAATGCTCTCAGGAAGAGGTTTTCTGATGTATGGCTGGCACACACAGCTTTGAGTCTTAGAAAATGTGAAAGATAAAAGCAATGCATGCGTGCTAAGTCACTGCAGTCATGTCTGATTCTTTGCAGTCTCATGGACTGTAGCCAGCCAGGCTCTTCTGTCCATGGGATTCTCTAGGCAAGAATACTGCAGTGGGTTGCCATGCCCTCATCCAGGGAATCTTCCTGCCCCAGGGATGGAAACTGTGTCTCCATTCTCCTGTATCTATTGGCAGGGGCGTTCTTTACCACTAGCACCACCTAAAAGCAGTCAAGTTTTTTTTCAATTTGGCCTTGAATATATATTATAGGAAATGGCAATCCACTCCAGTATTCCTGCCTGGAAAATTCCATGGACAGAAGAGCCTAGTGGGCTACAGTCAGTCCATGCAGTTGCAAAGAGTCAGACGTGACTGAGCAAGTAACACTTTCATATGTTACAGGAATATTATATAATACTACCAAACATTGATGATTCATTCACAGTTCCCCACAAAATCCTCCATCTCACTCTGTTTGGAATAATAAATAAACTTGTTCTGTTTGTATTAATGAAATGAAACATTAACAATGTCATCATAAAGGAAATTTATTGGCATAAATGCTAAGAATTATTTTAGGATGCACCCAAAATATTAAACTTGCTTCCTAAGATTTACTCATTTTTCTTAGTTAATGGTCAGACCTCTTTGAATTATCTGTTAAGGAAGGGCTTTGAAAGATAACTTTGCGTAAAAACTTTTGCAACTTTCAAAATGTAGAAGGACTTATCAACCCAATATGGTTAATACAGATATTTATACCAATATTGTAATTTCTTTGGGGAAAATCCCAGAGGAACTCAGAAGTAGGAAGAAGAAATTGCCCTGTGCTTTTCCAGAGCACTAGAAAGTCTTAAAGTCATGAGTTGGCTTTTAGGAAAGCATGTCTAAACTACTATATGTAGAAAAATAGGTAGACTGGACAAGAACCACCCAGAAATGGAAACTCAACAAAGAGTAACATAGGCCAATAGCGTTACTGTTAAGTGCTAACCATGGAAGAGGAAATCCTGGCTAAAGACACTTATTATCTATATAAATTTGAGGACAAGAATATCTCTATTGCATAGACTTTTGTATCAGGCTGTCTTAGCTTGATTCCTTAAACATCTAAAGAAAATATGCTCTGTTCAGATTCACTAAATGACCTTATAACTGGGCTTCTTGGAGAATTCAACTCTAAGAAGAGAATGTACTGGCTGAGGAACCAAGGGCTCTAGACAATTCTATCTTATTCTATCTATTCTATCTATCTACCTATACACTGACGTTGAATCTTGGTTTACCAGGGACGAAACAGCTTACTTTTAGAGTGTTGAAAATGTAGATCTCTGAGTCCACAAGTCTAAGAGATTTGTCATGAATTCAGTAAATATCCAATCTTGCGCTATCCTATCTCAATAGTCTTCCCCCTGCTCCATGGCTCAGATGGTTAAGAATCTGCCTGCAATGCAGGAGACCCAGGTTCCATCCCTGGGTCAGGAAGATTCCCTGGAGAAGAAAATGGCTACCTACTCTAGTATTCCTGCCTGGAGAATCCCATGGACAGAGGAGCCTGGTAGGCTACAGTGCATGGGGTCCCAAAGAGTGGGACACGACTGAGAGACTAACACTTTTACTTTCACTATCCCAGTTGCCTGTCTACCGATTCATCATCTCCACTATGTGATGTGCTGTGCTTATTGGTTCTTGGCCCTTAACTAAACCTGTCTCTGCCTCCCAACTCCAGCCACTTCCCAAAGCTCATCTGGACCTGTGCTCCGTAATTGGCAAAATACTCTCTCTCATCAGATGTATCACTCAAATTTTCATGTCTCTTCTTACATACTGAAGCACTAGCTTTCCCTGAAAGTACCAAGTCCCTGCAGCTTTCAGGACTCAGAGGTGGGGATGGCATGCTTCCTTCTTAGGTCCTCCTTACTATTTTCAGGTTACATTCCTCAAGCCTTATTACTGATCTTCATGCACTTTATGCCTAGAGTTTAGCTCATAAGTTAGATTTCTCTTGGTTCCATTTGAGTTCAAACTAAAAGTCTGAGTGTCTTACAAATGATCAACTGGAGGGAATAAGCTACAACCCATGAAACGAGTAACAGTGTTTAGAAATGCATTTTTTCTGAGAGATTTTAGTTTTTGAGATATTTAAAAATATTTTTAGTTGATTATGTTTGTACACAGTCTCAAATTGTCAAGATGTGAGAACTGAATTTTTAATGTTCTTGATAATGTGGGTTCATATATTTGGGGCATGTCGGACTCATTAACAGAAGTAAATCAAAGAGCTGTAGATATTTTGGGCTTTTTGAAACTGCTTGAATTCTAGATATTAGTTTTATGAAGAACTATGTGTCTTGAAATTATACAGAGAATTTGAAGATATTCTGCTCTAATTTCAGTTTCACATATTCTACCCATACTTAAACTACTGTTCCTTAGGAAGAGAAATGTCATGTTTGAGGTAAAAAGGTAAACCATAGTGGAGAATTATTTCACTTTCGCCAGTGATATCTAGATGTTTGAACTCGAACAGTTTTTCCTCTTTGCCTCCTAGGCCAAGAAGACTTGTTTTTCCTCAATGGTCAGTTTTTTGTTAAAACTATTTATTCTGACTTTGACACTTCCCCTAAATATTCTGCATAAGTGGAAAACATTCCTGTATACTCTGGGGTATAAATGACTAATTTTAAAGCTCAACTAGAAACAAAAAGTGATACCATGATCTTGTAGTCCTGTCAAATGTTATGTCCTCTTATTAAATTCCTATTTGGATCACATAATGTAATAATCTGGTGACCACGTTTTTCAAATGATCAAAATATACCATATATAACATTGTGTTGACCAGAGGAAAACTGAAAAAATGACCATGTGATAAATTTGACATACTAATATGTCAAAGACTTAGAGATGGCAGGTGTTTAATAAGTACTTCTTTATAGGTGAATTAAAAAATAAGCCAAAGGATCTTGCAATAAGTTGTTATATGACTTGGGTAGGAAAAAATAAAACTTTTGTATTTTTTTGATCTTATAAATGACAGTATATGTATAGAAACTCTGAACCCATATGCGAACAAACCATATCCCACACAATGTGTTACATTTCCCATAAAATAAATTCTTTTAAGTTTTCAGATCAAAAGGAAACTAACAGCAATAGCTAGCTTACTTGCTACTTGCTAATGCCTTATGTAACATCCTTTTTTTTTTTTTAAGTATAATTGCTTTACAATGGTGTGATAGTTTCTGCTGTACAACAAAGTGAATCATCTATATGCGTATATATATCCCTTCCCTCCTGAGCCTCCCACTTCCCCTGACTCCACCCCTCTAGGTCATCACAGAGCACTGAGCTGAGCTTCCTGTGCTATACGGCTTTCCACCAGGCAATTATTTCACACGTGATAGTGTCCATAGGCAGATGAATGGGTAAAGAAGACGTGGTACATATACAAGATACAACATTGCTCTGCCATGAAAAGGAATGAAACTGGGTCATTTGTAGTGATGTAGATGGACACAGAGTCTGTCATATAAAGTGAAATAAGTCAGAAAGAGAAAAACAAATATCGTGTATTAACACGTATATATGGAA
This sequence comes from Ovis aries, assembly GCF_016772045.2. Lineage (NCBI taxonomy): Eukaryota > Metazoa > Chordata > Mammalia > Artiodactyla > Bovidae > Ovis > Ovis aries. The sequence continues at coordinate 194,331,887 of NC_056055.1, forward strand.
TCTAGAAAAATGGTACAGATGAACCTATTCCAGAAAAGAATAAAGATGCAGACATAGAGAACGGCCATATGGACACAGGCGATGGGGAAGGGAAGGATGGGATGAACTGGGAGAGTAACACTGACACATATACACTTATATTTCATCTCAACTCCAACTTCAGCTCTGCGGAAGTAGGCTTATTATTGAACAGATAACGAAACTGAGGCTCAGAATGGTTAACTAACTGATTCAAGTTTAAATAAGCAATAATAACGTGTCTGGTGTTTCAGCTCAGCCCTGTCTGATTTGTAATGGCTTTAACCACTAAACTGGCTGCCACACCTTCAAGGGAGGGAAAAGTTAATAGGTAACACCTCAAGGTGAACAATTTGTTTTAGAAAAAAAGTGTTTCAAATAGGAAAAAATAAAAGTGCACATAAATGATTCAGGATGCTTTTATGAACTAGGGCATAAACACAAAGTTTTCTAGTGTGTCTAGCAGGGCCCAAGGCAACTCTTCGGTAGAAAACTTTCATCTGTATTGCAAATACTATTTCTGTGTTTATCTATAACCATGAACATAACATCATATTACAGATGACTGGCTACGTGATTTTATGGGGAAAACAATGAAAGTACAGAAGTTCAAGACAGCAGGAAAAATCATGAGTGAGAGTTCATAGAAAGCTTTATGAATTTTGCAGCACTCTAAACTAAATCCCAGAGGGAAAAATCCTCAAATTGAGACACTTTCCCTCAGAAATCTTGAGAAAATCTTGACATCTTAATTCATTTCCTAAACTTAAATATTCTAGGCTAGTCTGGTGGCACTGTAATAGCCCAGGCAAACATTTTTATTTATTTCCCTGTTGATACCAATATTTGTGCTACAAGCTGCTGTCTGTATTTGCTGATATTTATTTATTTATTTCCTACAGATCAAATTATTGGCCTAGACATAACATGCTTTCCAGTGAAGTGTTCCTTGTGTTCACAAGCAAATAGAAAAAGTTTCCATTTTAAAGGCAGATTTTTGCCACATGACTGAATTAATTTGTATGAAAAAATATGATATGGAATCACTTGGCAGTCATGTTTATATATATATAGTGGAAGGGCAATTGAGGCAAATAATAAATAAATCAAGCAAGTGCCTTTTTTGCATGGATGGCTGGTCAATACATCAAAATACTGCATCCAGCTCCAGGTCAACCATTTAATGTCTCTGAGCCATGGTTTTATTTCCCCTAAATATTTGTAACACTATTTTATTGAACTGATGTTAAAGCGAATAAGATAATGTGGATGGATCTTTGTAAAACTACAAAGTGTCACACACACACATTTTCTATTAATGCAGGATTACTTGGTAACAAATCCTGTTCCCTTTGGCTTCTCCTGTGTATGTGGATAAACAGGAAATAGAACAGGAGAATTTTAAAACCAAACAATATAGTGCTTATAATATATAGACATAAATTCAAAGAGAAGAGTAACTCTGGAGCATCTCACAGCAATGAGGATATCATGGTGAAACAGTTTTGAATCTGGATTCAAAAGGGGTTAACCTTTAAGGTGTAGTGTCAGTCCCAAAGCCTCTAAGAATGTTAGGTAGTGATGCTTTTCCCCTGATCCCTCACCATTCACATTTTGCTGGAATCTGAAATTAGCAAAGATGCTTTGAGCCTTAGCTCTATCACATAGTCTTTTTACTTAATCTTCCTGAACCTCCATTTCTCACCTGTCAAATGAATACAATATCTCCCTCACATTTTGGTTGTCAAGACTGAAGGAGACAATATATGTGAAAAGCCTTTGTAAATTGCAATGGCTTCTACAGAGAACAAGTGATTATGACAATTCACTTAGGCTATCTAGATATACTTTCAAGATGTCAGTTTCCTCTTAGTGTAGAAAAATGGGTTGATGGAATAATAATAGGATGGATAGAATTTGGTTTAAATGTGTAGTTCTGGTTATTTTCTTCCACATTTCAGACCTGAGCTTAATATCTAAATTATTGCTTAAATATAAGGAAAAGAGAACATTTCCTAAAAAATTAATCCTGCCTAAATTTTATAAGAAATAGTGAACAACCAGTGTAATGTAGAGATCAAGTAGACATATGGACTCCATAACTAGACTCAAAGTTAAGCAGAGCCTGGCTCCCTCCCTAGAGTGGGGATGACTCGGGACTTATTTTCCTCATTAACAACTAATAAAAACAGGGGGATTTTTCTTCCCCATATACAGACTGTAATCTAACATATCCTTTATCTTTACTCAAGCTTTCTGACTGTTCTGTTATCCTGCTGAACCTGTAGCTACATGAGAAAGAAAGACTGAGTATGCTTTCTCTTGGAGCTATTTTCCTCAGGACTCTGGGTTATTTATTTTTCAATTTGAAAATATACATGAATGTAACTAATTACTTTAGTCTGCCATAGGGACCCTATTGTTGAGTTATATATATTTTAATGCTATGCTCTAGAATGTTATAAAAAATTGATTTAAAAAACCCCCAGCAATATAAAGAGCTTCTTGGCATATTTTATTAAAATCACTGTTGAAGATCTTATCCATTCTATATTTTCCAGTGATGCCTTATAAGATCTACACTAAATATTTCCTTAGAATTTAGTTCCAAAGAAACTTTGGCCTCTGAACTGATTATTTTCATCAGACAGTGAAAGACCTAAGCTTCATTTTAGCAGAGATTTCCATTGACATGTTCACCTTTGTAAAGCCCAGGACAGCAGAATGCATATAATAGACCAAATATTTGTTGAATGAATTGATTCAATCATAATTTCTCTTTTCATATTGATTTCAAGAATGCTTAGGGCTAAATGCAGTAACTGTAATAGTCTATGTTGCTGATATATTTATTTTACTCAACAGTTCTGCTTTTATGTTTTCAATTTCTCTTTAAAAAATTTCATTGACTATATTTTAATTGTAAGTTGCTGCAAATACTTTTGGAAATCAGTACAGAATGGCATTAAAAATATATTTTATTTTCCAGATGATAAAAGAAAGACTAGTTTAACTTCATGATTATTTTGCTCGTTTTTTTACATCTAATAACTTATAAAATTAAGCATATTTTTACCAGAAAAAAATATATAGTCATTTTTATAAAGCATGACCAGACTTTCAGACAGAAAAGCAAACCAATCAGAAAATACACATATCATATGAAGAAAAACAAAATAGTTGCACTTCATTTCTTTTTTCATTACAAGACATGAGGGCAACACACACACACACACACACACACACACACACACATACACACATCTATAAAGACAATGTTGCAGATTTCAAGAGATGTAAAACATTTGCTATTTAAAAACTTACAGAAGGAAAGTTTAATATTAGCATTTTGAAACAATGGAAATCCCTGAAAGCCCCAGCTTTGTGGTTTTATAAAACTGTATTCTCTGAACCTTTCTGCTAGTGAACAGGAAGACCTAAATTTAAGCCCATCCTAGACTGATGAAGGGAGAATAGCATTAAGTGGCTTGTTTAGCTCATCAGACAGGGATCCTGTCTGCCTTGAAACAAAGAGACCCAAAGCTCTTGATTCAGGACTCACTAATGCCTTGAGTCTCATTAAAGAAGAGAGGGCAAAATAGAGACCCAAGTCAGACACAATCAGCAAATACTGCTGGCAGGGATGATCTGGCAAATTTTTTGGTTTCTCAGTGTCCATTTCAGTTTTGTGCCTGGAAGTGTCTGGAAAGTCACAGCTCTGCATAAGCTCAGTCAGGCTCTAGTCTTGCTAGCAGCATGGTTCTTGTGGTTTGCATTAATTTTTTCATAAATGAGCCCCTACTAGTCCTTACTGGAGTTTCTCTTCTTAAGGTTATATAAAAATGAGATACAGCATATTTATTTTTAGATTTAGGCTTTCTTTAAAGTGTATTCCCATTTTTGTAATCAGATATATGTGTTCTTATATTAACAGCTGCAAGGTAGGCTCAAAGGGAAGAATGTTGGCGGGGGGAGCTAAAAGTTTTAAACTATAATATTAAACACAGGTAAGGAAACAAAGGAGAATGCATTAAAGATCTGTACCTCTCTGTGGTACGAGAGCACATGAATGTTTGTCTAACAGGAGAAGTGACTGACATTAAATTAGCTGTGAGTACTCGCAAACTTCTAGGAAAAGGAATCACCCAGTTCCTGTTTTCCCTCCTTGGGGAGTTTTGAGCTTGTGAAACAAATTAAGAGGACAATAACATACTGAGTCTCCATTTGGTGCCCTTTTACTTTTTCTAAAGGTTGAGTCCCCAAATTCAGGAAAATACAAATACTATGGGAAGCGTGGAAATGCTGAAAAGTGAAAGTGAAAGTCGCTCAGTAGTGTCTGACTCTTTGCAACCCCATGGACTATACAGACCAACAGTCCATGGAATTCTCCAGGCCAGAATACTGGAGTGGGTAGCCTTTCCTTTCTCCAGGGGATCTTCCCAACCCAGGAACTTAACCTAGGTCTCCCACATTGCAGGCAGATTCTTTACCAGCTGAGCCACAAAGGAAGTTCTAGAAAGGCTGAGGGACATGACTACTTTTTGGACAAAGGAGCCTGGAAGGCCACAGTCCATGGGGTCGCAAAGAGTCAGACACATGATTGAGCGACTAAGCACACACAGCATAACTATTATTTAAACAATGTCTAAAAAGTGTATATATTACATTTTAATAAGATCATTCATGAAGATAAACATCTAAATTAAATCCAGGGGAATTTTAAAGTGTGCAATCAATGTTTAATTAGAAATTGCAAGCTTCCATTGACATTATCTTTGTTCCTGTCTTAAATCTGGATTTCAACAAATGTTATTTTTAAACTTTACTTTTTATCTCAAAAGTTTTTCTTTGGGATTTACTAGATAAACCTGATGTCAAATTAGAACATCTTGGACAACATTTAGTGTCTAGATAGTTTTCATTTGCATGTACTTAAAAACACATTCTTCTGTTCAATAAAGACATAGATAGGAAAGAAACAATGTCAACTAAAAGTACTGACACTGAAGACCAGAGATGATCTGTTTGAAACCAAGCTCAAATATAAAATATTTTTTGGAATAAAAATTCAACTTCCCAAACTGTTTGAAAATGGACAAACCATTAGTATGCAAAATATTGAGAGAATTGCATACTCCCTTCCATTTATTGATACAAGTTTATACATGCAAAAATATTTGCACATTGACGCTAATCAACTTGAACTCTTCTTTGTTTCAGGGACAAAATTCTCAGGAAGAGGTTTGATTTTCCTATGAGTTCAATGGAGAAGATATTCACAAAATGTAAAAATTTTTTTAAATTTAAATTTATTTATTTTAATTGGAGGCTAATTACTTTACAATATTGTATTGCTTTTGCCATACATCAACATGAATCCACCACGGGTGTACACGTGTTCCCCATCCTGAACTTCCCTCCCACATTCCTTCCTGTACCATCCCTCTGAGTCATCCCAGTGCATCAGCCCCAAGCATCCTGTATCCTGCATAGAACCTGGACTGGCGATTCATTTCATAGGATACTATACATGTTTCAATGCCATTCTCCCAAATCATCCCACCCTCTCCCTCTCCCACAGAGTCCAAAAGTCCGTTCTATACATCTGTGTCTCTTTTGCTGTCTCACATAAAGGGTTATCATTACCATCTTTCTAAATTCCATATATATGCGTTAGTATATCGTATTGGTGTTTTTCCTTCTGGCTTACTTCACTCTTTATAATAGGCTCCAGTTTCATCCACCTTATTAGAACTGATTCAAATGTACTCTTTTTAATGGCTGAGTAATACTCCATTGTGTATATGTACCACAGCTTTCTTATCTATTCATCTGCTGATGGACATCTAGGTTGCTTCCATGTCCTGGCTGTTATAAACAGTGCTGCGATGAACATTGGGGTATACGTGTCTCTTTCAATTCTGGTTTGCTTGGTGTGTATGCCCAGCAGTGAGATTGCTGGTCATAAGGCAGTTCTATTTCCATTTTTGTAAGGATCTCCATTTTTGATGATTTTTTTCTAAATGAATTTGCAAAACAGGTATAAAAATATCTTAAATGCATTTAGTAAGTTACTCCTTTTATAAAAATGAGATTCTTGTAAAATCTCCAAATATTTTTGGCTACAGTAAAATTAAATATGTCAGGTGGTGATTTAAAATGCCAATATATAGTTATTATTTATAATAAAATATAGAATTTAAATTTGACATCATTTAAAATGTAAAACATGCTATTAGCTTTAGAGTTCAATTTTCCATTATTATCTTTCATTACTTTCAGTATTTTCCTGTAGATCAGCATATTCCAAAGTACATTCTTAGTGACACTAGTAATGAAAACTATGCCACAAAAAAATGTGTTATTCATCAATAAGTTTGATAAAAGCTATGTGTTATTAGGAATTACTCATAATTGTGTTGCATGTGATAATGACATAATTTTATTTAAAAAGGGTTGATCTTTTAGAGATGTAAGCTAAAGTAGTTATGAATAAAATGATATAATTTCTGGAATGATTTCCACATATTTTGAAAGTGGAAAAAGATGGGTGTGGGGATGGGGTTAGGTCAGTCATGGATTGATGTTACTCAACTTTGAGTGATGAGTACCTTTGGGTTCATTTTACTATATGGCCTATATTTGTGTGTATTTTGTATAGATGAGAAATTCTGCACAAGACATACAAAGCATTAAATAAATAAAAGATGCATATTTCTTAAAAGTTTTATACTGCATGTAAAAGCTATGAGGAGTTCTAGGTTAAAAAAAAAAAAAACCATTTGTTTATCTGGGATCTTCTCAAACTACTGACCATAGACTCTTCTTTTCAAGGAACGTGTATCAATTGGTCTCCTGGACATTTTGGAAACAGCTATACATTATCTATGTAGAACTAATGTCTTTTTCCATGGATCATTGTTCATGATAATTCTAGACAGCTAGTGCACAAAAACATTTATTTATGTGTTGAAAATTAAGGTAAAAATGGAAAATTTTTAAAAAGAATTATTTCCAAATTCTAAGATGTTTGAAGTATCTATAAGTAAAACATCTAATTTTTAAAAACTTCATCAAGATTTATTATGTGTATAAATATACCGGCAGAAATAGTGCTAAAGGAAATACAGTTTCAAAAAGAGTGAATAATAGTCCATATTTCTTAAACATTTTTTCCGTTGGCTATTAGCCATAAATCTAGTTATAGATATTTAATAACTAAATAAAAAACTGTTTTAAAAAAACTACATATCATTATCAACCTCAATAATTTTATTATATTTTTATCCTAAATTTCTATGAAGTTTAAGAATCTGTTAAAAATCATATTTGAATACCCATAAATTATTTCTCACTCAAGCAAAGTATAGTAGGCAAAAATATTCCTCAGAATAATATTCTATAATTGCTAAATAAGATTTACATTTCTGCATAAAATGCTTTATAATTTTGCATGTGTCAGAGTATAATTTTACTCTATAAAATTATAAATGTATAATTTTGCATTTTAGTTTCTAAGTAACTTATTTTATTATTTTTAAAATAAGTTAACCATACCTTTTAAACTTTGCATCAGAGTAAAAAGACAGCCTGTATTGCTATTTATAGATGTCCTTTCTTTCCAGCTTTTTTAGAGACTAGAAGACTTCTTTCTTGTTGACTTTTATAAAAATTCAAACTAGAACATTTGCATTAATTACAATATACCACCAAAAATTGCATTAATTTCCATTGATGTCCATTAATTTGATAAATGTTTTGTCATTTGTACCATTTGCACTGTCAAAACAAGTTAATTATATCTTACTGACATTTTTGACAATTGCTTTAACTGCAAAAAAGTATCTTATTTGCTTCCACAAAAATTCAATCTCATCTATTGAAAATTTGAACTAAGCAAGAGAAGACTAGCCCATGTCAGGAGTCTTACAAGATCAGCTTAGGATCAATGGTAAACAATGAATCCTCAGAATTCTTTAAAAGCAGTGCTCATATTTTATGGTGGAAAATATTACGTACCTGCATAATCTGTTCTTGCATAATGCCCATCTTCAGATTTAGTAGTTGTAGTTGTGTTATCTGTGTTAAAAAATTAACAATAAAGATTGATTAACTTGTTACCTAGATATCTTTCTAACAGTATTTTCATTACAATTAAGGAGTTTTCAAATATATTTCTAAGCAATCTTTACACAAATCAGATTTACAATATCAATTTCTGTTTAAGACAAATAGAAAGATATAGGCTTTCTAATGCTTAGGGCAAGAAGTTTCAAACTATAACTGAGATAAGTTGGGTAAAAGAATAACAAATCAAAACCCAAGAAAATATTTGTTTCTGAACAAGAAACAAAATAGAACATTCTGGGACATCCCAACTGTGAGAATGTACTTGACATATTTCTATTGACTCAATATATTAAAATGGTGTGATCTGCTCTGATTTCAATGTTATACAATATATCTTTATAGTCTTTGCTAAAAATTATTTTAACTTTCTCTTTACCCTGTTCAAGGAGTATATCTACAATTTTTGGAATACTGGACTCTGTGTTGATGGCATTGTGAAGACGCAGCGCCATTATACAGAAAAAAAGTATGGATCGTTGCCAATAGGCCCTATAATCACCACAATTGCTGCAGTAAAATTTACTGTCCATTGTAAACCAAACTTGTCTTTCAAAAAGAAGTCCCTGCCTAATAAGGGATTATCTCCTCTTTTCATTTCTATGTAAAGACTGAGTGAAGTGAAAGTCGCTCAGTATGTCTGACTCTTTGTGACCCCATGGACTATACAGTCCAGGGAACTCTCTAGGCCAGTATACTAGAATGCGTAGCCTCTCCCTTCTCCAGGGGATCTTCCCAACCCAGGGATCAAACCCAGGTCTCCGCCATTGCAGGCAGATGCTTTACCAGCTGAGCTACAAGAGAAGCCCATGCAAAGACTAAAGATATTCTGCAAAATAAATTTTGGTGTGAGTATTACCTTGACATCGACCCAATGACATGACTTCAATTTTCTCCTGTTTCTGACATGACGCTTCTTTGATTTGACATGCATTATCATAAGATTTCCCATCAGAAGCACACAGGGGATTGAAGTTGGTCTGAGAACAGTCAATGTTGCACACACACCTAAAGGGAGAGAGAAATAAAATGTGCAACATCAATGGTGTTGTTACCACATTATAAATAAAACACAAAGAGGAAGAATTGCTAGGCTGGCAAAATGCAAGTTGGCAAAATTGAATTGTATCCTTCCAGGGGAAGTTCCTTCACTCTTCTACCTGAGATGAAAAGAAACACAGAACTAATCTAAAATAATTCAAAAGACTGAGCAATGGATAAAAAATAAAAAAGGGGAAACTCAGAAAATAATCATCAGTTAATCTCTGCCACTGGAACTTTTAAAATATGTACATAAACTTCCCTGCTGATGCCTGCAGAATTTGAATAGGCTGAAGTAGCCATGAAATTCTGCTTTACAATTTCCTTAAATGAAATCTACTGTGTTACTTCTTTTCTCAGGCTATTTGAATGGTGAAAGCTTGAGGAAAATGACTCGGAGGACATTTCAGAGAATGTACACATGGAGATTATTTGGAATGCAACGAGGAGTTAAATTTCTTCAGCGTATATGAAGATACACATATGATGTGCTAAACAGGAATGGTCAGTGGTCCTTAGTATTTTGAGGAGATCACCAAACCCTTTGAGAATCAAATAACAGGTACAGACCTCTCCTCAGAAATACTGTACTCATGTAAACAACTCTGCATAATATTTTAGGGGTTTCATGGGCCCCTGGTAGCCTATGCCATTAAACTCTTTCCCAAATACATACTACTCTCTCTGTTTTCTGTTTTAAATAAGTTGATTATCACTCATGATTTTAATAGATTTCTTAATAGAAATAAAAATTTGGTGGATTAATGAAAATTAGTTTACTTGAATTAAGAGAATTAGATATTTTAAAGCAAGCTTCTTAGGATTTTTCCTATGTCCTTGTAACTCACCATATTTTACAATCTACTTTTTCACTCAGAATATTGTGTTTATGTGTGCAAATATGTTACTGCCTTAGAATATAAACTCGTTTAAAATTTTTATTAATATTTCTATTACTTTTCTAAACAGATGATAATATTCTTGAAGTGATGAATCACACATTTTACTTCTGTATATTTTACTTGGAGCTGAGCATAGGATATAAGGATAACAAAAACAAGCAGCTGACAACACGCTGGGTTCTGAACACGCATTGCTTTCTTTAATCTTTGCAACAGCCATTTTACAGACCAACGATATTACATAAAGTCAGAGAGCTAGTAAACTGTGGAACAAGGACCCCCCACAGATGTGTTAAACTAAAATACAATCCTTTCTGCCCACCATAGGCTGTGTATTAGTTTCCTAAAAACTTCTAAACATAGTTGTTTATAAGCAGGTTTCTGGGCCTCCTTAAATCTGGGGCGGGGGAAGCCTAGGGTTCTGTATTCTTAGTTAATCATCCTGGCATCAGATTCACTTCCTGGGAATCACTGCTTGATTGGTTTGTCGACTGAGTGAGAGAGGGTATGTCTACACACTAGTGTCTCTCAGAGTGTAGTCTTGAAATCATCTGTATCAGAATTACCTAGATCTTGGTTAAAAATGTTGGCAGATAATGTGCTAATCCATTTATTTTATTTTATTTTTTGAATAAGAGAATTACTCTAGAAATGCTTGGTTATTTTTAATAGTTCACTTAGGTACAAATAAGAGAGATGGCAACCACCTCTAATGCTTAAGTCATTGAGAGCGGTGTTCCTACCTTGGCCGTGATGGTGCTACATGATGACAGCTACTGGGATCACAATATTGCTTCTTTGGCTGATTCTTTGCATCTGAAAAATCTGAGATCAGGAGCTGTTACATGTTCAAAGAGCTTTTGGTCCTTGCGATAAAGAATTGGGAGAAGTGACTTTGTAGCTCAGGCTTGATCTCAATAAAGAGGAAAGGGGACCGATTTTTGTATTTTTAAAAAGATAGCTTCATTTATGTTGAGGAGAGTTGAGGTTTTGACTACTGTTGTGTTGGACTCTAGAGACCATCCCCTTGAAAGACACTGAAATAATTATCTGTTAGCAGCAGCAGAACAGAGAGGAAGGTATGTGAGAACCTATGAACATCTAGAGCAAATTAGGTAATGTATCAAGGGATTTTCAGGTTTCTCCAAGTTGAATACAAAGAAATGCAGGGATGTACATCACATATACTCTTGCCCCCCCAAAAAAGACTGGCAATTCAGAAATCCATTTGATATCATAACAAAATAGCAAATGAGAATGGAGATGGAAAGATAAAATTTGGTTGAATTGAACTGGCCAGATTGAACATTTCAGTGAAGAACTCAACTAAACCATAGTACCAATAAATTAAACAGTTATTTGGAAAGTCTAACAATATCACCCTTTTCCAGTGGGCTATTTTTTCCCTTTGACTGATCTGATCTTAGTCCCATAGACTTTTGCTGCTGATACCTTCTTCCCTTTCCTTTTCCAGCATTGCTCGTTCAGGGATATCCTTTCAAGGTTTGTTTCCCCTTTGGAAATTCATCACTCTTGCTGCCTCAAATAAAGCCTTTCAGGAAATGGCTAAGAAAAAAAGTTCAGACATTTGGAATTTCTATTCTCATCTCAAAGGGAGGACCTAGATTCTTTTAGGTGAAAGTAAGATACGAGTTTTGTCATAAGCTTCAGGCAAGCATTGAAAGTTGAAAGTTACGCTCAGTTGTGTCTGACTCCTTGCGACCCCCCATGGACTGTAGCCCACCAGGCTCCTCTGTCCATGGGATACTCCAGGCAAGAAAACTGCAGTGGGTTGCCATTTCCTTCTCCAAGGGATCTTCCTGACCTAGGGATCGAACCCAGGTCTCCTGCCTTGCAGGCGGACGCTTTAACCTCTGAGCCACATGGGTTACACTCATCTTTTCTCTACTGTACAGCGTCATTATATAATACCTCCACTCCTTTCTCCATCCTCTTTGAGCCTTGCCTATGTTAAATAAATGCATGAGTATAATAAATTTACTCATGAATTTCGGCATCAATTGGAAATTTGAAATCTATGGAGAATACTTTTTTTCTTTGAATAAGTGGAAGAAGCTTCATTGATTGCTGAAATGGCTTAAAAACTATGTAGATCAGGGAAAAGGAAACGTTGGGATTGGCTTAAAAAGACCTAGTATTTCTACATTATAAAAGACCAATGAATTCTGATTATATTATCATTATTTACTATATTTTTTGTACCTAAGTATATTAGGCTTAACTAGTTAGAAAACCATGCAGGATTTCAGGATCAGAATCTCAAACTCTAAGTCCATTTTGACTTTTATCAGTAGTGGCTAAGTTTTGTGTTCCTGCCCGGCCCAATACCTTTCAAACACTAAACTTTTAGTAACTGTGGTTTCAATATATACATAAGTGAAATGAATGAACAGAGCAAAAGGATTTTATATTTTTAAAGAGAGGATGAAATTAATCCAAATTATCATCACTCTACTGCCATAAAAGTAGACATATCAGTTCAGTTCAGTTCAGTTCAGTTCAGTCGTCAGTTGTGTCCGACTCTTCGTAACCCTATGAAATGCAGCATGCCAGGCCTCCCTGTCCATCACCAACTGCCGGAGTTCACTCAGATTCACGTCCATCGAGTCCGTGATGCCATCCAGCCATCTCATCCTCTGTCGTCCCCTTCTCCTCCTGCCCTCAATCCCTCCCAGCATCAGAGTCTTTTCCAATGAGTCAACTCTTCGCATGAGGTGGCCAAAGTACTGGAGTTTCAGCTTTAGCATCATTCCTTCCAAAGAAATCCCAGGGTTGTTCTCCTTCAGAATGGACTGGTTGGATCTCCGTGCAGTCCAAGGGACTCTCAAGAGTCTTCTCCACCACCACAGTTCAAAAGCATCAATTCTTCGGCGCTCAGCCTTCTTCACAGTCCAACTCTCACATCCATACATGACTACTGGAAAAAACCATAGCCTTGACTAGACGGACCTTAGTTGGCAAAGTAATGTCTCTGCTTTTGAATATGCTATCTAGGTTGGTTATAACTTTCCTTCCAAGGAGTAAGCATCATTTTACATGGCTGCAACCACCATCTGCAGTGATTTTGGAGCCCCAAAATATAAAGTCTGACACTGTTTCTACTGTTTCCCCATCTATTTCCCATGAAGTGATGGGACCAGATGCCATGATCTTCGTTTTCTGAATGTTGAGCTTTAAGCCAACGTTTTCACTCTCCTCTTTCACTTTCATCAAGAGGCTTTTTAGCTCCTCTTCACTTTCTGCCATAAGGGTGCTGTCATCTACATATCTGAGCTTATTGATATTTCTCCCAGCAATCTTGATTCCAGCTTGTGTTTCTTCCAGTCCAGCGTTTCTCATGATGTACTCTGCATATAAGTTAAATAAGCAGGGTGACAATAGACAGCCTTGACGTACTCCTTTTCCCATTTGGAACCAGTCTGTTGTTCCATGTCCAGTTCTAACTGTTGCTTCCTGACCTGCATACAGATTTCTCAAGAGGCAGGTCAGGTGGTCTGGTATCCCCATCTCTTGAAGAATTTTCCACAATTTATTGTGATCCACACAGTCAAAGGCATTTCTGGAACTCTCTTGCTTTTTCCATGATAAAGCAGATGTTGGCAATTTGATCTCTGGTTTCTCTGTCTTTTCTAAAACCAGCTTGAACATCAGGAAGTTCATGGTTCACGTCTTGCTGAAGCCTGGCTTGGAGAATTTTGAGCATTACTTTACTAGCATGTGAGATGAGTGCAATTGTGTGGTAGTTTGGGCATTCTTTGGCATTGCCTTTCTTTGGGATTGGAATGAAAACTGACCTTTTCCAGTCCTGTGGCCACTGCTGAGTTTGCCAAATTTGCTGGCATATTGAGTACAGCACTTTCACGGCATCATCTTTCAGGGTTTGAAATAGCTCAACTGGAATGCCATCACCTCCACTAGCTTTGTTCGTCGTGATGCTTTCTAAGGCCCACTTGACTTCACATTCCAGGATGTCTGGATCTAGGTGAGTGATCACACCATCGTGATTATCTGGGTTATGAAGATCTTTTCTGTATGGTTCTTCTGTGTATTCTTGCCACCTCTTCTTAATATCTTCTGCTTCTGTTAGGTCCATACCATTTCTGTCCTTTATCCAGCCCATCTTTGCATGAAATGTTCCCTTGGTATCTCTAATTTTCTTGAAGAGATCTCTAGTCTTTCCCATTCTGTTGTTTTCCTCTATTTCTTTGCATTGATTACTGAGGAAGGCTTTCTTATCTCTTCTTGCTATTCTTTGGAACTCTGCATTCAGATGCTTATATCTTTCTTTTTCTCCTTTGCTTTTCACTTCTCTTCTTTTCACAGCTATTTGTAAGGCCTCCCCAGACAGCCATTTCGCTTTTTTGCATTTCTCTTCCATGGGGATGGTCTTGATCCCTGTCTCCTGTACAATGTCACGAACCTCATTCCAGAGTTCATCAGGCACTCTATCTATCAGATCTAGGCCCTTAAATCTATTTCTCACTTCCACTGTATAATCATAAAGGATTTGATTTAGGTCATACCTGAATGGTCTAGTGGTTTTCCCTACTTTCTTCAATTTAAGTCTGCATTTGGTAATAAGGAGTTCATGATCTGAGCCACAGTCAGATCCTGGTCTTGTTTTTGTTGGCTGTATAAAGCTTCTCCATCTTTGGCTGCAAAGAATATAATCAATCTGATTTCAGTGTTGACCATCTGGTGATGTCCATGTGTAGAGTCTTCTTTGTGTTGTTGGAAGAGGGTGTTTGCTATGACCAGTGCATTTTCTTGGCAAAACTCTATTCGTCTCTGCCCCGCTTCATTCCGCATTCCAAGCCCAAATTTGTCTGTTACTCCAGGTGTTTCTTGACTTCCTACTTTTGCATTCCAGTCCCCTATAATGAAGAGGACATCTTTTTTGGGTGTTAAATCTAAAAGGTCTTGTAGGTCTTCATAGAACCGTTCAACTTCAGTTTCTTCAGCATTACTGGTTGGGGCATAGACTTGGATAACTCTGATATTGAATGGTTTGCCTTGAAAATGAATAGAGATCATTCTGTTGTTTTTGAGATTGCATCCAAGTACTGCATTTTGGATTCTTTTGTTGACCATGATGGCTACTCCATTTCTTCTGAGGGATTCCTGCCCACAGTAGTAGATATAATGGTTATCTGAGTTAAATTCACCCATTCTAGTCCATTTTAGTTCGCTGATTCCTAGAATGTTTACGTTCACTCTTGCCATCTCTTGTTTGACCACTTCCAATTTCCCTTGATTCATGGACCTGACATTCCAGGGTCCTATGCAATATTGCTCTTTACAGCATCGGACCTTGCTTCTATCACCAGTCACATCCACAGCTGGGTATTGTTTTTGCTTTGGCTCTATCCCTTCATTCTTTCTGGAGTTATTTCTCCACTGATCTCTAGTAGCATATTGGGCACCTACCGACCTGGGGAGTTCCTCTTTCAGTATCCTATCATTTTGCCTTTTCATACTGTTCATGGGGTTCTCAAGGCAAGAATACTGAAGTGGCTTGCCATTCCCTTCTCCAGTGGACCCCATTCTATCAGACCTCTCCACCATGACCCACCAACCTTGGGTGGCTCCACAGGGCATGGTTTGGTTTCATTGAGTTAGACAAGGCTGTGGTCCTAGTGTGATTAAATTTACTAGTTTTCTGTGAGTATGGTGTCAGTGTGTCTGCCCTGTGATGCCCTCTTGCAACACCTACCATCTTACTTGGGTTTCTTTTACGCTGGGTGTGGGGTGTCTCTTCATAGCTGCTCCAGCAAAGCGTACCTGCTGCTCCTTACCTTGGACAAGGGGTATCCCCTCACCCCTGCCCTTCCTGATCTACGTGCAGTAGGGCCTAGAAGAGTTATCCCACATTGAAGGTCAGGAAGGGTGGCGGTAAGTAGACATATGGTAGCTAATAAATATTTTTCTTGCCAAATATTAAATGTCCTCACTAAAATCAATGAATATTCAATTGAATTTAAGAATAATGGTGACAATAATAATAATATTTTATTCAATGACAGCGCCTGTCCCAGTGTTATATGCTTTATATGTTATCACTCCTTTTATCTTTCTATCTCTGCGAGGTAGTTACCATTACTATCTCCCTCTTGGGCTTCCCTGGTGGCTCAGATGGTAAAGAATCCACCTGAAATATGGAAACCTGGGTTTGATTTCTGAGTCGGGAAGATCCCCTAGAGGAGGGCATAGCAACACACTCCAGTATTCTTGCTGGGAGAATCCCCATGGACAGAGGAGCCTGGTGAGCTACAGTCCATGGGGTTGTAAAGAGGCGGACACGACTGAGTGACTAAGCACAGCACACAGTATTTTCGTCTTACAGATAACAAAATATAGGCTTGGAGAAGTCACAGAGCTTGTAAGGAGAAGAACCTAATTTCAGATATAGGCAGTCTGATGCCAAAACCTGCAGTGTTCTACATACTGTTTAGTACAACGAAAAACAAAAAAGATCCAAATTCCTGCTGTTAACTAATTAAAGGAATACTTTGGATTAATAAGGCTTGAAAAAACAAAGTTATGTCTACTTTTGGAATATTTATCATGATTTTATGAATTTAAATCATGTTGACTCAGTTTCTGTCTTCTCAAACAAGTGATGTTACCAGAGATCATTAGTGAATATGTGAATTAGTGAATATGTCAGAGACTATTAGTTTTAAAAAATTCTGAACAACATCTGGTATTGAATGAGTAACAGATGTATTCAATGAATCTGATTATTTAAGGCATCAGTTGTTCAGAATATTTTATCTTTAAGGAAACCCTATACAAAGGTGGCTCCACAGAAAAATACACAGAGACAGGCACAAATGAAATGACTCTACTGAAATGACAAAATTTAGTACTAAATCCAAGTCTCTGCTTCAAAACTTAGAGTCTGGAAGTTCTAGAAGCTCATATTCATGGCACAAGGGAGGTTTGCGTGTTTATGCGAGTGAATGAAGTTGTGTATGTATGTATGTGGAGAGGGAGCTGCCTGGTGGCATTGACTACATTGTTAATGTGCCTGTTCTTTGGTTCATGTCTTTACCTTTCTGCAGCCTTCTCAAGGGAAATGTGTCTCTTTACCTTTGAATTTCACCTGGTACTTAGGACAGTGCATCATAGCAAGTCTTTAATACATGCTTGCTGAATGAATTACTGAGATAATGGCAGGATGGAGGTGGAAAAAAATGAAAGAAAATAGTCATTGTCTAGACATCAACACATGGGAGAAAGAACCATTGCTATATTCAGATAAATTCTCACCTAACTTTGTGCTACTTGGCACATGGAATCTCTAAGGAAGGAGAAGGACCTTGAAGAACTAAGGTTCACCTCCCTTCTTTTATTTGTGTCTACACGGACAAAGGAAACAGAGCCCTCATTAGCCCTTAGCCACTTCAATGGCATAGAAGTCCAATTATAATATAAAAAGATGTTTTCAGGTTACTACCTATATTCTGTGGTATTTGGGTACAATTTTTAAGAACAATTTGAACACAGAGGTGACTTGTCAGTTTAGTGATGTTTCAAACTATTGAAAAATGTAAGACTCTGATAAAAAAGGTGACAGAATTATCATATTAATGGTGAGAATGCAGGTCACTCTGTGCTTTCACAGCTTATGTAAATGAATCCAGGATTTTTCTTTCTATAGAAAGGAAAAAATGAAAGGCGAACATTTTAAAAACAGAAACTACCCCTTCTTCCCTGCATTTGGCAAATAATTGCATTATTATTCATGCTGAGAGGAGTAACTGGTTAATTATAGCATGTCACAAGTATTTAATATGAGCCAAGAATTTCTAAGGCTGAGGACTGCATGGATGTCTTTAAGGTTTTTGTGTTTTCTTTTCTTCTTCTTTTTTTTTTTTTTAACCTATCTCAGTCTTTTGACATTTTGACACTGCGATTACATAGATCTCTTTTCTTCTAGGCTACAAAGAAAAAGAATCAGCCCTACTTGAAAATAATAATTTCAGGGGTCTCTATGTGGAAATACTCCCCTCTGAAAATCCTTCAAAGAAAATTAACATTGACTGAAAACCTTAGCTGAAAACCTAGCTTAGTAAGAAAGAAGAGAAACATCCAATAATTTTAAAAGACCCCTTGATGGAGTGAAGAATTTAAATTATACTAAGTAAAAGGTGCTATCTAAGACAACTCACATACATTTACAATTACCCCATGAATATTTTGGGGTATCTGATATTGATTTAGTTCTCCACCTCTCCTGAAATGCCTCTTACACGGATGTTCTGAAATGAGTTAAACAAGCCTTTCCCATTGTATTTAAGAATGACTTGTCATCCACCAGAGTGAGAGGATGCGAGTGCTGCCAGGTAGCACATTACTTATTCATGTGTCTGCTTTGTGGCTGCCCTCTAATTTCACTAGATTTTGTTTCATCTATTAAACATGCCTGTCACTTATTCCTCTCCCAAGGTCCTTGATCTGGTGTCCATTCAGAATTTTACCATACAACACTCTTAATCAGTTTGAAATATCCCACAAGAGGTTTTGATCTGCAGTTAGTTGCATTGCAGTGACCGTGATTTCGGGGCTGTTTCAGACCATGACTGGTTTGTTTCCCTGGAGCTTGTCTGTCTCTGAGGTTACGATGCAGAACCCTTCTGGCCCAGCCAGTAAATGAGGTCAGAGCTGCCGTCAGTGTCCTCTGTCAGAACTGTAATGGATGAGCTGCATGATATTAGTAACAGCAAAAACAGTGTGTACCTTTCATTCAAGAGTTCTGTGATACTTTACATGCATTTATTCAGTTTTCATGTCACTCCTTTTGATGGAACTTGATTATAAGTATTTTACCTGTAAAGAAACTACAGGAACAACCAAATTGTGGGCAAAATGAGCTAAAGAGGTATGAAAATTCATTAAAAAGTTGGAGGGTGGAAAAGTGCTGCCTAGGAGGTGAGATGAGGAAGTCTACTGTGTTGTTACTCAGATGACATATGTGAGCTTGGGCCAATACTTTTTTTTTTTAATTTGAGAAAGGCAATCTTTTTTGTTTTAAAACCTAGGAGGAAGGAGCAATGCCCTTCTCCAGACATGTAACCCAGGATTACAAGGAGGGGGACCAGACTTCTCTTGTACATGGAAAAGATTCAGTTCCTATAAATGTCTATCTATGGGGCTTCCCAGGTGGGTTCAATGATAAAGAATCTGCAGGAGATGTGGGTTTGATCTCTGGGTTCAGAAGATCCCCTGGAGAAGGGAATAGCAACCCATTCCAGTATTTTAACCTGGGAAATCCCCTGGACAGAGGAGCCTGGCAGGGTACAGTCCATGGGGACACAACTGAGTCAGACACAACTTAGCAATTAAACAACCACAACAATCTATCTATAAGGATTAAAGCACAGAAATTGGCCTGTTAGATGAAAAGAACTGAGGAAAATTATAGAGTTACAGATAGGCAAATCAATGAGTTCTGACTGAAGGGAAACTAAGCTGAGAAACCTTTTCCCTAGATGATGTCAGAATTTTCCAAATCAGAATCACATATTTGACAGGAGGATCAGTTCCTGGGAAAGAGACTGATGGCCATGTATTAAAATAATGTCTAAAATAATAAAGGTAGATGATATGACATTGGAGCTCATTTTGTATCAATTTCTTGACTTAGAGGTATACAACCCTGGATGCAGATCAAAACCTCTTGTGGAATAGTTCAACCTTGGGCACCAACCCAAAGGTCTTCACTTAGGAGGTCTGATAGCAGGTCAAGGTAACTGTAGTTGTTGAAAATACCACAGGTGATTCTGATGTGCAGTTGTGATGAGTTGCAATCATAGTAAATGCTCTTTCTTACCCTGTTACACTAAGAGATTTTTCCAAATTTAATGTAAGATTTGTCATGGGAAATTCTGATGTATTACATCTGGGATGGGACTCAGAAATCAGCATTTTAAGCAAGTTCCTTCGCTCTTTCTAAGGCAGATAACTTGCATAGTCTCTGAGAAATCTCAGCCACACCCCTTTTCTCTTTCTCTTTTATTCCATTATAAGCAATTTAATATTCTTGGTTAATGTACATGCTTCAGGTACACACCTTCTTCCACATGCTTTAGGTGCTATGTGTGTGGTTTTAGGTGACAGGGACAGGTGATTAAATGCACTGATTCCAAAACATCCATGGTGGAGAAGTCAGAAGGACTGATTCATCAGTAAATCCAAGATGGAGTGATGAGAAAGGAGATGAAACTCTGGAGGGGCCCCCTGTGCCAGATAGTTAGCCCCGACTTCCACATGACTCCCAGGTTTAATGCTCACAAGACAGGAAGGATAAGGCTTCCCTGGTGGCTCAGATGGTAAAGAAAGTGAAACTGAAGTCGCTCAGTTGTGTCCGACTCTTTGCAATCCTATGGACTGTAGCCTACCAGGCTCCTCTGTCCATGGGGTTTTCCAGGCAAGAATACTGGAGTGGGTTGCCGTTTCCCTCTCCAGGAGATCTTCCTCACCCAGGGATTGAACCCAGGTCGTCAGCGTTGTAAGCAGACGCTTTACTGTCTGAGCCACCAGAGAATTCCATAGAGCCTGCCTGCAATGCAGGAGACCTGGGTTGGATCCCTGGGTTGGGAAGAGATCCTCTGGAGAAGAGAATGGCAACCAATCCAGTATTCTTGCCTGTAGAATTCCATGGACAGAAGGGCCTGGCAGGTTACAGTTCTTGGGTTCACTAAGAGTCGGAAACAACTGAGTGACTAACATTTTTTCACTGGGGAGGATACCACGGAAACTGGATTCTCTCAGAAGATGGGTAGGATTTAACAGAAGTGTGATGGAGTGAACGACATGGGGAAATTTGTGGAGGCAGACAGTGCACTGGGTGTTGGGAGAACAGGAATAAATCAGTCTGATTGAAGTGAACTCCTCCCAATAAAAGTGGGAGAGTCCAACTCTCTATAGTCAGATGATAAAGGGCCTCAATTCCAGAGCAAAGAGCGGTCTTTATTTTCTAGGCAATGGGGAGTCCAGAAAGCTTTTTGACACATGGTGACGAGAAGGTCAACATGATGAAAGGGGTACTTTAGGAAGACAAGACGGTAGTGGAGCGCAGGCAGGGGGACTAGTCACCAGGCTATCGCTATCAGCTCAAGGGCCTAGCAAGGAAAGCTCAGGAGTGAGGCAGTCACTCAAAGGAAGGATCAGTAGGGCTTGTTCTATAAGGCATATCATAGCAAAGAGCTAAGGTGAAAATGTTACCTTCATGCCTTTCCTGCCCTACGCTTTCCTGCTTTTTTTTTTTTTCCCTGACCTGAGTTCTGTTCCAAATCGGAAACTTGGGAGAAGAGCAGCCAGCCTCAGGGAGGCAGTTGGGTGTGGGATTCAGGAAGGCATTCTTTCTTCTCCTGGTGAGGACAATTTTCTTCCTTTGCCCCTGGGACGGAGGCAAACAGGGCTCTATCATGATGGAGATATCATGGAAACACCCTTCATTGCAGTTTAGAGAATTCCTCCTTGTATGAATGTATACTCTTGCCTGATTCCAGGACTGACTGAAGATGACTGTGGCAGCAGATATATATTAATGCCACTGCCTCAGAGAGCAGACAAGGCAGACAAGGCTCCCTCCAAGGCTGTGAGTGCTCCCACGCCCCTCTGCAGTGTATACCATGTAGCTGAGGCAGGATTTAACTCGTGATCCATTTTCATGTATCGTAGTTGCATTTTTCTCAGTATTATTTTTTCCTTTTTGAAGCAGCTGCATTTACATCTTAAAATAATCAGAGCAAACAATTCTTCTTACTCATATACATTTTTAAAAGTATCTTGAAGCAAAAATCCCTCATTAGCATCATGTGTATGCTCTTGCTCATTAAGCTAGAAAACATATTCAATAACCAAGGGTGACTCTTTGATTACTAAGAAGCGTGGTTGCTCTGACTAGATGGGTCTTAGTACACAACAAAATAAGAAAGCATGAAAACCCCAGAATAAAAAGCTGGAAGGAAACACAATATGATGAAAAATATCTCATTTGAATAACATGATAGACTGAATTCCCACTCACTCCCTCCTGTCGCAATCCATGTTGAGTGTTCCAGCACCTTCCTTGAGGACCAGCTACGAGATTCCCACCCCTACTTCAGCCAGTGAGGTGGCTTCATGTTTGTATTTTACAGACAGGATTTCTGGTATGCTTTCATTTGCCAAGAGACTTTCAGGAGTAAATATGCACCAACATCATTACCATCTAGATTTTCTAGAAACATGCAATTTAATATCATGCCCTTGGATTTAATCCATGAGAGGAGGGAGGTGGGAGGGGGGTTCATGTTTGGGAATGCATGTAAGAATTAAAGATTTTAAAATTAAAAAAATAAAAAACTAAACTAAAAAAAAAAAAAAAAAAAGAAACAGTAAATGAAAACTAGCTCTGCATTGTGGTAAAATTGCTAGTTTGAAAACATTGTCCATACATTGCTCAGGTGATTTTCATTTGTTTACTTAATTTTTATTTATTTTCCTATGAGGACACTCATAATATTTTTTTTCAAAGGAAAAAAGTAGTCTTATTTGATGATCTGAGCATATCTCCTTTTATTAGGTAATGGCAGCTTAAGACCTAATATGTTTCCCTTTACTTGGCTCTCAGGGAGCTAAGAAGCTAAGAGCAGTAAATATGTGTGTGTGTGTATGAATGATGAGTGATAAATAAGAGCAATAAAATATCTATCCAACAAGTTTCAGTCAGTTTTATTGACCTTATGATATAAAGATAGGAAAATAAGGTGATATTTGTATACTTGCAGTGTTTCCTCATGAAATTAATTCTCAGTGTTTTTGCTACATGTTTTTTCCAGAATGGTGTCCACAAAAGTTTACACTCCTATAATTGAGTGTAAAAATAAAGTGTCAATTAAATTATGCTGGCATGAACTAACAATGTTTATAATTAAAACTTGTATCAAATGATCTCCTGTTATGATTATATCATCTTTTAACTTTCACTTATTACTTTTAGGGTCATTTGAACTTGCTTCTAAAATAATATTTAAACACATTATAACATGCTATCATAAATTCCATTATTTGATGAATAAAAAATAAAATTGTAACATTCATAAGGATGCTATACACCAACCCTGAAAAGAGAAGATGAGAAATATGATTAAGGAAGGAAGATGAGTTTACCTGTAATGTCTTTAAGATCAAAAGCAAATATGGTAAAGTAAGTTTGCTAAAACTAGGCGGTGGATGCACATATGTTATATTTTTGATAGTTTCGAAATAAAATCAAAAATATTAAATTTGACATTTTGCTTAAATGTCGTTTAGCAAATATTTGTTGCATTGATTTAGATCTAGATAATTTATTTCTAAATTGTTTAAGCCACATAAAAAATAATATGAGCATGGAGAAATTCCAGTGGATTAAAATGTGTCTTTGTAAATAACAACTGTTTAAGATTGAGCTTCTTATATCTGAATAAAATGACTTTCAAGCCAAGTTTGTTATATGAAGGGAATCATCTCTGTCCTCTGTTTCTCTCATCTTACTCGTTCACCCCCTGAAATGTTAAACTCACCAACACATGGTGGCATTTGAGTTTACAGGCCAAGCCAGCATTCTTCATTGACTTCCTGCAGTGTTGCCGGTGAGTTTTGATGCTCTGTAACAGGGGTGTAGGCAGAGTTGGCAGCCAGAAATAGTCGTGAGCTATTCAAAAACCACTGGGATGAAGGACTTTAAGTAGAAATGTTTGAACATTTTGCCTTGAAATAAGAATGCTTCAGAGTTTCTCAAACATAGTAAGCTTTAAAAGGTAAAAAGGTACAGGATGTGTAAATACCTCCTGCTTTGAACTCCTGATAAGGTCTTCTTGTTAAAGATGTTTGGAAGGCTGCAACTATTACTGCCACTCTTTTTTGTTTTTGTTTGTCTTTTATTCCCAGGCACATGCATTTTCATTTATCATGGCTCTCACTGAATTCAGTCTAAGCTCACATGCATAGTTGAGCATTTACTTGGTGCCAGGCACTGGGCTAAACATCAGAGACACCAAGATGACCCATGTGATCCTAGATGGTAACAGAGATCACAATGAAATGAGAAAAAAAGTATCCATAAAACAGCATCATCAAAGTTGGCATGAACAATGTTTTGAGAGCATTGAGGAGAAAGAGTTATTTCTACCTGGAGGATCCTGAAAGGTTTCGTGGAGAAGGTGATGCTTGAACTAGAACTTTAAAGAAGACTAGAATTTAAACAGGTGGTTTCCATGGTGACTTGTAGCAAGAGAACTTCTAAATCCTTTACTGCACTGAAGATACCCCTCCGACAGGATCATTTCTCATTCTTTTCCCTCTGTTGATTCTCTCCCATGTATTTATGATGAAACATTTTTCATCTTCCCTAAAACTAGTGTCTCCTGTTTCACATTAGAAATGAAAACATATGCCTCCTGTTTGGGACTCAGAGCCATAGAGGCTTCTGGAAATCAGGCCAGATCATTAGAGGAACCTTGTGCCAGGAGTCAGAACTCTGGGGCCTTTGGCATTCTTGCTCTCTAGCTGCTGGGCATCTGCCACAGGATACTGGAGGACATGTGTACAAGAGTGATCAGTCATGTCCAACCCTCTGTAACCCCATGAACTATAGTTTGCCAGGCTCCTCTGTCCAGCTGACTAAATATGATATCTACTGCGGTCAGTTCTAAAATTCTGATACTTTGTGTTCTTATATTTGCATTACCTAGCACTTCTGTTTAGCACATCCTCACTTCTTACCATCTTCCCAGTCTTTGCAGTGTCTTCCCTGTCAAAGCCTCTACTCAATGAATTTTGGCATTCTCCTCGAACTCAGTGATTTGCAGATAGTAGACATTTTACATATACTTGTTGAATGAATGAATGAGAATTCTTGTTTGATTTTTCAACATTTCCTTAATGTTCTTCTAATTGGTGAATTACTCAGTGATTCCTAACTGGCCAGGACTCCAACTATGTTCTGTGTCATCTGAGAGCGCTTTCTTCCTTGGGCTGTTTACTTTCTCTGCTATGTTGCTGGCTGTTTCATCATCTGTAGCCTTACTCACTTGCTCTCCATTCTGTCCTGTGTCATGTCTCCCCCCAGTTTAGTGGAAAGACCGTGGATATTTGTATATTGCTATTAAGGTCTTAGCCAGTCATCTGTACCTAATAAATGCTTATTGAATGAACAATAAACCTGAGTTAAAATGTTTTTAAAGATTTATTTCATTGAGGTATAGTTGATTTAGAATGTGTATATTTCTGCTGCATAGCAAATGATTCAGTTGTATATACATTCTTTTTCATTTCTTTTCTATTATGGTTTATCGTAGGATATTGAATATAGTTTCCTATATTCCTATATTTCCTATATTCCACATTCAGTAGGACTTTGTTATTTATCCATCCACTAAAAAATAATTTGCATCACAATCCATCCCTCCACCCTGCCCCCTCCTTGGCAACCACAAGCCTGTTTCTTATGTCTGTGAATCTGTTTCTATTTTGTAGATAAGTTTATTTGTGTCCTATTTTAGATTCCATATATAAGTGATACCATATGGTATTCATCTTTCTTTTTCTAACTTACTTCACTTAGTATGATCATCTCTAGGGCCAACCATTTTGCTGAAAATAGCTTATTTCATTCTCATTTTATGACTGAGTAGTATTTCATTGTATATATGTACCACTTCTTTACCCATTCTTCTGTTGATGGATATTTAAGTTGCTTTCATGTCCTGGGTTTTGTAAGTAGTGCTACACTGAACACTGTGGTGTCTGTATCTTTTCAAATTATAGTTCTCCTGATATATGCCCAGGGGTGGGATTGCAGGATCATATGCCATTGATCATATGCCAATCTTAATTTTGTAATTTACTTGGCTCATTCGTAAAATGTGGAAAATAACTCCTAGCTTATAATAACACGTATCTCTAAAGGTTGCCTGAGTGGAAAACAAATGAAAATAACTTCATATGATATTTGTTGCATGGCAGGTTCTGTTGTCTCACTTGCTCATGAGGAATTAATTAATCTTGTATTAAATTGGTTTTGTTCATTCCAGGCTGGCCATCACCACATTATCTTTCTACTTACACCTAACTGCTGCTGCTGCTGCTAAATCGCTTCAGTCGTGTCCGACTCTGTGCGACTCCATTGACGGCAGCCCACCAGGCTCCGCCGTCCCTGGGATTCTCCAGGCAAGAACACTGGAGTGGGTTGCCATTTCCTTCTCCAATGCATGAAAGTGAAAAGTGAAAGTGACATCACTGAGTCATGTCCAACTCTCAGCAACCCCATGGACTGCAGCCCACCAGGCTCCTCCGTCCATGGGATTTTCCAGGCAAGCGTACTGGAGTGGGGTGCCATTGCCTTCTCCTTACACCTAACTAATCATCTGCAAATAAACTTTGATAAATTAGATAAAAGAACTATTTGCCATGTATATCTATCTAAAATCTATAAATTGAGTTTTTTCTGCCATGTTTGGAGTACAAGACTAATGTCTTTTGTTTTTTTGGTTTTTGCTTAAAGAAAAAACTCAACAGATAACATATCTAGGATATTCTATTTTAAAGATGAGATACTTGGCACTGTCTTATAGATTTTAATAATTTAAACTTTATGAATTCTTAAAATATAGAAGCCATTAGCTTATTTATCTGATTTTCCAGAAATATTACACATCTTGGGAATTCTAATACCATTGTACTGCTGCTGCTGCTAAGTCGCTTCAGTCATGTCCAACTCTGTGCGACCCCATAGACGGCAGCCAACCAGGTTCCCCCATCCCTGGGATTCTCCAGGCAAGAACACTGGAGTGGGTTGCCATTTCCTTCTCCAATGCATGAAAGTGAAAAGTGAAAGTGAAGTCGCTCAGTCGTGTCCGAGTCTTAGCAACCCCATGGACTGCAGCCTACCAGGCTCCTCTGTCCATGGGATTTTCCAGGCAAGAGTACTGGAGTGGGGTGCCATTGCCTTCTCCGACCATTGTACTTACTGAGTAATGCTAAAAACAAGTTTGTCACTCCTACTCCTATTTTTTGTAGTCCTGGTTATTTCTGTCCTTCATTTCTTCCTTACTTTTCTCTCTTTCTTTATTGTTTTCTCTTTCTTCAACTATTTAAGCCAATAAGAGATAGAAAGCAATATGTAGGGCTTCCCTGGTGGCTCAGGCAGTAGAGAATCTGCCTGCAACGTGGGAGACCCAGGTTCTGTCTCTGGGTCAGGAAGATCCTCTGGAGAAGGCAATGGCAACCAAGTTCAGTATTCTTGCCTGGGAAATCCCACAGAAGAGCCTGGTGAGCTACAGTCTATGGGGTTGCAAAGAGTTGGACGTGACTGAGCGACTAACGTGCATTCAATCTAAGAACTGTGGACAAAAAATATTACATGCCATTTTAGTAAACAAAGAATGCTGCCTGCCATTCTGATCAACTATTCCTGTTGCCCACCATCAAGCCACCAAGCCATCAACCACTGCAGTACCCTCTCCCACCCCCCACCACTGGTGTGCCCTGAGTGGAATTCAGGGTGGAAAAAATAAATACTGGCCCTAGGTAGTTAAGATACATATCACAAAAATAATTTCTATGAGATCAAATTATTTCATTTTTCCCATACATAGAAAGGCACTAAAGTCATGAACTTGGGATGACTATTTTTTTTTTAAATTAGCAGTATTCTTTTGATGTTCAAAACATATTTGGGTTTTTCTTCAGCAAAAGTTTGTATATTTCCTGGCTTTTCCCTGAACTCTTTGGAACAGTTCCTTAGAGTTATCAGAGAGGCTTATTCTGGGCTATAGTCCACAGTAAGTCTATCAAATAAAATGTAATTTTCAACATTCAGCTTGTGCACTTTTTTTTTTTTCAGTTAATAGTACTTAAGAAAAAAAAAATTCCCTGCCATTCATGGAGCTTACTATCTAGCAGAGAAACTTGTTTTTAGAACATGGAAAAATTCAAGACAGAAATGTAGAAACATGTTTTTAAAATATTGTCTATCAGTTCAGTTCAGCCACTCAGTCATGTCTCTTTGGTTACTCTTTGTAACCTTATGGACTGTAGCATGCCAAGCTTCCCTGTCCATCACCAGCTCCCAGAGCTTACTCAAACTCATGTCCATCGAGTTGGTGATGCCATCTAACAATCTCATCCTCTGTCATCCCCTTCTTCTCCTGACTTCAATCTTTCCCAGGATTAGGGTCTTTTCCAATGATTCAGTTCTTTGCATCAGATGGCCAAAATATTGGAGTTTCAGCTTCAACATCAGAACTTCCAATGAATATTCAGGACTGATTTCCTTTAGGATGAACTGGTTGGATCTCCTTGCAGTCCAAGGGACTGTCAAGAGTCTTCTCCAGCACCACAGTTCAGAAGCATCAATTCTTCAGTGTTCAGCTTTCTTTATAGTGTAACTCTCACATCCATATATGACTACTGGAAAAACCATAGCCTTGACTAGATGGACCTTAGTCGGCAAAGTAATGTCTCTGCTTCTTAATATGCTGTCTAGGTTGGTCATAACTTTCCTTCCAAGGAGCAAGTGTCTTTTAACTACATGGTTGCAATCACCATCTGCAGTGATTTAGGAGCCCAAGAAAATAAAGTCTCTCACTGTTTCCACTGTTTCCCCATCTATTTGCCATGAAGTGATGGGACCAGCTATAAGATGATATAAATGTATTTATATGGGGAGACAATATAAATGAAATGACAGATGAACCTATTTCTACCCACAGTAGAAACAAACTCAATTTATAGATTTAAGATTAAGGTACATGTAGCAACATGCATAAAGTCACATTGAATTCTTCTGCTCTCATTTATTTTTTCATGCTAGAGTTACTTGCTAACGGTGCTATTCTTTTCATTCTAATTAAAATGTCTGCATTTCTATTCTTAAGCATGGCTGTGTAAAATGGTCCTGCTCTTGGCTTCATCTCAGAAGGCTTTTTAAACTACAAAATCAAATGTAGACTTTTCTTTCGGTAAGTGGTCACTATAGGAATACATTATGTTTTGTAAAAACAACTATTTTGAACTCTTCTAAGGGCTTCCCTTTTAACTCAACTAAGTTGGTAAAGAATCTGCCTGCAATGCAGGAGACCCTGGTTCGATTCCTGGGTTGGGAAGATCCTGTGGAGAAGGGATAGGCTACCCACTCCAGTATTCTTGGGCTTCCCTTGTGGTTCAGGTGGTAAAGAATCTGACCTGAGTTCGATCTCTGGGTTGGGAAGATCCTCTGGGGAAGGGATAGGGTACCCACTCCAGTATTCTGGCCTGGAGAATTCCATGGACTGTAGAGTCCATGGAGTGGCAAAGAGTCGGACATGACTGAGTGACTTTCATTTTCACTAAGGAGAAACATCATTTTAATGAAACCAACAAGGTATTGACTATAACAAATACTGGGGCTATCATAAGTTACTATCTAAAACTTGGCAATATTTTTATTATTTTAACTTTATTGTGACTATATATTTCATACAGTCGATGTTAGGGATTCAGAGCATGGCAACCCACTCCAGTGTTCTTGGAGAATCTCCATGGACAGAGAAGCCTGGAGAGCTACAGTCCATGGGGCTGCAAAGAGTCAGACATGACTGAGTGACTAAGCCTATATTAGGGATTTAATTTATCCTTACCCATTTTACCCATCCATTGTATAAGCTGTCTTCTATCTTACTTCAGTTCAGTTGCTCAGTTGTGTCCAGCTCTTTGCGACCCCATGAATCGCAGCACGCCAGGCCTCCCTATTCATCACCAACTCCTGGAGTTCACTCAGACTCACGTCCATCGAGTCAGTGATGCCATCCAGCCATCTCATCCTCGGTCATCCCCTTCTCCTCCTGCCTCCAACCCCTCCCAGCATCAAAGTCTTTTCCAATGAGTCAACTCTTCGCATCGGGTGGCCAAAGTATTGGAGTTTCAGCTTTAGCGTCATTCCTTCCAAAGAAATCCCAGGGCTGATCTCCTTCAGAATGGACTGGTTGGATCTCCTTGCAGTCCAAGGGACTCTAGAGTCTTCTCCAACACCACAGTTCAAAAGCATCAATTCTTCGGTGCTCAGCCTTCTTCACAGTCCTACTCTCACATCCGTACATGACCACTGGAAAAACCATAGCCTTGACTAGACAGACCTTAGTCAGCAAAGTAATGTCTCTGCTTTTGAATATGCTATCTAAGTTGGTTATAACTTTCATTCTAAGGAGTAAGCGTCTTTTAATTTCATGGCTGCAGTCACCATCTGCAGTGATCTTGGAGCCCCCAAAAATCAAGTCTGACACTGTTTCCATTGTTTCCCCATCTATTTCCCATGAAGTGATGGGACCGGATGCCATGATCTTCGTTTTCTGAATGTTGAGCTTTAAGCCACCTTTTTCACTCTCCACTTTCACTTTCATCAGGAGGCTTTTTAGTTCCTCTTCACTTTCTGCCATAAGGGTGGTGTCATCTGCATATCTGAGGTTATTGATATTTCTCCCAGCAATCTTGATTCCAGCTTGTGTTTCTTCTAGTCCAGCCTTTCTCATGATGTACTCTGCATATAAGTTAAATAAGCAGGGTGACATTATATAGCCTTGACGTACTCCTTTTCCTATTTGGAACCAGTCTGTTGGTTCCAAATGTCCAATTGTTGGTTTCATGTCCAGTTCTAACTGTTGCTTCCTGACCTGCATACAGATTTCTCAAGAGGCAGGTCAGGTGCTCTGGTATTCCCATCTCTCTCAGAATTTTCCACAGTTTATTGTGATCCACACAGTCAAAGGCTTTGGCAGTGTCAATAAAGCAGAAAGAGATGTTTTTCTGGAACTCTCTTGCTTTTTCCACGATCCAGCAGATGTTGGCAATTTGATCTCTGGTTCCTCTGCCTTTTCTAAAACCAGCTTGAACATCAGGAAGTTCATGGTTCACGTCTTGCTGAAGCCTGGCTTGGAGAATTTTGAGCATTACTTTACTAGCATGTGAGATGAGTGCAATTGTGTGGTAAATTATCATTTCTTTGAATTCAAAATTATATCTCTTATTATCATATATCTTTTTTTCAAAATAAGTACATTTATGTGGCACACTATGAATTGGAATGACAAAATATAGAGAAATTAGTAAAACTACATACAAAATTAAAAATTCTCTTCTCTGATAATAGAAAAAAGGATAGGCTAATTCAGAATTAGGACACTAAAATGCTAGGAATTAAAAGACAGCTAAAATGACTGTACATACATTCTAAATCACCAGGGAAATGAATGAGCCTCTGAATTACTCTCTCTGTTTCTACTCTGCCTCCCTAGAGTCAGTTCACAGAACAGCCAGAGTGATGCTTTAAACATGTAAACGAGATCAAATCATTTCCTTGCTCAAAACCCAGCAAAGTCTTTTCATGGAGCTTAGGATTAATTCGATGGTTTGTACCACGGTTTATGAAGCTCTACATGATCTGGCCCTTGGCTACCTATTCAAATTCATTTCCTATCAGTCTTCTCTGCCCTTTCCATACTCCAAACACACTGGACTGTTTACTGTTCTGAGGCCACACCAACTAAGTTTGTGCCATCAGAATTTTTCACTTACTGTTCCGTCTCTAGAGTGCTCTTAACTCAGATATTTGCATGAGTCAAATATGACCTTTTCAAAAACGCTTTCACTGACCATGGTTATCAACATCAGCATTTCCATTTCTGAATCCTAACACTATATCACATACTTGATTTTTAAAAATTGTCTATTTTCTCCACCTCAATATATGCTACATGTAGAAAGAGACTTAGTCTGTTCTGTTTATTGTTATATTCTTCAGGCCTAGAACAATATCTGGCAAATAATAAGCACCCAATAAATATTTGTTGAATATGTGAGCAAATAAATGAATACATATCTATTTCAAATATGCTTATATATGCATATATGTACTATTTTAGCGGTTTAGACAAAGTTTTTATTTGAATTATGTAGTTAATTGATGAAATTATATTTTTTGCTTCAATTATCAAGAAAAGTATTTCTTCATCCTTATGTACAATAAATATTTATTAATTTTTGTTAAATGCTTAGCTTGTAGTGGATGTGCAATAAATACTTACTGAATAAATAGAGTACTTACAAGATATTAGACATTTTGGTATTTAATTGCCTAAAAGAAAATGGACCCAAATCTCCCTGTTATGTGGACTGGGTTATTTTAAACATAATGATGAATATTTTATCCCAAGGATCAATGTTCAATAAATAGTATGAATGGTAAAAGTCCCCATAGATTGACAGTCCCTGGCTACATGCAGTTCATACAATTCAAGTTTTCATTATCTCTGTACCTTTGGGGCATTGCAATCTATATAGTATCATTTCAATCTTTTTTTTTTTTTTTCCCATTGAGGTGCTCAAAATGGTTTAGATTTCCTCTCTGTCAGAATCTTCTTATTCCGAACAAAAACCCAATCAGCCTTGTTTCTTTCAATGATTATTTAATTTGTACCAACTGTTGCTATTGCTATCCTTTATATCATCTATCCTTCAAAATACGTCAGTGTTTACTGCAAAGGTAGAAAATGATTGAAGGTTACTGTCTGCTGTAAGCCTTAGCCAATCAAGCAGTTTCTTCATCTTTAGGCAATTCAGTATGTGTCTAATTTAAGTAATTTGATCATTTGATGATTCTGATCTAACTTCCAATTATACTTGTATCAACAGATCTATTTCCCTTCAAAGATGCAGCAGCAGCTACTGAAAACTGAATAAATGGATCAGTACTGGTTCAAAGTATTTTCTGTAAATTCAAGTATTTAGATGGAACAAGGAGAAAAATGTACATCAATTTATGGCTTATATGCAGCTATTACTAAATCATGAATTGGAATCAGAAGACATGTTAAATACTGCATAAATATTTTGGAGTGAAAGGTGTTGCCTTTTCCCAGGCATTGTCTTTATTTTGACTATGGCTCCTGGAGACTATTAGTCAGAGGGTATGTTCTGCATTGTGTGCGGGTAAGAAGGAAAACAAATGGTAAGCAGACAATACTTCCCTTTGCTTAGCAAGATTTCTTAGGCAGCAGTGCTCTTCTGCTTTCATAACACGTATGCTGTGCCTGGGCAGACAGCATGCTGTTAGGGTGGTGGTTAGTTAATATTAGGGATTGGGCTATATGTTGCTATATAAAGTTTTATCTACAGAAATGATTTATAAAAGTTAAATAAAAACTTTTATCTGTGACATGTGGAATGTTTTTTGTTGACAGAAGGACATTGAAATGGCTGCATGGCATTCTAGAGGCAGTTGCAGATGCTTTCTTTTCCAGGATGGTAAGAACTAAAACAGGGTTTTAAATGCTAATTCTGAACTTGTTCCATTTGGCTACACATTCTGCAATATGTGTGCCCCTTTGAAAGAATCTATGATTAAAGACCAAAACTGTGGCTGAATTGTACAGTGTTAGTCTATTTTTTAAAGACTGATCATCCTTTGGTAATATTTTTAAATAGCAGAAAACAAGCCTGTTAAATATAGTACACTTTGAAGGATTATTATTCAAATTATCTACACTAAATAAAAGGACTACTGTATTATTTAAAAAATAATGTAAATGGAGAAAACAATGGCATTCTCTAAATAACTAGCTCAAACAATCTGAACAATAAATGTGACATTTAGAAGGCAGCTCCTTTCGATGAGAAGGTACACACCATTTTACTTGGTATCATATTCAGGAAGGTAGAACTGGAGCTGTCAGTTAGCTTGAGAGACTCGGGTCTGTCCTCTTTTCCTTGAAGCATAATGCCAGTGTCACAAAATGCTGGTGTTGTCTCACTGTATCATAACACAGTGGCATAGTTCAAGCAATCACCATGTCAGCCCAAGCTAACTGCAGTGCATGCTTGCAGTCAGAGATAACGAAAAGTTTCACAGGACAAGACACTGAAAATGAATGTTGGCTAAATATAAGGACTGTACAGAGATAAGCATCTCTGAATCTATACCAGACCTTGCGTCACACAGGAAAATACTCACTTTTAACCTATAAATTCTAAAGATTATTTTAAATGGAGAATGATGATGCTAACAGTTTTTGGAGTGGTGGCCATATCATAAAAAAGAATTCATACAGGGACCAAAGAGGACAGAATTCCATGGGTTGATATATTAAATCAAATTAACTCTTTTAGAAAAAAAAAGATTTCCCTGGTGGTCCAGTGGTTAAGACATTGTGCTTCTACTGCAGGGGGCACAGGTTTGATCCATGGTCAGGGAGCTAGGTTCCCATATGCCAGGAGATGCAACCAAAAAATGGAAGAAACATTATTAGAAATATACAGAGGTATCAGGCTACAGGGAACTGAATGGGATGACTCTCATTTCCATTCAACATAGTCTAATTACCTAGTGAATACATATCTACTTTTGTTTATTAACAATTCATAATTAGATTATATTGGTTAAGGGTCATTTGCTCTTAGAATCACTTTGAACACTACAGTTTGACCATGGTAACCCAATACTCTTCAGTAACCATCTGTGTATGGCACTCAGTCAAATAACTAACAGCATTTTAATCCCATGCCTCATCAACTGAGATATGAACTGTGAACCCCTAATACTTACTCCTAGCCTGAGACTCTTCCCTCAATCAGTGAAATATACCCAGGACCCTTTGAGTCCATCTCAGGGCCTTCTGTACTTTCCCTCGTGTTCTTTTACAAGCTAGTTATTAGAAATTCAGTGAAGCTGGACATCCTCTGTTTCAGCCAGAGTGAGATTCAGAGTCCAAAAGGTGCTTTCCTCAAGCGGAGGGAATAAAAAGAAACTAAGTCACATTTTCTTTGACATTCCTAAATATTACCTCCTCTAACTAAGTAATAATAAGGCAGCATGGCAGGAAGCTCTGAAAACAGAAAAGGCAGAATTTTGGTGCAGTCATTCATCAGTCATTCATTCAGTAGCTCTGGGCTGAATATCTTAAGTGTGGAAGCGCTGGTTCAGGGATATAAAGGTGAACAAAGCACTACCTAGAGTGAAGAGCAAGGAACAGAAATTAATAAAAAAAGGACTGATTTAGAGGCAGAGGCAAAACTGAGAGATTGACTGGCGTGGTGGAGTGTCCAGGCTTCCTAGAGGAGGAATGAAGGTTGAGGAGGGCACGGTTGGAAACAGGTGTGGGAGACACATCTTCACCAAGAGGGAAGAGCTTGTGCCCAAGGGCAGAGGCATGAAACTTTGGTTAAGGAGCTGTAGGTGGCTTAGTAGACCTGGAGGTCCCCAGGTGCCAGGAAAGGAGTTGAGTGAGGCTGAAGAGGTAGTGGGGCCAAATCCGGAGGCAGACCTGTGACCTGAAAACTGCGTTAAACTTGACTACAAAGAATCAGAGAGCTTTGAGGAATGGGAGAGAAGGGTAACAAGAGTGATAGTAACAGACTGATGAGACTGGGGCCAGAAGCAGAGAGGGCAGTGCAAAGGTCATATATCAATACAGATGAGAAATGATGAGACCAGAGTGACATGATTACACCTGTTTAGAGCATTCACTCTGATGACCAGTCTTTGCTTCTTTTCTCTTTTTGTGTTAGCACTCTTTCTGGGTTTTACTTGTACTCCTCTGGCTCACCCTTTTCAGCCTATTTAATGTCTCTTTCTCTTTCTCACGCTCCGCAAGTTGGTGCTCTTGAAAGCTCAGTTCTTCTTTCCCTTTTCTTTTCTCTTTTCTCTAGGCAATCTCTTCTATTCATTCTGACACGTTCAAATATATATATATATATTTTTTTCTTCCAGTCTAGAATCCACTAGAATCCAACTACCTACCTGACCCACCTGCTTGGGTGCCTCATAGGCACCATAAACTAACATTAAACATTAAACTCTTGTTCTTTTCCCAGAAATTTACATATATTTCATTTTTCCCACCTCAGTAATTGGCACCCACATTTCCCAAGTGGGAAAGCCAGAAGGCTAAAAGTCAGGATTGATAGTAATACTTACTCTATCTTACCTCTCACTCCAATCTTTCACCAAACCTACTCCTCATTTTCCTCACTGCTACGTAAGATGACAAACTTGTTTGAGATAAGCCTCTGGCTTGTTGACAGATGGCAGCAAGGGATTGGCAGGATGAGAGGTGGGGGGATTTGTACTATTTTATTTGATGAGGATGATAAGTTCTATTGGAGCCTGTAAAAATGCAAGCTCTGATAGAGGCAGTTTTAGTTTCTCTGAGCCTTAAATTTCTATTCTTTGTTAATAAACAGATGTTCTTTCGAACTGCTAAAGTCCTTCGAGATAGCCAGGAAAAAAATTCTGTATACCTGTGTTGGACTTTTTACTCAGCAGAAAGTTAAAGAGGTTCAACATTTTCCCTTTGCTTTTAGCTTATCCTTAGTACACTTAGTTTCTTTTTACCCTTACATATGAAGATACCATAAATATCCACTTTCTGGTTCTCCTTCCTTCTCAGTTTTGCAAACATTTTTCACTTATTCCCACTTATCATTGAGCATTCAATCTAGTGTACTTGTCTTCCTCTCATTTTATTTTCTTCAGTCATTATTTAAAAGGGGGTTTGATTGACTCTGTCCTATAGAACTGGAGAAGGCAATGGCACCCCATTCCAGTACTCTTGCCTGGAAAATGGGTGGAGGAGCCTGGTAGGCTGCAGTCCATGGGGTCGAGAAGAGTCGGACACAACTGAGCGACTTCACTTTCACTTTTCACTTTCATGCATTGGAGAAGGAAATGGCAACCCACTCCAGCGTTCTTGCCTGGAGGATCCCAGGGATGGGGGAGCCTGGTGGGCTGCCATCTATGGGGTCGCACAGAGTTGAACATGACTGAAGCGACTTAGCAGTAGCAGCAGTCCTATAGAATTGGCATCCTGCAGCTTGGTAGTGCCAGGTGGGCACAGGCTGGGAATAGTGCTACATTTTGTCTTTCTTTCTCCCCTTTTGCCCTTCCCCATTCAAGTCCTCTAATGATTTCTGTGTGCAACTTTGATCCAATATATTTTTATGCAGCAAAAGTATAATTAAGTATTTAAACATTTCAAAGTCATAAATTTGAAAAACTCATAACTGGCAAAATTACAGTTTTTCTGTGAATTTAGACAAATTATGGTTTTGGTTTATTTGCAGTTTTTTTTAAGGTAGCAAAATTAACTACTTTAAAAAAATTAACTACATTGCTACACTTAGGAACTAGTCAGAATATGCTAAGATCTTCTTAATTCGCTGTATCTATGTGATCAAAAAAATTCCTTTTAAGCACAATAACAGTAATATTATTACATAATATTGCTACTTATTCTACACCCATTCACACAACATCACTGTAATGCTTGGTATTTAAGGCAAAATATTTTTGGAAATAATTCTTCTGGATGGAAAACAGGCGAAATTGTTATCTAATAGTTATTTACTTTATTTTATTTATAACAGTAACATAAATAAAGCAAAAGTAAATATCTGGAAGATTGATAGTTCACTACTTATAACTCTAGAGATGGTTATATTACTACCCCAAAGTATTATGTTTAATGAATTCTGTTTTATATTAACGATTATCGGCCAGCTTTTTGATTCCAGTAAAAGAGTCAGCCAAAATGGATGTTACTTTTTAAAAAAACTTTTATTATTAGAACTCTTAAAGCATAAAAGGTGTTAATAAACTACTGAACACACTTCATCAGAATCATTGTTGGAAGTAATGGCAAGATCATCACATGGATATGTTGTACAGAATTTGCCTTTTCAGCTCATAGTGCCTTCACATGTATATATAAATAGGCACTCAAATCTAACATTAACTAAACAATTTAAATAAAAAAAATAAAGGTACACTGCATACCAGGAAATTCACTTTGACAATTCTGAACTTAAGGAAGGAAAAGATAACTCTACCATAATGGGTGTGCATTCAGAAAAAAATAATGTTAGTGTAAAAATAGCTTTTAAAATTTGTTTTTAGAATTTCTTCCTTCCTCTAAAATGATGATTATAACATGCACAAGATAATGCATTTATAAATATTGTCTTTGTGTTTTTCTCTTCAGGGTCCTTGTATTTTGCACTGGCTTTTCATGATAGCATATCTATATTAAAGTTTGCACATTTTTCTTTACTAAGAATAAAAGGCATTGAGAAGTTGTTAGATGATGATTCAACAGGACAGATGAGATTAGTCAAATAATTAGAATAATACATAAATTATGTTAAAAAGTGATCAGAATATTACATGGGGAATTGGTTTTACATGATGAGAATTATTTTAAAGGCCTTCACTTTTCATAATGTGAAGAAACTTGGGCAATTATGATATTTTTGTTTGCCTCATGTAAAATGTTCTTTTGGAAATGTGTCTGAACAAACACACACTAAAATAGTAGGTTTCATATTATGCTTCTAGGAAATAACTCTGTTGGAAGCTCAACCAAGATGTTCTGCCACTAAAATAAAATAATAACAGCTTTTACCCAATTCCTTAAGAAAAGCAGAGAAAACTTTTTTCTAATTTGTAAATTTCTTTCCCCACACTCCCCTCCCCTCTTTTAAGTTTCATTGCTTTATCAATTTGTCTAGCGGCATGTGCTGCTATAAGCTGACAAAATGAATGAGCCAAGAGCACATAAGAAACGAGACAAACCTAATATGTGTTAGTTCTCAAATATATGTTATAGATCATCACTTTCTATGTATAGAGACTTGTATACATACATAAACAGTCATATTTCTGCAGGTGAATTTCCTAATTATTTCAACTCAATTAAAATATCATTATTTCATGGAAATCTGCAATGAATGTCATAATTTTCAGGTGCTTAAACATTTAAGCATGACTGAGAATTACTGAATTAAAATGCTAAATGTATTT
This sequence comes from Ovis aries, assembly GCF_016772045.2. Taxonomy (NCBI): domain Eukaryota; kingdom Metazoa; phylum Chordata; class Mammalia; order Artiodactyla; family Bovidae; genus Ovis; species Ovis aries. The sequence continues at coordinate 194,370,854 of NC_056055.1, forward strand.
GCCAGTTTTTATTTTTTGAATCTAACTTATAATGCAGAGATTTGCAGCTGTATTTCAGTGGACTGATTATGATGGTCATACTCTATTTTGTTTGGGCTCAAAACTTTCTCTGTAATAGCAAAGAAAATACAAAGAAGATAGAAAACATGTTAGCCCATGTCTATGTTGGGAAAGTTATTTTCATAAAGCTGTATGTTAATAGTGATATTATTAATGGCTGTACATCTGATTTAACTTGTGACCTTGAAGATTGTATCTAGTTTGCATTCCATTAAAAGTTTTTAATAAGATTTCAATGAAAATAATAATAAAAAGTGTTCAGCTTCACCTCTGCTTCTCTTTAACAATTCAGAGTACCAATTATAACATAACCTTCATTTGACTTGCAACCATCCCTGTGCTCTCAACAACATATTCAGTTGTATGCTAATACTTAAAGGGCAGAATAAGTATCTTCTGTTTTTTTTTTTTTTTTACTTTTGCTCCATTCTAAAGTGACCTCTCAAATGTGTAATACTCAACTATTCGTTACCTATTAAATAATACTTTTAAGCATTTATATTCCTATTTTTGATCATTTAGAGTTGTTGAAAAAGCATTTTAAAAAGTTCAAGAATGCATATCTTCATTTGTATCTTAAAGAGAGATTATATCTTCTAAATATGGTATGGTGTCAGAGGAGGAAAAAGGAATTTTGATTATTGAAGGTTTCAGAATTCTCCACTCCTTTAAAGAAGTGTAGAAATTAAGAAAAAAAAGTTGAAGAGAAAGAAAAATGAGAGTATATGATAAAAGCTGAAGGATAAAACAGGTGAAATATTTTGGGTGCCCAGAGAATTATCATTTTTCAAAGCAGACTCAGCAGTTCTTATCCTCTGTTGATGAGCCAAAAACTATACCATTAAACACTCTTTCACAATAGTGTTTCTCAAAGTCTGTTCTGAAAAAATGATTCAATGAAGGCCTCCTGGAAATCTACTCCAATGGGCAGGGTCGTGAGGGGTGGGTCCTTTCCATGTGGCAGGGTTAGTCCTGCAGGGGAGCAACAGATAAAGTATGGGAACTCCAGGCTGATTACTAAGGATAGTTTGCTTGGAGGATATAAATATTTTACAGATATTTTCATTAATTTAACTTACTAAGTGGAAAAAGAAATTGAATTTGTCATTTGTTTATTACCAGCATGCAGTCAGAACTATTTGAATCTTGGTGAGAACAGCTTTCATGTAGCTCCTATGAGTGCAAAGTCGCTTCAGCCATGTCTGACTCTTTGAGACCCCATGGACTCATGTAGCCCAGCAGGCATCTCTGTCCATGGAATTTTAGGCAAGAATATTGGAGTATGTTGCTATTTCCTTATCCAGGGGATCCTCCCAACCAAGGGACCGAACCTACATCTCCTGCAGCTGCTGCATTGCTGCATTAGTACTCAGTGCTCCACTGAGCCACTGCAGAAGCCCACATGTAGCTTCCAAATGAGGTCAAAGAAAGAGCTAAATCCTAGTATTACCCAAATCAAGTTCATATTACAAACAAAGATCATAAAAAATTTATTTATACTCTATTTTCTTTTTGGTGATTTTTTAAAATGGTAGATTTAATTAATGGCATCTTGCTGATATATCCCATTGATTTTAATTAGAAGGGAATGAAACCACCAGTTCTTTTCCTCCTAAAATATAGTATTTAACTTATAAATTAATTGATAAGGCAGGTAAAAACTAGACAAACATATATCATAGATATCTATAATTTATGTGGTAAATATGGTGACAAACTGGGAAACAAATTTAAGAATCATATGGAGAAAAGCAGGGCAGGAATTGGGATCAAAAAGATAATGAATCAAGAGGGCCTAAGATTTTATTAATGAACCAAGCATGGATGACCTGAAAGTGAAGTCACTCAGTCGTGTCCGACTCTTTGTGACCCTGTGGACTGTAGACTACCAAGCTCCTCTGTCCATGGGATTCTCCAGGCAAGAATACTGGAGTGGGTTGCCATTTCCTTCTCCAGGGGATCTTCCCGACCCAGGGATCGAACCCGGGTTTCCTGCATTGGAGGCAGATGCTTTAACCTCTGAACCACCAGGGAAGTCCAATGACCTGAAGGTGGTCTTTTTAGCTACCGATATTGTGGCAAACCTTGTCTTGGACTAAATGAACCATAAGACATCAGAAGAGTGGTTTCAGACTGTGGCTGAATATAACATGGAGAGAAAACATTGAAAGATACTCTCAGTCTCTTATTCTGATTAATGACTTCATGTACCATAACTAACAAGTGACAAGACACAAGCAGAAGTGTGAGATTTGGAGAATTGCCCCAGGAGCATCATTATGTATAGCAACACTGAACTATCAGAAAAGGACTGGAAACAGAGGAAGAACAATGGCAGGGGAAGAAGTGGGAAGCCTAAGAACATCTTGAAAATCTGAGTGAACTGAAGATGACAGGCGTCTTCAAACATGAACAAAATAACTAATACAAGAATTAAATCTTTAGCTCATACCTTATTTCTCTCCTAATTCAGTTGTTACTGTTCCATTGTCTTCTGGAATTTAACTTTGTAGAGGAGAAGTCTGAGGTCACTTTCATGTTCTTTTGAAGGTACATAAACTGGAATTATGTGGAATTTATTGGAATAAAAATGGAATTACAATTCCCAGAAACTGCTCTCCTGCACTGGTTCTGTGCCACAAGAGAATAACTGGAAGTAAAGCAGCAGCCATTCTCCTATGAAGGTTCATGTAAGGCACCACAAGTGCTGCCAGCCACACTGATGGTTGCTACCTCACTTCATTATTGTAGGGCAGCAGTAAAGGCTGTGGCATCTCAAGTTCCCAGGAGATTTCCTCCATCAGTTTCTCCGAGTCCTAAGCCAGTGGGTAGCTCCATCATAAGACATCAACTTCTGCAAGTCACCCACATTGTTGAGGTTGGAGGTTGTGAGAGGTAGATGTGCATTCCAGTTGGTCCTTGCTGCCTTCCTTATCTCACACCCAGCTTATGTTCCTGACCAATGCCCCTGCTGACCCATAGCACCATCAGGGCCAACACTGGATTCAGAAGCAGCAGTCTTCTTACTTCTTGAGCAACTCCACAAGTGCATAATGTCTTAACCCTATAAAAAATTCCCTACTTCAGTAACATTCATACAGCTGTTTTTTTTAACTGAACCCTTTAGAAGGAGTAACTTGTTTCTTTCTAGCTGGATGTTTGTCAGGTTTTTATTTTTATACTTTTACGATTAAAAACATTTTCAAGCACATAACTTGGAGTGGGAGTGTATGTGTTTGTTAATTCATTGATTCTGCCTCAGAATTTTTTCTTTTACTCTGCACTAATTTGTTTTGAGGATTGTTCATTTACACTTAAGAAAGTAGTTTTTGATTATCTCTTTTATTATTAATATCAATAATAATATTCACTCTTTATTGAATTTACTACCTACTAGGAGTTAAACCCAGAGAACGCAATGGCACTCCACTCCAGTACTCTTGCCTGGAAAATCCCATGGACGGAGGAGCTTGGTGGGCTGCAGTCCATGGGGTTGAAGAGTCGGACACAACTGAGCGACTTCACTTTCACTTTTCACTTTCATGCATTGGAGAAGGAAATGGCAACCCACTCCAGTGTTCTTGCCTGGAGAATCCCAGGGACGGCGGAGCCTGGTGGGCTGCCGTCTGTGGGGTCGCACAGAGTCAGACACGACTGAAGTGACTTAGCAGTAGCAGCACGAGTTAAACCCTTTAGAAGCATTATATTCTTGTTCTCACTTCAATAACCCTGTGAGACATTAAATAGATATCTCCCAATGAGCATATTAAATATTATATTGGATTTCCCTATGTTATAGAGTTTGAAAAAATAGAGAAGATGTTGGCAATTTTTTGGTTGGTTTGTTGACTTGCTTACTCATCTTTAGAACAAGTCCTGATTTACCTAAAACTAGTTTGCCAATATGCAAGTGTGTGGATTGTGGTGCATCTTATTCCCTGCCCTTCTCACATCTATATACTCCTTCCTCATGTCTACATCTGAGGGCTGGGTTGATGGCCACATTTCCTAGTCCAATGTTCAGTGCCTAGGCTTCTATCTAAAAGAGCCAGCCTTCCCACCTTTCTTCTAAGACACCTGGAATAGATTCAGACATAAAAATAGATACTAATGGATATGTCCAGCGTTCACAACTCTCTCTATATGCCCATCCCCTCTGCCTGTGGCATTTTTTTCTTGTGGGGATTATACCAGCACCTGGTATACACTACTTCTTGCCTAACTATATTCTAGGGATTGTAGTTTCTGTCTGCACATTGAGAGAGAGAGGTGATCATGAGAAAGAAGAGGGGGACAGCAACATTTTGGTTTTCTACAAAAGCATCACTCATCTCTAGAGAGAAGGCTGCTAGTTTTCTGGCTGGTTTGTCCTTACATTTTTCAAAATGGGCTGAATGTACGGGTGGGTAGTCTTTGTTTCTGCAGGCAAAGAATTGGTAGCTGTTGATTGCATTTTAAAATTCCATTGTATTGGCCTTTTAGCTAGTAAAAATCTGCAGGTTTTGATAGTTTAAAAAACAGCTATCTTTCTAACTATCTAGAATCTGTCTATCAATCTATCATCCATCTCTATCATTTTATTCATGGGGAAAATTTTAATTAGCTTTGCTAGCTGTACATAGTGTTAAACTGGGAGATAGTTCCCCTCACCACATCTATAATCTCCCTTTTAGTGATGTTTCTATTATCCTAAGGTTACAGGAATTTGGGGCAGACTGTACTTGTTGGAGGAAGGCCTAGCAACTCTCATTGATTAAAGATGATCACACATTTCAAAGTAATTAAGAAGAATGCTGCTGCTGCTAAGTCACTTCAGTCGAATTCTAAGGAAAGATTAACACCAAATAGATTCTTTCCTCAAATTCTGTGAAGGAACACTGCAGAGAGGAGGAATCTGGAACCAAAGCATGATCAGCTCACAGATATACTTTGTGACAATCAAAATCTCTTATACATTTATTTATGGCTGAAGCACAATGTTCACATTTTTTTTATTCATGGGATATTTCTGAATATCTCTCCCATACATGAAGGTTTTCCATGGTTGATTTATCATAAATACTAAACTGGAGTTTCATTTTACAGACACTTCCTGCTGTTGGCTTTGCTACAATTTGCATTAAGTCAACACAAGCTGTAATAAGCCAACACATCATTTCAATTTAAATATAGCAGTAGGTTGCAGTCTTCTAAAAAAAAAGTCTTGAGTGCCCTTCAGTGTTTTTTATATATTTATTTATTAATATGGTAGGTCCTTGACTTTTCAAGAGTAAAATCAAAGAGAAGCTGAGAAATGTATCAAGTGGATTGCTTTCTTATGTTAGTGTCATACTCCACAGTGCTGTGTCAGGCATGCGGAGTATACTGTTCTTGAACAGAACTTTAAAACAGTCATCCTACAGTTAAGCTTCAATATTTGATTTAGAATTTACCTATTATAAATCTTGTTTAACATTTCCTAATATTAAAGATACAAGTTTTAAAATATATACTCTCAGAGTATATGGTCAATATTTTGTATGAGCACACATTAAGAATAAGGAAGATGGATGCCACAGTTTTCCCTTTTTAAGCACTTAATTTAGAATCTAACCTCAGATTTATTTATTGGTTGTCCAATAGCTTCTGCAAAAAGATTTTTAAATTCAGGGTCTAAATCTTTGTCACTGACCATTGAGAGGCTTTAGCGTAAAAGTAAACATAGATGAGGCTCTGAGAAGAATAATGTTGCCACTTCTTTATGCAGCTGAGTTTTCTAAATTAAGTTCATTGCATGGATAATTTCCTATAACCACAGGGGGCAGAGCTGGCTGGTTGACTGTGAGAAAATTAATGAGCAGAGAAGCCTGAAAAAAGAGGGAAAGAGTGAAGTAAACTCTTGCCTAATGTAAAGGAAATACACTGATGTCCAGATGAAGAGAAGTGATCAGAAGTTTACTCAGTCAGGACTAAATAATTGATCTGCAGAAAATGCATTGACAGTCAGTAAGAAATCCAGACTTTCAGCTTTGTCGGGCTTTGAGTTGGTGACTAAAACAGTGTTGACTGTTGTTTTGCTTGAATGAGGACTACTTTTCTAGGACTGCTAATGGTGGTTCAATTTCAATCTAAAGCATTTCTATTGAGCTTTTGAATCATTGAGCAGGAATGATGAGGGATGAGCCTATGATCAAGTGTGAGGTTATTAGTTAAGTTAGTGCTGGGTAAGGTCTTATTTGACCAGGAAATTCAACACACAGGAAGGTCCTTCATTATGACACAGGACTTTTGTCAGAAAACAAAAAAACTGCTAGATGGGGAAGACATGGAAAACAGCACTGTTCAAATCCAAGAAGTTGGTGAAACTTACTCAGGAACAGTTATAAAGGGTAGAAATATTTCTCTCTGTAATGAAAAGCAAAATTTCTACTTCAGCATATTATCATGGGGTATAAAATTGCGTTTTCTCTGGGAAAAGATCTGAAGTTGTACCACAGTAATTGAAAAATCTGTCTGGAAGCAATACATTGATTTTTGGCATGCATCTTTTTAAACTGGGAGATTTGAAAATGCATAAACAGATTCCTAGTGTTTCCTTCCTACACAGGGGTAGCACCAGTCTAAAATGAAGCAGGATATTGGATGGGTGCCGGCTCAAGGGGCTGGGATACGCAGTAGGGAGGGGGAACGTATGAATGCAAAGCATGGCTGCAGCATAACTGCTTTTGTAGCTTTGTACAAAGAGAAAAATACATACTAAATTGAACTATTTAACCAACACTTATTTCTACACTGCAGAGTTGAACTATTGCTTGGTTTATTCATGCATTCTTACACGAAACATGATAAAAACACAATGAACAATTGCTAAAGAATAAAGACACATTGCTTGTGAACTTCTGCCCCCTCTCCCAATCCCTTGCAGTGGCTCTCTCCTCTGCTCGTTCACAGTATCATAAATCAGAAACAATAAATACCATTATTTCTTTGATCACACATTAGCTGATGGATATTCTATTGTATGTAAATAGGCCACCATGGAGACACTAGTTACTTTGCTGCCAGCACTTTTTCAGAGATGCTGGTGAGGGTACAGAGTGCTTTGTTCTGTTTGGACAGAGGAGGAGGAGCAAAAGCTGAAGTGTGAAGACAAAGGTGAAGGCAGGCATTACCCTAAGCAGCTCAGTACAAGCAACTTTGCTGCTGTAATAGATGATTATGTGTCAATGCACATTAATATTTTATGTGCATCATCATATTATCCTTTATGCGCACTTTCACAATATTGTGAAGCAGCAAGGCTGCTTTAGACAAGGATTTCTACAGCTAAGTGCAGTGGTTTTTACTTGGTGAAATTTGCACACATCCTGTCCTTCCAACGTCAAAAGGGATGCTTCTGTTTATATTGAATAAACAGGCAGGGGCTGGGTCCAGCCTTCTTTTAAAACACGGTATTATCTTGAGTGCATAAACAAAGACTGACAAAATAGTTCTTAAATGGTACACTGATGCATTTTGTATTCTGCGCCTTGGAAACAAAGACTTAGCTTCTGTCATTATAAAAGCCCCTTGAAACAGATCTGGAAGTAAAAGCTTATGCATTGTGGGGAGAGACCAATGAAGAAAACTGAAGAAAATGCTTAGATCTACAAAGGCTTCTGCTCATTTTTATTTTCTTTTTCTGAATATTGAATACAAGCTCTGGGAAGCTTTATTTGCTCACACAATGCCTGACCACATGTGCGGAACCATTAAAAGGGCGTAGCTCCCCTGCCATTTTGATGCGGCCCAAAATAAAAATGTAAATGCTAATCTCCAGATATGTTCCAGCTGTCCTTTGTATCATTAATTCTCTTCTCAAGTACAATAATTCAGGACAATAACCTAAATAATATTTTTTTAGCAGTCAGAAAGAACCTCTAAAAGTGGACACTTAATGACAAAGGGGGTAAAAAGAGAAATAACAGTTTGTGGAAACATAAAAATCTGAAATCATAAGGGCAGTCAGTCATAAGACCTGGCAACACTTGAGGAAAAAATGAAGCTCAATTTCTTATAATGACTGTTTCTCACAAAGACCACTCTCCAGAATAGAAATCAACTTCTATCGCATCATTTATTCATTCATCCATTCACTCATTCCATAAGCATATTTTCGGTGCTTGCTAAATGTTGCATATTACGTGAGACAAAAGAGTGCCAGAATTGCCAGAATATATATCAGAGAGAAACCTTGTCCTTAAGGAAGTTACAGTCAGGTACAATGGTACCTAAGATAATATGCACATAAGTAACTGCAGCATGGCTTTCCTGGTGACTCAGATGGTGAAGAATACGCCTGCAATGCAGGAGATGCAGGCTTGATCCCTGGGTCAGGAAGATCCCCTGGAGAAGGGAATGGCAACCCACTCCAGTATTCTTGCCTGGAAAATTCCATGGATAGACGAACATGGCAGGCTACAGACCATGATGTCACAAAGAGTCAGACATGACTAAGCAACTAACACTTTCACTTTCAACTATAGAATAAAGGGAGAAATCAAGAGAAAAATGATCCTGGATGAAGTAGGAAGCATCGAACATGACCCTTAATGACCCCTGCCTCCTGATATTCATGCTCTTGAGTATGGGCTGGACCCAGCAACTCTCTTCTAATACAGCAAAAGTGAAGGGCAGGGCGGGTTTCATGGGCATGTGACATGTTCACATAGGTGCCTGCATTTGGTTTAATGTTCTGTTGTCATCAACCCGAAATTTTATCTTTGAATTCCATAAGTGGAATCCAGTGACAATGGAATGCGCACATGAGCAGAAGAGGTGGATTGAACATGTGTATCTGCCTTCTTTCTTGGCTACTCCATTCCTAGACAGGTGTTCTCCACAACACAGGATTCTGGCAGGCCTGCGATTCATAGTAGTTCATGAGCCTCAAAGCAAGGCAAAGAAGGTGGGCTACTTGCACAATTAAGGGGAGGCCCTGAGAGCCTGATGAGGTGGTCTTTCCTTTCAAACCAGGACTTGCTTGAGAGACAGGAAGAAACCATTGGCATCCTAAGAAACAAAAATGAACCAGGAACTCTATCATATATATATATATATATATATATATATATATATATATATATATATTTTCATGTTACTCTTCTGGATTAGCCAGTCTCTTGTGCTAAAAATTACGACTTAATAGGAAAGAGAAGAGACAACTCATAGTTCCTTTTCCTTTCAGTCTTGTCTTACTCGTTAGTACCCTGAAGGTAGAGAGGGTTGGTATAATGTGTGACCATCAAGAAATGAATTTAAAAAGTTGAGTTAGTTTTATGCAACAGTTTCTACTGTTCTGGAAAGAACAAAATTGATGAGCCTGTATGAACTACAAAGTACGATCATGTAATGATTCTGTATACAATTTAATGTAAGAACATTTGCACTTAAACCTGGCTTTGTACAATATAAAATTAACAGTAAAATTCATGCTAATAATTTTAAAAGTCGATCTTTCTCTATTCAGAATGACAGAGCAAATAAAAAATCACCATGACAACTAAAGAAAGGGACTAACAGAAAAAAGGAAAAAAAAAAAAAAACCTTTGAGGGAACTTTTTCCTGCTTTTTGAACTAGAGTCTTTACTTTTGTCTTGGGTCCCACAAATAGCAGGCCACAGTGATGGGCTGTCACTCCCAAGATTAGGTTGTAAACTGTTAGTCTGACACTTTGTGATCCCATGGACTGTAGTCTGCCAGTCTCCTCTGTCCATGGAATTCTCCAGGCAAGAATACTGGGGTGGGTTGCCATTCCCTTCTCCAGGGGATCTTCCTGACCCAGGGATCAAACTCAGTATCTGTAGGCAGATTCTTTACTGTCTGAGCCACAAAAGAAGCCAAGATTAGGTTGTATTGACAAAAATATTTTGACTGCAATCTCACAAGGACCTGTGTCTTGTCAGCAGCCACAGGAGTGAGGGTGAACATTGCTCTTCCCTAGTTGAGCCCTGAGATGACTTCAGCCTCAGCTGACATCCTGACTGCAGGCCTGGGAGGGACCCTAAGTCAGAAGCACATTGCTAAGCCACACCCAGATTCCCAACCAACACAAGCTACACACATATGTGCATGCTCGGCTGTGTCTGACTCTTTGCAACCCCATGGATTGCAAGCCACCAGGTTCCTCTGTCCATGGAATTTTCCAGGCAAGAATACTAGAGTGGGTTGCCATTTCCTACTCCAGGGGATCTTCCTAACCAGCGTAAAGCAAGAATATTTATTACTTCATAGGCTCAGTGGTAAAGAATCTTCCTGTCAAGGCAGAAAACACAGGCTTGATCTCTGAGTCGGGAAGATCCCCTGGAGTAGGAAATGGTAACTCATTCTAGTGTTCTTGCCTGGAATATTCCATGGACAGAGGAGCCTGGCAGGCTACAATCCATGGGGTTACAAAGAGTCAGATACAACTGAGCATACATGCATGTTACCTGGTAGATTTTAGAGTAGTTTGTTTTGCAGTAATAGAAAACTAATGTATTGGGATTCAGTAGAATAAAAGCTTACTTCTAAGGACTGAGGAAGATCATTTGACATGTCTTTTGGGATAAGCATTTAGTGATGGAGGACACAGCACTGCAGAGAAGAGTGTGCAATCTAGGCTAGGCCAATACTTCTCAAGCTTTTTGATCTCAAGAACCCTTTATAATCTTAAAAATATTGAGGACCTCAAAGAGATTTTATTTATGCAAATTATATCTGTCATAGTAAAAACTAAAACTGAGGTATTTAACATTTGTATTAAATTCATTTAACACATGCATTGCATATAGTTAACACATTTTTATAAAAATAAATATATTTTCTAAAAATAAATTTAGTGATAGGGATGGCAATGTGCACATTTTTGAAAATGCCTTCAACATTTGACTTAATAGAAAAATGTTAGATTCCAATGTGTTTCTGCTTTGAAACTGTTAGATAAATGAATCAAGTTGCTTCTGGAAAATTTCACTGTGTATTTGTGTGAGAATGAGAATATAAATAGACAATATCTTAATCCCTGGACCGCACATGGAGAACAACTGAGGTATGGAGATGGGAGAGTTCAGGGCACATATTGGCTACAGCATGCTGAACAAGGAAAATCTCAGGAAGGTAGATCTCACAAGGTTTGAATATCATACTCAGTAGCTTATTCAATAGAGGGTTTGGCAGAAATCAGTTGTCAATCCAAAAGCCATTGCTGCTCTTTCTTTGCTAAAGAATCCTTGATTCTATTCAGATGTTGGCAGTGTGTGTATTGAGCAGGTACATCATGATTAGCTTTCCTTTTTCCAGTGATTGTTGAAAGTGCAAACATGTGACATAGCCATGGCAATAAAAAGAAGTCTGCTGTTGCAGGTGGTCATGGCAGTGTGTAAGTTTTCACTGAGACAGAGACTTGCTCCTTTCTGACCCTAGAGGCTGTACTGAAAGAATATGATGCTATAATCACCCTGCTTCAGTGATTCAGCCAAGGAAATCTGAGAGAGCTGACTCAGAGCCTGGATACTGTTGAACCACTAAGTTGTTGAAGATTTTGGAACTGTGAGCTGATAAGCCCATTGACATCTATGGAGACTGAGTTGACTGCCATTGATTGGACTTTGAGGCACCAGCTAGGTGGTTATTAAAAAAGTCAGGTAAAGCTAATGTGGGTCTGAAATACACTGGTATTAACAGAAACAGAAAAGAATAGAATTAGGCATGAAAGAATTGTGGAGGTAAATTTTGGAGGTAAACTTTGTTGTGTATATGGGTATTGATGTGTGTGGCTGCAGGATGGAAAGGAAGTGATAGTTATGATGCAGTTAATTGCCTGCTTGGCTAATTAGAAAGACAGTGGTACCAGAAACACTGCAGATGTGATAGGTTTGGGAGGGAATATAATGGATTAAATCTGGACATACAGAGTGAAGGAGATACTTAAAATACATGGTACATGGTTGGTATTGAATAAATGTTTATTGTGATATAGGACAGAATTGATCTGATATCCATAGGGTTTGTTTCCTCATATCCTTCACACTTTCACTAAAATGTTGCTTTCTTAGGAAAGTCTGTTTTGATTACTCTATCTAAAACTAATATTCATGCTCCACTTCTTAACATTTATCCACAATGTCTTCATAAGTCCTATGTCACTTTTATGCTCTTTTTTAAAGCTGGGCACTTCTCTAATAAACTACATACATGTTTACCTGTTATGTTTTCCTAATAGAAAGTAAGCTCAATAATAGAACTTTTTATCTGTTTTGTTCACTTCTGTAACTCCAGAACCCAGATCAATACCTGATAGCTAGTGGATATTCAGAAAAATATGTATTAAAGGAGTGAATAAACACTCATAGCATGAGGTTCAGGGCTGCAAACATATTTGGCCATCGTATGCCTAAAGGTAGCAATCGAAGCCTCAGGATGAGATGAACGTATTGTAATCGAATTCTGAACTCACAAAGATAACACCAGATACTTATTAACAAGGGTCATCTTAAACATATTATATACATCTGAGCATTTAGCACATAAAAATTTTGTGGGTAGACAGTTATCTCTCCCGCTTTACAGGTAGACAAGACTCAGAGAAGTCAGGTAACTCAACTGGGGTTACAAATTAGTGAAGGGGCTGGTCCTTTAGGTAAAAGACTAGAATAAGCTCTTGTATAGAACTTTCAATAGAAATTTTACCTACCGGATGGAATTTTAAATTATTTTCAGTCATGGTATGTAATTTTCAAGCAAAATTATCCAAAGTTGTTCTTGCTTTCTGGCTTTGTAAAAAGTAGAGGTCATCCCCTTCTTATAATTTCAAGAAAAAATAATCCCTGATTTTAAAGTCAGAATATCATTCAGATAACTATCACCCAGGTAAACATCTCTTCTAGTGTCTGAATAAAGAAGGAGTAAAAAATGATCAAACAAACAAACAAACAAACAAAATTAACAGTTAAAAGCAAAATCAATTTGTCTGTTGAAAAGACAAGGCACTTTTGACCCCATTGGTTTTCTAGCTGGAACCATAGTGAAGTAACACGGGGGACCTTAAAAAGTGTATACCACTAGCAGGGTAGAGAATACTAGGATTTTCTTAAACTCAATGTGTTGGCTGTAAGCTAAAGTTACATGACTTCAAAGGTCAGTCAAGACATCTTTTCCCTTAATGGTTTTCACAAGAAAATGACCACACACTTATTTCATTTAAAACAGACTCAGCCTAAGGATGGTTTTCCTCTTTCTATGAAAAAGCAGGCTATTAGTGCAGATAAGGGCTCTTTTGGCTTTGTGATACATTTTTTCACATTTCGTTCATGGGCATAAGATGGAAAAACAAGATGAAACGATTCTTTTATTGGGCATTCAATTAAAAAATACCATGAGTATGCCATTAGTTTGCATAAATCCTAGAAATGTGTTTCAAGCAAATGTGTATTATGTTGAGGAAAAGACACAAGGGTATAACCTTGGGCAGACCATTTAACTTCTCTCTGCTTTACATTTACAAGCAGTAATATAAAGAGACAGGATTACATGATCTTCAAGGTCCTGTCCACATGGATTTGATTATGGGAGAGGCAGTTTACTGTAGCAGCAGGGAGCCTGGGCTCTGGAACCAGAATGCCTACGTTTAGACCCTGCCTCACTTCCCTTACTCATCACATGCTGTGGCATGGGCATGCTGTAACCCCTTAACCCTCAGCCTCCTTTATGGCAAAATGAGGACTGCAACCTTTGCAGAGCCCCTTTGAGTATTAAACATAACCATCATTGTAAACTATTTAGCATTGGGTTTAGTAAGGAATCAATAAACAGTATTGTGAACAAGTGATGTTTATATTGTAAACTGATTTTTTTTTTTTATCCTCTAACAATGACAAAAACTTTCCTAAGAATACAGGATGGTATGATTTTCCTTGGTTAAACTCTTTAACATATTTGCATTGTTTTAAAAATCTATTTAACATCTATACTATTATTCAAAGCATAAAAGAGTAAGTCAAAACATTAATTTCATTTATACTATCACAAACAATTGGCTTAATTATTTTCACTCCCTCCACCATCCCCCACCCCTCATTAACTGGAGTTAATGACACTATTATGATGTATCTTCCACGCACCCTCATATAACAGATGCCCAAGTGGCCCAGTGGTAAAGACTCCACCTGCCAATGTAGGGGACGCAAGAGACCCAAGTTCCATCCCTGTGCTGGGAAGATGCCCTGGAGTAGGGAACAGTAACACACTCCAGTATTCTTGGTTGGAAAATTCCATGGACAGAGGAGACTGGCAGGTTATAGTCCATGGGACTGCAAAGAGTCAAACATGACTGAGCACATACACACATGCAAACTTTCCTTAAATGGATGAGAGCATGGAGACTCAGGAAGCTTAAGGAACTTGCTGAAGACTGCACAGGAGAAAATGGCAGCACCAAAATTTCAGGCAGTCTGACTTCAGCATCTGAGCTCTTAATTAGATGGTTTGAGCACAAAAGCCCTTTGTTTGGGTTTGTTTCACACAATCTATGCTCTCTCAAGAGATCAAGCTGCCCCATTATATAAATCTATCCATCCATCCAAGCATTTCTTTGTCTATTAAAATATGATCAACAGGATTTGAACTCTTGGTCCATGGTTTATAAGTAAAGTAAGGATGATTTGTGACTTCAGTATAGTGTGATCATCATGCATCTGACTTAGGTACAATTCAGCAGCAAATTGAACATCTCTCCTGGTAGGCTCTTTTGTTAGGCAGTGATAATTCTCTTGTGAAATGAATTTGCTAACAGAATGAGTTTTATTAGCTTGTTCCGTTTCCTTCATTGAAAAGAAAAAAAAATTTTCTTTCCTATAAACATTTTGAGTTTTAAAAATAAATAAAAACTGATTAATGTTTCCTATTTAAAGTCCACAATGAATCTTAGAAGTCCATATAAAATATTAAAAACCCTATCTCAAATATAGTTTTAAGTATAATTTCTCAAATCTAAAATTAGGTCACTACAAGCAGTCAAAGATTAAGCTAAAAAAGATATTCATTTCCTTGCCCTTTCACCCTCTTCCTCATTCTTCTGTGGGAAAAGAAAAATTCACTAATATGCTGCACATTGTACATCGCATTTCCTTTTGCTGGTCTCTGTATTTGTAGGCCTCACATGGAAAATCAATTTCTGCTTTATTCTTGTAAGCTTGGTTTTATCTTCCTAAATATATCCTTGTTGTCAGAAACCAATCAAGCATTTTGTTCTCCCTGTTTATAAATCATTCTTCTTTATACTTTTGCTTCCAACTATCTCTGCTTCTTTTCTCTCCTTTGTTGTGGGTACTGGAGATCTGCAAGCACCACTCACTGTCCTCTTAACTTTTTGATCCTCAGGTAGGTCAGCCTAACTCACATTAGCTGTGAAGAGGAGGCAGGGAGAGTGATGCAGTCAGCACTGGGAGGAGCTGACCAGCCTCCCTGAAGGATATGGCCTCTCTAATTGTCACCTGGGTGGAGCATGGATGAGTACACCTGCAGTTGTGTCTCTGGGGCCATCCCACTGCAAGGCCTTTGAAGATAAGCATGTTGGAAACTTGGTCAATGCTTCGTCCTGGGTTTGAAACTGAAGTGAAGTCGCTCAGTCGTGTCTGACTCTTTGCGACCCCATGGATTGTAGCCTACCATGCTCCTCCCTCCATGGGATTCTCCACGCATGAGTACTGGAGTGGGTTGCCATTTCCTTCTCCAGGGGATCTTCCTGACCCAGGGATCGAACCTGAGTCTCCCGCATTCCAGGCAGACGCTTTAACCTCTGAGCCACCAGGGAAGCCCAGTCATGGGTTTAGTCCGTGCTATAACAAAAATACCACAGCAACAACAGAAATTTATTTCTCACAGTTCTAGAGGCTGGGAAGTCTCACATCAGGGCAGCAGTGGTATCTGGTAAGAGCCATTTTCTCATGGACAACTGTCTTTTTGCTATAATGTCACACAGCAGAGGACTTCCCAGGTGGCGAAGTGGTAAAGAATTTGCCTGCCAATGCAGGAGATACAAGAGATGCAGGTTTGATCCCTGGGTTGGGAAGATCCCCTGGAGGAGGGAATGGTAACCCACTCCCATCTTCTTGCCTGGAAAATTCCATGCACAGAGGAACCTGGCGGGCTATAGTCCATGGGGTCACAAAGAGTCAGACACGACTGAGCACACAGTGAAACAACAAACAAAAGAAGGGGCATGCTAGCTCTCTGGAGTCTCTTTGATTAGGATATTAATCCCATTCTTGACAACTCCACCCTTATGATCGAAACATTTCCAAAAACCTCCACTTGCTAACACCATCATCACCTTGGGGATTACATTTGAACATAAGAATTTTGCAGGGGGACACAAACATTTAGACCATAGCAGTCAGTTATCATTTGCCAACCTGTGTCTCTGACTTCTTTAACAACTCAAATTGCTCCACTGTTTCTTATCAAGAGCCTTTCTCACTCCAAATCTGTATTTTCTCACTGGTGTTGAATTCATTAATCAGGATAAGATTTTACACTGCAGCAACCAGCAACCTCTACATCTCAGTGGCTTAAAACAACAGAGATCTATTTCTTATTCATGCTAGGTGTCACCCAAGGACCCAGGATGATGAAGCAGGTGTCTACTTGAACAGTGCCGGTTACTGTGCCAGAAAGAGGAAAGAATGAACTGTGCAGAGTCTGGCCTTGGCAATCAGATATTCAGCCCCAGGTCAGGATCTTGAACTATATACATAAGCTTCCTCAACCTCAAGGGAGCCAAGAGTGGAATCTGTTACACAAACCTATTTCCCCTACTCTGGGGATAGGAAATCAAAAATGTTCGGTGAGCAGCAGGGCAATAATTTTATCTTTTAATTAAACAAACAGAAGATAGCAGTTCTTCAGTTTTTTTTTTTTTAGTTCTTTGTTCTATTTCGAGTTTATTGCCTCAATTAAAATATTGTGAAATCTATTTTCCATTACTTAGTCTGTACTTTCTTTCCAGTATCACATTATTTGCAGTAAATATTTTGCGTCCTTTTGCACAGCAGTCTAACTTTTTGATGCCCAGTGTCTATTCTCCTTCCTTAGCCCCAGATCCATTTTCTTTATTAGATTTCTCTGAACTCCTGCAGCTCTTTCTGTCTGTACCCCACAACTTAACCTTTAATTATTTGCCTACTGGGCTTTCCCACTTGGTTCTGCCTTTTGTCAGCTGAGTCAGAACATAACTTTCTCTCACCACCTCCCTCCCCTACTCCAAATCGACCCAGCCTCCCAACCTTGATTTCCAAAGTTCTTCCATTATTCTTTCCAGCACTCAGCCTCACAGTCTTCATTTCTTGCTCACTCTTTTGCTAATCTCTTGTGTCTCATAATTGTGCAGTTACCAAACTCTTCCCCATGCACCCATTATGCTCGTGTGAATCAAATGACATAGTGAAAGTGAGAAGTCTGTTGCAGGCACTACATATAAAAGAATACTGCTCTCTCTTTAACTATTTTTCATGCTTTCCTCCATTTATTTCTTCACCATTCATTTATGCATACACTTGTACTGGACCTAACTGCCTTTTCAGAAATGTGTTTGTTACTGAGGGAGCAACAAGTTAAATATAAGTCTCTAATCTCCAGGAGGTAACATTCTGGTTGGAGAAATCACGTATGCATATTTATAGGTAACTAGGTTCTGATATGATTGAAACAAGTGGAAATGCTCTAGGAGATGGAGAAGGGGGCAGTGATGATGTTCTGGAAAAGTCTGGGAGGGCTCCAGGAAGAAAAGTGGGGAGTGACTAAATCACATCACTTGCAGATTAAAACATCTGAAGGCTTCTCTACATACTTAGAATAAAACCAGGTGTCTTCTTTAGCGGTTACTAGAATCTTCATGATCAGGGCCCTTTTTAATTTCATCTAAGACTCTCTTATTTGGGGGGTGGAAGGGGGAGCTCTAGCCACAATAATCTTCTGTCAGTTCTTTCAGAGCATCAAGCCTGTTTGTGTTATTGTGTCTTTGGACCAGAGGTTCTCTTTGCTCAGAATTCTGTTTCTATAGGTCTTTGCATGACTGGATTTTTCCTTGCTATTTGACTCAAATGGCAATGCTCAGAGAGCCGCCATTCCCTAAATACTCAATCTTAAATAGCATCCCCCTTTCCTGGGACCCTGTTTTTCAGATATCTTGTATTTATTTGTAAAAGACTTACTATCTGAAAATATCTTGCTTGCTCACTTGTTTACTTCTATACCACCTATTCCCTTCACCCTACCCCCCTTAGGATGTCCATGTCTCCATCTTGGACCAGAGCCTACGCAGGATGTAAGCTCTTTACAAGAGTAGACCTGGTCTACGTTATACATTGTCTTATCAGGGCTGAGATAGAGTGTGACACATACATACTAAATAAACATGCACTGTTACCATACAGCTTCCTTGGCTCCAATCTCTCTCTCCTTTAGTGACAATCACCAAATTTCATTACCAGGCTCTTTCTCCTTAATGCTACTTTTACTGTATAATAAATATTCTGGCCAGAAGGATGTATGTGGAAGGAAGGAATGCCATTTCCAAGAGTGGTTGATAAAAACTCTTTCCTTCTTTTCTGTTTTTTATTAAGTAAGTGAATCTGACCCTAATGATTTAGGGAATGTCATGATATAGAAAGAGACATGGTTCCTAAAGGACTATGTGTAAGATTAAGAACACTTGCCTTGAACTGTGATGAGAGCAAGAAAGAAAGATGTGAGTCTATCATGTCTACAAAAATTTAGCACTTACATGTTTAACGTTTAGTTACTTATCCTAGCCAATATATTTGACAACTAAGACTTCCATCATTTTACTGTTGTTGTTCAGCCACTAAGTCATGTCTGACTCTTTGCGGCCCCATGGACTGCAGCACCAGGCTTTCCTGTCCTTCACTATCTCCTGGAGTTTGCTCAATCTCATGTCATTGAGTCGGTGATGCCATCCAACCATCTCATTCTGTTGCCTGCTTCTCCTCGTGCCCTCAATCTTTCCCAGCATCAGGATCTTTCTTAGCTCTTTAGCTACTATACACATTCTCAGTTATAAGCTATTCCTTTCATTAACTACCTTAATTCTACCTTAACATCTGCTGTCTACTATTAAGCAAAGAAAAGTACATGGACCTCTAAAATTTCTTAGAAAAACATGAGGTGGAGTTCAAGAATTGCCCTTACCTATTAATGTACTCTTAGCATGTTATTTACTTCCCCCAAACTTAGTTAGCTCCTTTGTTTAGATGGGATAAAATATAATTGACTACACTGTTGTGAAGAATGAAGTGAGATGGTGTACTTGACTTCTGTGCTAATTAAACGTCTTTCACATTTCTTCTTCTCTATACCTACAAAACTCCTATGAGTCTCGCAAGTTCTCCATCGTGTCCCAAGTTTTCTGGAGCACAAAAGAGATTAAGAGTATGGCCTCTGCGTTCAGATCTGACTTTGACCTTTAATAGATAAGTAAACTTAAACAAATTATTAACACCTTTATTACGTCCTATTTAAAGCTGGAATAGTCCTAGTACCTAATTTCAGTGTTACAGCGAAGGTTAAATGAGTTAAGAGTGCAGAGCCTGTAGAGGAGTGCAGGGCACAGAGTAAGTGCTCACTAGTGCATAGTGGTTATTTTATAATTATTCTCTCAAACCTTTTAAATCTAACTATCCCGCTCATGCTGACATGGCCTTTCTTTGTACCTAAGATACTTGTGTCCAGTAGATTATTTCCTCTTAAAAAGAAGGTCTTCTTGATTAGCAATTTTTCAGACTCTGAAAGTGAAAGTCACTCAGTCATGTCAGACTCTGTGACCCCATGGACTATACAGTCCATGGAATTCTCCAGGTCAGAATACTGGAATGGGTAGCCTTTCCCTTCTCCAGGGATCTTCCCAACCCAGAAACTGAATCCAGGTCCCTAGCACTGCAGAAGGATTCTTTACCAACTGAGCTACCAAGGAAGCTCAAGAATACTAGAGTGGGTAGCCTTTCCCTTCTCCAGGGAATCTTCCTGACCCAGGAATCGAACTGGGGTCTCCTGCATTGCAGGCAAATTCTTTACCAGCTGAGCTACCAGGGAAGCCCTTCTTAATATTCACAGTGCTCCAAATCAACCCTCCCAGCCAATGTTAGGCAACACAAATAGAATTAAACTAAATTCCATTAAAAAATGCAAGTTTACTGCACTGGTGCACTGGAGTTTATTACCATGTGCTGCTTCATCCAAAGTGCAAAGATTTTTCTCCCTCTAATATAACACCCAGTACAAGATAGTAATTTGAAGCTATACTTAAGTTTGAGAATAACAAAAACTGGGGAAAAAAGATGCAATCTATGAATAAGTGGGTTAAAATTCCCAGAAGCTTGTTATACTAATAAAGGACTATAAATCCCCCTTCTGTGGATGTAAAAAATATATAGCCATTAGGACTCTGGGTTTGATCCCTGGTTCAAACACAGAACTAAGATCCCACAAACCACAAAATGTCTGTATGTATGTGCTGTGCTTAGTCGTTCAGTTGTGTCTGACTCCTCGACCCCATGGACTGTAGCCCGCCAGCCTCCTCTGTTCATGGGGATTCTCCAGGCAAGAATACTGGGGTGAATTGCCATGCCCTCCTCCAGGGGATCTTCTCAACCCAGGGACTGAACCCAGGTCTCCCACATTGTGGGCAGATTCTTTACTATCTGAGCAACCAGGGAAGCCTGTCTGTATGTATATGGTCAAATATATCTAGCAAACTGTTGGTTATACATTAATTATCTGACTAAAAGTAGAAATAACAGAATTGATTATAAGCCACTGTATCTTTAAGTCCATTTTATATTATTAACTCATAATCATAATTATTAGGCTCTATATTATGATATATTGCTATTGTTTTGCATATTTTATATTTGCTTCTCATTTCTACTTTTTAGTTAACTAATTATGACCAAAGCAAGAATATGTCATAAAAATCTGATCAATGTTTTCCCACTTTGCACAAACTTGTATAACAACCACATCTTTTACCCTTAATTAATAGTAAAAAAAAATCTGTAGAAAAAACAATATAAGGAAATGATACTTATCATCACAAACAAAGCCATCTAATTTCCAATTTGTTCATAAATGGCTTAGAGAAAATGAGAGAACAGTTTAAGAAACACTTTTCTAGGACTAACTTAGGACCTGGCACTCTTCCTTACTCAGATGCTTGAACAAGTTATTTCTCTCTTAGCAACTGCTTAGTTTTGCTTTCTGTATATGAGACTCATATGAAATATTTTGGGATATCTGCTTAGTCTCTGGCTGAGATAATAATAATTAAGAGAAAAAGACTAACAAATATGTTGGCCATCTATACATCTTGCTTTAATCCTGCACTGAATCAGATACCTTAATAATGACACATCTGGATATCATTATTTAGGTCTTACAGAGAATAACTCATACAGACGTAATCTCACAACTTCAGAATTTATCATTAATATATTACATTAAGATCCAATAAGTAATTCTGCATATTTATAAAGGAGTTATCAAGGATGTTGCATTTTATTTCATTCAAAATATTAAAGTTATACAGTATAAATTTTTATGGAGTTTAGAACTTGTTAAAGTATCTCTTGATGAATGAGCTGTCTTTTCTAATTACACCATAAGAGTTATTCCTTTCCTTCCTTACCTTGAATTAAGGATATTCGGAAATATAGTTTTTGATTAATTGTAACAGCTTCTCTTAGTTTGATTTGTCTTTATAATTATTTTTCTATCCTACTTTTCTTTTTCCTTCTCCACATTGTTTATTATTAAATTTGTCAATTATTTTCCATATTTAAAATAACTTCATTGTATTTTTACCTTTTAATGTCACCGATTCATATCTTTTGAAGAGCCTCCTATTTTCTTTGCTTTCTAAAGAGATGATTAGTCAATATGAAAATCTTATTTCTGTTGATTTCTGCATGAAGGTTAAAATACAGAGTTGTAAATGCTACCTTTTGCACACAATAGACCATCTTATCTAACTTAAAACTGATGGTGAAAATTTTAGGTCAAAACATAAGAAGGAACAATGCCACTGGGGCCACTGGGGATACTTGTCTACATAGCTTACAGTAATTCTGTTCCTATCTTAGATGATGTTTGAATTCAAAAGAACATTCAAAAGGACATTATCTATATCAACACCCTCATTTCCCATATTTTACCTATGAGAAATGGATTTTGTTCTAGTATAAGGATAAACATATACACCAATGGAATAAAATGAGAGCTCAAAAATCAACCTCACCTACAGGATCAGTTGATTTTCTACAAGGGTGCCAAGAGAATTCAATAGAGAAAGGATAGTCTTTTCAATAAATGGAGTTGGAATAACTGATAATCTACATGTAAGAAATTATTCTTGAGCCCTTCCTCTTCCTATACAAAAAAATTAACTCAAAATGAATCAGAGATCTAAATGTAAGAGCCAAAACTGTAAATCCCTTAAGAGAAAATATAGGAGTAAATCTTTGTGACCTTGGGTTAAGCAAAGTCTTCCTAGTTGTGACACAAAAGCAAGTGATAAAAGACAAACTGAAATTCATCAAAAGTGAAAACATTTGTATTTTGAATGATATCAACAAAAAAGTGAAAAGACAACTCCACAGAACGGAGTTGCATATCTTGCAGATTTAGGAAAAATCTTATACCTAAAAATTTTTTAAAAATCTTATAACTCAATGGTAAATACTTCAATTAAAAAATGAGTAAAAATAAGAGATGTGTATCCAAAGAAGACACACACATGATCATCAAGCACACGAAAAGAGATTCAACATCTGTAGCAATGGAGAAAATGCTAATCAAAACCACTACCAGATACCACTTTATACCCACTTGGATTGTATTATTCTAAAAGATGGTAATAATAAGTGTTGACAAGGATGTGGAGAAATATGGATTTTCATATGTTGCTCATATAAATACATAAATATACATACCAAATATAATTGGTGCAGCTACTTTGGAAAACTGTCTGGCAGTGTCTCAAAAAATTATTCATGAGGTTACCATTTGACCCAGCAATTCTACTCTTAGGTATAAACCCAAGAGAAATAAAAACATATGTCCAAACTAAAACTTTCACATACACATATGAACACAAAAATCTGTATACAAATGTTCATAACAGCATTATTCATCAGAACCCAAAATTAGAAGCAAACCAAATGTTCATCAACTGATAAAGAAACAAAATGTGGTATATCCACACAAAGAAATATTTTTTTATCAATCAAAAAAATCAAATACTGATACATGATACAATACAGATGAAACTTCAAAATGTTTCACATTTTGGAAAGGACCAAAGGACCAAAGGACCAAAGGACCAAGGACCGCCTATTGAATGAGCTTATTTACATGACATGTTATGATAGGGAAATCTATATAGACATAAAGTAGATTAGTTGTTGCCTTAGGATGGAGGAGAGAATTTGGGGAGAAAATGGAGAGAGGCTGTTACTGTACACAAGCTTCTTTTTTTAAGTGATGAAAATATTACAAAATTGTTTGTGTTGATGGTTGCACAACTTGGTGAATATACTAAAAACAATTGAATTGTATACTTTAAATGGATGAGTTTTATGTGAATTGTATTACAATATGACTATAGAACTATCTTTCTACTTATCATCTCATTTTCTATGTTATAAAATCTGTCTATAGAAAAAAAAAAAACAAAACAACAACAACAGGTCAAGGGAAATGACACGATTTTATCCAAGATAGGATCTCACTTCTCTGAACCCAGTGGTCTTTCCATTCTGTTACACCAAATTTTTTCTCTCTTTTTAAACTCTCTCTTAGGTAGCTTTGATGAGATAATGGTATAAATCACTCAAACCGTTCTCTTTACTACATGTTTGTTACCCTTAACCTTTCAGGGGTTTCATGTATTTATCTGTCAAAGGAAGATAACATTACCAGCAGTAACTACATCACAGAGATTTCAGAAAGTCATACGGAAGGAGAAAGTAGTCTGAAAAGTGTTAGGTTTTAATATGTTAGAAGGTTTTATTTTTTCTCTGGCTATCACTTCATGCCATGTGCATCTCAAAAGGGAAATACGTTCTCCAACAAAAGTGCATAAAGACAATTGCTAAAGGACTTAACGAATTCAGTATAAAATACACCATAACATATTCCCCTAAGCACATAATAATACACAAAAGTGTCAGATACTGATATATTGATCAATACAGGACTTCTTTTTATTTATTTTTAACCTTAAGTCTTTTGTTGAGTATGAGGGCTATCCATTTCTTCTAAGGGACCCAGATAATCACGATGGTGTGATCACTCACCTAGACCCAGACATTCTGGAATGCGAAGTCAAGTAGGCCTCAGAAAGCATCATTATGAACAAAGCTAGTGGAGCTGATGGAATTCCAGTTGAGCTATTTCAAATCCTAAAAGATGATGCTGTCAAAGTGCTATACTCAATATGCCAACAAATTTGGAAAACTCAGCAGTGGCCACAGGACTGGAAAAGGTCTGTTTTCATTCCAATCCCAAAGAAGGGCAATGCTGAAGAATGTTCAAACTACCACACAGTTGCACTCATCTCACACGCTAGCAAAATAATGCTCAAAATTCTCCAAGCCAGGCTTCAATAGTATGTGAACCATGAACTTTCAGATGCTCAAGCTGGATTTAGAAAGGCAGAGGAATCAGAGATCAAACTGCCAACACTTGTTGGATGATCAAAAAAGCAAGAGAATTCCAGAAAAATATCTACTTCTGTTTTATTGACTATGCCAAAGTCTTTGACTGTATGGATCACAATAAACTGTGGAAAATTCTGGAAGAGACAGGAAAACCAGACCACCTTACCTGCCTCCTAAGAAATCAGTATGCAAGTCAAGAAGCAACAGTTAGAACTGGACATGGAACAACAGACTGGTTCCAAATTGGAAAAGGAGAATGTCAAGGCTGTAAATTGTCACCCTGCTTATTTAACTTATACGCAGAGTGAAAGAAAGTGAAAGTGAAAGTGAAGTTGCTCAGTCATGCACGACTCTTTGCGACCCCGTGGACTGTAGCCCACCAGGCTCCTCTGTCCATAGGATTCTCTAGGCAGGAATTCTGGAGTGGGTTGCCATTTCCTTCTCCAGGAGATCTTCCCAACCCAAGGATTGAACCCAGGTCTCCCGCATTGCAGGCAGACTCATTAACCTCTGAGCCATCAGGGAAGCCGAGTATGCAGACTACATCATGCGAAATGCTGGGCTGGAAGAAGCACAAGCTGGAATCAGGATTGCTGGGAGAAATATCAATAACCTCAAATATGCAGATGACACCACTCTTATGATAGAAAGTGAAGAAGAACTAAAGAACCTCTTGATGAAAGTGAAAGAGGAGAGTGAAAAAGCTGGCTTAAAAGTCAACATTCAGAAAACTAAGATCATGGCATTGGGTCCCATCATTTCATGTCAAATAGATGGGGAAACAGTGGAAACAGTGAGAGACTTTATTTTGGGGGGCTCCAAAATCACTGTAGATGGTGACTGCAGCCATGAAATTAAAAGACGCTTGCTCCTTTGAAGAAAAGCTATGACAAACCAAGACAGCATATTAAAAACAGAGACATTACTTTGCCAACAAAAGTTCGTCTAGTCAAAGCTTTGGTTTTTCCAGTAGTCATGTATGGATGTGAGAGCTGGACTATAAAGAAATCTGAGTGCTGAAGAACTGATGCTTTTGAACTGCAGTGTTGGATAAGACTCTTGAGAGTCCCTTGGACTGCAAGGAGATCCAACCAGTCCATCCTAAAGGAAATCAGTCCTGAATATTCATTAGAAGTTCTGATGCTGAAGCTGAAACTCCAATACTTTAGCCATCTGATGCGAAGAACTGACTCATTTGAAAAGACCCTGATGCTGGGAAAGATTGAAGGCAGGGGGAGAAGGGTATGACAGAGGCTGAGATGGTTGGATGGCATCACTGACTCGATGGGCATTGAGTGTGAGTAAGCTCCATGAGTTGGTGATGGACAGGGAAACCTGCCACGATATAGTCCATGGGGTTACAAGGAGTCAACTACCGAGCGACTGAAGTGATCCCCTAAGTCTGACCATCCCATGTCACTGCAGTGCAAATAGCTCTGCTGTATTTTCTTTTCCCCAAATTGACAAATCTTTTTAGAGAAGGAAAAACATGTCTAGTTAAGATTAAACTGCATCAATCATATGTATTATTTTTGTATAATTGATCATTTGATATTATATTTGAATGTCTTAAAGTATCATGTTTATGTAGATATCTATGTTTAAAGAGAAATACATCACTAATTTCTGCTAATGTGAAGATAATATTTTATTTCTTGCTTCCCCCTCAACTGTTGCACACATCTTCCTGATAAACATCTTTTAATATCTCCTGATTATAGGCAGTTATGACTAGTTGGGACCTAGCATTACTTTTATTACCTTGGATAATACAATTTTGATTGGAGAAAGTTCATTTTAGGATGAGCTCAGAGAACAGGGTAAACTATTATGTCAAAAACTTTGAAAAGACTGCAATGAACACAAAAGAGCTATGGTAGACGATCACCCATTCCAAGTGAATAGTCATGGTTTCTTATGTTTCATTCATAGCTTAGTGGTGAAGAGATGAATGGACCCACTCTTGATTAAGTTTACTTTGCACAGGGGTGGGGAACGGGAAGCTAGAAAAACCAGATATTTGTTTCCTTTATTTTCTTCTGTATACTATAATAAACATTTAGTTCTTCAGCATTATTGATTTTTGGATTGGATGTTGCATATAGTGGATATAATTGGATGTTGTAAAATTAAAATTTTACAATTTGTTCAATCACTTATTCGATATTACATATTGTGTTTGTGAGGGAATGTTTCTGGGGCAGAATGATGTGGGCTGCCAAGGACTGCTTGCTGATTTGTTGTTTAGATGAACCAACACATACAATATATTACTATTTGGAAGTAAAACACTGAAGACAAGCAAGAGTGTCTACCCAATTTAAAACACCTGTGGGAAGACAGTTTCTCAGTAAATAATGCTTATACCTCAGAAAGTTATTTGTTATGAATGCTCTGGATACAGACAAAGGAAATGTTTTCAGCACACATACTGTCTAGCCTTCTGGAGCTAACCAAGAAAGATGTTTAAGGTAGGCTTACAGGGGACTTAGGTTTTGGTAAATTTTTAGATCATAAGTGTTAGGACATTGCCTCAAATCCACTTGTGTTGAGAAATGAAAAAAATTTTGAAAGAATAATTAGAATTTGGGCCACAGAAATTATGTTCTAATTGAAATACATTATTCATAAATTCATTTAGCATTCGTAAAAATCTCCAAACACAGCCTTAGGGTTAAGTAAAATTTTCAAGAGAGAGGCTTAGTTGATCTATAAAATATGATAAGGCTCATCAAAAATACATACACACACGTGTGCAGATACACATACACCCAGACATGGGGGAAACAGACCTCTAAATTTTACAGTAGTTATCTTGGAATAGTGGAATGGCATTGTAATATTTCTAGGCTTTTGACATTTCTATGATAAACATGTACAACTTTTACAATCAGAAAAAGCCACAGCAAATTCCATTTTTATGTAATCATCAAAACATATATTAGATTGGGAAATAAGCTTGGAATTATATTTGTAAGTGCTAAATAAAAAGATATAGCAGAACATTGCCACTTAGATAGGGATTAAGGCTTACTGGCATATGGGCCATATTTACTTGCCATTTAATTTGGTGATTCTTCCTTCTTTTTTATATCTCATAATTTCTATTCTTGTAGTGAGAATATGAATGTGTAATAAACCTTCTTTTCCATTTGGGAAGGCACATGTAGCCTATCAACTATTCCAAAAACACTAAGGAATGAAGTCTTACCTTTCTTAATGAATGGCTTACTGAGCAGTGAGTGCCCTTGCTGTTCTGGGTTCCTCAATGTACAGCCCTTTTGTACAGCCCTTGGAAATATTGCTAGTAGTGGCCCCAGCATTAAAGGAAGGAGGAGTGAGCAAAACCATCAAGAAAAAGAAACGCAAAAAAGGCAAAATGGATATCTGAAAAGAAGAGAAGTGAAAGGCAAGGGAGAAAAGGAAAGATATTCCCATCTGAATGCAGAGTTCCAAAGAACAGCATGGAGAGATAAGAAAGCTTTTCTAAGTAAACAATGCAAAGAAATAGAGGAAAACAATAGAATGGGAAAAACTAGAGATCTCTTCAAGAAAATTAGAGATACCAAGGGAATATTTCATGAAAAGATAGGCATAGTAAAGGACAGAAATGGTATGGACTTAACAGAAGCAGAAGATACTTAGAAGAGGTGGCAAGAATACACAGAAGAACTATACAGAAAAGATCTTAATAATCTGGACAACCATGGAAAGGTTATAACCATAACCTCTGGAAAGTGTGATCACTCACCAGAGTCAGACATCTTGGAGTGCGAGGTCAAGTGGGCTTTAGGAAGCCTCACTACAAACAAAGCTAGTGGAGATGATGAAATTCCAGTTGAGCTATTTCAAATCCTAAAAGATGATGCTGTCAAAGTGTTGCACTCAATATGCCAGCAAATTTGGAAAACTCATTGGTGGCCACAGGACTGGAAAAAGTCTGTTTTCATTCCAATCCCAAAGAAGGGCAATGCCAAAGAATGTTCAAACTACCACACAATTTCACTCATTTCACATGACAGAAAGACCATGCTCAAAATCTTCCAAGCTAGGCTTTAACAGTATGTGAACTGTGGACTTCCAGATGTTCAAGCTGGTTTTAGTAAAGGCAGAGGAACCAGAGATCAAATTGCCAACATCTGTTGGATCATCGAAAAAGCAATAGAGTTCCAAAAAAATACCTACTTCTGCTTTATTGACTACACTAAAATCTTTGACTGTATGGATCACAACAAACTGTGGAAAATTCTTAAACAGATGGGAGTACCAGACCACCTTACCTGCCTTCTCAGAAATCTGTATGTAGGAAAAGAAGCAACTGTTAGAAATGGACATGGAATAACTGACTGTTTCAAAATTGGGAAAGGAGTACAGCAAGGGTGTATACCGTCATCTTGCTTATTCAACTTATATGCAGAGCATATCATGTGACATGCCAGACTGGATGAACCACAAGCTGGAATCATGATTTCCAGGAGAAATATCAATAACCTCAAATATGCAGATGTCACCACCCATATGGCAGAGAGTGAAGAGGAACTAAAGAGCCTCTTGATGAAGGTGAAAGAGGAGAGTGAAAAAGCGGGCTTAAAACTCAACATTCAGAAAACTAAGATCATGGCATCAGGTCCCATCACTTCATGGTAAATAGATGGGAAACAATGGAAACAGTGGCATATTTTATTTTGGGGGCTCCAAAATCACTGCAGATGCTGACTGCAGCCATGAAATTAAAAGACACTTGTTCCTTAGAAGAAAAGCTATGACAAACCTAGACAATGTATTAAAAAGCAGAGACATTAATTCACTAACAAAGGTCCATATAGTCAAAGCTATGGTTTTACCAGTAGTCATGTGTTGATGACTCTGGATGTGAGAGTTGGACCATAAAGAAGGCTGAGCACCAAAGAACTGATGCTTTTGGACTGTGTTGGAGAAGACTCTTGAGAGTCCCTTGAACTGCAAGGAGATCAAACTAGTCAATCCTAAAGGAAATCAACCCTGAATATTCACTGGAAGGATTGATGCTGAAGGTGAAGGTTCAATACTTTGGCCACCTGATGAGAAGAGCTGACTCACTGGAAAAGACTCTGATGCTGGGAAAGATAGGAGGCAGGGGGAGAAGGAGATGACAGAGGATGAGATGGTTGGATGGCATCACTGACTCAATGGATATGAGTTTGAGCAATGTCCAGGAGATGGTGAAGGACAAGGAAGACTGGTGTGCTGCATCCCATGGGGTCTTAAAGAGTTGGATATGGCTGAACGACTGAACATCACCAACTTTTATGTTATATGCCTCTTTTCTGGATAAAAATCTAAAGCACAGAGGACCTGGGTGGGCTACAGTAGTCCATAGGGTAGCAAAGAGCTGGACATGACTATAGTAACTTAGCCCACATGCACATCACTTGTTTTAGATATAAATAATGTTCACCCTGTTTCATAATCATGGTTGCTATTGCCTTACTCAAAACCAGCAAACTGAACTTGAAACACCTCAAAGAACCAGGTTTTGGTCAAGATTTGTCTCGTCTCTGCAACCTCATGGTTAATAATCTGTTCATCTATTTGGGCAACATAGTCAGAATTAAGGATAGTCTTCATCTATAATGATTTGATATATCTGCAGAAAACAAGTAAAAACCATACAATCTGCCAAAAATAAGGTGTATATATTTAATGGGAAAGAAAATATTTCAAAGGACATCATTGGTAATGTGAACCTGGTATTGTTAGACTTTATCCCAAAGTGGTAGCATTTTCTATTTCAAAAACAAAAAAAAAGTGTGAAATTCTATACCGAGTATATCCAACATGTATATGTGTGCCTTATACACATAATACACACTGCACACACACACACACATCATTAAACATATGAGAAGATAGTGAGTGGTGATTAAGGGCATGGTGCCTTCTCCCTGGAGTCAGCCTAGTAGGGTTCAAATCCTAATTCTTCCACTTACTGTTAGGCTTTGGGTGGTTTGCTTAACCTCCGTGTGCCTCAGTTTCCTTTTGTGTAAAATGAGAATTGTTAGCATATCTAATGGAGAAGGCAATGGCACCCTACTCTGGTACTCTTGCCTGGAAAATCCCATGGACGGAGGAGCCTGGTAGGCTGCAGTCCCTGGGGTCATTAAGAGTCGGGCAGGACTGAGTGACTTCACTTTCACTTTTCACTTTCATGCATTGGAGAAGGAAATGGCAACCCACTCCGGTATTCTTGCTTGGAGAATCCCAGGGACAGAGGAGCCTAGTGGGCTGCCATCTATGGGGTCGCACAGAGTCGGACACGACTGAAGCGAATTAGCAGTAGCAGCATATCTAACTTCATAAGGTTGCGTGTGTGTGTTTTAATTTGCTCAGTCATGTCTGACTCTTTGTGACAATATGGACTGTAGCCTTCCAAGCTTCTCTGTCCATGGGATTCTCCAGGCAAGAATACTGGAGTGGATTGCCATGCCCTCCTCCAGAGGATCTTCCTGACCCAGGGATTGAACCCTGGTCTCGGCATCTCCTGCATTGCTAAGCGAATTCTTTAGCACCACCTGGGAAACCCTTTATAAGGTTAGAAGGAGTATTAAATGGCTCCATGAATGTAAATATTACCAAGGTACTTGCCACACAGGAAACACATGCTTTTGAAAATCCTGCCATCTTTTGATGACTAGAATGAGATTCTTTTTTTTTTTTTTAATATCTTTGAGACTGGGATGTTATGTTGTGATGTTGGAGCATGGGCTTGTATTCCCTGATTTAATATACTAGAAACTGAGTGAGAAAACTCAAGAAAAATTTGTGTATGGGAGTTTGGTGAGTGAGCACTAGAAATAAGGCAGGCGTGCCCCATTAGCAGAGTACAGTTTACCCAAGCAGGTAAAAGGGAAACCAGTAATGAAAAGAGTTAATTTAGTGGTAGAAATACAATTTAGCCTTAGAAGTTTTGTTTCCTTTATTTGCCTTCATGTAGTATTTCATTATTTTTATATAAAATGGAAGTTACCTGATTTCTACTGTCTGAACTAAATAAAAATTATGAAAACATATGAAACATATTAAAGTTTCCAATACTTTCTTCCTGTATATCTTGGTACTCTATGCCAGATCCATATCTGCACCTATCATGTCCTAATTAAGTTTCACTAATCATTGCATGATAAATAGCACAGTTGAAGCATCATTACTGAGAAAAATTCAAAACACTCTTCAGAACTTAAGTGAAAATCCAATTCCTTTTTAAGCAACCCAGTACGTGGAAGACCTGAGGTATGTCTTTATTTTAAAGACCATGATTTATTTTCAAATTTCAATTTTATTTTAAAAGTCTCACTTTTTGCAAAGCCCAACTCAAATTTGGAGGTAGGTTAGTTGTACATTTTTTGGTTTGTCTTTTTTTTGGAACGATCTGTTGTGCATTTGAAGTGGCATCGTTATTTATTCATCTTGCTAAGTAACACTTAAAGTGTTCAGCTTCAGTTGGTAGACCTGACTATTTACCTGGTGGCTCAGATGGTAAAGAGTCTACCTGCAATGTGGGAGGCCTGGGTTCAATCCCTGAGTTGGGGAAATCCCCTGGAGAAGGAAATGACAACCCACTCCAGTATTCTTGCCTGGAAAATCTAATGGATGGCTACAGTCAATGGGGTTGCAAAAAGTTGGACACAACTGAGCAACTTCATGTTCTTTCCTTCTGTTGGCTGAGGGATGTGTGAGTCATAGACATGGTGTTTGTAGGCACAGACTGTTGCACAGACTGTTACAAATACTAGTCCTATTTATTATGGTATTTTTAAAGTTGTGTGAAATTTTTAAAAAGTACAAATTATTTTTTCTTGTTTAAGATAGGCAGATAAATACAAGAAGGAAATAACACAATTAAACTCTTTTATATTAGGACATAGATTTGCTAAAAATGCAAACATCAGCATATTTTTCTTGAAATTATGGAAGAGGAAAGGGGTGTGTTTCTGTGTTTCCCTAAATCAGGAGCTATATATTTCCCCCTCTCTCTGAAAAAACTTTCTGGGAGAAACGAAGTGTTGAATGAGAGATGTCTCCTCTTCAGACCCCACCCATCTATACAAACAGATGACACAATAGCAGTTTTCAGAGGTGACAACCTTGTCTTCATGGCAGAGAAGAGGCAATTTGAGGGAGGCAACATACTAACCACAGGTGACTTAGAAATAAGAAGGTTTTCTCATAAAGCCTTAAATCCAACTAAAACTTTGGATTTTCTGGACTAGAATGATTTTCTATTTGTGTGTGTGTGTGTGTGTTTTATTCTCTCCATGAGTAAACTCACGTTAGAAGTCAGTCCTAATTATGGTAACCACATTTACAGTTCTAAGGCAAGAGAGCAAAAGGAATCAATAGAAAGAAAACACCCTGGGGGGAAGACTGAATAAACTCATGGTTCACTAAAATTTTGTGACTAATCAGCATCTTCTTCTTTAGATATCCCACATACAATCCCAACTGATCCTTTTACTTGGTAGGAAATATGTGGAAACTTTCCAATAGCAACACAATCTTTTTTTCAATTGTCGACCAGTAGCAGTTTTAAGAAGAAATTATTTCAAAATCGTAAGACTTAGAGGTGTCCTAATTTTCCCTATTAAACTCATAACCCAAATGCACTGAAGTCAGCAGGATCTAATTCCTAATTCACTTATATGTATGGTGAAATCTAGTGCCAAGGAGCATCCTCGGCCACTGCCCCACTTCAAATATTCATGATTCTCCACAGTCCAAAATGCATTAAAGGTGGGAATGATGCCAGTGACACACAGTCTTCCTAGTGACAAGGAGCCTTCTTAGATCAAAGGAGCAAGATGTTAAAGACTTCAAACTAAACTGTCTTTGTGGGAGAGGCTCACAAAAGGGATGCCAAATCCCACACCCTGTTTTCAGTCACAGAACAGCAATGAAATAAAGGAAAAAAATAGATGCTCATTCATTTTCTCTTCTGAACTCTTTTTTACTAAATGACTTTGCTTTTCTCCTTTCTTACCATTACAGTTAAACACAAGGATTTGAGGCACAAAATCTGAAAAACGTCATTAATGCTTTCAAAGACAAAATGAATGACTACTGAGGAATTAATAGCATTTAAGCCAATATGATCTAGCTAATGGGGGCTGTGTGTTGAGAATAATACAAGAGCAATGTAAAGACTGATAAAGCACATGTATGAAGCAAATATACATAATAATTTAGGTTGCCATTTTATGCCATTTGTCACCCAGCTCCATGTGTTCTTACACCTGTGCTCTCTTCCTTGATCTAGCCTAATAACTTGGAAATGTTAGGCATGCAGCCAATTTCATACTCAGCCCTTCCTATGATCAGACCCAGCTATCAACTTGCTTTTTTCGTATATTAAATCAGGAATCAACCCCAGGGCTCTGAACTACTTCTGACTGACAGGACCAACAGAAAGTTCTAGGCTAATTACTTCTTAGGACTACTTTCCAGTGCAGAGTTGCTGCTGACCTAATTTGGACTTACTGAAATAATTTATCAGGTGAGATAATTAAGGGGATATAAAGCTATTTCTAAAACCAAGCAAGTATCAGAAATATTTGTTGAAATCATAAATCAGTATTCCCAGTGCTATCAGATGGGGCTTTATTGCTTTACAATGAGTCAATTTTATTATGTCTGACTTAGAAGCCCTTCTTTTTTTTATAAATTATACTTGGCAGAATGTATTTGAGAGTCTCTTTGATGTATAAATGTATTATTTTTGACTCTTTTTCAGCCTATATATAAAGAGAAACAATCTTCTAAGCCCTTCTTTTCTTTGCCTCTTAACCCTTTCCCCATAAATAGGCATGCACATCGCTTTGCACAGGTGTTCCATTATTTTTGAAGTCTATTCTAAGTAAAGGGATGCCTCAGTGTGAGAGTCGATATATCTGTGGTGTGGATCACTTACCATGTGGACTTTTAACACTCTTTTGAAAGCATAACTGTTTCTTATATATAGGTAAATATCTATAACTGAAGAATCTTTTGTAGCAATGTTCTTTCTTTCTGCTGAGAAAATCTGACCATTTTCTACAGCCTTGATGTTTTCCATAAGAAAAAGAAAACAAGAGGAAAACCTTAAAAGGACACCATAGAACATAAGGGAGAGGTTGTATAAGTTCATAAATCATCTGTTTTTTTTCCAAAATAAAGGCATTTACATGTTATATTATTAGTATCATGGTTTATCAATGTCATTCTTTGTTATTTTTTTCTCCTATTCCTCTACTCTCCTTACCCTTCCCCCATTTATTTTTTTAAAATTTTCTTCCGCATGTCCAATGTAACTTGCTTCTTAACTCAAAAACTCATCTAACTATGAAAACAAGATCAGCTGATTGCACACTGGCTTTTTAATTCTAACAAAGGTTTACCTTCATCTAGAAAATATCTGAACATCATTGAATAGTCAGATTTAGGCCTTGTAGTAAAATGCAAATATTAATCTCTTAATCTAGGGTTAAAGAAAAATCAGGAATATTTCACATTTGTTTCAGTATTGTGATTACAATAATATTATTTCTCAGTAGTATTTATTCACATCTTGTTATTATTTTGTAATGTAGAATTGAGGAAACTTTATGCATAAAACTATAGTTTAGTTAATGTCAAAGGAAAAAACAGAGCTAAACACTGACTGGTAGTCTTTGTTTCCAGCATACGCAGTGTTTTATGTTTGTGAGAGGACTTGACCGTGGTTTCATCCAAAATCAATAGCACATCAAGCTCCCCTGATCCAGTTGACTAGTACTGAGTCAGATCACTCCCCTATTGCCTCCTATCTTACTTTATAGCCTCTTGCATTCCATGCCTATTTAATTTCATTTATTACTTTCTTCTTGTGTCCTTCAGCTGTTTCCAATCTGCCCTTCATGGCCATAACTAAATACAATATGTTAACATACAAAGGTATTTATGTAAATGAAAATCAATACGCTTCTCATTTCAGCACCATTCGTTCTTGCTTACATTGGACATTTTTAGTACATTTTATTAAATGCGAACAACTTTTCATTCTTGCCGGGGAAATATAATGATCTTCTTGGCTCCCTGCCCCCTGCATCCCTCTAATCTTCACAGCTATGGCCACTTAGCCCCATCTGGAGGTTCAGCTTTATTCTGCATTTTGGAACTAATCTTGTCTCTAGGCTGGGGGCGTACAAGATGTCCTAGCCAAAAGCTAACTGATTCATCCACCAGCAGCCTTGCTGCTGGCTTCATTCTGACCCTGTAACTTATTTCTGAGATCCAAGGGCTTGTCCCAGCCCTTTGTAGCCAAGACTTGGCTCTGTACACTAGTTCCAGTAGGTGGGTATCCAGTATCTGTCCTTGGTTCATTTTCCAATTCCTTGATGATTGAGGTTCTGCTTTGCCCTTCTTCCTGTTCCCTTTGTAACTGAATTTCTTTTCCTAATTCTAGCAGCCATGGCTGTTGAATCTTTCTGATGCCACTTAACTTGCTCTAATCTCCTTGTTCTGTCTACCCACATACCACAGATCTGAGCTTTTGCTAGAACACCAGAGTGACACTGCTTGCCTGGACATTTTCCCACTGCCTGCTGCAGGCTTGTCTCTTGTCCCCAGCTCTAACCCTGGAGGTCTTGAGTCATTGGATCTAAGCTGCCTGCAATCTGTCCACCACATTATTCCAGACATGACAGGGGAGAAATATTTTAATTGCATCTCTGGTTGAATTGTTATACTAACATCCTCGAGTTACTTTCACCTCATATCTTTATCTTGACCTGCCACTTAAACACTTTAAAACTCAATTTCCTCTTTGTAAAGTGATCATAATAGAATTCTACTCCTAGGATTATTACATAACTGAGAAAAAAAAGAATGCATACATATAGGTCAAGCCCATAGTAAATAATCAGTCATTTTAATCTGCTATTATCATACCATTTCTTAGATCTTTGCAGTTGTAAAGTGAATGATCATTAGACAAGAATGGGGAATGGGAAATTCTTAAGAAAAAATTTGAGATCCATGTGAATTTGTTAAAAGTAAAATAGCTGATAGTAAGATATTTAATAGCATTAAAAATAAAGTTAAACTATAGATGTAGTCATCAACAAACATTAAAAACTAAGATATTTATTTGTGGTGGATTCATGTCAATGTATGACAAAACCAATACAGTATTGTAAAGTAAAAACAAACAAACAAAAAAAAACTAAGATATTTTAAAGATACATTTCCTATCAACGTGTCTTGATATATAATGACTAAAACTGCACAGAGCTTTTAAGTATTTCAGTCAGTTCAGTTCAGTCACTCAGTCCTGTCTGACTCAAAGCATGTAGAAGGAGAATAATTCTCTGAGTCGGTCATTTATCTTAGAGCAATATTTATACAACCATCTGGGGAGTTTTAATAAGTAAAGTTTTAAGTCCCACTTCTCTGAAATTCTGATTCATTAATTTTGACATGGAACTAAAGATGTGTTCCAAAAATTCCCTAAGTAATCCTGATGATCAGCCAGGTTTTGGAACCTAAAATTCATCAGTCATTAAGATATCCAGGAGATTCTTAAGAACACATATGTTTGTTTACCTCAGGATGGTCAAACTAGTGTATAGACTCCCTGACTTGGCTCCTAGCTGACCACTGGCTAATGTCTGACAGGCATGGAAATCCTACTGATGCCAGCTTATATTAATGGGTGACTGTTTCACCTGGCTGGGTAATAGCAGTGCCTACTTGTAAGTTCTTTGTTAATTTACCTTAAGCAATCTCAGTTTGCTTAGTTGGAATCCTCAGTTTAATCTACATTAAAAATACTCTAAATTGTTTCAGGTATAGACTGTTTCATTTTTGTCAAAATTGTCTTGCCTTAACTTTTCCTGTTTCTTAGCTAAATTCCCTCCACCCACAAACTGTTTGATCAAAATGATTGTGCTTTTTCCCCCCAACTTTACTGAAGTATAATTGGTATATAACATTGTAAATGTTAAGGTGTACAATGTGTATATTGCAATGTGATCACCACCATAGTGTTAGCTAACACTTCCATCACCTCACATAATTACCAGTTATTTTTTATGTGCGGTGAGAACATTTAAGATTTACTCCCTTACCTACTTTGATCAAAATGATTGTTAACTGCTCTAGGCAAACAAACACAATTCCTGAGAGATATGTGTATAAAAGTTGTATATTAAGAGAGAGAGATAGAGAGAAAGAAAGATCGCCCCTTTCTACTATTATGCCACACAAAAACCTTTGGGTTGTTCACTGTGGGTATGAGATCTGGGTAGGGCCAATACATGTGGGCCCTGGAGAAGGAAATGACAACCTACTCCAGTATGAGAGTGGATGCCCTAGAAGGCAGACTTATTTAAAATAATGAATATTCAAAATCTGTTGAGTGTATCTTTAAAGGAGAAGCTGAGTAACACCTGAATGAAGGGAGTAGTTGATCCTAGACGGTGGCTCAGAAACCATTCCTTGCCCTAACAGCTCCCTAATTCAGCTATGGGTGTGCATATATATACCTTTAAATAAAACCTCTGTGGTTACCCAGATCCACCATCTTGGAGCAGATTAGCAATTATCCATTGTTTATTGACCATGCTTCTTGAGAGATGTTTTGGTAAATACACTTTTTCTCTCCATCTCTTAACATTGACAGTATTTGGGAGCCTCAGTGATATCTTATTATATCTTATCAAGTAATTCCCTAGACAGCTGTTTGGCTGACCCAACTCTTAGTTCAGCTGCAGAAATTCCTTCCTGTTATTGTAGCCCTCATCTTTCCTAGTTGAGAACTGGATTTTAAAAAATGCTGAAAATGTCTTCTTTTAGGAAATGATACAGTAAAAATAAATTATTTACCATTATTTTGTTTAAAAGAATAAAACAGCACATTACCAGACATCCTCAGCATCTTCATCACATTCTGCACCAAACTGGCAAATATCACAGGTGGATGTCTCCTTTTGACTGGTTTCTCCTGAGCCTTCATGGACTATAAGATAGAAAAAAGGGAACAAAAAGAATTCAGATAAGTGTGCATAATATCAGCTCCAAGACTATTTTATATGAAAGCTGCTACTTTTCCAATAGACATTTTTGCAATTGGAGCTCCATTAAGATTGTCATATTTGACTTTCTTCTTCCCCAAATTTGAAGAAAACAATGACATGCTAGTTACTGAAATGTAGTGAATAATTCTTTTTACCAGAAAAATAAACAATAGAGTTTACTGGATTTATCAAAATTGGTTGGTTAATAAACCATATGAAAGAATTAATTAAAAATAATTTAAATTGCATGGTATCACCAACTCAATGGACATGATTTTTGAGTAAGCCCCAGGAGATGGTGAAGGACAGGGAAGCCTGGCGTGCTGTAGTACATGGGGTCGCAAAGAGTTGGACATGACTGAGTGACTGAACAACAACAAAATTGTTACTGGCCTAGAGGAAAAATCTAGTGTCTATAAGAAACACTTAAAATTTTCTCAGTCCTAAATTATAGACTTTTTCATTTAAAGGCTTTAATATATAACTTAAAAAATTAAGGTGGCAGCTTTGACTTTTTAGATATGTCTTTTCTCCCCCTCGAGATGTAAAAAGTACTTATAAGGAAAAATATATTAATTATAAGATTTAGAAAACACATTTTAATTGTTTTTTATACTACTTTCTTGAATATTACATAAATGTTGCACAGAGCCCATCATTGTGATTTCTTCTATAAGGGCTATGAACATATATTTTATTTAAAAATATACACTTGTCACTGATGATTGTTATTCATGTTGGCTTAGACCATAAATTACAAGTGTAAAAATATGCTGTATACAATCTAATTATAAAATTAAGCTTTCAAAATTAGGGGAAAATAGTGTAAATCAATTTTAAAAATTTAGTATTTGAGTTCAAGAAATAAAAATCTGACATACAGATGGCTAAC
Source organism: Ovis aries (assembly GCF_016772045.2). Classification (NCBI taxonomy): domain Eukaryota; kingdom Metazoa; phylum Chordata; class Mammalia; order Artiodactyla; family Bovidae; genus Ovis; species Ovis aries. The sequence continues at coordinate 194,410,597 of NC_056055.1, forward strand.
AAACACATGAAAAGATGCTCAACATCACTCATCATCAGAGAAATGCAAATCAAAACCACAATGAGGTACCATTTCACGCCAGTCAGAATGGCTGCTATCCAAAAGTCTACAAGCAATAAATGCTGGAGAGGGTGTGGAGAAAAGGGAACCCTCTTACACTGTTGGTGGGAATGCAAACTAGTACAGCCACTATGGAGAACAGTGTGGAGATTCCTTAAAAAATTGCAAATATAACTGCCTTATGACCCAGCAATCCCACTGCTGGGCATACACACCAAGGAAACCAGAATTGAAAGAGACACGTGTACCCCAATGTTCATCGCAGCACTGTTTATAATAGCCAGGACATGGAAGCAACCTAGATGTCCATCAGCAGATGAATGGATAAGAAAGCAGTGGTACATATACACAATGGAGTATTACTCAGCCATTAAAAGAATACATTTGAATCAGTTCTAATGAGGTGGATGAAACTGGAACCTATTATACAGAGTGGAGTAAGTCAGAAAGAAAAACACCAATACTGTATACTAACGCATATATATGGAATTTAGAAAGACTGTAACAATAACCCTGTATGCGAGACAGCAAAAGAGACACAGATGTATAGAACGGACTTTTGGACTCTGAGGGACAGGGAGAGGGTGGGATGATTTGGGAGAATGGCATTGAAACATGTATAATATCATATATGAAACGAATCGCCAGTCCAGGTTCAATGCATGATACTGGATGCTTGGGGCTGGTGCACTGGGACGACCAGAGGGATGGTACGGGGAGGGAAGAGGGAGGAGGGTTCAGGATGGGGAACACGTGTATACCTGCGGTGGATTCATGTTGATGTATGGCAAAACCAATACAATATTGCAAAGTAGTTAACCTCCAATTAAAATAAATAAATTTATATTTCAAAAAATCTGAGCAATACTTTTAGATGAAGATTACTATTCATGAATTAAAAAATATGTAGTTGACAGCAAAAATAGCTTTACTTATAGATAAAAAACTGCAACAACCTAACAACTGCATAGATAATATTATTCCATGGACAGATTATATACTTAAAAACATGTTGAAATCCAGAGATCCTTAAAAAGTGTATTTTTGCAAAAGGTTATGCATTTTCAATAGAAAAAGAACATAATTAAGTATGGCATTGGCTTCTAGCATTATGAACCCTAGTAAGGTAACATTTTTAACAAAGACATCATTTATTAAAGTGCACCCTGAACCTAACATATTCAACTTTACTTATTTAATATGATATTTTCATAATTTATTCTTTGTTTATTAACATGAGAGTTATTGATAGTTACAAAAGCAAAGCTCTTTATTCCTTATTTTCCAATTTACTGCTCAGCAAATAAGTGATTTGATTTACCAGAATAACAACAACAACAACAAAACAAAACCATCATTTAGAGAGTTGTGTTTTATAGTTTTTCCAGGAAAGATAGATTTATTTTTTCCAAAGCAACATTTTTTTCCCTGTACTTGATTTGCACTGCACATTAAAAAAGTTATGAATTAAACAGATCAACTTCAACTGCAAAAGTACTGATGGTATAGTTTTTAAATTGAAGTCTAAAAAAGTGGTGTTCCTCCCCAGAAAGAAAGAGGAATTCTAGACTCTGCTAAAATAGACAGCACTTATTATCCACTCTATTACATTAATAGAGGCGAGACCATTAGAGTGGACTATGGGGATAAGAAGGAAGCTGGGGCCTCACCTCAGGGGAGCCTGAACAGCTGAGGCCCATCTCTTTATTACTTATTATTAATGCAACACAGAAACTGCTAATGGGAGAGAGCCTTTTAGTGTTAGCAAGATTAGCAGCTTCTAGACTAAAACTTCCTATCAGTCAGGAAACATACTAACACAATGGGAAGGTCCTTAATGAACAGTTATAGCCACTTATGGGCAGCCCCATCTTCTTTCACAGCAGGGATCCTTGGTTAGGGATCTACTGGAAGTAATCCAGGCAATGAATCGTGCTAACTCAGCGGAACTAATAATAATATTTCTACTGGAAGTCACATTACATTTCTATAAAAGGGCAGTTACTGGTAGACTTGAGATGTTTGGAAATTCTCCCACATAGAGAAGTAAGCCCAGAAGTAGCAGTAGCAAAATCTCCCTCAACAAATATTCTGGGAATAAAATGTGAAGCAATCACAATGAAAAATAAAGTAAAATATTTCCATACTTTCTGAAGCCCAGATTTGTACCTTTGTAATAAACAAATCAGCATCCAGCATCCATTTAACACTATAGACCAATGATTCTTAAATAGGGTTGGGCTCAGAACCTCTGTAGATTTGGTTTGTTAATTTACATATTGTTTTTTAGATAAATGCCTTGAGATAACCTCAGAGGTACTGAATTTGTAGGCCTGGGGCTTGGAAATACACACACACACACACACACACACACACACACACACACACACTTAACAACTTGCTCCTAAGCATCTCTGCCTAAACAATACTGAGAAGACTTCCTCTGTCTCAAGCATCCTCCTCTTGCAGTGAATGTCTGGCTCAGGACTTCTGCCACTTTAAATTGCACAAGAAGCACCTGGAAGTTTTGTTAAAATAAATATTCTGATTCAGTAAATGTGAGGTGTATCCTGAGGTTCTAAATTTCTTACAGGCTCCCAGAAACTGCTGCTGCTGGTCCACAGACCACATTTTGAGTAGCAAGGATAGCACTGTATTTTTCCAACCACAATTCACAATGTATTAGTGGGTAGGGAAATACAGTTAGTGAGGCTCTATCAGCATTTTTGCAAACATTTTTGTAAACATGAAGCAGAAGGTACTGGGACAGAAAACACAGACCGCATCTTATTTAGCAAGTATAGTATTTACCTTATAACACTATTTTTGTTATACATATGATATCCAACCAGAGCTGCAACGTAAATTTTGTTTCTTTCTAAAGGTCACAGTCACAAAAGCTTGATAACTATTGAATTAGCACATGCTAGATCCTTGGAATTCATGTGTTGAACTGTACTGTTCCTTTTTCCTGTTCTTTTCAAAGTATAAAAAACAAGAAGAATTGGTGCTTCAGTTCAGTTCAGTTCAGTTGCTCAGTCGTGTCCGACTCTTTGCGACCCCATGAATTGCAGCACGCCAGGCCTCCCTGTCCATCACCAACTCCAGGAGTTCACTCAGACTCACGTCCATCGAGTTAGTGATGCCATCCAGCCATCTCATCCTCGGTCGTCCCTTTCTTCTCCTGCCCCCAATCCCTCCCAGCATCAAAGTCTTTTCCAATGAGTCAGCCCTTCGCATGAGGTGGCCAAAGTACTGGAGTTTCAGCTTTAGCATCATTTCTTCCAAAGAAATCCCAGGGTTGATTTCCTTCAGAATGGACTGGTTGGATCTCCTTGCAGTCCAAGGGACTCTCAAGAGTCTTCTCCAACACCACAGCTCAAGAGCATCAATTCTTTGGCGCTCAGCCTTCTTCAAAGTCCAACTCTCATATCCATACATGACTACTGGAAAAACCATAGCCTTGACTAGATGGACCTTAGTCGGCAAAGTAATATTTCTGCTTTTCAATATGCTATCTAGGTTGGTCATAACTTTTCTTCCAAAGAGTAAGCGTCTTTTAATTTCATGGCTGCAGTCACCATCTGCAGTGATTTTGGAGCCCCCCAAAATAAAGTCTGACACTATTTCCACTGTTTCTCCATCTATTTCCCATGAAGTGATGGGCCCGGATGCCATGATCTTCATTTTCTGAATGTTGAGCTTTAAGCCGACTTTTCCACTCTCCACTTTCACTTTCATCAAGAGGCTTTTAGTTCCTCTTCACTTTCTGCCATAAGAGTTGTGTCATCTGCATATCTGAGGTTACTGATATTTCTCCCGGCAATCTTGATTCCAGCTTGTGTTTCTTCCAGTCCAGCCTTTCTCATGATGTACTCTGCATATAAGTTAAATAAGCAGGGTGACAATATACAGCCTTGACATACTCCTTTTCCTATTTGGAACCAGTCTGTTGTTCCATGTCCAGTTCTAACTGTTGCTTCCTGACCTGCATACAGATTTCTCAAGAGGCAGGTTAGGTGGTCTGGTATTCCCATCTCTCTCAGAATTTTCCACAGTTTATTGTGATCCACACAGTCAAAAGCTTTGGCATAGTCAATAAAGCAGAAAGAGATGTTTTTCTGGAACTCTCTTGCTTTTTCCATGATCCAGTGGATGTTGGCAATTTGATCTCTGGTTCCTCTGCCTTTTCTAAAACCAGCTTGAACATCAGGAAGTTCATGGTTCACATATTGCTGAAGCCTGGCTTGGAGAATTTTGAGGACTACTTTACTAGCATGTGAGATGAGTGCAATTGTGCAGTAGTTTGAGCATTCTTTGGCATTGCCTTTCTTCGGGACTGGAATGAAAACTGACCTTTTCCAGTCCTGTGGCCATTGATGAGTTTTCCAAATTTTCTGGCATATTGAGTGCAGCACTTTGACAATATCATCTTTCAGGATTTGAAATAGCTCTACTGGAATTCCATCAGCTCCACTAGCTTTGTTCATAGTGATGCTTTCTAAGGCCCATTTGACTTCACATTCCAAGATGTCTGGTTCTAGATGAGTGATCACACCATCGTGATTATCTGGGTTGTGAAGATCCTTTCTGTACAGTTCTTCTGTGTATTCTTGCCACCTCTTCTTAATATCTTCTGCTTCTGTTAGGTCCGTATCATTTCTGTCCTTTATCAAGCCCATCTTTGCATGAAACATTCCCTTGATATCTCTAATTTTCTTGAAGAGATCTCTGGTCTTTCTCATTCTGTTGTTTTCCTCTATTTCTTTGCATTGATGGTTGAAGAAGGCTTTCTTATCTCTTCTTGCTATTCTTTGGAACTCTGCATTCAGATGCTTATTTGCACTCCTTTGCTGATTATGCAGGAATGAGATTCATTTATACTAAAGTATTATTTTAACCATACATCTGTATTTTAAACCTTTTGAGTTGTAAAGTAAAAGAATTATTTCCCTTTATTCTATAAAACACTGGAGGAGGGCATGGCAACCCACTCCAGTATTCTTGCCTAGAGAATCCCACGGAGAGAGGAGACTGGCAGGCTGTGGTCCATGAGGTCACAAAGAGTCAGACACAACTGAAGTGAATAAACACAGCACACTTTCTACAAAAGGTTAGGTTTCAGCACACGATTGAGGGAAATTTGAGGAGTAAGGGAGGTTGAGCTTCTGAAAGCATATTTTATATAACTGTGTGGTTTAGTTGCTAAATTGTGTCCAACTCTTTGCGACCCATGGACTGTAGCCCACCAGGTTCCTCTGTCCATGGGATTTTCCAGGCAAGAATACTGGAGTGGGTTGCCATTTCCTCCTCTAGGAGATCTTCCTGACCCAGGGATAGAACCCTGGTCTCCTGTTCCTGATTGCTGCAGGCAAACTCCTGCATTGCAGGCAGATTCTTTACCAACTGAACCATCAGGGAAGGCCATTTTATGGTTTTAAATATTTTATACATGCTACCCTACCCTCGTGGCTCAGACAGTAAAGTGTCTGCCTACAATGCGGGAGACCTGGGTTGGATCCCTGGGTAGGGAAGATCCCCTGGAGAAGGAAATGGCAACCCATTCCAGTACTCTTGCCTGGAAAATCCCATGGATGGAGGAGCCTGGTAGGCTACAGTCCATGGGGTCGCAAAGAGTCGGACAAGACTGAGCGACTTCACTATGCTATGCTATAGTCATAACTGATTTAATTAATTCCTATAAGAGTATTCTGGATTGGAACATTATAAGAGATGATCAAATTACCTCTCTCCTCTATTCTCCCTGCCCTCATGGTTTCATCTGGAAATTCTTACCAAAATTCCTTTATCATGACCCTATTCTGGCCCCACTCAGCTTCTCACAGTGGATGTACCCACCTATTAGTCCAGTTCTCTTACGAACTCACTATAATGCCTCTGTGCCTCTTATAATATTCCAAACTTATACTATTTCTTTTTTTTTGATTCTTTAAATCAGAATTTCAAGCTTTTAAAAATTTTATTTTTAATTGGAGGATAATTACAATAGTATGTTGGTTTCTGCCATACATCAACTTGAATCAGCCATAGGTATACATATGTCTCCTCCCTCTTGAACTTCTCTCCCCATCCCACTCTTCTAAAAAATATGGAATTTTTCACAGGCACAGGGGTCATGCTAATCTCTTTATCATTCCAATTTTAGTATATGTGCTGCTGAAGTGAGTACACTATGTTATACTATTTCTGGAAATATTAATGTTCAAACACAGTTATTCAATGTCATTTATTTGATTCAAAATTTCAATAAATTTTACATTCAGTGAAATGCTCATGTCTTTCAATCAATATTGAGGAACACACGCCAAGGACCAACTCAATCATTCCAGAAAGTTTGATTTTGCCGCCTTTTCAGCCATCTCTCTACCACTGTTCTGTCTTTCTATATAAGCCAATCAGTAATCTGATCTGTCACCACAGATGGACTATTTTGGAATATCACATCAAAGGAATCATACACTATGTAATTACTGTGTTCAGCTTCTACCAGTTGACATCATAGTTTTAAGATGAATTCAGGTAGTTGCCCATATCAGTAGTTTATTTCTTTTTGTTACTTGGTATTCAGTTGAGTGAATATACCACGGTTCATTTTTCCATTTTCTTGTCCAAGGACATCTGCTTGTTTTCAGTTACTGGCTGGAAACAAAGACTATTTATGAATAAAGCTGTTATAAATATTCTTGTAAAGAATTTTTGTGTACATGAGTTACTTCTCTCAGATGAATACCTCACAGTGGGATTCTGATATTCAGATAGCCACACCAGCTTTCGTTTTCTTATTGTTTCTTTCTTTTTTTTTTTTTTTACTTTCAACCTGTTTCTTAGCTTATGCCTAAAGTGTGTTTCCTGTAAACAACATAAAGTAGAACCTCACTTTCTAAAAATTTTATTTATTGTTAATTTTGACTGTGCTGGGTATCCTTGCTGAGCATGGACGTTCTCTAGTTGTGGTGAGTGGATGTTCCTCTAATTGCAGTGCAGAGGTTTCTCATTGCAGTGGCTTCTCTTGTTGCAGAACACAGGCTCTACGGTGCTCACGCTTCAGTAGTTGTGGCTCATGGACCCTACAGTTCGGACTCAGTAGTTGTGGTGCATCGGCTTAGTTGCCCTACAGCAAGTGGAGTCTTCCTGGACCAGGAATCAAACCCATGTTCCCTGCTTTGGCAGGAGAATTCTCAACCACTGGACCACCGGAGAAATCCAGATCTCACTTTTTTTTTAATCTAGTCTGAATATTTCTGCATTTAATCAGGGTATTTAGTCCATTTTCTTACTGTAATTATTAATGTGTTTGGTTTTAAATCTCCTAACTTGGTGTTTGATTCAACATTTTTTTGTTTTATTCTTGAGTTGCAGAAATTTTTAATATATTTTGAGTACAGATTTAGTCAGATACAATGTATTGGGACATATTTTCCCAGTCTATTTTCTTTAATTTCTTTTTCTTTGTAGATGTGCAGACATTTTATTTTGATGAAATTATTTTTTATTTTTATGATTTGTCTTTTCTGTGTTATTTCTAAAAAGTCTTCTATTCAAAACTCATATGATATTCTTCTGTGCTTTATTCTATTCTCTATGTGTATTAATTTTTAAATTTTACTTTATGTTTAAGTTTGTGATCTACCTAAAATTGAATTTTGTGCATGATGTGAAGCAGAGATTAAGATTCTTTGTTCTTCCCATGTGGACATGATTTTTCTCTCTTGATCTGTCAGTGTGTTGAAATATATTGATTGATTTCCATAGGTTAAACCAACCTTACATTTGAGGCTAAGTCAAACTTGATCATGGTATATAACTTTTTTGCATATACTGCTGGATTTCTTTTGCTTGCATTGTGGTGAGTATTTTTGTGTCGTGTTTCACAAGACATGCAGGTTATAATTTTCTTTTCTTGTATTGTTCTCGTTTTGTTTTAGTATTAGGGTTAAAATGGCCTCATGATATGAGTCGGGAAGCATTCCCATTTCCTCTATTCTATGAAAGCGTTTGTGGAAGATTATTATTTCATTGTTTATACAAGAATTTTCAGGTTTCCCTCATGGCTCTGGAGAAGGAAATGGCAACTCCAGTGTTTTTGCCTGGAGAATTCCATGGATGGAGGAACCTGGCAGGCTACAGTCCATGGAGTCACAAAGAGTCAGCCACAACTGAGTGACTAACACATATACACACACACACTCATAGCTCAGTTCGTAAAGAATCTGCCTGCAATACAGGAAACCCTGGTTCAATTCCTGGGTTGGGAAGATTCGCTGGAGAAGGGATAAGACCCACTCTAGTCTGTTTTATTGCTTCCTTCTCGTTTTTATTATTTTCTTTATGCTATAAACTTAGAGTTTAATTTATTTTCTAGTTTCTTAAAATGGAAAAAGTGCTTGATACCATTCTTATTTTCTAATACAGGTATTTACATCTGTACATTTTCTTCTAAAGACTTTTTTTGTGAAAAATATAAATTGTAATATCCTTTGAGATTTCTTCTTAGACCCATGGATTATTTAGTAGTGCATTTTTTAACCTCCAAATAGTTCTGAGTTTTCAAAGGTATATTATTTTTATTTATCTTTAACTTAAATATCCAAAATTCATTGAGAATCATTTAAAATATACAAAAGATTTGTGTGGTCTTAAGGACACAGAGAAATGTAGAAAAGAGTCACTCCAGGTTTTAAAATTAAATGAAAAATAACAAGCATAATATAGGGTTTCATTAAATTCAAAGGATTTTAGAGTTAGGTAGGAAGAATTTTAGATCTTTTTACGCAACCCCCATCCCCTCAATGCAAAATTCAATCAAATGATCAACCTGGATGCGAGTTGAAACAAAAAGTAGAATTGTGTGAGCTACAAGAATAAATTGTTTTGGAGTGCTGAAAAGTCTGAAGTACTGAAAAGAGATCAGCCTGATTGTCCAGGCTTTGAAATAAATCTCTCTGGAGTTTGACAAGTCTATGTCTGGTGTTCAAGATGTTATATATGTACTAAAAAAATCCATCCAGAGTGATCTATCCATCATGGTTAGAGAAAATATTCTGTTTAATTTTAATCCTTTGAAATTTATTTAAACTTGTTTTATGGCCCAGAATATGATCTGTCTTTTTGACTATTCCATGTGCATCTTAGGATTTGTAATCTCTTATGGGGAGCGATTTTCTATAAATATTAATTAGCTTAAGTTGACGGTCTAAATCATCCATAATTCTTTTGATTTTTTTGCTTAATTGTTCTATTACTGAGAAAGGTGTGTTAAAATCTCTACTGGTGACAGTAAAATTGTTTCCATTTCTCTTTGGTTCTTTTGTTTCATCTTATATTTGGGAGCTCTGATATTGGTTGTGTAAATGGCAATCCACTCCAGCACTCTTGCCTGGAAAATCCCATGGACAGAGGAGCCTGATAGGCTACAGTCCGTGGGGTCGCAAAGAGTCGGGCACGACTAAGCAACTTCACTTCACTTCACTTCAAACATTTAGGAGTCTACGTCTTCTTTAATGAGTGACTGTTTAGCATTATGAAATGCCCTCTTTTACTCTCTGGTCACTCTATTCATCTTGAAGTCTACTTTGTTCTGATATTCAGAGAAACATACCAGCTTTCTTTCACTTATTGTTTTTTTTTTTTCTTTACTTTTAATATGTTCATTCATTTATGTTTAAAGTGTGTTCCCTTTAAACAACATACAGTTGGATCTTGCTTTCCTATATAGTCTGAATACGTCTGCATTTACTCAGGGTATTTAGTCCCTTTACTTCTGTAATTACTGAAATGTTTGGTTTTAAGTCTACCAATGTGATGTTTGATTCATATTTAGCCAATCTTTTTATATTCCTCTGTTCCCTTTTCTGTCTTTTTTTTTTTTTTTCTGGTGAAGCAAATATTTTATGGTATTTATTTCATCTTACCTCTTCTAATAATTAGTTTGCTATATTTTTTGGTTATTGTATTGGTGTCTGCTTTAATGTTTGCAATACATAACTTTAAATTGTAATCTATTACTTCATGAACATTTTTTCAACTTTATAATTATACGTTTATCACAGTTTATCTTTTGCATTCTTATTATCATATATCATACTTCTACCTGTACTAAAGCAACTCATGTTCCTTTTAAAAATTAGTTTTACTTTAAACATCCATCTTACTCTAATTTCATAGGCAAAAAAACAGAAATGTCAGTGCTAATGGAGACTCCTGCCTGTCATCGTTAAATGATTATTTGACTTCTGATTCACATCTCTACTTTTGGAGACTTATCTATAGTCTTACTTTCCCCATGGAAGACATTATAGGCATATGGCACTTATTGTAGATTGAATTATTTTGCCTATAAAAGGACTGTACATTCCTCTCCATGGCCATATGATTTGAAGTTCCATGACATCACTCATAGGTTTATGACTTGCTTTTGTTGTTGAAGTGTCAGTAGAAGTGAGAATCTGTATGAAAGCCAACATGTGAATTTCAACTTTGTTGCTTGTCCCCTTTGCATAAAAAAGGCATATTCCAGAATAAAAGCAGTTTCTTCAACCAGTCCCTAAATGAGAAGATAAATAGAGCAAGACCAGGATTGACCATAGCCATGGGAGCAAGAATTATGCCACTCACTGATGTTATAAGCCTGAGGTTGTGAGGTCACTTGTAACCATAGCTTTACCTAGTGAAAGACGGCTAATATGACCTGAATTAATGTTATCAATAAATTCTAAGGCAACATTTTTCATATCATTTTCCACACCTCAAATTTTGGGAGCATTACTGTACAATTTATATCTGCTTTTCAGTTCAGTTAAGTTGCTCAGTCATGTCCGACACTTTGTGACCCCATGAATTGCAGCACGCCAGGCCTCCCTGTCCATCACCAACTCCTGGAGTTGACTCAAACTCATGTCCATCGAGTCGGTGATGCCATCCAGTCATCTCATCCTCTGTGGTCCCCTTCTCCTCCTGCCCCCAGTCCCTCCCAGCATCAGGGTCTTTTCCAATGAGTCAACTCTTTGCATGAGGTGGCCAAAGTATTGGAGTTTCAGCTTCAGCATCAGTCCTTCCAGTGAACACCCAGGACTGGTCTCCTTTAGGATGGACTGGTTGGATCTCCTTGCAGTCCAAGGGACTTGCAAGAGTCTTCTCCAACACCACAGTTCAAAAGCATCAATTCTTCAGCTCTCAGATTTCTTCACAGTTCAACTATCACATCCATATATGACCACTGGGAAAATCATAGCCTTGACTAGATGGAACTTTGTTGGCAAAGTAATATCTCTTTTATCCCAGTCTATGCACTCTTCCCACTTTCTTCTCCATTTGACTCTAGTACATCACTTTGACAGATATATAATTTGTCCCACTTAAACTAGCCATAGTATACACATTAAACCTATAAACACAGTAAAGCAAGCCATAATCAAAACAAAAAGACAATCTACAGAATGATAGAAATTGTTTGCAGGAAATTAACATCCGAAATATAAAAAAACTTACACAGTTCAATAACAACAAAAACCACGCAACCCAATCAGAAAGTCGGCAGAAGACCTAAATAGAAATTTCTCCAAAGATGACAAACAGATGGCCAATAGGCACATGTAAAGATGCTCAATATCACTAATTATTAGAGAAATGCAAATCAAAACAACAATGAGTTTTCTTTACCTTTACACTGGTCAGAATGGCCATCATCAAAAAATCTACAAGTAACAGATGCTGGAGAGGGTATGGAGAAAACAGAAATAGACCCAGAGACATAGAAAACAAACTCATGATTACCAAAGAGGTAAGGCGGGAGGGATAAATTCAAAATCTGGGACTAAGAGATATAAAAACTACTACATATAAAATAGATAAACAACAAGGACCTATTGTGTAGCACAGGGAACTATATTCAATATCTTACAATAATCCATGATCAGAAATAATCTGAAAAACAGTGTATATATATACATATAACTGAATCACTTTTTGTACACCTGAAAATTGTAAATCAACTGTACTTCAGCTAAAAAAAATACCCCAAAACCCACAAAAAAACATAGTATAAATATGCATAAATAGAAACCTCCATGTGCATCAAGTCTGAAATAAAGTAAGGGGTCCCTGAAACAATCATAATGCATCAATAGAAAGAGTGAGATTTCTAAGCTTAAATATGATTTATAGATACTGGTTCTACACCCATTTAAATTATTAAAAAGTTAAAAAAAGTATACACATTTTATGTAGATCTTAATCCGAAGTTTTTAAAATTTAGAATGCATTTTTCCTTTGCATTTTAGAGTCAATATTAATCTAGTAGTCAGTGCTTTTTGTTTTTGTTTTTTAAATAGATGACAAAGTTATCATGCCTTGGTAGGCATGTAATTTTTTCCACTTTATTTACATAGATAAAGGATTTGTCAGTGATACCATTCAATGTTATCTGTTGTAACTAAAATTACTTTATCAAATTGTAAACAGTGATTTTTTCTTTCTGAATTACTTGCATAAATTTCTATCTCATTATCACCAAAAAGCTGAACTTGTGAGTTTATCCTCCAATGAAGGAAAAATTGCTTTTGAAGAACAGAAACAAATCAAAACCCTCCATTCCATTTTTTAATTTGTACAGTTTTGTCTGTTTTGCTTTTTGTATGTCAGTTTTACCTCTCACTTGCCTCTCCCACATGTAAGTTGAATTTAAATGATGGAAGCTGCTGACAGTTTCTAGAGGTTCAGACAATTCTAAGCTGTTGTTTATGAGCCATAGTCATGTTCTTTTTTACATTTTCCAACATTTCCCTAGAAACCTAAATGTCTATAAAGAAAAAAAAAAGAAATACTTTCTTTTGATTCATATTGCAATGTGTTGATATTGTCATATGAATAATAAGTGCACAGTTATCATATTATTGAAATTCTGAAACAAGAGGAGTAACATTTTGGTCTCCTATTTACAAAACTAGCACAGATTAATTCTGTGTGTGTATCAGGGCCATAATGCAGTAAGATGTATTCAGATTTGTGGAAGGAAATTCATTATCTTTGCTTCTTTTTAATTAAAAGAAGTACAAATCCACTGATAATTTTTAATAAGTGATTTAAATGCCAAAAAACTAAAGGAAGGTTGAAATTACACTTATACAAAATGGTTTAAAAGAACCAAGTTCATGACTGAGCAAATGTAATTTTATATTAAACACTCAAAAGAAGAGATCATTACAGAAAATCTAATTTTTCATAATTAAGCTAGTTTGCTAGAGTTTGACAAGGATTCTTTAGAAATCACATATAATTTATCTTCTCCACAACTGAAAATAATTTAAGACATTAATACAACGTTACTATGTTCAGGCATAATTCTATTGTCATCATTTAAATCTGACTGATTTCACTTAGCCCTGAATTAGAACTAAAGATACTCAGTTGATTAGAAAATAAAGAAAGAGAATGAAGTAAAGAAAGGAGAATGAGAGAAGGAAGGATGGAAAGAAGGAAACAAGAAATGAAGAAAGCTTATTAAGCTTGTTATCAGGCATGGCAGAATTCATCAGAGCAAGTCACCATGCCAGGCTTCATGAAACTCTTACTGCATCAATCATATGATAATTACACCCAAAGATGCTTTTATTATACTCAGTATAATTAATTTGTATCATTTTATGTAAATTAATACAAATAATTAAAATTTTCCTTATTAAATGCCTCAAAGGTGTGAAATTTATATTTTATTGGTAAGTGATGAACATTGACTTGGGATGAATGAGCTACTGTAAAGCATAGCGAGTACCAAATTCCAATTAGAGGACATTAGGTGAGACTATGGAGAAGGCAATGGCAATCCACTCCAGTACTCTTGCCTGGAAAATCCCATGGGCGGAGGAGCCTGGTAGGCTGCAGTCCATGGGGTCATTAAGAGTCAGGCACGACTGAGTGACTTCACTTTCACTTTTCACTTTCATGCATTGGAGAGGGAAATGGCAACCCACTCCAGTGTTCTTGCCTGGAGAATCCCAAGGATGGGGGAGCCTGATGGGCTGCCGTCTATGGGGTCACACAGAGTAGGACACGACTGAAGCGACTTAGCAGCAGCCGCAGCAGCAGGCAAGACTAAGAGTTAGTAAGTGGAAACAGTAAACGTACTTGGCACTTTTTTGCACAGATTTGCTGATGAGGAAAACAGAGAATGAGGCATTAGTTAGAAAAGGCCTTGGGGTCAAGAAAGGGATTTTTTTAATGAAAGGAGGAAGTTGAAGCATCATTGTCAGACTGAGAACAATGATGGAATAGAAAGGAACAAATTTATGGAGAGGAGAAAGGGCCTAAGCACGAAGCAATGTCCTCAGGAAGGATGGGTTTACACACGGGTGTAATGTTTGGTCTTAGAAATACAAATACATCTTCTGGCTCATGGAAGTTATCTACAGATGTAGACAGGAGGTGACATGAAAAGAGGAGGATGAAATAGATCTCTTCTGATTGCATTTATTGCCTGTATTGCATTTGCACTCAAAAGAAAGGTCATCAGTTGAGAGGACGTGATAGGAAGAGACAAAATGTGAAATATAGGGGAGTAAATGTGAATGACATTACTTTGCCAACAAAGGTCCGTCTAGTCAAGGCTATGGTTTTTCCAGTAGTCATATATGGATGTGAGAGTTGGACTGTGAAGAAAGCTGAGCACCAAAGAATTGATGCTTTTGAACTGTGGTGTTGGAGAAGACTCTTGAGAGTCCCTTGGACTGCAAGGAGATCCAACCAGTCCATTCTAAAGGAGATCAGTCCTGGGTGTTCTTTGGAAGGAATGATGCTAAAGCTGAAACTCCAGTACTTTGGCCACCTCATGCGAAGAGTTGACTCACTGGAAAAGACCCTGATGCTGGGAGGGAATGGAGGCAGGAGAAGGGGACGGCAGAGGATGAGATGGTTGGATGGCATCACCGACTCGATGGATGTGAGTCTGAGTGAACTCCAGGAGTTGGTGATGGACAGGGGGCCCTGACATGGTGATGGACAGGGGGCCCTGACGTGCTGGGATTCATGGGGTTGCAAAGAGTTGGACACGACTGAGTGACTGAACTGAACTGAACTGAATGTGAATGAAGAAAGACCAAGTCTTTGTAAATCTTTTTTTAACACTCATTTGTGTTTAACTCTTCTAAATAGTTAATCTCTGATGAACAAAGATATAGTTTTATTAACTTATACTTCTGTATGTCATTAGTACATGACTTTTGGTATTAATAACTTAAAGACATTTTGTGACATAGAAAGTTTCATTTGAATCATCAGATAAAGACTAAATTGTCAATACAGTCAACTTTAATTTGCTTAATATTTGTTTTAGTAGAGGGATTCTACAGTCTAGTAACAACCTATCTGTCATGTTTCTTTCCTATTTTCCCATTCTATCACCACAGTACTAGTTCAGATCCTCATCATTCTTGCCTAAACTTCTAACTACCTGATCTCTGAACTTGCAAACTTGCCTCTCTTAAATATATTTCCCATGTATTGTATTAAAATGAAAATCTTACATGCCATTTAAAGTTGAAAATGAATGAAGTAATCTAAAGGCAATTATGTGATAGACAAAATTTAGGCCTAATGCTATGAGAGCTGGATTTTGTTTATCCAAGTTCCTTCTTGGTCCCCAGATTTCTTGCTCATAAAATGAGATGCCTGCCCTGCTTAGCTCACAGGTGGTGGTGAGAAGGTGTGAAAATGCTTTGCACCCTCTAAATTGCTCTGCCACCTTAAGGTGTTAATACTAAAAAAGTGTTGAAGTTAAGTCATTGTTTATCCCAAGTAAGAAGGTTCTTTGAAGGAAGTTCAAGCCTGGGCATCACAAACATGAATTTTTGGCTCTTGTGAGTGGCCTTACAGTGATACTGTAAGGGAGTAGGGAAATATGAATCATAAAACAATATAACAAAATAGAGGAATAAAAATATTGAGAGACTTGTAGAAAAAGTTCTATACCCAAACATCCTCATTTGGTTTCTCAAATGACAGGGTAAAAGGATTGAGGGGGGAGCAGGTAAGAAGTGGATGAGAAGTCTCAGAAAAATAGCCTCAGAAATTGCTCAAGGAGCTCTGGGCTCTGCTCATCTTGAAACAAAGAAAGCACTAAAATGATCATTTCTTTATTATTGTTGAAGATAGAATAAAATAAGAACTTTACATTTTACTTTTCAACCTGCCTGTTATGGGCATCGGCTTTCACTGTAAAGCCTGCAAAACATATTCATCTAAGTCTAATTTCTAAGTCTAAATGAGACTTAAGAATAAAATTTATAAAGATCAAGGCTTGTTTAAATATATAACTTATTGATATAAATAGGCCAATCAAATAAAAGAGCAGCAGTAATAAGGAAGCCAATTTTAAGAGGTCAAGGCATTTCATAGAATTGGTACTTACAGCAATATTTTTTCTGAATTGTCTATAACGTTTCCAGCCTATTTTTGCTATTAAAGGTCCAGTCCCTAGTTTTTGGACTCACAATAGCCAAAATAATGGGAAGAATGTCAGGGCTGGGATTCAGTGTTGGTGCTTAGTTTCAATCTTGAGTTGGATATAGCCACACTCCCTTTTCCACCCCTGCTTGTTTTACATTGAGAGACCCCTGCTTTATCTCTCCAAGTGCCCTCTGCCTATTGGCTCTGGTTGGTGGAATTCAGTGACTCTTGTGATTTCCTTTTCCAATCTACAGCTGTCTCTGTAGCTCTGGTTTCAAATCTGTAACATACGGCTGGTTTCCTAGCACTCTTGAGGACCTTTCTTGTTATGCTCCATCTCAGAATCAGCCCCACTAGTCACGCCAGGAAGGCCCTACTACACTCAGTTGCACTGAAAAAGCACTTTCACCTACCTTATTTTGAATTAAGATAAGCAAAAGAAAGCAACGAAAAATGTATAGTCAAAAGTAAGAATAAAAAGGTCAAAATGATCCAACCTGAAGTGTAAAAGAAGACATGACCATCTTCCACAAAATGGAAAAAAGGAAAAGACAAAACCAAACCCAACCCACAAAATGGCCTAAGAAAACTGAAGTGCTGGAATAGGTTAGAAATTGACTTCAATCTAATCAATATGACTTCTTACAGAACCATGAACTCAATCTAAAACTGTAAAGTGGAAAGAATGAATAATTATGAAAAAGACATCTAGATTTTTTAAAATTGTATGAGATTTTAGAGAAATGTTTATCACCATTAGATCACCAAGGATATCCAGAAATAAATGGAAGGACATAAATTTTTAAAAATTAATAATGCTTTATTTGGAATCTCATAATGAGACCAATTTTCTAAACTCTGAGTTTTTAAACTCAAATCACTTTTATTTACAGTTTCATCAAGATTCATGGACCTTTCATTTTTTAATATCTTACACCTGAATTGTAAGATCCATGGACCTTTCATTTTTAAACACCTTACACCTGAATTGTAAGATAATTGGAAATATATTAATTTCCTTGTTCTTGGAAATTTGAGGAAAAGTTTCTTCAAGTTTTTGGGAAACTTGTTGGTCAGGCTAAAACATAAAAAATAAGGTTTAACAGAGACTACAGCCTATTCTTCTTAATGTTTATTTTAAAAATTATACCGTTGAAGGACATACATGCTAAAATTCTCAAGCATAAAAGTATGAGTCAATTTTGTGAATAAGTAAAAACATATTGATGAATGTAATAAATCCAAGAAAGAAACATTTTAAAAGATCAAAACATTTGTATTATTTATAACATTGTGGGTTTAATTTATGGAATTAGTAACAAAATCAAAATCATCCTTTTGTAAAGCATTGCTATTGTTCATTTAATTGAGTCAATGAAGTATATCAAATGACGATGAAATATTGGTCAATAAGCAAACTTGAATGACACTTTAAAAACACAAGTCTTATTTAGTTCAAGGTTTCCCTATACCTTCAGGATAAAAATCCACAGTCTTTATCACTGTTTTCACAGTCTTTCATGATTTGACCCCATCCTATCTGTCCACCTTCATCTCTAGCACCCCTGGCATGCTCCTTATGTTGATAGCTACTTTTCATTTCTCTGAGCATTACATGTGCTGTTACCACTGTCTAGAATGGCATGTCTATGGCTAATTCTGATTCCAATTTGAAGATTCTGCTGTAGCATCACACCATTTAGGAAGGTGTCCTCATCTTTCACCCTCTTCCTTCATTCTTGGGCTGTGTTGGGCCCTTGGTCCGTGTCCCACATGTTTTCAGAAGTCTCGTATCATAGAGGCTGTATATAGAGGTTTCCTGATTCTTCCACTGTCCTGAGAATTCTTCAGTGTCAACTCATGTGTCTCATTTGCTTTGATATTCATTCTTAGCCCCGTGCTTCAGAGATGACAGACATTAATGGTCAGAGAGGGGAATTTCAGAATTCCAGATCTTTGTATTGTTGTAGTTCTAGGTAATAACAATGTGTGGCCACCTTTCCAGATGGCTAAACTGAAATTAGGAGACTGGGGAATCATGGGGTCAGTTTGGAGAAATATCAGATACACCTTTGGTAACTATTAATGTTGGGCATTAAAATGCTCACGCACAGGGCAAGATTGCATTTCTTGGATGGCTTGTGGTTGAACAGGCTATATAACTAGTTCTGGCTAATAAGTTGCTGAATGAAAGTGTCATGAGTCGGTTCAGACTAGAGGATTTAACTGTTGGTTAGTGACCTTCCTTACTACTGAAGGGTACCTAAGTTGTGCAGGAAAGGGAGCCAAAAAAGGAGGCTATCATGTGAGGATAGTGAACAGTGGTCAGACGCGGCATACAATTTTGAGAAAGTACTGGCAAGGTTTACTGATAAATTGGGTGCAGGTGGAAAATCAATGCTTAAAATAGCTGCTTCATGTGTCCAGGTCCCTGTATGACTGCAGTAGGCAGAGCCAGCTGCCCCCAAATAGCATCTCGCACAACCAACCAACAGTGAACATGGAGTAAGTATGAGAAATGAACCTGGATCCTTTGAAGTCACTAAGTTTGGGGGATATTTGTTACTACTATAACCTTGCATAACCTACCATAACTGGAATATGTCAGGGAATGAGGTTAAGAGGCATGGATGCAATCTGTTTATTGCTGGAACTCACTGGCAACTCCCAAGTACCCAACTACTGATGGCTACCCTGGAATAGAATATATGAGAATAAACCAGGTGCTGAATCATTGAGAAAAAATGGCAGTAATAGGGAGTTCAGCAGCTTATACCAAAAGTATGGGGAAAAGATGGTATCAGCAAATAGCCT
Organism: Ovis aries; assembly: GCF_016772045.2. Lineage (NCBI taxonomy): Eukaryota > Metazoa > Chordata > Mammalia > Artiodactyla > Bovidae > Ovis > Ovis aries. The sequence continues at coordinate 194,429,929 of NC_056055.1, forward strand.
GATTTTGATTAAGAGGCAGTTTATTGAATGACAGTGCCAGGCTGCCCTGATGGTAGTTTGAAAATGACAGTATGAAGCCAAAAATGTATGGTCTAATGTGGGAAAGGAGAGCTGCAACAGATACGGTTTGAAGGAGTGTTACTCTGTCACTAGGAAGACAAGAGAAAATTACTGAAACCTTTAAGAGAATTTAATCTTAGTCTTTCACTAGACACTAGAGTTAATATTGGTAATAACTATCAAAAACTGTAAGAATATACTAAGTTCTTGTATCCTTAAATAGACTTAATTTTACTTTCTCAGAGCATATTGGAACAATTTTCCAGTAATTATTGGTATTTTAAAATCTATGGTCACATGCATGCTTTTAATGCCTTAAAGCCCCTTGACGTGAAGGTCAGATTGTGACTGATTCAGGGTATCCCGAAATGGAAGAACATAATTTTTCCTATCTCAAAACACATGCCACTTCCTGCCCCCCCAATTCATACCCACACAACATTCTGTACTGTCACTTTCAATTTTCCCCAGTGCCACTTAGATTTCTTCATGCATATTTGTATTTTTAGATCAGATAAAATGAATAGAAGGTTCTTTCCTTGAAAAACATGTAGTGTGATTCAGAGAAAATGTTAATGAAAAGAAATACTTAAAGTTTTGTGAAATATTGATATGTAGCCACTAATTTTGTCTCTACAATCAATTGCTTTTTCTCTGTGTATCTCAAGCACCGTTCTCATGGAATTATATAGCTGTGAAGCACTAGAATCGACAGAATTTTTAAATGGAGGAGAAGGGGGTGGGGAAACAAGGCACTAAACACCATTTCTTTCAAAATACTCCTAAATTCGGAGGTAGTACATAAGGACAAATCCTGTCTTTACTGCATCGTATTCATTTCTGAGAAAAACACACCTCCATACAGAACTACTTTCCATCAGCACAAATACAGGTATCAAAACGAAGAGGACTTTTGCTGGGTTGTTAAATTCCTTAGAAACAGGCTGTCTTTCATGACAACGGTCTCCTTCCTCTTCTGTTCCCACACAGCTTGACAAGCAGGTCACAGAGAAAGGTTGTTAATTACATTCTTTTGCCTAAAAGGGATTTGGAAAAAATAAATGTACCTTAGCTTTACTCTCAAGAGGGTCAGATGGCTGAGGCAGTGATTTGTTTGTGTACAGATGGGCTAGTGCAAAGGAATGGAAAAAATACTTGGGTGAAGAATTTTCAAATGGGAGGATGCGTTTCAAAGACAGCTTCTATTATACGCCAACTACATCTGGTGGAGTCACAGGGCAAGGTGAATATACTATAAACAATGAAGTCTCCTGAGGGAAAAACTGCTGCATATTGAGAGAGAACTGTGGATGGGACAGCCAAGAGCGTCACTTGTATAGTGTATGTTTTTGAAAGCAGGTTTCACATCAGTTTTAGTGTAACTGGGAAGGATTTCAACTTTTTTTTTTTTTTAACAAATTACTTGGACTTAACTCCTACTAAAAAAACCCAAGACTCTTAATATATGATCAGTAGATACATTAAATTAGAAATAAAATTCAGTTCAACAACTTCAATAAAACTGAGAAGCCAGTTGCATTCTCAGTGCATAGCAAGGTACATTAAAAAACCTACTAGTTTGTTTAGTGTCTCTGTTAAATGATACAATATCCATATCTATAATTACTCCAGAGATCAAATTAAGTACATTCCTCATTTGTTCGTTTGTCTCTAAGGAAGATACAGGAAAACAAATGCTAATCAAAAGATTAATGGACTTCTCGATGTATAATACATTTAGCCACTCCTTTGAACTTTGAGACACAAAATATAAAAATCATATGAAAATAAGGTGTTGGCTCACATATCTTTGATAAATTTCATGCAGTTTCAAGGTCCTTGTCAATATGGATTTGATTTAAGGCTGTGCATCTTTTCTGGATATTCCCATAACTATCCAGATAGAAACATCATACATAAAAAGGTTCTTTATTCCAGAACAGATAAAACTCCCAGTGCTAAAAGAAGATTTAGGTATCTCTGAAGGTTTCTTATCACCCAGCAACATAACTCTCTGATGGTTCAGTGCCTGAAAGGGTCGTCTGAGATAACTCATCAAATAAATCAAATAGTTGGCTGGTGAAAAGAAGGGGAGCCTATAGTAATCTCATGTCTTTGCTTTCAGACATCAAATCTTTTTTTCTAATAAGCCAGTAGAGAAGTTAATGTCACTTGGTGTGGCATATGCAAACCTGAGTCTCAACTTGTTTTTAGTTTCTGCTACTAGTTCTGAGAATGTTTAACTTTCCCAAGAAGAGATTATATTTAATTTTAACATGTTAAATCACAAATCCCAAAACCCTGGAATGCTGAAGAAAAGGTGGTTGCAAGAAATCTGCAAGTGTACTGAGTTTTATCTCTAAATTTCTTTGAGGAATTTTATTGCAACATAGAAATCCACTCAGGTGGGGTGATCTTTAAATATTCATCGATATGATGATGAAACTAGATTTATTTTATATGCTTTGGTTAATATTTTATTAAAAACTCTAATTTACACTTTGAAAAAAAAAGTCTTTTAAAAATCAGATATCAAATGCTTTAGAACTGTGTGGTCCAATATAGCAGTCAGTAGCTACTTTCAGTTATGTAAATTTACCTTGCTGCTGCTGCTGCTGCTAAGTCGCTTCAGTCGTGTCCGACTCTGCGCGACCCCATAGACAGCAGCCTACCAGGCTCCCCCAGATCCAGTTTCTCAGTTGCACTAGCGACAGTTCAAGAAATTCAAAGAAACACATGGCGAGTGATTACTGTATGGAATACAGAACATCTTCCTCAGGATGAAACGTTCTATTGGATAGCAGTGCTCTAGACAGCTGTAATTCAAGTACGGCATACGATAGTATTCATGAATCCATCTTCCCAATTCAGTACTTTTGTTTTCAGTTCAGTTCAGTTCAGTTGCTCAGTCATGTCTGACTCTTTGCGACCCCACGGACTGCAGCACGCCAGGCTTCCCTGTCCATCACCAACTCCCTGAGCTTGCTCAAACTTATATCCATTGAATCAGTGATGCCATCCAACCATCTCATTCTCTGTCATCCCCTTCTCTTAATGCCTTCAATCTTTCCCAGCTTCACAGTCTTTTCCAATGAGTCGGCTCTTCTCATCAGGAGGCCAAAATATTGGAGCTTCAGCATCAGTCCTTCCAATGAATATTCAGGACTGATTTCCTTTAGAATTGACAGGTTTTATCTCCTTGCTGTCCAAGAGACTCTCAAGAGTCTACTTTTGTTTTAGAGTCTTCCAGCTTACAAAACTAAGATATGGCATGACTCCCATTTTCATCTTCCAGTGAAAATGGAGAGACTGTCTTACCATGATCCCTGCATGTATGATTCGATGATGTGTGTCACTTCTGTAGATAATGTCCCTTGATTATAAATAAACCGAACAGAAATTTTTAATTAATAAAACTTTGAATCCTTACTCTATCTCAAGTGCTCAAAACATAGCTATCTTCTAATTTATTCTCTAAACATTTTGATAATGAGAACCAGTGTTACTGTGTTTGAAGCTCAACAGATTTGATGAACAAAAGAAGGCACAATAGAGTAAATGTGCTTTTAATGAACATTTTCTGTTCCTCTGTCCAAAACTTTGGCTACCAGTTATATTTATAGTTTGGATTAGCATGCCTACCTCATATATTGAAATTAGTTATGGTGCCTAGAAAACAACAGCAATATATACATACCACTTAGCATATATCATTGCAAAAATGTTAACATAGGAGTCTTGAGCAGTATATTATTGGTAATGGAACAGACTTGGTTTTTGGTGGCTAAAAATTTCTTACTGAAGAATTATCTTCCCAAATGACAGCAGCAGGCCTCTCATTACTAGCAGTTTGAGGAGGGAGATTAAAGCAAACTGAAGGCATAGTGGGACTTAATTCCCTGTTCACATCTAGAAGCAGTGATAAGCTGGGCATCTGCCATTACCCTGATATTTTGGAGATAAATGGGTATCTGAATAAATAGAAGCCTTTAGTTTCTGCAGCTGTCACTAACATATTTCACCCTAATTGCAAAATATTTATTTTAAACTCTAAAATACACATTGAGGAAGCTAACCTCAGCTGGTGAAAAGGAGATTTCAACTGCTAACTTTTCCATAGTAAATCAAATGGTCTGGGAGATATTAAGGATGCCATTTTATTCTTCATACATTTGACTTTATATTCTGTACATGAGGAAGGAAGGAAAGATGGAAGGAACTACCTCTACAGTTTCTCTGTGGCTATGAATGTTTTGGTTCACTAGCTGTTTTATTTTGCTCTATGCCCTAGTACCCATGTATTAATTGGCACATGGCAAGGCATTTAAGAAATATCTGTTGAATCAGAAAAAGAATAAATCTTAGCAGAGACATGAAAAGGGTAATTTTTAAAGTTACTATTTATGTGTAAATTATAACATTTCTTTATTAAAATATTGTTTTGCTGTTTTAGTCACTAAGTCACATCTGACTCTTTTTGGAACCCAATGCACTGTAGCTCACCATACTCCTCTGTCCATGGGATTTCCCAGGCAAGAAATGTTGGAGTGGTTTGCCATTTCCTTCTCCAGGTGATCTTCCCAAACCAAGAATCAAACCTGTGCTTCCTGTATTGGCAGGTGGATTCTTTACTACTGAGCCACCAGGGAAGCCCTTTCTGATAAAAGGAGAGGGAGAAAGAAAACCAGGGAGATATGAAAGGAAAGGAAGGTGGGAGAAACAGTAATACTTATTAGCTCCTCACATATAGTAAAGCAGTATACTGTTTCTCCCACCCTCCCTTCTTTCCATCTCTCCCCAGTTCTCTTTTTCTCTCTCCTTTTATTAGAAAGGTTTAGATTAACCAAGCCTATGGGAGTCTGCATCACCACAATTTCTTCCTTAAATGTTGGCTTTAAAAATATAATAACATTACAGAATGAGGGTAAAACTAGATATTGAATTTTTAATTCAATGATCATAGACCAATTTTGGTAGTGCATTCATTCATGCTAGCAGCATTCACTGAACACACTCTATCTCGCAGTAATAGGGATAAAGCAGTGAACTAAATCAAGTCCCTGTTATCATGGAGATCAGGCACACCTTGTTTGGCTGTGCTTCTCTTTATTGCACTTCACAGATACTGCATTACAAACAAAATCAAAGGTTTGTGGCAATTCGGCATTATCAGATGACAGCTACCATTTTTTAGTAATAAAAAGTTAAGGTATGTACATGGATTTTACACTTAATACTATTTCATGCTTAATACATTGCATAACTATTTGCACACTTGAAAACCACATAATGCATGTGACTTGCTTTATTGCAGTGATCTGGAACTGAATCTGCAATATCTCTGACGTATCTCTCTATTGTGAGAAAATATCTTTGACACTTTTGAATAATTGAAGACTACATGTTCTGTCATTTGAAAATTAGCAAGTTCTGTCTATGGACATACCGCCCTGAACACACCCAATCTTGTTTGAAAATCAGCAAGTTTGTGTACTTTTTTAGTCCAATTGATTCCCTTTACGCAACTGCTGCTGCTGCTGCTTTACCCAACTTCTACCACCTTATTAGGAAGTGATAAGGAAACTGAAATTGAAGGAAACAATTTTGTGTATCTCGATGTTGATATTGAGGAATCTGTTCTGGGGGTTCCCACCGCAGGTGGTGATAGGACATGTGGGTAAGCAGGGAGCAACCAGTGAGCCAAAAAGTCTGCATAGGAAGTGCCTAGGTGTGTAATTAGGGTGTGAGTGAGGATAAAGATCAAGGCTGAGTCTTCTGACCACGGGTCACCTCTCCCAGTTCTCCAAATGGGCCAATCTAACTTCAGTTTGACCCTATGCCCACTCTTTGCATTTTGTTTCTTTCTCAGAGAAATCCAGCTTCAGAAAATGATATCTAAATGATAATGTGTCATTGTGCTGATGAGTGGGGTTACAATGCTCAAGACATATAGATAAAAGCAAGAAAGGCAGATCAAAGGCATTTCCTGACCAGAAGGTAGAAAATAGCTGTTGGGAATTTTAGCAAACACACTTAGGGATGTAGGAGATTCTCAGGCATTTATTAAAGGCTAATTCAAATCCTTCGGGTTATGGAAGATTTTGTGAAAAGCACCTCTTAACTGACCAACTGTCAATTAGCAAAGGAAAAATGCCTCAAGTACTCCATTACGATGATGATCAAATAAGTGAGCCTTGATTACTATAATAATGGTAGTATAATTTCTAAAAAATTCTGGTTTTAGATATGGAAATACTTCATAACGTGATCATCTGTAAAATCTACTGTGGAAAACTACAAGTATAATTGCCCAATGATGCTAATTTATTTTTTCTTCCTCAAACTTTTCAGGTGATCTAATATAATGAGAAATAATAATCATTAAGGTTTGATCATGCTAATCTAATTTTCTGGATGGCTTATTAACCTTCCAAGGATATCTTTCCTCTACTTCTTGATCATTAGATCAGGCAATAATTAGAGCAAGAATGAGGAATGTCAATTATATAATGATGTGTGAGAGGATACAGAGTATCATGGATATTTAGGCTTATGTTTTTAAGTTTGGCTATATTCATGTACACACACACACACGTAAGCACACTTTCTGATTTCTTATAAGAGAGAGATTTAACAAAACACTGTATTTCAAAACATGATCTAAATATTTTTTCCTAAACTGAATCTGGTTTTAGCGTATGAGCTTCAGAAAATAAACAGCAAAAAGCTCAGAATCTGCATTAAACAGCTTTACAAAGTTCTCCCACCTCTCTCCCTGAAAACCATATTCTATATACTGCCAGCTTGTAAAAAAAAAAAAAAAAAATCACACCTTTGACAACACAGTAGACTTGATTATCAGCTGCATGAATTTTGGTCTGAAAGAAGGAAAAAAATATAAATGTCACTCAAACTCAGAGGACTATGACACCACCTCTTCTTGCTAGATTAGTGGGATTCATCCAGTGGTTAAATCCATACTTCTTTGTTTTCTGTTTCTACTAATGAGGAACGTATTCTGTGTCAACTGTTAGTGCTTCACAAATCCACTTTCTCTTTTCACATAATAAGGCAGGTATGTAGGTACCGAACTCAGATTTCATTTAAGAAAGAACCTGCCTGCAACCCATGCAGCTAGCTGGGATCCCCCAGCTGTCAGTGACTTCAAGATTCATCTTGGCTTTAAAGTCTGGGTGACTAACTTCTTGTGCAGCCACAGGCAAATACTGAGCATGGTGGGGACTCTAGGGTCTGCCATTCCTGCCCAAGATAAGAGTCCTCTAACAGGCAGTATTTAGTCTGGAGATGCACGTAGGGTTGACCTAATTTTTGCCACACTTATGTCTTGGTTGGAGGTTTTCTCTACCCAATCCTGTATCCCTTCCTCATTACTTTCATAGTTATTAGCTCTGCATCAATTTGAGGACTTTTTGAGCCCAATTCTGCTTCCTCTACATTTTATCTTTCACTTCCTCAATAAACCTTCTTCACTCTTAAATCTGTTTCAGTGTCGTCTACTTCCCAGAACACCAAGCTGACACATACAGTAATGGAATCTTATCAGGGTACCTGGGAATCTACTTAGAGACTTCATTTGACAGCCTGTTTTGTGCCTAAATGGCCATATGGCTAAGTTCCTGGCACCAGAATATGACTGACAGTGACACATATAACTACTGCTTCACTTCCTTAGGAGGAAATTGCCTGTCTTCTACTGCAGTTATTTTCCTCTTCCTGAAAGCTGGCACATTGGGTTGGCATTGATCGAGCTTCTAATATGTGGGAATTCCCTTGAAGATGGGATCAGCAAACGGTAGCCTACAGACAAAAGCTGACCTGTGGCCTATTTGTATGGTTTGTAAGCTAAGAATGGTTTTTACATTTTAAAAGCATTGTTAAAAATAAATAAAAAGAGGCAGAATATGTGTCAGAAACCATATATGGCCCACCAAACCTAAAATACCATCTGGCCCTTCATGGAAAAAGTTTGCCAATCCTGCTCCAGAGGACTATGGATTAACAAATTAGAAAACCCCTGGGTGTCTGAATGATCATCTGGAGCAAAACTATCCCTCTGTTATGGAGGGATGGACTGCAATGTGAGAGTAAAATAACCTTATTTATCCTTGGAGCCACCGTATTATTCTGTCTTGCTGTTATGGCAACAGGCCCTAGCTAACATACACACAAATAAAAAGATTAAGGTGATTTTCCCTTCCTTCCCAAATGTTATACAACACAGTCATTCCTTCTTCTAAGCTTTGAGCAGCTTTCTAAAACTAAATTCTTCATTTGTTCATTAACTTTTAAAAACCTAAACCATTTTCATTGCTTGTTACTTGTATGTCATGTTGCACAAATACTGTCTAGAAAGAGAAAAATATGTAAACTTGAGATTGTACCACAGTCATTATAAAGTCTAATTGATTACTTACATTTAATCTAAAGCATATATTTTAAAATTATTTTTAAAACTGGTCTCTACCTTACACAAAAGTATGATGAAGATAGTGATAGAGTTGAGGCTGGGGGAACAAAGATAATTTCATAAATGTCTAAAGAATGATTGCATATGCTAGAGAGTAGTTTATTATAAAATAGGGCTATTGACTCACATCAATTAGACCATAGTATAACAAAATCCCTGATAGCTCAGTTGGTAAAGAATCCGCCTGTAATGTGGTAGACCCCGGTTCAATTCCTCAGTCAGGGAAGATCCCCTGGAGAAGGGAAAGGTTCCCACTCCAGGATTCTGGCCTGGAGAATTCCATAGACTATATAGTCCATGGGGTTGTAAACAATTGGACACAACTGACCTATTTCACTTTCACTTTTCATAACAAAATCATTTACCATCACATAGGTGTTCTATAGTTATTTCAGTTACTTATTCTATCAGATTTTTTACTGTTTGAGCCACCAGGGAAGTCCCACTCTATCAGTTGGTTAAGTTAATTCAGGAACTTACATAGCACATATTTCTTGAACATTTTTGTGAGCCCTGTTTTGAGGTAGAGAAAATACGTTGATTTGGTAGTTTTAGATACCAACAACTGCAATGATTATACACATATCAATTTAAATGACCAGTTTTGCTGCTCCATGGTTTTCTTTTTTGACAGCAGTAAAGACCTGAACTACATAAAATAACCTTTTTGCTGAACCCAAAGCATGTGCTCATTTAGGCAATATTTTATATACTCCAAAGCTTACTTATTTGCCAATGTCTCTCATCATACTTAATTCTTTGCAAAGTATTTGATCAAACAAATGTCATATTTACAAGCAATTCTTTAAAAAAAATCTACCTTTTGTAATTTTATTTGTGCTACTTGAATGAAGTATTTTTTTAAAATTAGGAATGTTGTAAGAACAGAGTTTTTGTTATGACACACAGTGAAGAATTCAAAAAAGAACTTCTTGTGATAGGTATTTTCAGCTGCAATACTAGGGCCTATACAAAATATAGTTAAATAACTGGAAAGTTAAAGTAATACTCTGTTTTTCTAGCAGCATCTTGGTACACAGCTTACTGGTTTGTCACAAAACTGTAGAAAATGCGGTATCCTTTGTAATTTCCTCTTGAAGATTTTTCTGAAAAATTTCTTTGCCAAAACCTTGTCTACTTTAATGCTAAGCCAGGAAATGCAAGGCATGAAACTATATTTTTCTCTTAAGGAGTTTGAGGTTTTATTTAATTAGCAAATTTCAGTATAAAGAGTGTAAGATGGAAGTCATTTCTTTCCAGTCATATTAGTTCTAATTTAAGAATAATGAAACAATTGGTCTGATGACATGCCAATTTATTAAATTCATATACCTGAAACTTAATTTCTACACAATTATCTGTGATAAAATATCAGGCTTTCCTTTCAAAAGAATCAGTGCATCACAACTCTTCACAAAAAAAAAAAAAAATGCCATGAGGAAGGGAGATGATACAAAATATTTCAGTGGCAGGAGTTCTCATTATGTGGAGACTATGAGCACATTATATGCGGAAAGTATTAAAGCCTTCTATGTGATCTTTAAAACAGTACTTTTTAATGCATAAAAACCAAGGTGAAAATCATAATATTAACCCATTCTACTTGCTTTTGAAGTTGCTCCTTTTTTGGCCATTATAGTTAATTCTGTGATTCTGCCTTCATAAATATACACTTTCTTCCTTGTGTTGAAAGTGTGCTTAGGAGCGGAGTCTTCTTAATTAATGAATCTGAAAACATTTTATGTTTACTTTTTGCTGTTGTGCCCTTACCCATGGCAGATGTTTCTGTTCAAGCCTAGTGCTCTTTCCTGCCAAGACCCCATGTGGTTTAGGGTAACAGCCGCTAGTCAGAGCTGGCATGCTAGATATGACCACTCTGTCATCTTCCTTCTATTATTTCCTAAAACAACTATCCAAATCCCAGTGCTACTAAAAACAAATGAATTTAGTAACATCATTGAGACCTTGCTAACATTTAATCCTTTTTATCATTTTTTAACATTTTTATCATAAAGTTATTGCATTTGTGTTCGTTGTTCTATGTGTGAGAATAAACTTTCTCCTGTATGTGTTTGCTAATTACCATTGCTCAAGAATTAGCTTTTATTCAAACTATTTTGCACATTAATTGCGTTTCGACAGACAAATGACCTTCCTCGACAGTCAGTTCTCTAGATGATTATTACTCCATCTGGTATTTATTTTTGTGCATTTTCCCAAATTGTTATTCCTAAAAACACTTTTTATCACTTTGTGTAACATGGTTATTTTTAACCATAAAATATGTTTTAAATTAAATAAAAACAGAAAACAGCAAAGGATGTCAAAATGCTGAGCAGAATATTATATTTTATCAGTTGTTTCCTACATTTTGGGAAAAGTCTAGCATTTTAGACAGTTTTTAACAGAAAAGCTGTTTCAAAATAAAAAAGCTATAGGGGAAAAAAAATCCTCTACATAGTGGTTACCACATTTAGTGTTCGGACAGATCATCAGCTCTCAAAATGCAGATGCAAAAAATGCCAAAAAAAAAAAAAAATCCAGTATATTGTTTCTTGAATGCCTTAATTGTATTTTCAACTTCCTAACTTTGTTAATTCTTTATCCATATCTGAAATGTCTGTCTCCATTTGTAAACTTATATGATCTATTTTGACTCAGGTTCAATTCAAGCCGTTAGAGAATTAGATGGTATATTGTAAGTAAAGGGAAGGCTTAGAATAGGAAACTAAATTTCATTTGGGGCTTTTTCTATGCCAGGCTCTGGTCCCAGGTTTAACACTACCATCACTAGAACCATTGCTTCCACTGATTTGCTTGTTGTTGTTGCTGTTCAGTCATTCAGCTGTGTCTAATTCTTTGCGACTCCATGGACCCCAGCATGCCAGACTGCCTTATCCTTCACCATCTCCAGGAGTTTGCTCAAATTCATGTCCATTGAGTTGATGATGCCATCCAACCATCGCATCCTCTGTCCCCCCGTTCTCCTCCCACCCTCAGTCTTTCCCAGCATCAGAGTCTTTTCCATTGAGTTGGCTCTTTGAATCACATAGCCAAAGTATTGGAGCTTCAGCTTCAGCATCAGTCCTTCTAATGAATATTCAGGATTGATTTCCTTTAGGACTGACTGATTAGATCTCCTTGCAGTCCAAGGGGCTTTCAAGAGTCTTCTCCAGCACCACAGTTCAAAAGTATCAATTCTCTGGTGCTCAGCCTTCTTTACAGTCCAACTCTCACCTTTGTACATGACTACTGGTCAAACCTTAGCTTTGACTACACGGACCATTGTTGGCAAAGTGATGTCTGCATTTTAATATGGAGTAAGCCTCTTTTAATTTCATGGCTGTACTCACCATCCACAGGAATTTTGGGGCCCAAGAAAATAAAGTCTCTCACTGTTTCCATTGTTTCTCCATCTATTTGCCATGAGGTAATGGGACTGGATGCCATGATCTTAGGTTTTTGAATATTGAATTTTAAGCCGGCTTTTTCACTCTCCTCTTTCACCTTCATCAAGAGGCTTTTTAGTTTCTCTTCGCTTTCTGCCATTAAGGTGATGTCACCTGCACATCTGAGGTTATTGATATTTCTCCTGGCAATCTTCATTCCAGCTTGTAACTCATACAACCCAGAATTTTGCATAATGTTCTCTTCATCAGTTCAATTCAGTTAAGTTGCTCAGTCGTGTCGGACTCTTTGCGACCCTATGAATTGCAGCATGCCAGGCCTCCCTGTCCATCACCAACTCCTGGAGTTCGCTCAAACTCACGTCCATTGAGTCAGTGATACCATCCAACCATCTCATCCTCTGTCATCCCCTTCTCCTTCTGCCCCCAAACCTCCCAGCATCAGAGTCTTTTCCAATGAGTCAACTCTTCGCATGAGGTGGCCAAAGTACTAGAGTTTCAGCTTTAGCATCATTCCTTCCAAAGAACACCCAGGACTGATCTCCTTGAAAATGGACTGATTAGATCTCCTTGCAGTCCAAGGGACTCTCAAGAGTCTTCTCCAAAACCACAGTTCAAAAGCATCATTTCTTCAGTGCTCAGCCTTCTTCACAGTCCAACTCTCACATCCATACATGACTACTGGAAAAACCATAGCCTTAACTGGACAGACCTTTGTTGGCAAAATAATGTCTCTGCTTTTAATATGATATCTAGGTTGGTCATAACTTTCCTTCCAAGGAGTAAATGTCTTTTAATTTAATGGCTGCAATCACCATCTGCAGTGATTTTGGATCCTCCAAAAATAAAGTCTGACACTGTTTCCACTGTTTCCCCATCTATTTCTCATGAAGTGATGAGACCAGATGCCATGATCTCAGTCTTCTGAATGTTGAGCTTTAAGCCAACTTTTTCACTCTCCTCTTTCACTTTCATCAAGAGGCTTTTTAGTTCCTCTTCACTTTCTGCCATAAGGGTGGTGTCATCCGCATATCTGAGGTTATTGATATTTCTCCTGGCAATCTTGCTTCCAGCCTGTGCTTCTTCCAGCCCAGGATTTCTCATGAGGTACTCTGCATATAAGTTAAATAAGCAGGGTGACAATATACAGCCTTGACGTACTCCTTTTCCTATTTGGAAGCAGTCTGTTGTTCCACGTCCAGTTCTAACTGTTGCTTCCTGACCTGCATACAGGTTTCTCAAGAGGCAGGTCAGGTGGTCTGGTATTCCCGTCTCTTTCAGAATTTTCCACAGTTTATTGTGATACACACAGTCAACAGAGTGACAGTATATAGCCTTGATGTACCCATTTCCCAATTTTAAACCAGTCCATTCTTCCATGTACAGTTCTAACTATTGTTTCTTGACTTGTGTACAGGTTTTTCAGGAGACAGGAATGATGGTCTGGTATTCCCATCTATTTAAGAATTTTTCAGTTTGTCATGATCCACAAGATCACAAGTTAAGGGTTTAACATAGTGAATGAAGCAGAAATAGAGGCTTTTCTGGAATTCTCTTGATTTTTCTATAGTCCAATGAATGTTGGCAATTTGATATCTAGTTCCTCTGCCTTCTCTAAATCCAGCTTGTACATCTGGAATTTCTTGGTTCATGTACTGTTGAAGCCTAGCTTGGATGATTTTTGAGCATGACCTTGCTATCATGTGAAATGAGCACAATTGTGTGGTAGTTTGAACACTTTTTGTCATTGCCTTTCTTTGGGATTGGAGCGAAAACTGACCTTTTCCAGTCCTAAGGCCACTGCTGAGTTTTCCAAATTTGCTGATGCATTTGGTGTGGCACTTTAACAGTATTCTCTTTTAGGATTTTAAATAGATAAGCTGGAATTCCACAACCTCCACTAGCTTAGTAGTGCTTCCTAAGGTAGTTATGTACACTTCCTAATTTAATATTCAAAATGACTTTATGGGCTAAGTATTATCATACCCACTCATACATTTGCAATCAGAGAAGTGCTGCTTAAATGCATACAGCTAATAGTGGTAGAGACAGAATTTCAGGCCCATTGGGATCCTGAAGTAAAACTCTTTTCACTTTCCCTCATAGTCTCTTGTGCCTCTGCTCTGATTGGGAATCCTCATATTTTTGTTGTTGTATTTTACCATTATTTTTTTCTCATCTAAACACCTGTGCTTCCCAGATGGCTCAGTGGTAAAGAATACTCCTGCCAAAGCAGGGGATGAGGGTTTGATCCCTGGATTGGGAAGTTTCCTGGAGAAGGAAGTGGCAACCCATTCCAGTATTCTTGCCTGCAGAATCCATGGACAGAGGAACCTGGTGGGTTATAGTCCACGGGGTTGCAAAGAGTTGTACATGATAGCAATTAAACAACAACAATTAAACACTTGATTATTTACTGTGTGTACCACTTATGTGGCTTTCTCCTCCTTGAGTTAGAGATGTAAGCTTGTATTATTAAATGTATCCTCTGTTCCTTATTAGAGTATAGCTTTCTTAAGAGAAAATATGATATTTATTGTCCAAATAGTGCCAACCAAACCTGACTGGCATATTTGCATGTAGTGGGTGCTTAACAAATGATTTTTGCGGAGGATAACTGTTAATGACTTTTACTGAGGATAATGAAATTGTATGTGAAACAAGACTGAATGTTATACATACATACATACATACATACGTACGTATATACAAAGATTGGATTCAGAGTAGGACTGTTACTGAAAGAGGCGAAAAAAACAAAATCACACTATAATTTCTCTTTTATTTTTATCTTCCTACCTCTTGACTGTAATCTTAAACACACTTATATTTGAATTTTTATTTCTTGTGATATTATTTTGTACTGGGATATATATTGGTTACTTTATTATCATTTAAATTCTCTATTTAAACAGAAATTAAGACTCCATCAAAAGAGAGAATCAATGCTATGCAGTTTATGTGATAGAAAGTACTTAAAAATGTGTGAGTGGGTGTCTAGCACAGGTTGATTTTTTTAAATTTAGTTTTACATTAACTTTTAATCTGGAGGGAACTCATTAGATTCCTGCCACTGAATTACAGGCACTTTTTCGTTTCTATGCTTTACCTATTGCTAAAAAAATGCAATTGTAGCTATTCTTAACCTTAATACTGCTTGGTTTTCCTTTAAATATTTTAAACCAAAAACTGGAATAAAAGCCCTTTTAAGATGAACCAGCCTCTGATACAAGTAAAGGTTTAACTTCTTTTCTTGGCTCTTTCTCAGAAATGAAATCTGTATTCAGGATGTAATGCTTCTTCTAAAGTGCTTGGAGAATCAGAGAAAATGGCCCATTTTCATTTTAATGAATCATGCTGGAGAATAAATTTACATGATGTTAATACTGAGACCTGGAAGATGGTATGGTATAATGCTCATAATAAAGGATTTAGGAACCATGACAGTTCTGGGGTATGAATTCTGGTAAGCCACTCATGTGTGACTTTGGATAAGTTTCTTGAGCTCCCAGTACCTCAGTCAACTGAGATGGAGTGGTGAAAAGAGGCAGCACATCACTGAAAACCAACCCTGCAAGGCCAGAATGAGATAAACAATGCAACAGGGCTATGCGCTCCTTACGTATCCTCGGATTTTCTGCACATAAAACAGTGCCACATAGTTAGGCATCACTCACTGTGAGTTCTTTAAATAAAACTGATAGCAGCTGAAAGGCTTTGCTGAGAGATGGTGAGGCGTAATCCCATCTCATGCAGCCACAGAAGGAGTAACCTGGGAGAATGCAGACCTCCAAATAGTATGTTTAGTTCTCTTTCTCTTGACTCTGAAATTGGAAGCAGATTACATCTAATAGTCATATGCAAGAGGTATATGAAGCGGAAATCCATATCAATTGAGACAGAGAGAAAGTGAACTCATGGAACCAGGAAAAAACACACTGAGAAGGTAATTTCAGGATTTAGTAAACAAAGTCGGGTCAGAGAAATCTAGGGTGCAAACGTATGAATCTGATCACAAAGTTCTTAAGAGATGACTTTCACCATCATCTCACGGCATTCACTCGTCATGCAATCAGCACTCCAGCGAGCTCTGCATTTCAAAGCTTTATTCCTATGGACAGGATCCATCTCCAAAATGTGCTGTGGAGCCATTGAAAATGGCTGCTGTGATCTTTAGGAGATTTTTTCATCTTTCTGTGTGTCAGTTCCCTCATTAGGAAAACGAACCCTATCAAATTCCACAGGCCATTGTAAAAAATCAAAGTAGTTAACATATGGCACATTAAATTTTATTATTATCTTGGTAAAATTTGTACCTTTGGCCAATATAAATCAACAATGATATTAGAAAATAAAAGGAATTATTTAACAAGTTACTGGTCATAGAATCCATTCCTATCTATCCATAACTAAGAACATTTAAGTTTTTGGTACATTCAGTTATGTGTTTGGGGATTTTTTTTTTTTCCTAACAGTTTTGTCTTGAGTCAAGGTTTATGTAGATTTATTTCAAATCATTGATTATGGATGTTATTTACAACCTGATTGCTCGTGTTATCTCCCCATTGCAATTCTTATCTAGCAGTATCTCCTCTGTAGTATGTATCATCTTGGTAACAGTCCAAAAGAGGAAAAGGGTTGTTAGCTGAGAGATGAGGTGGTATTCATGGGTTATAAGTTTGAGTTATAAAAAATATTCATAGTAATGATCAAACCTTATGATCCATCTACATTATGGTAGGAATTAGACAAATCTCCTTGCAAAGGACAAGCAACCTTAAGTTCACATGTCTTTTATTCCTATGGAATATACCTCTCATTGTATTTGGCCTGCATGTAACCTCTAAAGACGTTTGCCTTGAAATATTTTTATTTTGTTAGCATACATCACTGTAACTTATTACCTAAGTGTTATTATATCTGGCAGAAAAATATATTAAAAAGCATTTCCTTTTAAATGACACGTGTATAATAAAAATTTAGATATCATTTTCTAGGTTGGACTTGGGAAGAAAAAAACTGAAAAATACATTTTTTGACATTAAAAAATTCCATCTTATACAAAAAACTAAATTCTCAGTCTGAGAGCTTGTGGATAGCCAATTATACTCTATGCTGGGTAAAATTTCAAGGAAAAAAATAGCTAATTAATCAATGAGGAAGACTTTGCCTGTTCATTAGGAAAAACTATACAGTAATTCATTCATTCATTTCTTAACTTTGGAAGATACTTAATAACCATGTTCTAATGCTCTAAGGAAGGCTATGCAATACTCTGTGAGAAAACAGCATATAATTCTATTCAATAAAAGGCAGGATTGTGAAATAGTTAGGTAGAGGAAAGACAATATCCAGGTTAAAAAAAGGAGAGAATCTAAGGAATAAACATTGGTCCCAAAGTGCATGGATTTTACCTCACAGCACCCTGAGTCCCAGCACCAGCAGAGTGAAAAGTCACCTTAGGATCAATACTACAGCTGTAGGAATTACACAAGGGGCTAGAGTTTAGAGACATGGGCTTCTCAGATGGTGCAGCGGTAAACAATCTACCTGTTAATGCAGGAGACTCAAGAGACCTGGTTCAATCCCTGGGTGAAGAAGATCTGGAGGAAGAAATGGCAACCCAATCCAGTATTCTTGCCTGGAAAATTTCATGGACAGAGGAGCTTGGCGGGCTACAGTCCATGGGGTCGCATAGAGTCAGACATGACTGAGCACACACAGAGTCTAGAAACAGCCCATCAAATCTTTGTTTGTTTAATAAACCTAAGGCATAGTGCCAGATTGGTTAAATGTACCATGGCTGTGTTCACTCAAGCATGTTACCACAGTGAAATTAAAGAAGAAACAAAAAGGGAGCTGATCCATTATAACTAGATGCAGTGAAAGAGAGCAAAGATTATATTAGAAACTTGTCTATTTTTAACATACAGTATGTATGATACGGATAAATAACATTTCTAAGTTCTTTATATTATCTCTGATGGACTCAAATCCTGCTTGATATCTGTTGACTTTTTCAGTGAATACCTTTATTAATAAAACCATATTTTTAATCATTCATTATTTTCCACATAGGATATTTAAGTTATGTCTTTGAATACAAAAATGAAATAGCTTGTTTATTAAACCCTCCATAAATTTATTTATAAAGCAGTAAATGCTGGGAGGTGATGCTAGTACAATTAGTTCCTATTTCTCTTCTTGAGCCAAACATTGATTTAGAAAAGACAAACTCATTCCAGCATAGTTCAAATGCTTGGGTCACTAGGGAATGTCAGTGTCCATGTGCTGGATTTTCCTTTCTGTGGTTAAACAATGAGAAAACTGTTCCTTCCAGGGGTTCTGCCAGACAATACAGGTGTTGGGACTTCAATTCTTTCCATCACTTCCAGAAACTTGCTATCATCTCAAAAGCAAATAACATTTTTTTTTTAACATATCCAAGAAGGCTAAATGTTTCCCTCACGTAAGAAGGAACTGAATCTGTGAAGGGAATGGAAGATGAAGGGGAAGGGAGAAAGGGTAGGCTCACATTTTACTAATACTATTTCCAGTATCTATCTCTCCTCCAGCTATAGCAATATATGGTTCATGGATTTTTAGCTGGTAGAGTCCCTGCATTTTCCCAGACCACCTCTAGCTAGTCTGGAAAGAGATTTATCTGCAAAGAGAGAGGGGTCTTACCCCATCTGGTTGACAGAAACAGTGAGTGACATTTGGGTCAGGGCAAGTTGACCCTGATAACATTACTGGTGGTATCAGTATCAGCTGTTTTGAATGAAACAACAGATACTCAGAATATAATACAAAATTGAATCAATTATCCTGATATTTTCTGAAATATTCATGTACCCATTGCTCTCCAGGTAAACCTAAGTACTCAATAGTACTCAATTTGTTCCTTACTCATACTTCATGTTTTCCCAACTTTCAGTCTTTTAACTCATGCTATTGTTTTGCCAAAAACTGGTTTTCTGTCTTCTTGCATCTCTTCTGTCCAAAAGCTATCACACACATTTCAAATACCACCTCCAAAATATTTCTTATGCTTAGCCTTCTGTCTATACTTGCCCTGTCTTCTTGAAGTAAGTCTTTTACTGAACTCTGGAGCACTTTGCCCCTAACTTGGGCTTTTAATCATGTTCACCTTGGCTGAAAGATTAATTATGAGTCTGTGGTTTCATAATTCTCAATGAAATCTTGAAAGGTAGGATCTATGTCTGATTTATATTTTTTTGCCTTTAACCACTGAAAGTAGGCACTCAGTAGATTTTTGTTTACAAACATGAATATTAAAAATCAAGACAAAAGTGAGATTTGGAGATTGAATTAGCAAATTGCTCCAATTCTTCCCTGAGTTTAGGGTATCTAGACAAAACTTGTGTATCCTGGACTCCAGCATAGTCCTTCCTAACCTCCTTTCCTTTTCTTTTTAAATCCTTCTAGGCTCAGGTAAGACTTTTCTCCCCACCTCCACTCAACCATTCTTCCTCCAGCTTGACCTCGTTACTCTGATAGAAGAACTAGGTCAGCAGTCTAGGGACCAACAATCTCAACCTTTTTTGCTCCCAAAGGTGAGGGGGACTGAAAATTGGTCTCTAAGTGGCAAAGAATCCTGCTCTTGAAGTTCCTTGAAAACTCCAGAGAGTGGAGGACCTAAGAAAAGAGACTCTCTCCTTTCTTTCTGAGTCTCAGAGTTAGCACTCAGCTTTCAGGTTGAAACCCATACAGTCTTCTTTGACAATCCCCTTACCTCTCTCCATATCCAGAAAGCCCTGAGCATTTCCCTGATAATAGCACCTGTGATCTGGGTCCACCTCTGGGTTCCCATGGCCACCAAACTAAACTGAGCCTGCGTGTGCCCACCATGTGCTCTATGCTCCTCTCAGGTCACATGCCATATGGCCCTGCCCTGGCTGCATCTGAGTCCAACTTATTGTGTTTCCAAGCTGTGTGACTTCATAGAACCTCTCTAAGTTTTGTTTCCTTCTCTGTAAAATGGGGATGATGATGTCTAATCTACTATACTGAGATAATTAAACAAGAAAAGGAATGTAAATCAGAAGACACATTCCTAGAACATGGTAAACTTTAAGCTTAAGAACCAGACACACCTGTTCCCTGCATAACCACGTTCCTCTTTCCATGCATTGATTCCCCGCCCCCTCCCACAGCCATCTAAGTTGCCTTCTTTTCCCCTTTGTCTTAACAAAATACTATTCTTCTACCGATTGACTATCAAACTGTCCTATATAAATCTATTTCTACTGATCTGCTTCTCTTTTACATAAATAACATTTATTGTTTGTATTAAACAAATTGGAACTAGTATGTGCTCTCTTTTGTTTTTTACGTTGTTTTACACAGACTTGACTGTCAGATCTCTGGGCTCTCCAGGTGGCGCTAGTGGTAAAGAACCCAACTGCCAATGCAGAAGACATAAGAGAAGAAGTTTGATCCCTGGGTCAGGAAGATCCCCTGGAGGAGGGCACGGCAACCCACTCCAGTATTCTTGCTTAGAGAAATTCCATGGACAGAGAAGCCTGGAGGGCTGCAGTCCATAGGGTCACAGAGTCAGACACGACCGAAGTGACTTAGCACACCAGATCTTTAAGAATGGAATCATGTTTATAGTCAAGTGTTCTACAAGAGCCTGGCCTAGTGCTAGCACATAAAGAGTAAACACTGAACACTTACTGGCTCAACAATTGAAGGAAATGCCAAGAGACAAAAATTGTGCATTCTTCAGTGGAGTGACTCTGAAATTTCCCAGAATTGTTTATTACTATTCTGGCTTGCTAATTTTAAGTGTGACAAAAATGCACTAGCCCATACATAAAGTTCCCTGGCATCATGACACGTCTTTAATCTTCGGTAGTTAAATATCATCACAGCCAAATGCAGTGATATAATAAAAAGCAATCTATTATCATAATAAGTTGCCAGGAATACAATCAGTCAAAATGGCAGCTCTCTGACACTTTGCCATCCCCAGACTCTCTCTCCACAATGTGTGACATAAGCTAATTTACATGTTTTCTGTATAAAAAAGAACCAAGGAAGTCCAATAATTGACGTAGAGATGCCAGGAATAGCTTAAAAATGGTAACATCAAAATTTCCCATTATATCCAGGAGGCAACTCAGATGCAAGCATTTGTATGTGAATTTATTACAGTGTTAATCAGTTCTGAAAACACCTATCTCCATAGTCCAAGTATCACAGGTAGTTGAACAGCCAAACTAGTGTAAGAAATTGAACAGAGCAGGTATGATGGCCCAGGAGTCTCATTAGTTATACAAGGATTTTTTATAGGCTAAGAAAGATTTCATTGCTCTGACAAGAAGTTATTCATCTACATTTTAAAACTGGCAAGACATTACCAATTTCATGGTTCTATTCCTGTCACTAAGCATGCCATGAACTCTAATGCTCTGTTAATGTGTTGGAAATATTACACGTGGGAGATGGTGAACACAGCAAGAAAGCAGCATCTGTCTCACACACTCAAGCTGCGTGTTCTTTCGCCTCCAATCTTTGGACATTATTGTCAACTCCCAGCTCCCAAGACTCCTCCTCTAAGTAGTCTCACACCTGCTGCAAGGCTTAGGGATTCTCTGTAACCAGCTTGTGGCAGTACTTGTGGTTGGTTCCCGCATGTGTAGCTGTTTAATGCTTTGACGGTTGTTTAATGGTTCCTCTCAAACACCTATTCCTGAAAGAGAGAGTCATAAATCCCAGCCTAAGCAAAAGTCGTACAGTAGCAGAAATGTCAGGGAAACCACAGAGATGATCAGGAAGAGGAGTAGTTACTGAACAGATACTCTCTACACCTTCCTTCCCTTGACCTACCCGCCAGCTTCGCACCCCCATATCCCCTGCTAAATTTGTAATTGCATGAAAGAAAGAAAAGGACAGAGTATTAGCCAGCTCTCTAAATGAGAGGAAAAAAAAAATTTACTTCCTTTGCTTGTCTGTATACTAGTAAGAAGCTTATTTATGCATTTTAAATTAAACCCTTATTTTAATAGCTAAACACAAAGAGCAAACACTCGGAAAGTGGACAGTCTGTAATATTTGCTGGGAGAGAGTTTTCCAGGCTATAGTTGGCATTATGGTTTTATTATGTCACTTTATGAGCAATAAGATTAGATTTTTTTTCCATTGCAATTTTTTTTGAAGGAAAATATTAATTTGGAGGTTATTATCACAGTACTGAATTTAATGTAATTCTCCAACTCATTAAAAACCAAGAAATGTTATGTGCACTTCATTCCAAAGTATCAAAACCCTGGGGGAAAAACAGGGAAAAATTCCTAAAGTCCAGTGACATCCTGAGATCATGCTCTCTTGCCAGTAAGTGTGTGTTACTACCTTTTCAGGATAATTTTTTTTTTTTTTTATGACAGTGTAACTACTTTCTCTTAAAAGTTAGTCATAAAAACATGTGGCTTGCTTTCTTCACCAGAAACTTAAACATAT
This sequence comes from Ovis aries, assembly GCF_016772045.2. Lineage (NCBI taxonomy): Eukaryota > Metazoa > Chordata > Mammalia > Artiodactyla > Bovidae > Ovis > Ovis aries. The sequence goes on from NC_056055.1 coordinate 194,452,369, forward strand.
AAAGTCCAGGTATTTGCCCTGGATTTGAACCTTCAATTTTCAGCTCTTTTCCTCTTCAGTCAACTCAGTTCAGTTGCTCAGTCATGTCTGGCTCTTTGCGACCCCAGGGACTGTAGCATGCCAGGCTTCCCTGTCCACCACCAGCTCTCAGAGCTTGCTCAAACTTATGTCCATCAAGTCGGTGATGCCATCCAACCATCTCGTCCTCTGTTGTCCCCTTCTTCCCCTTCCTTCAATATTCTCCTAGCACCCATATTTTCCCAGCATATTTTCTTTTCTAATGAGTCAGTTCTTCACACCAGGTGTCCAAAGTACTGGAGCTTCAGCTTCAGCATCAGTCCTTCCAATGAATATTCAGGACTGATTTCCTTTAGGATGGACTGGTTTGATCTTCTTGCAGTCCAAGGAAGTTTCAAGAGTTTTCTCCAACACCACAGTACAAAAGCATCAATTCTTCAGCGCTCAGACTTCTTTATGGTCCAATTCTCACATCCATACATGACTACTGAAAAAAACCATAGCTTTGACTAGATGGACATTTGTCAGCAAAGTAATGTTTCTGCTTTTTAATATGCTGTCTAGGTTTGTCATAGTTTTTCTTCCAAGGAGCAAGTGTTTTTTCATTTCATGGCTACAGCCACCATCTGCAGTGATTTTGGAGATTTTCCTCTTTCTAGAGCTCAGTTTCAAGACATGACATTCCTGGATGGTGGGCTAGACATTTATTGGTAAAGACAATTCCTGTTGCATTCTGTGTGGTGCTTGCTCCTATTTCTGATTGAATTACTGTAAACAAAGTGGAATCAAGGTTAAGCTTGGCTTTGCTACTCAGGAATTCTCTTCAATATTCTCCTTGACTTATTTTCAAATATGCAGTGTTCTGTATATTTATTTTCAAATATATAAGGTTCTTGTATATTACCATGTGGTAATTCACATTTACCAAATGTGTGGTATTTAAAGATAGTTGATAGATTATCTGGAATTTTAAGGAGAATTTTGAGACTATATTAACGGTCAAGAAAAGAATGTTTCATATTTTTAAAAAGTCTTCAATGTTCTGAAAGACCAACATTTTTTATCATTAATTGGGTTTGACTGGCAAAGTGGTTTGTGGTACTTTGTCACAGCAGCAATAGGAAACCAATACAAACCCTAAAATAAAGGATTTACTTCGGAAATCATCTCTTGATATTTTCTCCAGCTGCCCCCTTTCTTGAGCAGATGCACCTCACTGCTGTTTGTTGAGCTGTTCTTCCTTTTCCAGCTTTGTTCATAGACTAAAAATCACTGGAAAGGCATGTGCTCTCCATGTTCGTGTCTATTCTCATGGAGGTTTCAATTTACCAGGAAGAAATAGATGCTAACAAATGGAGTAATAGGTATAAGATACAGTAGGTGATAAGACAAATAAATCAAGACAAGGGGATGGAGAGTGATATTTTAGTGCTATTTATTTTGGAAGGAGCATTTGACCTAGTTTAATAACTCTGTTCTATAATAATTCTCAAAATCTGTTTCTATATTATTATCAATTCCCTGTCTATAAAGAAGTATTTATTTGGTACTTCCAAGTAGACTCTCGTTTGTTCCTATATAACATCTCATTTCTCTTCAGATCTAGGCCAGGTGTTCCTCATCTCTAAGAACTGGCCATCATTGAATATGCAGAAAATAGTATTAGAAACTATTTGGATATAACTTCCAATCTGAATTCCAATACCTCAGTCATAGAAGCACAGCAAAACACTTCTATTCTCTTTAACAGCAGTGGCTAGATGAGATTCAGGGAAGAGCTTGTGCCAGAAATCTCTAAGTAAATTTGACTATTTGATGACATGTAGACCCAGGCCTACATTGGTCAGTTTGAGGCAGGGGATAGATGGCCTCCAGGTTACACATTTACAACTGGCCTCCTATTTGCATTTCAGGGGGCAGGAAGAAATGGACTTCAAGCTGGATATTTACAACTAGCCTCCAGTCAGCATTTGCAGAGACAAGAGATAGGTGGTCTTCAGTTAAGGCATTTACCATCAGCCTCCTGTTAAAATGGAAGCAACAACAGAAACGGGATAAACAGCCTATCTTTATCTCTTGTAAACACTTTAAGGTAATAGTCATGGCCAGGACAAAGAAGACCAAAACCCTGCTTGAGTAAAAGGATTAAAGGATTTCCACTCTATCCCACCCCCCTCTTTTTGGAAGAAGGAAGATACTACACATGCACAGAAAGGTTCCTTGGAGGTCAAAAGTTAGGGGGATAACTCCAGGCCATAATGAGTCTTGTTCCTCCCAGAAGCCTGAACTTTGAGATCCATCTTGGCGGAGGGGTGCGTGTGCACCCATGGCAGGGTCCTGGGGTAGGTCTAGTGTGGAAAAAGAAGCCATCTTGCCTAAAGCTAAAAACAAAGACCCGGAAGAACTGATCTATATAAATGATTTAGCTGCCTCTTTATAGCTCTCCTCCTCACTAGGAGGGAGGCCCACATACTTTCACTCTCGGTGTTCATGTCTGCCTCGCTTCTGTCTTCTAATCAAACTGTTTTTCTGTGTGTTCTCCCACTTGTTGTTGTGGTATGTCTCTAATAATAAACTTCATGCCTGCGTTTACAGTTTTTGCCTCTGTGATAAATGCATTTTTCACAGGGGGCAAAGATCCAGGGGAAAAAAGCTAACCTTTAGCCCTTACTGGCCTGGTGGCTAGGATTCCTGGTTTTCATTCAGGCTGCCCAAGTTCAATTCCCAGGCAAGGAATTAAGATTTTGCTTCATGAGACTCCTCACTGCTGCCTCACCAAGATCAGTTTCTAGAATAACTCCAGTAATTTTAAAGTTTAAAATCTTTCAGATTACATTGAACCCTGAGAATTCTAAGTTAGGAGGAATAAACAAGAATTAAAAGAGTAACGATAGAATAAAAAGAATAAGGGAGAGAAAAGTATATGATAAAGAAGGGGTAGAAAATTCTAGATTTTCATATATGTTGGGATTGGTCTTAAGGACACAAGTATCAAGTCTAAGATTAGGTTTTTGATGTGTTTTGTTTTTCCAAGCCCCTGCATTGTTTTTAGACTCGTGGTTTTAGAATCATGGCAGTAGGTCATGGTAATTCTCTACCTTGAATATTCAAGTGCCTTGAACTTTAATCTTCTAAGGGGTTACTTTTGAATGTACTTATTATTAATTTGGCTTGAATGAAGCTTATCCACTTTATTTACATCATCTTTTGAAAAGGAGGAATGTTGATAAAACTGTATTTTGGTTGTGGTTGAGGTTTATGACGTCTACTTAAACTGAAAGGATAAGGTAGAGCTGGGGTTCAGACAGGGATCAAGTTTCATATTATATGACTTTCATTATACTGCCTTTCATATCACTTTCATTCTTATTTTAATGTCTGATACAGCCTCTCAGTCCACCTGTGTTTCATTTAATGTAAAATAAGGCTAAGTTCCAAAAACCCTGACCCAAACACATATCTAGTAGTGTTTGAACATCCACCATTTGAAACACATTTCTACTACACAGCCAAGGGGCAAATGTTAAGTGTGTGTGTGTGTGTGTGTGTGGTGATATGCATGAATCAGTTCTTATCTTGACTCTAAGTTATTATTGGCTGATGAGGATGCCACTCTGGTAGAAAGAAAAAACCATTTTCAACTTGAAAAAAGAAGTCTCCTCTTAAATTAATATATATTTGATTACAGATCACATTCTAAAATTTAGCCAGATTTTATTTACACTCAGTTGAAGCCCTTTAAGTGTATCCTGAGATTTTAATATGTAATTAAGAAAGCATTTGGAAATATCATTCCTCCCCTCTAGTAAGTGTTAAATTCATCCTTAAGAATTATTATACTTTCTATTTCTGTCTTGATTTGCAAAGGGCACAGTAATCAATAATAACTGTAAAATAATGTGGAACAATTAGTTTTTCTTGCATGCTCATAATTTGTGTTGACATCAGTTGGCATTAGTTAATGCATATACTGGAGAGAGGGAAATTAAGCTGCCAATAATCAAGTTTCATGTTCACTGCTATTAATAGCATTTTTGCTTTAAACAAATAATTTCTGAAAATGTGTATTCTAGCATCCAACTAGCAACAGAATGGATGCATTTTCTTCTAGAACTCAATGACTTTCCAAACATAATGATTCAAAAAATAAGATGAGTCAACATGTTTCTCTGAGTTTTATCAGATTAACTGCTTATGCCTGTTTCAAAACAGAGTCTCTGCTATCCTTCATATTCCTAGAAGTTCATGATAAATTCACTTGAGTTACGATAGAGTCTAAATATTCAAGCAAGCACAATATTTGATCACAAAAGCTGAATTTGTACATCAGGTTGAACTTTCCTCAAAGATACATGGTTCTCTACAATCACTGATGGTCTGCCGTGTTCAATTGTTCTTCTCATCATTCCTTTCCTGCCTTTATTATGTCCTGAATAGGTTTGCTATTGTTTTCTTACTTCCCCTTCATCTAATTTTTTCCCCATGTGATTCTGAGTCATTCACAGACAGCTTTCCTTTCTCTAGAGGCAGGAGAATCCTCTCAAACTTTTCCCTTCAGATTCTATTAATATACAAGTGGGAATTCAGAAGGTAACTTTGATAAGAGTATATAGTTGAAGCCATTTAGAGGATCTTGCTTTGAGGCTCAGTGTCTGGCCTGATGATATTTTACAACTAAAACTCTAGACATCAGCAGAGTTGATTATATATACTTTATTATTTTGGCTCAGAACTTGCTGATTATTTTGCTACTGAGCAAAACCCCTCAATGATCAACTATAATTTTTAATTATACTTAGGAGGAATATTAATTAAAGAGGAATATAATTCAATTTCTTTCAGTACCATATTTATTGCAGATGGTGAAAAATTTTGAAAATATAAATAAAGGAAGTAAAAATTGATTCCAATGAAGGACAGAAATGGATGGAAATATACACTTTCAGTGAGATAGAGGCTTTTTTCTACATGCTCCCATGTATCATTTTATGTATATGGCATGGTAGTAAGGCCTTAAGGAAGTTTTGAAATAGTAACATCATGGGATTCAGTGTGAGAAATATATGCTCATCATTCTTGCTTTGAAAATAAATTCTAAATGTGTGTTTTTTACTGACAAATAGAGTCACACACTTATTCTAATTTTATTTTCAAGAGTGTTTATGGCAATATCAAAATCATAAGGCTATGTGGCAGCCCAACCAAGCCAACACTTTTCCTTCAGCAAAAGAAATACAGAAAACAGTTATTTAAAATGAAAACAAAGATAAGAAACGACAATAACAACACAAATCCTCATAATACAGAGAATCTTATCACTAACTTACTTTAGAGGCAGAGATCAAAATACATATTAATACTGGGGATACGCTAATGGCAAACTCAGATATTATCAGAGTATTCAATTTAGGACTTCTAATTCAAGCATAGTGCTTCCTGTCCTCTGGGAGTAAAAGTCTTCAGTAACTTACTTTAAACAATAAATAAATAAACAATCAACTGCCAAAATCTTTAGAAACCGCAACCAACAAATGAAATGTGTGTAAGATAAATATGCTTCACAGTTTTTGACATAATCCATAATTTGAGGTTAAGGTTTATTCAAAGTTCATGTGACTAACTTGAAAAGCTGCTGTGGGCATTTTTCAGGGCTTAGTCTTACTGTTCTTACCCTATAAACTGTGAAGAGGTTTTCATCATGAAGAGAAGGGGTAGTAAGGGATTTGGAGACACTGCTCCATAGATCACAGAAAATAGAATCTGGATGGGCATTCTACCGCTCTGAAAGAGGAGGCAGTTGATATTACTCAACTTTCTCCTCTGCTCAGGCTGTGACTTGGTCATCCATTAACAATGAAATAAATGGAATATTAATTGGGTTTTATTCATTCCAAAGGACAGTTGGGACTTTTTACCTGAAGAGATTTTCAACTGAATTTAAAAATTTTATAGACATAAATGTAGATGAAGCATTAATATAAAACAACAGAAATGTGACTGTATTTATTAGATAGGTTAACTTTTTTTAATGGTTTAAGAACAATTCTATGAGCTTTTTTCTTAGGCCATTTAGAAATTAGATACTCATTCTGCATATAATAAAATATTCCATGCATGAATGATTTCTTTCAAATTAATCCTCTATACCTATTAACTTAATTTCAGTTTAGTAATGCACTCATTGTTTTGAAAATTATAAAAAGAAAAATATATTTTAAAATGTGGAAGTATCTTCAAATTTGAGTTTAAGTGTTCTAAAACACACGAATATATTTTGCATTGATTTTTAGTATTATTATTTCTTTGTATTAGTATATACAAATATAGTATTCAATGAAGAATTTTCGGATTTGTGTATACACCAAGTTTTGCAGTTAGAATAGTTATAGGAACATACATTTTAAAACAACTTACATTTTAAAACATACATTTAAAACAACTCAACAACATGTTGAGTTCACCTTAGGTATTTATTGAGATGATCTTTTTAAAAAATTGCCTGTGCATTTCTCCATTAACAAGCTTCCTTAATTGTTTATTACAAACACATTTACCATACTGTGCACAGCATGCTTTGCAAAGGACTGCAAGCAAAGACATCTCACAATGGAATTATGTGGATTTAGTTGTAAGTCTAGCTTATTCATTTCCTAATTCATGTATCATATTATCTTATCTACTCAGCCAAAGCCTATGAAGAACATATATTCTTTAATGTAGACCCTCCCAGGTTATGCTAACAGAAATATATTGTTAGCTTGGATAGGAATCACCTGTCAATTTAGGCAATAATTCACTGCAACATTTCAAATAGATTTTAAGATACAACAGATACCTTCAACTGACCTACCATATGCCTTTCTCTCAGAGTAATAAGCATTTGACTGCTCTAACCAAAATGGAACAAATCTTCATTGCAATTTTAAATACTGTCTTTTGTCCTTGTGGAGGAACAGGAGCAACTACAGTTGCAGGTCATCATTTCTTAACTGCACTGCACTGTATGTTCTTTGACCTCCATTGTTAATATCTCTTAAGGTCCTCACGTTTTTGCTTTTAATCAGATTATGCAAGTCCACCACCACACACACACACACAAAAAAAGTCACATTTAGAGCTCGTGTTAGCCTAAAAATTGTCTAAATGAAGTGAACAAAGCGCAAGGCTAGGATTCTAGGTCCATTACATGTACTATCACATTTAGACTTTACCAATATGGTAGTAACAGTCTCCATATAAATAGCAGCTTAAAGGAAAGGGACGATAAAGAAAAGAAAGGTTGCAAGCATTAGGCAAATGACAACTACAATTGAGTCAATGAAATGCAGATATGCAATGTATATAGTTCTGTGCTGGCTATTTAGTACCATATATCATTATTTGTTAATGCTTTAAGATAGGAAACGGTCCCCGCAAATAATAATCTCTAACTTGATTTTAACCACATTAGCAGAGTAAGACAAAACACTAATCTATAGTCTTAAAGTGACTTTCTATTCAGGGAGTAGTGTCAAAATGCAAGGTCATACTCCATTGAGTAAACCACTCTCAATCTAGATCTTATTTGAATGGAACCCTGACCTCCCTGTGTAGAAAAAAAAAATATGTTTCTCTATTTTATGGTAATTTTTGAACTGTTTGGTCAATATAAAATCAGTGTTTTCAAAATATTTAATTTGCCTGTCATTTAGAATTAAAACAATTGACTACAAACAATTCTCCTCATTATCTGATAAGTCAATTGATAAGTGAGAGGAAGCAAAGTGCTAAGAAAACAAGTTTTTAAGAAAACACTTTGGGTTTCCCTGCAGATAATTACTGATTATACCAGAGAATTTTTAAGCATAAGGCAGTGCCACGGTTCTGCCATGTTATCCGGTTTGATTACAGCAGGGAAGCTGAGCTATAAGAGGCAGAGGTAGTCTGCTGCTCTTCCCTCAACTGAATGATAAAAGTGAAATTTGAAAAATAAAGACAAACTAGCTAAGATGACAGTTCCATAAAATTTCAAATTCTGAAGGTTTTTTTTTTTTTTTCTGCATAGCTGGCAACCCTATGAAGAGCAGCAGAATGGAATTCTCTAAAACCATGTTTTCTGTCAACAGATCATCATAATTCACTGTATATAACTAAGGGAATGATACAAAACCTGTTTAGAGCAAGTACTGAGAAAACTTTGGTAAAATATTACTTAGATATTGAAAACAAATTAATTTGAATTTTTCAGAGTATTTCAGTTATAGAAACCAGGTATGAAATTGTGTTTATGAGTCGGTTTTTAAAAACAGAGGTATTATATTTGTGAAATTCCCAATAATGAAAAGATTTTAAAACTACATTAGTATGCATTTAATATTCTTAAAAGACAGCAAGTAAGAGCTACAGGGCTTATACACTGAAAGAAAGAAAGTCAGGTCGCTCAGTCGTGTCCGACTCTTTGCGACCCCATGGACTGTAGCCTACCACGCTCCTCCATCCATGGGATTTTTCAGGCAAGAGTACTGGAGTGGGTTGCCATTGCCTTCTCTAGAGGATTTTCCCAACTCAAGGATCGACCTGGGTCTCCTGTATTGTAGGCAGATGCTTTACCATCTGAGCCACCGACCTAAGCAAAAATCAATACAGGCCTCCTACTTTATTTTTCCTTTCCTCTTTCATTTTCTCCCCCCAGTTGTTTCTATAGAGCAAACAAATGCTATTTTTTTCCTCTCACTAGAAATGAGAAAGGAAAGCCTTGAGTAATGTTCACAGTTATATTATATTTTTCAGTAGTCAACAACTGTTTTGTTTTGTTTTTAGGATCAGAGTTGTATCTAGTTAGGTGTCATTGCTTGAAGATAAGTCCATGAACTAATTCTCTGGGAAGCCTAGCACATTAAAATACAGCTTTCAGATTTTTTTTTAAATTCTAACCAGATGTGTTTGTATGTATATCTCATTTCTGTTGTGCTTCACGCTTTCTTGGATTGGTTGCGCTCTATTTCTCTAAACCGTTGAACTCAGACCAAAACGAGTTTTCTTATTCACAACTGTGTAGGCATAACTTAAATTGTCCTGATTATCTGATAGTTCCAGATGGCTCATATACAGAGCCCCACATCTTAGAGAGATTGGCTTCAGTTTTTTAACAACTATATCAAATTAATTACTGGCAGCTTCAAAGGCTGTTTAAGGGAAAACAAGTTTTCCACCCAATTTTCTCAGTTTGGCATGTAGAACTGCATCATATGCCTCAGACTTTGCTGCTACCTAACATATTCGGGTACTAAAAGCACACAGACATGTATGTTCATTTCAAGATTTATTTCCCCCAATTTCTTTAGGAAGAGCTAAAACCACTGGCTCCTTCTACATCGAAGGAATCTATGTCACAAAAGTATTTAGTGACATAGATTTCTCCAGATCACACTGGCAATACAAATCAAGCTTGGATAAGAAGCTAGTGTCTTACCTCTATACCTCTGCATTTCCACACTGAGTGATAACAGTTTTATCACTTTTTCCTACCTTCAGAATGACACTATATTTTGTTTCAATAGTGCTTCTGAATATGCATAATTGATTAATGCAAAATATTTAGACAGCTTTAGTTTTTCCAAACTGTTTTTATAGGTATAACTCAAGTATATTACAAATGTATATACTACTCTATGTCATGGCCAGAAGCTATTGACATATACTCACAGGGGGAAAAAAAAATTATCCTAATAATTAACTATGAGCCTGTTTGTACTTTTATTGTCAAAGTTGGTAATTGCCTTTAAATAGTCAAAAAATAAATTTTACATTCAATAAACTTCTCCATATTTTATACCAAGGAACCAGCCTTACTCAATTTAATTCAAATCTAATTCAATTGAACAAACATAGAGAGAGTGCCTAGCAGACTGGTTTTGCTTAAAATATATGTTGTACACATTTCAAGATAAATTCTTGATTGACTTAAGAGGCTAAAAATCTGATCTTGTGAGTGATGCTGTGTCAGAATAGTGGCCCACTGGAAACCTTTGTCCAGAAAGACCTGACTCATCCCTGGGTTTTCCAGTAAAGTCTGACTCCAGCCATCTTCCAACAATCCTTAGTTGTATCACTTTGGCTGCTGGACAAAAAAACAAGAATATTGCAATTATTGCAATTCTTTTCTGGTTTATAATATTTGAAGTATTTGTCAGCTATCTTAAATTTGTATTTTGCTGTTTTCTTTCCTCCTCTAAATAAATATTCATTTTTGTACCTAATTTTGTAACTTTTTATTAAACCATGACCTCAAATTTTTATTGGCTTGGATATTGCTTTAGGTACTAGTCTTTTACAGAAAAAATAAAACTAGAAACTGGGAATTCATGGAGAGCTGGTAAATGAATGAGCTAGGATAGGGACTCCTGTGTTCTAAATGCAAATGCACATGTGCTGAGTCACTTGAATATACTGTGTCCTGGGCAGTACCTCAGGCTGTAACAAACGTCTGGGGATAGAGATGATGTCTTCTCTTATAGGAATCTAGTCCCACATGGAGAAAGCACTCTCCTACCTAAACATTAATCAACATAAAGAAAATATATGAAGAAGGAACACAGGTCCATGAAAACAAGTATTAAGTCAATCATATGCAAGGCACATGCTCCACAATTCAAGTTCTCTGAATTAGCTTCTCCATCAATAAAATGAGATAATGATTATACTTATACTAAATTGTTGGAGGAATAAATGAGATTCTGCAAATGAATCAGAGAGCACAGTACCTGGTGCATACAAAGACTCAGTAAATGTAATTTAATTTAGCTTTAGGGCAGCTAATGTAAAAAAAAAATTAGAAGGAATTAGAATGTTAAATAACACTAGCATGTCAGGGAGATGTGTCTGAAACAGCACACATGAAATGTCAAACTCATGTAGCAAGAGATGATTATCACATAAAAAGAAAAAGAAAATGAAAGCCTCCATATGCTTATTGAAAAGATGACATTTAAGCAAAATTTTAAAGAGATGAGGGAGAGAGAGCCATGGAGGTATCTGGGTGCACAGCATTCTTGGCTCCATTTGGATTGCAGGAAAGCTAGACTAGTAGGAATGGAGGGAAGGCAAGAAAAATATGGAGAATGAGATTGAGGTCAGGGCACATTCTGTGGGATCTCAGATGCCATCATGGTGAAGACTTTGACATTTATTGTGAGTGAGATGAAATGCCACTAAATGATTTTTAACAGAAGAATACATGGTCTGTGAACTGGTCAAACATGACCTTATTCCTGCACTAACCCTTGCAGAATGGCTCACTAAGAGCCAAAAGGCATGATTAGATTTTCTCCCATCTCCTGTCCCACCTAAGCTTGGATCATGGTCAGGATATAAACCTTTTGGTTTTGGATTCACCTTCAGACATGTGTCATCATGTGTTTTCTTTAGAATGATTGGTCTTTGTCTTATTTCCATTTTGGAACTGCAGAATCTTCTTCCAGTTCCCTGAAGAGTCAGATCTAACCTTTGTACTTTGTCTAGTTTTTTTGCCAATTATATATTAACAAAAGCCCAGTTGTGACCCAGTATCTAATTCTTAACCGTATAGAAGCTTAATTAGGGAGGTAATCTTGCTTTCAACTCTGCAAGTAAAACACCTAGCAGAGTGCTATATGAATCATCAATTATTGTGTGTACTGAGTCAGGCAGTCAGTCTGTTAGCATTTAGAGCTGGGTTTCAGGGTTCTCTTGGTGAGAATCAAAGCAATGGTGCTGTCATTAGCAGACGGGGAAGGAAAATGAGAAATTATATTTCATATGCAGAGCTGCTATAGCTTTGAGGTGAGAGAATGCTTGGTATATTTGGGGAAAGAGCTGAGGAAAAAAAGAAGGAGAGTGGTAGGAGATAAAATCAGAGATGTAACAGAGGTTAGCTCATTATGCTGCTGTGAAGTTCATTATAAGACCTGTGGGTTTCACTCTGGGTGAGATAGAGAATGGAAAGCCATGGGGACTTTTGAGTAGAGGAGTGACACATTCTGACTTCTATTTATAAAGGATCATTCTGGCTGCTCTATCAGAAAGAGACTGTAGGAAAGCAGCTGCCAAAGCAGAGAGAAGCAGTAAGAGACTAATAATCAGAGGGAGAGAGAATATGAATCCCAGAGAAAGATGGTGGCTTGGGTAAGGCTGGAAGCAGTAGGCGTTCAGGAGAAGTATACTGGATATGCTTTGTAGGTAGCTTTTCACAAGATTTTCTGATGGATAAGATATAGGGTTTGAGAGAAAAGAAGTTAAAGGTTTTTTGCAAAACTCCAAAGATTTGATATGAAAACTGGAGAATGCTTTTAAACAGAAATGAGGAGAACAGGGTGAGCCAAATTTGGGGTGATAATCAGAATTTCCAGTTAAGTTAGTTTTCTTTGCATGAACACATAACCTACCTATACAAGAGATTTTACTTTAATATCTGAGGATGTAGGTCAAATATTTATAACCCTTCAAACTCATTATATTATGTACTTTATCTTAGTCTTCTAACTCATACTGCAATGTATAAAATCATTAAAATAGTAATTAAAAAAAAACCCAGAAAGTGGTGATTGGCAAACATTTTAATGCAAAAACCTGATAATTTAAAAACTCTTCTATTCATATTGTATTCATCTTGGATAGTTTAACAGGATGAATTAAAGATAACATAAATTATTCAACTGTAAATTATTTAAAAGCAAACAGCACATTCATTTCATCATTTTTTTCTCAGAGTCTTTCATTAAAATTCAGTCATTCTAGAATTAATTGTCACAGTTTTCTGGCCAATACATTCATTTGCTATCAAATTCAAAGAAAATTATTTGAATTAAAAAAATATTACTCTACATGTAGTTTATTGAACATTTCAAGTCTTGACAGTTTAATTCTGTATCTGTGTCATGAAAGGCAGTTCTTTTATTTTTACCTGTCTTATTTCTTTAAGTTAGTTATAGGTGAAATTGTAACCTGGATGGTTATCTCATCTTAACTCAAAACAAGAAAATACATATGAATATTGTGAAGAGATTTGACCTGTGAACTTCTCATTGATTGAAAAGGCTGCTTTTGGATTTTTATGATACAAATTATTACCAGAATTCTTTAAGTATTCATAGGAAGTCTAATTGATGTAATGCTGAGCAGTACACTCTTTTCAAAATGACACAAAAATTTGTTAAACCAAATTATTTTAATGTTCATAAGATATATTGATTTTATATTATTTCATGAAGAGTTACTGAAATGATCATAAAGTTTAATATTATTTTTGCATGTTTCCTTCCCTGAGGTAATGTATTATTCTATAGTAAATAAAACTGTTTACTGAAAATGTCTATCAAGTAATGAACCTGTACTTTAGGTAATTATTTTCCAAATACTACAAGTAAAAGTAATAACAGCTACTATTTTGTGGGTATTTTCTAGGTGGCAGGCCCTTGGCAATAAACTCTCTATGCATTATCTAACCTGGCCCTCACAATCACCCTGCAAAGAAGGTACCATTATGACTTCTATTAATGTTTGTTAAGCACAAAAACAGTAGCTAAGAACTGTTAGGCATTTGGCCCAACATCCCACAATGGCAAGTGGCAGGTAACAGTTTAACTAAGGAATATAACCCCATAATTGGAATACTAAAAGCCAGTGGCATGATTCTATGGAGATTCCCTGGTGGCTCAGATGGTAAAGCATCTGAGACAGTACTCATGCCTGGAAAATTCCATGGATGGAGAAACCTGGGGGGCTACAGTCCATGGGGTCACAAAGAGTCGGACACAACTGAGCGACTTCACTTCACATGATTCTATAACTCAGTTGGCATTTCTGAATTTGCAATGTTGAGTTACTATTTGCTACCTGCCATTAGTGTGATGCAATGCAACTAACTATAAAACATGTATCTTCAGATATGTAGAAAATAAAAGATAAAGGAGAATATAATTTATTATGTAATTAATCCAAGGGCTTTAGCCAGGACTTCTCATGTCTTTCAAGCAGACAGGACTTATATCCCAATTGTGGGGAATGCTTTAGAGAATGCATCTTGAGTCAGAAAAAAGATGGCCAAAGATGTCATTATTGGGGACTCTAAAACACTATTCTTGCCAAAAGAAATTAGCAAAAGAGGAAAACATGTTGGAACGGAAAGATATTAACCCATATGGATATTTTTAACACTATATATGTATGTCCTGGGTGAGACAATTCTATTTCTAAGAAATAAAACTAAGATGAGCATAACATTTAAACCACATAAATGAAAGTTAAAGTGATTTAGATGTAGTAAAAAAAAAAAAAATCTGCCTGCAATGCGGGAGACCTAGGTTCAATCCCTGGGTTGGGAAAATCGCCTGAAGAAGGGAAAGGCTACCCACTCCAGTATTTTGGCCTAGAGAATTCCATGGACTGTATAACCCATAGCATCACAAAGAGTCTGACACGACTGAGTGACTTTCACTTTCACTGAAAAAAAAACCTTAGTATTCAAAATGTTTAAATATAGGGATTATATAGACAAGAAAGCAATGTTAGGCATTCATAATAATGATTTTGAGAAGCATATTTATTCATACATAAATAACTGACAAATAATGACAACCTGTTACTAGGAGAACACAAACTACAGAAAAATATATAAACTGCTCCCCTTTGGGGGGTTAAAAAAGTATCTCAGTATATCTGGGGTTATCTTTGGTAATGTAGGTAAAAGTATTTTATTCTTGTGTATTTTTTTCTGATTATTTTATACAATTATCAATAAACTTGATGACAGAACCAAAAAGTTATTTTAAGAAATCCACTGTTTCTTCCTTTCCTAATAAAATGTTGTCACTACTTAGCTTATTTTTCAAAAGAGGTCCATGATTTACTAAATGTTTCTGTTAATTATTTTACTTAATGAAGAATGAATAGTACTCTTTTAAAAATGATATGTTTAATCTAAACTTGAGAATATGAATTTCATTAAATTCAAAATAATAAACTTTAAGTATTTTCTGTCTGCATGACGTTCTTTTAGTACCTTGGGAAATACCAAGATGAAGAATCTATGGTCCCAGCCCACATGGAACTCACAAATATAAGAAGAAATAAGGCACATAAAACCTAACTATAATATGACACAAAATGTATGAACTGCATCAATAGTGGTACATGTCTTATAGTAGCAGGGAGGTAGAAAATACTTCCCATTTAGTGAATCAAGAGAGGTTTACTAGAGATGGCGGCATTTGACTTTGAAACCAGGCTTAAAGAATGGATTGAAGTTTTATTCAGTTCAGTTTAGTTCAGTTCAGTCACTCAGTCCTGTCTGACTCTTTGTGACCCCATGGACTGCAGCATGCCAGGCCTCCCTGTCCATCACCAACTCCCAGAGTTTACTCAAACTCACGTCCATTGAGTCGGTGATGCCATCCAACCTTCTCATCCTCTGTTGTCCCCTTCTCTTCCTGCCTTCAATCATTCCCAGCATTAGGGTCTTTTCAAATGAGTCAGTTCTTTGCATGAGGTGGCCAAAGTATTGGAGTTTCAGCCTCAGCATCAGTTCTTCCAATGAATATTTAGGACTGATTTCCTTTAGGATGGACTGGCTTGATCTCCTTGCTGTTCAATGGATTCTCAAGAGTCTTCTCCAACACCACAGTTCAAAAGCATTAATTCCTTGGTGCTCAGCTTTCTTTATAGTCCAACTCTCACATCCATACATGACTACTGGAAAAACCATAGCTTTGACTAGATGGACCTGTGTTGGCAAAGTAACGTCTCTGCTTTTAATGTGCTGTATAAGTTAGTCATAACTTTTCTTCCAAGGAGCAAGTGTCTTTTGGCTGCAGTCACCATCTGCAGTGATTTTGGAGCCCCAAAAATAGTCTTTCACTGTTTTCACTGTTTCTGTATCTATTTGCCATGAAGTGGTGGGACCCAATGCCATGATCTTAGTTTTCTGAATGTTGAGCTTTAAGCCAACTTTTTCTCTCTCCTCTTTCACTTTCATCAAGAGACTCTTTAGTTCTTCATTTTCATCCAGCCCAGCGTTTCTCATGATGCACTCTGCACGTAAGTTAAATAAGCAGGGCGACAATATACAGCCTTGATGTACTCCTTTCCTGATTTGGAACCAGTCTGTTGTTCCATGTCCACTTCTAACTGTTTAGAACAGTTTAGATTTCCTGATCTGCATACAGATTTCTCAAGAGGCAGGTCAAGTCATCTGGTATTTCCACCTCTTGAAGAATTTTCCAGTTTGTTGTGATCCACAGAGTCAAAGGCTTTGGCATAGTCAATAAAGCAGATGTTTTTCTGGAACTCTCTTGCTTTTTCGATGATCCAGTAGATGTTGGCAATTTGATCTCTGGTTCCTCCGCCTTTTCTAAATCCAGCTTGAACATCTGTAAGTTCATGGTTCATGTACTGTTGAAGCCTGACTTGGATAATTTTGAGCATTACTTTACTAGCATGTGAGATGAGTGCAACTGTGCAGTAGTTTGAGCATTCTTTGGCATTGTCTTTCTTTGGGATGGACTTTTATAGATGTATTTAAAGAGTTAGGTATTTCCAGCAGGTGGGAATTAGATGAGAAACACTTTGGAGGGAATAAAGCAGAATGAACAATATGGTTTGTTTCACATATTGAGTATTTGGCAAGTAAGAGTGAACAGGCTGAAAAGGGAGTTGAAACAAGTTCAAAACATTCCAATAATAACAACAACAAAAAGGCTAAAGTGTTTGGTCTCTATCATTTATTGATTGTGGCAGTAATAAAAGGTTTTGAGTAAAGAAATGACATTATCTATATTAATTATAAATAGTATTAAGGTTAAATGCACTTAGGATCAAGGGACTATTAATTCATGTACAGATCAATTAAGCCCAAGATTCTGGATGCTTCAGAATCACATGAGAATAAAAAATCTTGATATCTTGATAGAATAGTACAAAAGTAAAGATATTCTATTTCAACTAGAGAACTGAGAAAATTCTTTGTTCTCTTCCTACACTTTTTAAAAAAAACATTCTCAGATTTAATATTCTACATCTTACCATGAAAAATGCAAATACTTATGCTAGAAATATCAATAACCTCAGATATGCAGATGACACCACCCTTATGGCAGAAAGTGAAGAGGGACTAAAAAGCCTCTTGATGAAAGTGAAAGAGGAGAGTGAAAAAGTTGGCTTAAAGCTCAACATTCAGAAAACGAAGATCATGGCATCCAGTCCCATCACTTCATGGGAAATAGATGGGGAAACAGTGGAAACAGTGTCAGACTTTATTTTTTGGGGCTCCAAAATCACTGCAGATGGTGACTGCAGCCATGAAATTAAAAGACACTTACTCCTTGGTAGAAAAGTTATGACCAACCTAGATAGCATATTCAAAAGCAGAGATATTACTTTGCCGACTAAGGTCCATCTAGTCAAGGCTATGGTTTTTCCAGTAGTCATGTATGGATGTGAGAGTTGGACTGTGAAGAAGGCTGAGTGCTGAAGAATTGATGGTTTTGAACTGTGGTGTTGGAGAAGACTCTTGAGAGTGCCTTGGACTGCAAGCAGATCCAACCAGTCCATTCTGAAGGAGATCAGTCCTGGGATTTCTTTGGAAGGAATGATGCTAAAGCTGAAGCTCCAGTACTTTGGCCACCTCATGCAAAGAGTTGACCCATTGGAAAAGACTCTGATGCTGGGAGGGATTGAGGGCAGGAGGAGAAGGGGGCGACAGAGGATGAGATGGCTGGATGGCATTATTGACTCGATGGATGTGAGTCTGAATGAACTCCGGGGGCTGGTGATGGACAGGGAAGCCTGGCGTGCTGCGATTCATGGGGTCACAAAGAGTCGGACACGACTGAATGAATGAACTGACTGACTGATGCTAGTAAAATCATTTGTGAAAAATTAAGAACCACAATTAGGAAAAACATAGCTTTCTAAAGTAGAACTGCCCAATTTATATGAGGTTATGTGCCGATAAAACAGTTTATCAAAACAAGAATCAAGTGTTTTTGTGGACTTGTAAAATGTTCATGCATTCACGAGATATTTTTTCCTCCATGTACAAGACACTGAGGTCTTTCTTAATTTCCTAAATATAATAATTCAAGTGACTTCCCCACATATGTCAGTAGGAGTGCATATGCCACAATAAGACTTTGCCTTTCTCTGCTCCAAATAAAATTGCCTCAGTATATTAGTAGTGCTGGACAGTCAACAAGGGAAATTAAGAGATCATCTTGTTTGTCTTCTGCTTATTTTGTAAACCACCCTGTCTCTGATTCTCCATAAAAGATAGTGACTGTAAGACTTCATTTTTAGAAAATACTTACAACAGATAATTTCTTTTTAATAATCTCATGATGATTATCTGTTATAAACTAAGTTCCTTTCTTTGTTGTTATTTTGGAATGGAAAAGAAAAAAAGAAACAGCCAGTCATCCATTATATGTGATCAATTATCTTAGCTAGTTCAAACGGGTCAACCTTTTAAATTGATTTCCCTAGCAGGCAATTGCTCATCTCCACAATCAGGTTACTATTCTAGCTAGCAAGCTCAAAATGGGTACTTTTGGTAATATGGAGCTTGGATATAAAAAAGTGTCTAACTCAGAAATATGCTTTTATTAGCCTAACAGAAATTTGAATTGCATACCATACTCATAGGGGCTGTTAGTATAACCCACTTCTGTGAAGGACAGGATTTAAACATAAATCCTTCTGTAGTAAAACTGAATGTTAGATATTTCCATAGCCTTCTTTAGGGTAAAAGATTTTTTCCAGGCCATTGCACTATGACTTATAACTTTAATTTTTTAATTGTTTAATAATCTTTGTTAATTCATTGCAACAAAATATCTAAGGCAATTCTAATTATTAAGCATCATGGGGATTCTCCAGTCAAGAACACTGGAGGGGTTGCCATGCCCTCCTCCAAGGGATTTTTTAAACCCAGGAATCAGGTCTCCTGAATTGCAGACAGATTCTCTATCATCTGAGCCACCAGAGAAGCCCTCGATTATTAAGCATTGGATTCCTACTATTATTGAAAAGGAATCAATGAGAGGAACCTCTATACACTGCAATGCAATACACTATATATAATGCAGTTGTTGTGGAAAATAGTTTGGTGATTCCTCAAAAAGTTAAACAGAATTATCATTTGACTCAGTAATTTCATTCTTTGGTGTATACTTGAAAGAATTGAGAGCAGGAGCTCAAACAGATACTTATATGCACATACTCATTACAACACTGTTCTCAAAAGTCAAAAGGTGGAAACAATCCAAGTGGTCCTCAATTAATAAATGAATAAACACAATATGATCTACACATTCAGAAGGAATATTATTCAGCTATACAGAAACAATGAAGGTATAATCCATGCTACAATATGTATAAACCCTTGAAAACATTATGCTGAGTGAAATAAGCCAGATAAATATTATATGATTTCACTCATATGACATGTCTAGAATGAAGGAGTCTTTTGGGCCTAGAAAAGAAAACAACAGTCTCAAAGGCCCTTGCTGAATCATCTAAATTCAGAGAAAATGAAACAGAACTTTAGGTCCCGCCCTGATGCTCCAGGCCAGTTCCATCTACTGGGACTTATCACCCAGAAACCTTTCACCCCCCACACCTGCCCAGAAGACTTATCACCCCCTGCCCAACTACAAATGTCATCTCAACTAAAAAAATACCCAAAACATCCCACCTGATTAACGTTTCCCTTATCGATTCCACAAGCCTCCCTATAAATATGGAGCCTCCCTGATCCCTCTTCAGTCTCAGCCTGGTCCTTAGGCCCTCCTTGCCTGAATAAAGGTAACCTACTTCTGTTGAGGTCGTCTTTCCTTTTTCTGCCTCGACCTGAACTATACCTTTACATAGAATAGGCAAATTTATAGACAGAAAGTAGAGTTTACCAGTGGGAAGTTATCATTAATGGGCAGAGTTTCTGTTTAGTGTGATGAAAAAAATTTTGGATATAGAAAGTGATGATGGTTGCACAATATTGTGATTGTAACTAATCCTATCAAATTGTATGCTTAAAAATGGTTAAAATGGAAAATATTATGTTATATATGTTTATATATATATAAATGTATTAGTGAGAGTTATATATAATACATGATTAGTATGAGAGTCCATGTGTCCATGTACTGTATTTTTACTGATGAATCCTATATTGTGCTTTTAAAAAATCAATAGAGCCATATATTCAATTTGCATGCAGTCTACTGGAGGCTAAACCTCTGTGAATTCCCTTCTGCTATACTGATGCATTGCTGTTTGCCACTTCTTATCAATTTCCCATCCCCTCAAGGCAGTTTTTTCTTTAGTCCATTGATCCTCAGTGCATTTATTTCTAACCACTTTCATTTGAACTACACATGTTAAATTGTTAAGCAAGTAAATAGTTAATTATTGAAGATGTTCCTGGACTCAATGAACACTGTGTTTAAAATATCTCTCTTACAGATGATGAAGAAGGAACAAAGTGGACAACATCAAGACAGACTTTGCCAGCTGAGTGTTACCTGTTCTAGCCAGAATATAATAGAGAGGTTTGAGGGAGGGACAAATGCACTCTTCTCTTTGTGTCTTTGGATCGACATGCCCTCACGCCTCAAAGATGGATTTTCCTGCTATCTTCTAAATAAAATAGAGCTGTAACACTGATTTGTCTAAAAGCTATAACATGGCCCATTCGAGACCTGAGACCTATAACACAGTCTGTCCAAGACCTGAGAGTTGTTACACGCCAAGGGGGCTTTAATGTCCGTCACTCCAAATCTTTGTTGTGATGAGACAAAGAACTGAGGAGCATACACTTGTCTGACATCTATGGTGCCATGACTCGGATTTAACCTAGGTGAAATAACCTCCGTGCTGAAGAGGCTAAGCACAGTAGGAGCCCAACTCAGCGAAGCTCCTGTGGTAGAACCAGAACACGAAGAAAACCCAGCGCAGGGGAAGGCCCATCATGCTGGAAACTGGGACAGTGAAAAACGAACTCAGCAAAAAGCTCACACCGCTCAGTCTCAGATTCCAGAAGACCTCCGGTTAACGTAGGAGGTCCTTGCTCCTATGGCTGGAGGGACCTGCTTAACAAAATCTTAATTCCTTTACAATCTCTCATTTCTTGTTTCCTTGAACAAGAAAGGAATTCTTGTTTGCTGTAATTCCTGTTTGCTGCCTGCAAACAGGCAGCAGTGGGCACAACTGAGGGACTCTGCAGAGACTACTCTTTGGTATGTCCCAAAGGCACTATCTGCTAGGCCCCAGTAGCTGTTACCCAAGCTGGTGGGGGTTCTTCTGTCCTTACTCTTCTCTGTGCCAAGAATCAGGACAATGAAAACTGTGAGCACAGGTCAGGAATTTAGCAAAATTTCCAGCAGGCTATGAAGGGGATTCATTGGCATGTTTTTCCCACTGTTTTTTCCTCCTGTCTTTCAACTCTATCCTGGGACTTGAGCCAGGCCAAAAAGTAAGAGGTGGATTTGTTAGGATTCAGAGAGAAGCCAAGCTTCAGGGTGTGGGCCAGGACAAGGGCTCAGGTCATGGAATTAGGCCTGGCTAGGTTTTGAGAGTGGGGTGAATTCATATGCTAATAAGTGGGAGGATCATCCCAACCATTGTGGAACCACCCACTCCTCCCTCTTTTGACAGTGCCTTAGAGCTGTCCTGCCACCTCCAGGTGTGTCTTTTGGCTTATAGATTGGGGATTAAGGTTTACTTGAATTTAACTTGTCATTTAGGGCCCAATTGATTTTAATTGGTTTATGTTATACCCTTGTGCTATGTCATTCTTTCAAAGGTTGTGCTCTGCCTCCTAGCCTCCTGTTTCATGCTCCTTTCTTTAGCCCCATCTGGGCCCACAATGTTGCCTCTACCATCTTCTGGAGAGACAACCAGAAAATAGCTGGCCTTGGAAACACTGTATAATATCCAATCCCTTAATCCTACCCAGCACTGGTTACACTGGAGATCTTGGGGATGCCCAGCTCCAGTCCGGGGGTCTCATGAGGTCATCACACCTTGACCTGCCTAGAGATATGGTCCTCGAAAGGTTGTCATGCCTCAACCTGCTTGGGGATCCGCCAGTACCCAGGGGTCCCAGGAGGTCATCACACCTCGACCTGCCCAGGGACCCAATTCTCGGGAGGCCATCACGCCTCGACCTGCCTGGGGATTCAATCTCTAGGAGGCTGTCACACCTCAGCCTGCCTGGGGATCTGCACCCTGACTCAGGGACGCCTGGCTATCAGGTTGCAACAGTTCTGGGTAGGATAAGCTTCAGAAAGACTCCCCCTAAGGAAGTCCACCTATGAAAACAGAAGGAAGCCTATTACTTGTGGGACTGTGCCCAGTCTCAGCAATAACTCAGGAGCCCAATGAGAGCCCCACTGCCTTTCTGGAAAGGCTAAAAGAGCCCCTCCAAAAGTTTATCAATCTGGATTTAGACTCTTACGAGGGGCAGGTGATTTTAAAGAACAAATTCCTGTCCCAATGTGCATCAGATATCAGAATTAAGTTACAACAGCTACAGCAGCAGGACCCTGCTGCCTCTTTAGATGAGATGATATAGACAGCCACCAATACCTTTTATAACAGAGAACAGAAGAAGGAGGCCAAGGCCCAGGAGAGGGAGAGAAGGAAAGAAACAAGGCATGCCCAGATGCTGGCCACCCTGCAAGGAAGCTCTATGGCAAACCTCGAGTCCTTGAAGGACAAGGCATGAGACAAATGCCTAATCTGTAGACAGGCAGGGCACTGGGCCAAAGAGTGTCCAAACCATGACAAGTCTCTTAGAATGGCTTGCCACGAATGCCATCAACTGGGACATTGGGCAGCACTCTGTCCTTGGGACCCAAGAGCCTCAAGGTCAAGCGCCAAGCCTACCCTCATGATGGCTGAGGAGAACTGAAGCAGCCCACTCCAGCCAGCCCACTTGTCACAGATAACCATCACGGGGCTGGAGCCAAGGGTGCAACTGGATGTGGCAGGTAGGTCCAAGAATTTCTTGGTTGACACAGGGGCTACCTACTCTGTCTTGATCTCCTATTCTGGAGCCTTCTCCTCCCAAAGCTGTACCATTTTGGGTGCTACAGGAAAAGCAACTACTAAAAGATTCACCCAAGCACTTCTTTGTTGCTGGGATGGACAAATATTTTCCCACCAGTTTCTGGTGGTCCCTGAGTGTCCTACTCCCTTACTGGGAAGAGATATACTCACTAAATTGGGGACCACCCTTGTGATGGGAAGCTTTTCAGCCCTTAGAGCTCTACAGCTCCTGGTTACTACTGAAGAACCCATTACACCTTCTCCAATAGAGAGGAACCAAAAACTACGGGAAGACAAAGTTAACCCCCAGGTGTGGGACCAGGGAATTCCTGCACGAGCCCACCAAGCTGAACCGGTCATCATTGTCCTCCGAGATCCCACTCAGTTTCCTAACCAGAAACAATATCCCCTCAAAAGGAGTCTGGGGAGGGACACAGCCTTTAATAAATAAATTCCTTGCTTGTGGGCTATTGGTCCCCACCAGTTCGCCATGTAACACCCCAATCCACTCAGTAAAGAAAAAGCATGGAACCTGGCGAATGATTCAAGATCTCCAGGTCATAAATGAAGCTGTAGTCCCCCTCCATCCCACAGTACCCAATCCCTATGTAATCTTGGGAGAAATCCCACCCAATGCCAAGTGGTTTACAGTTTTGGATCTCAAAGATGCTTTTTTTTTTTTTTTTTTTTTGCATACCACTGGCTAAAGAATCCCAATATCTTTTTGCCTTTGAGTAGGAGGCCCCAGGAGAACAACACCAACAGATGACATGGATAGTATTACGTCAGGGGTTCAGAGATAGCCCCCACCTGTTTGGACAGGCCCTTTACCTGGGATCTCCTAGATCTGGACCTGGAACCTAATGGGAAAATATTACAATACATAGATGACCTACTAATCTGCTCTCCAGATGAGGAAAATGCCCAACAACGTACAATTAAGGTTTTAAACTTTTTGGTAGAAAGGGGATATAAAGTCTCCCATGCTAAGGCACAGATGGTCAAGACAAAAGTCACTTACCTGGGAGTTCAGATTACACACGGGTCTAGGAGGCTGTCCTCTGCTTGGGTACAAGGAATCCTCCAGTTGCCCTCCCCCATGACTTGAAAACAATTGTGAGCTTTCCTGGGGCTAACTGGGTATTGTAGAATCTGGATACCCAACTATGGTCTAATTGCTCAGCCCTTATATGAAAGCTTAAAGGGACAAGATGATTCAATTCCACTGATGTGAGGAACTCCTCAAAAGAAGGCAGAGGCTACACTAAAACAGGCCCTAACTCAAGCACCTGCCTTGAGGTTGTGAGACCCAGTAAAAACATTCCAACTTTATGTCCATGAAAGAGAGTGAATAGCCTTGGGAGTGTTAACTCAAAGGTTGGGACCTGAGCCCCAGCCTGTAGCTTACTTATCCAAGAGACTCGATCCAACCACCCGAGGCTGGCCCCACTGCCTTTGAAATCTTGCAGTGGTACTCAGGAATCAAGCCACGGAAGAAAACAGAAGAGGACACTCAATACACCTGTGGCCCCTGGGAGATCTCAGATACCTATTCAGGACTGCAAATGAGTGCCATTCTAATGAACATTCCCTAAATCTGGTTTCTGGGGATAAGATTTCTCAAGATAGCTCTAAAGAGCCAACACAGCTTGGCAAGGACTGTACTCCAAAACAGACAGGAGATAGATCTTCTGATCCCTAAACAAGGAGGGACTTGAGCCATCCTGGCGATGTGAATTTGAAATTGGCTAATGCCCCTACTAGTCCTTGTTATGCCATATTGATGATGCTTATGATTGCTCCATGTATTACCAATTGTCTAACCTGTTTTGTCTCTGATCAGGTCAGCAAACTACAACATGCAATGCCAGTTCACCAAAGATATAAAACTACAGCCGACCACGGAAAATATCACTCAACCTTAGATGGACACTGCTATGAGGACTCTGAGACCTGAGACTAGCAAGGGGCGGAGTGGGGGGCAAAACTCCCCGCCATCCCGGTTCAGCAGGAAGTAGACAGAAAGACCTCGATGCCCCTATTCCCAAAGAATTGGGCCTCCCATCTCTTGAAGGGGGAATGTTAGGTTGGTAGAATAGGGAAAAGGAGTTCAAAATGGCAGTGGCTAAAAGACAAGGAAGGGGAAAGTCCACGAAAATAAAACAGAAGGAAGTCAAAGGAAGGTCCAAGGACCGGAGTGAGGACTTCAGGTAGAACAGCACTCCTGATTAAGCCCAATTTGCATAGGGCAGGCCCGGGGGGGGGGGGGGAGAAAAAAACATATAAAAAGAGGAGCCAAAGGGCTCTCTCTCTCTCCTGCACGCTGTGGCGCTCTTCTCGTCACATCTTTGGATCGTCGTGCTCTCACACCGAAAAGATGGATTTTCCTGCTTTCTTCTAAATAAAATAGAGCTGTAACACTGATTTGTCTAAGAGCTATAACATGGTCCGTTCGAGACCTGAGAGCTTTAACATGGTCTGTCCAAGACCCGAGAGTTGTGACACGCCGAGGGGGCTTTAATGTCCGTCACTCCAAATCTTTGTTGTAACGAGACAAAGAATCAAGTAGCATACACTTGCCTGACACTTTTTAAGACTAAACCTGTGCCCATCTATTCCTGCCTCCTCTCAGGCATATAGAACGTATTAAGTATTTACTATACATTAGTTTCTTATAAAAGGAATTGTAAGATTTGTTGCATTTCTTGCACATCCCTTTATATTAATTTCTCATTCATTGCTACTTGTTTCTTTTGGATATAGGTAAATCAGTCCTTTTTTAAGATGCTTTGTCTGTTATTCTGAATTTATGTATTTTTGGATATTAACTGTAAATACATATTCCACAAGTTTCACATGCTCCCCTTAATGCTGAAGATTGCATGCATGCACGCATGCTCAGCTGCTTTGGTCACGTCCAGCTTTTTGTGACACCATGGACTGTAGCACACCAGGTTCCTCTACCCATGGGATTCTCCAGGCAAGAATACTGGAGTTGGTTGCCATGCCTTCCTCTAGAGGATCTTCCTGACCCAGGTATTGACTTGCATCTCCTGCATCTCTTGCATTGGTAGGTGTATTTTTTAACCACTGAGCCACTGGGAAGCCCTGAAGTTTGTATAAAAGCATTTAATATTAATATTGTCATTTATGAAAGATACTTGTTAATTTCAAATGTTTAAGCTTACATACAATTGCAAAAAATACTGTCACTGTAGCAAATATCAGAAGTATTATTTCAGTTCTATTTTTACCAGTGATTGCTAATATTGAAAATATAAATAATTGGGCAATTTGAAAAGATAAAGAGGTTCTCAGATATTTTTCAGGTAAATTACAATGTTCTATAGAAAAGATTAATCATCTTCACATATTTTTGAAAGTCTTAGTTATCATGTATCATATATTAACACTAAAGAAGAAAACTAATTTACATAAATTAATACCAGTTTTATGATTGTGAAAAGTAAATGGATGCACAAATAATATATATTTTTGTTTTAGATACTTCCTTCTTAAGAAATTTCTCAATAAGAATGATATGAAATAAATATAGAATTTAATCAGATTAAATCAATTCTAATAAGCTGTTTAGATTATTTTGAATACATATGACAGTAAATAAGATTAGCATGCCTATAAATAGTAGAAGAAAATGAAAGATATTTTTCAATAAACAGTGAACTTATGAAATGAACATAATACAAGTTCTAAAATAGTGATTTTAATATGAGCAGTTGCTTAAAAGTAGGTGACAGTAATAGTAGCTAACAGTTGCTGAGTACTTAATATTTCTCAGAAACTTAATTTTATTATTTATCTATAACTTCCTAATAAGTATTATCATTATCATCCTCATTACACTGAGAGCAACTGAAGCCCAGAGTAGGGCACATCATTGATACACAGTAGAGCAAAAATTAGAATTTAAAGCCTGTGTGTATTATAGCCCTTAACCAATAGAGGCATCCTTCAGTATCAGTGGGGTATTGATTCTAGAACACCCAGCCCTCCACTAACCACATCCACATACCCCACCCCCCATACACACACCCACTGTGGACAGCAACATCTGCGGATGCTCAAGACCCTTATATAAAATTGTTTAATACAGTCGCCCTTCCATATCTGTGGGTTTAACATTCACAGATATAGACAGCTAACTGTAGTAAGTTTGGGTATTCTTCACAGAAAAACAAAAAATAAAAAAACCATAAAGCAAATATCAAACAAACTGCTCAGATTGCAGAGATTATGTATATAGTTCTTAATTCAAAACAGTCATGTGAAAATAAAAGGAGTTTTCAGTTATGTGAAAATGTGAAAAAAAGTTTTAAGTATGTGAAAATAAAATTCCCATAACGTTACCTATTTTTATAGAAAATAATTTTATTAGTACAATATTTATTTTATTTAAAATATTTCTTTCTAAGAAAGTATTCCCTGAAATCTGGCCTGAATCTGTGTGAGATTTTTAGAAACATTTTGATATAAATAAAGATTACTGCCTATGATGTAAGAAATGAAGGAATTAATTCTCACTCAAAGATCAGAATTATTAAAAATGCTAAATCTCAGTATACCATGTTATTTATGATTGCCAATAAGAATTTATAAACTTTCTAAGTCGGGTATCAAACATCTACATCTCAAGAATCATTCAAAGTGATGACATTTTATTTCAGTAGTTATTTTATTGAAAAAAGTATTTTTTCTTACTTTCATCATTATCTAGCAGCTCCATTTTAACAAGTGCTACTACATATATTCCCAATTAAATTATTTTTGGTTTTAAAAAATGTCATTCTCTTTCTTAGCTCTGATACTTGTGATTTTTAAAACCAACTATTTTTTAACAAATGAGACTATGATTTTCAACTCCTGGGAGTTATCAGAGAATGGCAATAATCTGAGGTGGTAAGATATATTACGTGTTTCAGAAATTTTATAAAAATGCTGTGCTCACTTGGGGGTTAACCAGGTGGCTCAGTGGTAAAGAATCATCCTGCCAATGCAGGAAACACAGGTTCAAACCCTGGGTTGGGAAATCTTCCAGGAGAAGGAAATGCCAGCCCAGTCCAATATTCTTGTGTGGAGAATCCAATGGACAAAGCAGCTTTATGGGCTACAGTCCACAGTGTTACAAAGAGTAGGTCATGACTTAGTGACTAAACAACAACAAAAAGTGCTTTTTCAAAGTAATGAAAAGCTATAGTTAAAGAAATTTTTCATAAATTGTACACAACATAGGATTTGTTACCGAGACCTATAGTCAATTCAATGAGGAGCAAACTTAAAAGTTATTTAATATCAAACTGATATTTTTGTTGTTTAGTTGCTAAGTGGTGTCCCACTCTTTAGTGACCAAATGAACTGTAACACGTAAGGCTCCTCTGTCCATGGGATTTCCCAGGCAAGAATACTGGAGTGGGTTGCTATTTCCTCCTCCATGGGATCTTCCCGACCCAGGGATCAAACCCATGTCTCCTATATTGGCAGGCAGATTCTTTGCCACTGAGCCACCAGGAAGCCCATCAAATTGATATATATTTATATAAACCTGTGATAAGAAAAATACAGATACTGATAATTACTTACCAAGTAGAAATGAAAGTGGAGGGAAATGGCAATTCATTTAAAGAAAACTAGGAATTCAGAAAGAATATTAGAAAAGGATAAACAATGAGTTAAAACAGTTGAAGTAAATGGAGTTTCCTGGTTTCTATTGATAAAGTATAGAATTAGAATAAAACTAATCTACTAGAAAATAGCTTGGTTTTATTCCTTTATGACTTACACCTTAAAGATTATGAACATTTTCAGTCTCAGTTTTGTAAACTCAACAATTCTAATCAAAATAGAGAGTCTTGCATCGAGAACTTCAAAGTAGAGATAATTTCATAATAGTATGTGCCAACAGATTCCTTTGATCCTCTTGAATTGACTATGTGGAGTGAGGGTTAGTTTATGAACAAGCTGTCTGAGACTCTTTTTAACAGGCAACCACTTTGTGGTGAGAAGTTCAGGAATGACATAACTACTCCATTGTAATTGTTCTAAGAAAATCAAAGTTTCAACACAGAAATTGCCTTGTTTTTAATGGATACAAGTCATGGTGAAACAAACCCCTTTCCTTTTTCTCCAACTTTGAAGAGCCCTTGACATGAGTTCAGAAAAGCTTCTATACAACAAGATGCACAGTAAACAGTGAAGAGATACTTGCTAAGCTTAATTACATAAGTTGTTTCAGGAACTGAGAGCTTATTCAGCATACCTAAATATGAAAGCTGTCTTCAGCTTTTAAAAAATTATAACAATTTACTGCCTGAAAAGATAAATTCCTTGAAGACTAGGTTTCTTTATACAGCAGACTTAAAATGTTTGTAAAGTAAATTTGATCTACACCGGATGCCTATTCTCAAGAAATAATTCAAATACATCTTTAAAAACATGTTTCTTTGTTATATATTTTAACAAGGTTATTTATGAAATATATAAACATACTATGTGATAACATAACTTCTAAATTGGTGAAACTGTCTATACTTTATTCCCAGACTTATTAAATATATTACCCATTTTTATTGAAGTATAAGCTGACTTACAATATTATATTAGTTCCATCTTTATTGACTACATACTATACCAAGTTATAATACTGTTGACTAT
Source organism: Ovis aries (assembly GCF_016772045.2). NCBI lineage: Eukaryota > Metazoa > Chordata > Mammalia > Artiodactyla > Bovidae > Ovis > Ovis aries. The sequence goes on from NC_056055.1 coordinate 194,482,111, forward strand.
ATCATTGTTCTGTACATTACATCCCCATGACATTTATTTTATGACTAGAAGTTTGTACCTCTTAATCCTCTTCACCAATTTTGCCCATCCCCCATTAACACCCCTTCCAGTTTAGCAACCACTACTTGGTAATTTGTATCTGTGATAGACAGAGTGCCTGATGAACTATGGATGGAGGTTTGTGACACTGTACAGGAGACAGGGATCAAGACCATCTCCATGGAAAAGAAATGCAAAAAAGCAAAATGGCTATCTAAGGAGGCCTTACAAATAGCTGTGAAAAGAAGAGAGGCGAAAAGCAAAGGAGAAAAGGAAAGATATAAGCATCTGAATGCAGAGTTCCAAAGAATAGCAAGGAGAGATAAGAAAGCCTTCCTCAGCAATCAATGCAAAGAAATAGAGGAAAACAACAGAATGGGAAAGACTAGAGATCTCTTCAAGAAAATTAGAGATACGAAGGGAACATTTCATGTAAAGATGGGCTTGATAAAGGAGAAAAATGGTATGGACCTAACAGAAACAGAAGATATTAAGAAGAGGTGGCAAGAATACACAGAAGAACTGCACAAAAAAGATCTTCATGACCCAGATAATCATGATGGTGTGATCATTCATCTAGAGCCAGACATCCTGGAATATGAAGTGAAGTGGGCCCTAGAATTAAAATAAACAAATTTATATTTTAAAGAAAGCATCACTATGATCAAAGCTAGTGGAGGTGATGGAATTGCAGTTGAGCTCTTTCAAATCCTGAAAGATGATGCTGTCAAAGTGCTGCACTCAATATGCCAGCAAATTTGGAAAACTCAGCAGTGGCTACAGGACTGGAAAAGGTCAGTTTTCATTCCAATCCCAAAGAAAGGAAATGCCAAAGAATGCTCAAACTACCACACAATTGCACTCATCTCACATGCTAGTAAAGTAATGCTCAAAATTCTCCAAGCCAGGCTTCAGCAATATGTGAACTATGAACTTCCTGATGTTCAGGCTGGTTTTAGAAAAGGCAGAGGAACCAGAGATCAAATTGCCAACATCTGCTGGATCATCAAAAAAGCAAGAGAGTTCCAGAAAAACATCTATTTCTGCTTTATTGACAATGCCAAAGACTTTGACTGTGTGGATCACAATAAACTGAGGAAAATTCTGAAAGAGATGGGAATGCCAAACCACCTGATCTGCCTCTTGAGAAACCTATATGCAGGTCAGGAAGCGACAGTTAGAACTGGATATGGAACAACAGAGTGGTTCCAATTAGGAAAAGGAGTATGTCAAGGCTGTATATTGTCACCCTGCTTATTTAACTTATATGCAGAGTACATCATGAGAAATGCTGGGCTGAAAGAAGCAGAAGCTGGAATCAAGATTGCCGGGAGAAACATCAATAATCTCAGATATACAGATGACACCACCCTTATGACAGAAAGTGAAGAGGAACTAGAAAGCCTCTTTATGAAAGTGAAAGAGGAGAGTGAAAAAGTTGGCTTAAAGCTCAACATTCAGAAAACGAAGATCATGGCATCTGGTCCCATCACTTCATGGGAAATAGATGGGGAAATAGTGGAAACAGTGTCAGACTTTATTTTGGAGGGCTCCAAAATCACTGCAGATGGTGATTGCAGCCATGAAATTAAAAGATGCTTACTCCTTGGAAGGAAAGTATGACCAACCTAGATAGTATATTCAAAAGCAGAGATATTATTTTGCCAACAAAGATCCGTCTGTCTAGTCAAGGCTATGGTTTTTCCAGTGGTCATGTATGGATGTGAGAGTTGGACTGTGAAGAAAGCTGAGCACCGAAGAACTGATGCTTTTGAACTGTGGTGTTGGAGAAGACTCTTGAGAGTCCCTTGGACTGCAAGGAGATCCAACCAGTCCATGTTAAAGGAGATCAGTCCTGGGTGTTCATTGGAAGGACTGATGCTGAAGCTGAAACTGCAATAGTTTGTCCATCTCATGCGAACTCATTGGAAAAGACTTTGATGCTGGGAGGGGTTGGGGGCAGGAGGAGAAGGGGACGACAGAGGATGAGATGGCTGGATGGCATCACCGACTCAATGGACCTGGGTTTGGGTAAACTCCGGGAGTTGGTGATGGACAGCATGGTCTGGTATGCTGCGATTCATGGGGTTGCAAAGAGTCAGACATGACTGAGCAACTGAACTGAACTGAACTGTCTCTTTCTGTTTTGTTATATTGTTGGTTTTTTTTTTTTAGATTTCTCCTATAAGTGAAAACATGTTTATTTTCTCTGTCTTTGCTTCTAGAGCAGAAGTCACCAAACTTCTTCTTTAGGGTGCCAGATAGTAAATATTTTAGGATCATGTGCTAAGAGACAAAATCAAGGTACTGAAAATCATTATGCAGATCCTTATATGACAAGAGAGAAACTAAATTTCCACAAATATTATATTGATGACATTCAAATATAATAATATAAATTGAGCATGGCTTATATAATATAGATTAGTGAGAAAATGCAATTTTGGGGGGGCAGTGAGGGATTATTTTGCTTAACAGAGGTCCAATGTTCCCTATCATCAAAATCAATTGCAAGTATTTTTCTGTAATGTGATTTTATATATTACTTCTTTGAATATATTTCTTCACCCAGGTAGACAGTACCAACTACTGACATACATTCATGAACACATGGTTTCAACTGAATGTATTTACTGCTTGGAAGGAATTTACAGAATTGTATTAGATCATCTTGATACTTGCCTTTTAGCTTGTCTTTAAATTGTAAATTAATGACTTCCAATTGAAGGTTAGGTAGAAGCTCCTCAACTGCACATTTAAATGCAGTTTGAAATACACAAATTTCCTTTGCACTTGCATCAAGGCCTGAAAAGTGCTTCAGGAATGTAATTTGAGCTCTTAAGATATATCCATTGCAGATATGTGTGAGAATGAGGACTGCACTTCTTACTTTAACTTTCACTGCACCAGGGTAGTCTAATGAAGCTTGACATTACTTGTGATTCAAATAATATTAGTTGTTCTTGACATTATAGCAGTGTAAGTTGCACATATGAATGCTGTTTACCTTGTAACTTAAGTTGAATTTATTAAGAACCAGTATCAAGTTTGCAGCAGAAGCTAATTTCTAATACCAACTTGGCTTAAATCACAGTGGGTAAGGGCTCGACTTGACCCTGGAATTGTAGGTGTTGGACCCCTGTTCCCCTGTTCTAAAGGATACCAAAGGTAATTGTTTACATTGTCCTAGAGTAAATATTTATCATTTTTATTTGCCTTGAGCAAGATGTAGAGAACTCTTACAGTGTCCATTCTTTCGTGAATTTCTTGAATAATCATTTGTCAAAGGTTTACTGTGTTATTTGAATTCTAAGGATTATCAGGGAACTAAAAACACAGTCTAGTGAGGGAAAAAGTCATGTCAGCATAATATGATAAATGTCAGAAATATGTAAAGGTACCATAAGAACGAAGAGGGGAAAACCAACTGATTGTGATTTATCTGATGCCATAGTTAAAAAGAGATGCCAGATGAGAAGATACTTGGTCTTGGTCATAACGCATTTATAACCATTTCTTAGGCAAAGAAATCAGGAAAGGAAATTCTGGACAAAGAGATTGCTTTGATAGAGGACTGGAGGCATTAAAAATAGTGTTCCAGAGAAATTGAGAGCAAGTAGAAGCAAAGTGGAAGGAGGGAAAGAGGGTAGTGGGAGGGTGTGGTTGGAGAGGCAAGATGAAGTTAGACTGAGGTAGCCTTTGGAACCAGGGCTTAATAAACTTTAACATGCAAACAAATCACCTCAAAAATTTGGTTAAAATGCAACTTCTGATTCAGTTGATGGGGTCTCCATTCTGCATCTCTAACAAGATCCCAGGTGGTGTGATGCTACTGGTTGTAGGACAACCCTCAAGTAGCAAGTCTCTACACAACACTAAGGATTTTAGCCTTCTTCTCTCTTCCTGTTATCATTCCCATGATAATGAAGATAAAAGTTTTAAGAATGTTCAACAGAAAAATATGCAAATTATGTGGAATGGATAGATAAGAAGACTGAAGTGGTGATAGCTATGATCCCTGAAAAATAGTTTCAGGCAGCTATAATAAAATCTGGCCCCACTCCATGCCATTACCTCTATTCTCCAGTAAAAAGGCATAAATAGAATTTTATTTCCTTAGGGCTAAAAAAAATACTTAGTAACAGGATTCATTCTAACGGATATATACAAAAGAAATGTTTTGGCATATAATAGCTAACCTCCACTTTGCTAAAACTGATGTCAGAGGAATTCAAACTCTGCCAATATAAGAGCTTCATTTTAAGTTACAGGAAAAAAAAAAAACAACAGATGGTTAATTATGTGGGTATTCTTAAGAATGGGATAGGCACTTCTCTTGAAGTGGCTCAGTCCTATCAAAGAATTGTGTGATTTTTATGTTCTGTTTAAAATCCCATGCATGGTACTGCACTGTATGGTATCTCTTGTGGTCGATAGGTGATGAAATGAGTTTGTTCATGAAATTAACTGTATATATCTGCTTGGTCCAAAGACTAATTACATGTAGAATAATGAGAACATAAGACTACCCTTACAGAATGAATATAAACATAAACACTACATAGAAATGAAAATATCTCTTATTTTATGTCTTCTAAAAGAAATGTTATCAGGTATTAATAAGTTGATAGAACTATATGCTTGCTCTAGTCAATGTGATTTAATCCTTTGTAAATACAAAAAATCAAAAAAATCCATTACAGAATGGCAAAAATGCAAGGTGAAGGTAAAAAAGTCAGATTGGAATCCAGAAATAAAATTAAAGAATGTATATTATTTTAAGATGTATATGCAATAGCAAGGCATACAAATTGGGCTCTGAGCTTTATAGCAGCCACGCAATGGATAAATCTATCTATTTTTCTATGTGAATATTAAAACAACTTCTCCCTTATACCAAGTGGAATAAAAGTGAATAAGCCACCACATAGCTGCTCTATAAAATTATATTAAGGAGAAAATTACTTTTCAACCTTTGGCAAGTTACTTGCTCATTCTTGTCGTGCTAATAGCTGCTGTTTTGAAGCAAAGATTTGTTCTTTAATGTATTTACTGAGGCAATATCTGTGATAATTGGCAGCATCTTTACTTCACATTTATTTATCCTGTGCAGAACCTCTGATGCGATGTGCTTATTTGATTTTCTCTCATTTGTTTTGATAAATAAACTTACATTTTCTTCTACAGTAAAAAACTGATGTACTTCATCTGTGTTATAAGAACACTTATAATTGAGTGAATCATGGGAAGTCAACAACACTTATTAAATCTTTGAAGTTTAAAAACATGACTTAAAACATGTATACAGACTTGGTTTCCCTAGGGCAGCTGTAGTGAAAGGCAAAGATTATATAGGGAATCCACACAGACAAGTAGCAGATGCATTATTATCATTATCACTATTTACTATTAGACAATAATAGTTTAAAATCGACCTTGCTACCTTGGCACTGATTTTCTACTACACCACTACAAGGAATTCCTTAAGGTAAGGTTTCAATGTCTGTATCAATTGCTATTCTCAACTAAAACTTATTCTCTTAAAATCAATATTCTTATTTATAAACTAGTTCTCTGAGTTATTACAAATCATGATGATGCTTTGAACAAGCTAATGGTTACAAGAATGTTAATCGATTTTCCCACTTGGAAAAAGTCGTGCAGAGAACTGCCTTTTATTCAATATTGAGTTGGTTCGTTTGTAGACTGATTTAATTTTGAATCAGTAGGATTATGAGAAATAAGAAAATGTTTGAGTTTTCAGCTCACTCCTTTCTGTTGTGACATTTTGTTCTTTCGTTCCATCATCTCCATTAGTTTGCCAACTGGCAGTGACAGGAGTGTAAAACTACTGCAAATTGTTACTTCAGCAGTACTCCGCCTGCCAAGAGCTGATCAGCTGCTCCTCTAAGTGCACCTTTCACTCTTTCCTAACTGAAGCCGCCTAAGCCGACAGTGCTGCTGGATAACAAATCTCACCCAGCAGCATTTGAACTTAATCACCTGGTTCCTACCACTTTAATATAAACATGCACAAATGCAATCATTATGAAAACAAATGTCTGGTCTGCAAATTGGAGGGGGTGTGAGGTACAGGACCACAAGGGCAAGCGCTCACACTCTTTTCTATTTATGGCTTCATTTGAACTGATTTATCCATCTCTTTCTCATTTCCCCTGTCTCAGCAGTAATAAACTGCATCACCTTTCCTTAACCTGAGAATGCAGTCAAGCTTTTCCCTGTTGAAGACATTCTAATGGGGCTCTGTGGGTCACCTGACAAAGGGCTGGCAGAAGTGATGGATGTTGCATTCTTTCTCCCATGGATCTGGAAGCATTGCACCTTCTTGGGTCAAATTAGGACTTCTGAGGATAATAACTGGATTCCCCATGCAGTTGTGAAACTGCCAGGATCTTCTGGATGGATAAGATCAGCAAGTATTACAAATTGATGTAGTCAACCTCAGAGAAGCAGACTGAACACTTATAAAAATTTTCAGATGACAGAAAACATGAATAAGCAGATAGAGAATGGGTTTCTTGGCTGACACCTGGCAAATGGAGTTTAAACATGAAAAGGTAGAAGAGTAATTCATATTGACCATAAAACTAAGAGGAAACACATACTCTATCAGTATTTCAAACTCTGTCTCAGTCATGGTAGCCTCCTTACTTCCCATAATCTGTCCTCATTGCCCAACAAAGCCTATCCTTTTGAAGTCTAGATATTAGCCATTCTAGGACTGTTTTGCTTCTTGTATAGTAGTACCCTTTTTAATTCTTACCTAAATATAACCAGAATTAACTCTTCCTCTTTGGGAAAGCATACCATGAAGTCATTACCAATCCTTGTCTCAAACAGCATCACTCATATGAAATTATATTTATAGTAGAAAATTATTATTTTAAGGTTTTCTCATTTAGAAGAGGAAACACTTAAGAAACCGGCATGTCTTAAAGATCTGAGAAATTTCCCTCTTTGTTTTTGGTCTCACTGAATACTATTTTAAACTAGAAGTCAGGTCTTAAAATATATATAGCAGGGAAGAGACAGGCAAATAAGCAAAATAAATAAAATGATTCTCAAGTTATTATATAAGAAAAGTCCATCTATGAGCTTAAAAAAAGGTCCTAGCATTATAACCAATTTTATATTGCAATTCAAGTATTTCCTTTTACACACCCCTTTAAATTAGGACTGGTTTTTAAAGTCACCAAGTACCTTCTTAAATTTAAATTATGCTAAATATTAATTTTATTTAAAGTTCAGACAAAACTATTTATTTTGTTTTATTTTTTAAGTTGGAATATAATTGTTTTACCATGTTGTGTTAATTTCTGCCATACAACTACATGAATCAGCTATATGTATACATAAATGCTGTCTCTCTTGAGCCTCCACCGCCCCCCCAACCCCACCACTGCCCTCAATCCTATCTCTCTAGGTCACCACAGAGTACCAAGCTAAGTTCTCTGTGCTCTACAGCAATTTCTCACATATCTATTTTACATGTGGTAGTATATATATGTCAGTCTGACTCTCTCAGTTCATCCCACATTCTCTTTCTTACCCACCTTATGTCTACAAGTCTGTTCTCTACATCTGCATCTCTATTCCTGCCCTGCAAATAGGTTCAAAAGTAACATTTTTCTAGAATTCCGTATGTATGCATAATATGTGATATTTGTTTTTCTGTTTTTGATTGACTTTGTATGACAGACTCTAAAGTATTTTAGAGGAAATGAGCTCAATTAAAAAGTACCAATAAATATGAACATATCTACCGAAAACCCTCATGGAAATGGAAGAATTTAGTTGATTATTCAGATATATGAAAAAGAATCAATATTCTCCCTCTGTGTGAACAAACAAAAAATAAGGTATTTATAAGCCACTTTCTGAAATATTTTTCATCTTTGTTCATTATATCTAGTTGAAAATTACTTTATACATAAAATAAGTCCTTAATATGCTATGCTAATTAATTAGGTGATGGAGAAAAAGTACAATCTGAATAACTTACCATTTTTTTCCCCCATGGGAATGTTCCCAATTATAAGTACATTTGCCAAGTCTATATGACAGCTTGGATAACAGAGAAAATCCTATAAATTATTCAGGTGTCTCAAATACATTGAATTATTTTTATGAAGATATTGTATGATATATTTCAGAAAAAAAAAGTCAGGATTTGTATGAGAACAATAAAAGGTGACAACTAAAACTGCTAGTCACAGATTGAAGGCATGGACAGCATTTTTCAGGTTTTATACCACAGGGTGATGCGTTGTAGATACTGCCACACTGGTCACATTTGAGATAAAGGAAAAGACAAATTCACAGCTAGAAGGAAGATAACCAAATTCAATTAAATTATTTGTTGTTTTATCCTCAGGACCTGGGTGCCTTCCTCTCTCAATTGTGTTAAGCAAACTGAGGCTCAGAGAGACTTAGCAACTTGCTCCTGGTTTAGTGAGACTCCAAAACCTGTCCTCTTTCACTGTGTGGAGCTACCTTCCAAGCTACAAAGAAACACTTACTTTGGATGCTCCCTCTTTCCAGTTTGGGCAATTCATTTCTCCATTGTATTTATTTATTTTTGTAAATTTCAAAGTAATGCTCACTTTGGGTTTTTGAATTTTGTTATTTTGCTAAACCATTTAGAGAAATCATATTTAGTTATGTGTTGTGTCAGTAAAGTGTTCTTACCCTGACAACTGTAAGAGTAAGTACGTGAATGAAATTACTGGCACCAAGGGATCCTTCCCTTCACCAGGGCTTCTGACAGAGTCTACAGTTCTGCCCTCAGTCTTGGGAGGATCTAGGGCCCTAATGGCATTGCCATTGCTGCAGACCATTTCCAAATGATTCTCTATCACCAAAGAGAAAGAAAAATTCACCTGGCCAAATTGTTCATCAAGGCATGATTTTGTAAATGCTTACAGAAAGCCACATACTGACATAATAGAGCAAATTAAAAGGGTTCATTAAATATCACAAGCCACCTAGTTCACAACTTTTATGGGCATGAATTCTTACAGGCATCAAAATATTTTCCCTTCTGTCTTTCAGTGCCTTCTCTCCTACTTCTTTCCTTCCTAAATCTAAAATGTAGAAGTTAAACATTTGGGGAAACTTGAGAATCAACAATGCAGTTTTGTTTGTTTAAAATAGATTAGAAGTCTTTGTATTTGTTTTGGGGAAATCAGTGACTTGCTGGCATGGAACAATTATTTGAGGCAAACATTGAAACTCTGTGCTAAGGCAAGACAAGAGCAGAGTTGGCCATGTCTAAAGTTAAAAATAGGGGAACAGTATAATTCTGTACTTTTAAGTTTGGTTTATATTCATTGAAAATCCCTACCTTTTTATTTAAATCTTAAATATGCTAGTTTAAGGAAACCTGGGTATGTTAAGTAATAATCTCTTTATATTGTATTTGTGTGTTACTCCTCCTGGTAATAGCTGACCATCAGCTTAGGAAAAATTCTTAAAATTACAAGAAACGTTTTCTATCCATCATAACTTAACACTTTTACATCCTTTTGGGCTTCCCTTATGGCTCAGCTGGTAAAGAATCCACCTGCAATGTGGGAGACCTGGGTTCAATTCTTGGGTTGGGAAGATCCCTTGGAGAAGGGAAAGGCTACCTTTTCCAGTATTCTGGCCTGGAGAATTCCATGGACTGTGTAGTCCACGGGGTTGCAAAGAGTCGGACACTACTGAGTGACTTTCACTTTTATATCCTTCTCATCCGAATTTAAAAAAATGTCAGTTTATAGAAGTATAGTTGATTTACAATGTTGTAATTTCTACTCTACAAAAAAGTGATTCAGTTATGCATATATATTTATTATTTTTCATATTATGTTCCATTATGGTTTTCATAGGATATTGAATATAGTTCCCTGTGCTATACAGTAGGACCTTATTATTTGGGATACAGAGATCAGGGATGTTTGGCAGTATTTCCTAATGCAAAGTTGCACAATTCTCCTGCATAGAACTGTGTAATGATAGGATTCATATTTCCAGCCCTGATTCTCCACTATTACTTTAGATTTGAGATCATTTCAGTTTTCAGGCTTTTATGTATGTTTAGCTTTTCACTGATTAAACTTAAATCCAAATAAATTGTACCTGTTACAATTTTTTAAAATTTACCATTCCAGATAAAGCCTATTTTCAAAAAGCTAAAAGTGCAATTTTTACTCAATGTCTATGCATATACTTTTATTTTTTCTAACTCTCTCAACTTTAAAAATATTAGAGAACTGACATATGAAGTAGCCGATTCAGCATTAGCATAATATAATAATATTCTTAGTTTTTACTTAGATTACTGACAAGTATTCTAATAAATCACTTGAACCTTCACATTTACTTTTAATATTATCTACTATAAACATGTCCAAATTGGTTTTCCTTTGTAAGTTAGTGTACAATCAGATAAAATATTTGAACAAAAGAAAATATATGCTAAAAATACTTGAATTTCTAGATAGAAAATTAACTTCAGAACAACCATTGCTACCTTATCTCAAGAAGAATGTAGACAAACAGCATATATTTTAATTTCGTGCAACTCAACTGTAATAAGAAAGAGAGTGCTGGGGTAGTCAGCATTAATAATGCTACAAGATTTTGAATACACCAGAAGCTTATCAGGTACAACACGTTAACTTTTTTCTAATAGTGTAATGAAGTTTGAAGCTTTCAGAGAGATGCAACTCTGATAATGGGACTGTTTAAAGCAAAATTAAGAAAACCTTGAATACGGGTTGCTCAGCCACTTCCAAATTTTTAAGTAAAAAGCAATCTCTTCATAGGAGGTTGTTGCTCACAAAAATGCATTTTCATTCCAAGTGTGGCAGCTGCACATTCTGGTACCCCTCAGGAGACAGTGGAACTTTCCAGTATGTGGCACACAGCGTGCTTTCTGAGGGATTGCTCTCTCTGATACACAATTGCCGTAGTACATCTTTCAAGAGCCACATATTTCCTCCGGGACATTCCTGGCGCCCCATATGTGTTTGTGTGTAGAGCACAGAGTAATCATAACCTGTCCTGGCCTAGGGTTCCTAAGTGAGGGGCCAGTTTGCCTCTGGTGCCAGTTTATAGGGCTTCCCTGGTGGCTCAGTGGTAAAGAATCCACCTGCAATGCAGGAGCCACAGGAGACATGGGTTTGATCCCTAGGGCGGAAGATCCCTGGAGGAGGGTCTGGCAACCCAGTTCAGTATTTCTGCCTAGAGAATCCCATGGACAGAGGAGGCTGACAGGCTACAGTCCACAGGGTCGCATAAGAGTTGGACATGACTGAAGTGACTTAGCACGCACTCAGGCAAGTTAATATGTCCATCTCCCTGGGTGGTCTGAGAGTGAATAAACTACTAGGAATCTCTTAGAATTTTCATGCAGGCCTTAGAAACACTCCTGGTGTCCTTCGATGTATATTCTAGATTTTTTTTTTTTTAATGTCTACCGATTAGGCTTTACTTCTGGTAGCTCAGAGAGTAAAGATCTGCCTGCAATGTGGGAGACCTGGGTTGGATCCCTGGGTTGGGAAGATCCCCTGGAGAAGGAAATGACAACCCACTCCAGTATTCTTGCCTAGAGAATTCCATGGACAGAGGAGTCTGGCATTCTACAGTCCATGGGGTCCCAAAGAACTGGACATGACTGAGAGACTAACACACCAATTCTCTAATTTGGGTACCTCTTGTCATCTTGAAAATAAAACCTAGTGGTAAATTTTTAAAAGGAGAAAGTGAAACAAGCTGACACTTTTTACCAAATGGCATTATCCTCAGAGTATTGTGTTCTGCCCATGAAGCAGGTATTACTAGTTCTTGGGCTATCCAAAGAGTAAACACATTTTTGGAGGAAAACATTTTAATACTTCAGCGCATATCACCCCTGAAAAATCCCCAATGCAGTGGAGCAGGAGTTTGAAGTCCTATGTTTGTTCTTATATTTCAATTTTAAGATGCATTCTGATTTCAAAAATGTTAAAATATGAAAATACTATAGTACAGAATTAAGAAAATGTGACATCTATTATTAGGGATTTGCCTATATTGCTCCAGAATTTCCCAGTCTGAGGACTTGATCTTAATGTGTACATCATTGGAATGAAGCCCTTTTAAAATATATTTATAGGAATAGCTGAAAAGAATGGAGACACACCACAATGTATAATCTATTTTATGCACATAATAAAAAGGTCCTTTAATTTTATTTGTGTAATTATTTGCATACAAATAATCATTAATTTTTAAAAAGGTCTCCTTGGTTAATACTTGTTTCCATAGCTCTTCAGAAAAAATAAACTATAATAATATTAAAATATTACATTTGATGCTAACACAGGTCACCTGCTGTAATTTAATTGCAGCTGCATGATTTCCCTTAAATATTCAGCAAGTAGATATAAATGTCGGCATGTGACTTAGTTGTGTTATACTGTGATCTGTAATCTTATAAAAGTAAACATATTTAATACTATTATCATACCATTTTTATTATTATTCAGTATATAGATTAATATTATTAAATTTTCCAGGAAAAAAAAGAAATTAAAAAGTAATAATATATTTTCTTTCTAGATCAAGGTTATAAAATAATAATTTAAATTCAATAAATATAAAATTGGGAATTCAAATTTCATATATGCCATTATTTTTTGTGTTTCTTCTATTTTGTGCTTTTTTTTTTTTTAACACAATGGAACTTCCACAATTTTAAGTTTGGACTAAAATTTTAAAGAGCTTTCACATAATATTTTTAAATTCTTCTTAATTTTTTTTCAATATAAATAGTCTGTTAATTAAACTCAGTATTTCATGACTATTAGTTCAACAGTTATTATAATCCATCTTTAATTGTATTAGCTATAATTGCAATTAAATGGCTCTCTGAGTCATAAAAGGTTAAATACAAGTCATTTTCCATTAAACGACTTAAATATGAGTTGATTATGGTAAGAAAGGAAAGGTACTTCCTCTTTAGGTTAATTACTAAGCTTTCTCCCTATTTTCATGAAGTCAGCTTCCTCATATCTTGCTTTTTTATGATTCATAAAATCTCTAACTCTACAACATATTGTCCAAATACACAGTGTATTTTTTATCATTTTATAGGAGCTACCCCCGACACGAGGCCAGGGGCGGCAGCCAGGAGGAGCAACACCACGTCCAAGGAGAGGTGGCTGCAGGGGCGCAGGAGGGCCTATAGGAGCTATTCCACGTTCAAGGTCAGGAGGGGCAGCGGTGAGGAGGTACCCCTCATCCAAGGTAAGAAGCAGCGGCTGTGCTTTGCTGGAGCAGCCATGAAGAGATACCCCACGCCCAAGGTAAGAGAAACCCAAGTCAGATGGCAGGTGTTGCAAGAGGGCATCACGGGGCAGACACAATGAAACCATAATCACAGAAAACTAGTAAATCTAATCACACTAGGACCACAGCCTTGTCTAACTCAGTGAAACTAAGCCAGGCCCATGGGGCCACCCAAGATGGGCAGGTCATGGTGGAGAGGTCTGACAAAATGGGGTCCACTGGAGAAGGGAATGGCAAACCACTTCAGTATTCTTGCCTTGAGAACCCCATGAACAGTATGAAAAGGCAAAATGATAGGATACTGAAAGAGGAACTCCCCAGGTCAGTAGGTGCCCAATATGCTACTGGAGATCAGTGGAGAAATAACTCCAGAAAGAAGGAAGGGATGGAGCCAAAGCAAAAAAAATACCCAGTTGTGGATGTGACTGGTGATAGAAGCAAGGTCCAATGCTGTAAATAACAATATTACAGAGGAACCTGGAATGTCAGGTCCATGAATCAAGGGAAATTGGAAGTGGTCAAACAAGAGATGGCAAGAGTGAATGTCAACACTCTAGGAGTCAGCGAACTAAAATGGACTGAAATGGGTGAATTTAACTCAGATGGCCATTATATCTACTACTGCAGGCAGGAATCCCTCAGAAGAAATGGAGTAGGCATTATGGTCAACAAAAGAGTCCGAAATACAGTACTTGGATGCAATCTCAAAAACGAAAGAATAGTCTCTGTTTGTTTCCAAGGCAAATTATTCAATATCACAGTAACCCAAGTCTATGCCCCAACCAGTAATGCTGAAGAAGCTGAAGCCGAATGGTTCTATGAAGACCTACAAGACCTTTTAGAATTAACACCCAAAAAGATGTCCTCTTCATTATAGGGGACTGGAATGCAACAGTAGGAAGTTAAGAAACATCTGGAGTAACAGGCAAATTTGGCCTTGGAATATGGAATGAGGCAGGGCAAAGACTAATGGAGTTTTGCCAAGAAAATGCACTGGTCATAGCAAACACCCTCTTCCAACAACACAAGAGAAGACTCTACACATGGACATCACCAGATGGTCAACACCGACATCAGATTGATTCTATTCTTTGCAGCCAAAGATGGAGAAGCTCTATACAGTCAGCAAAAACAAGGCCAGGAGCTGACTGTGGCTCAGATCATGAACTCCTTATTGCCAAATTCAGACTTAAATTGAAGAAAGTAGGGGAAACCACTAGACCCTTCAGGTATGACCTAAGTCAAATCCCTTACGATTACACAGTGGAAGTGGGAAATAGATTTAACGGACTAGATCTGATAGATAGAGTGCCTGATGAACTATGGACAGAGGTTTGTGACATTGTACAGGAGACAGGGATCAAGACCATCCCCATGGAAAAGAAATGCAAAAAGCAAAATGGCTGTCTGAGGAGGCCTGACACAGCTGTGAAAAGAAGAGAAGAGAAAAGCAAAGGAGAAAAGGAAAGATATAAGCATCTGAATACAGAATTCCAAAGAATAGCAAGGAGAGATAAGAAAGCCTTCCTCAGCGATCAATGCAAGAAAGAAAGGAAAACAACAGAATGGGAAAGACTAGAGATCTCTTCAAGAAAATTAGAGATACCAAGGGAACATTTCATGCAAAGATGGGCTCGATAAAGGACATAAATGTTATGGTGCCTAACAGAAGCAAGCAATATTAAGAAGAGGTGGCAAGAATACACAGAAGAACTGTCCAAAAAAGATCTTCACGACCAAGATAATCACGATGGTGTGATCACTCACCTAGAGCCAGATATCCTGGAATGTGAAGTCCAGTGGGCCCTAGAAAGCATCACTACGATCAGCGGAAGTGATGGAATTCCAGTTGAGCTATTTCAAATCCTGAAAGATGATGCTGTGAAAGTGCTGCACTCAATATGCCAGCAAATTTGGAAAACTCAGCAGTGGCCACAAGACTGGAAAAGGTCAGTTTTCATTCCAATCCTGAAGAAAGGCAATGCCAGCAAACTACCACACCATTGAACTCATCTCACACGCTAGTAAAGTCATGCTCAAAATTCTCCAAGCCAGGCTTCAGCAATGTGTGAACCGTGAACTTCCTGATGTTCAAGCTGGTTTTAGAAAAGGCAGAAGAACCAGAGATTCAACTGCCAATATCCACTGGATCATCAAAAAAGCAAGAGAGTTCCAGAAAAACATCTCTTTCTGCTTGACTATGCTGAAGCCTTTGACTGTGTGGATCACAATAAACTGTGGAAAATTCTGAAAGAGATAGGAATACAGACCACCTGACCTGCCTCTTGAGAAACTTATATGCAGGTCAGGAAGCAACAGTTAGAACTGGACATCGAAACAGACTGGTTCCAATTAGGAAAAGGAGTACGTCAAGGGTGTATATTGTCACCCTGCTTATTTAACTTATATGCAGAGTACATCATGAGAAACGCTGGGCTGAAAGAAGCACAAGCTGGAATCAAGATCGCCAGGAGAAATATCAATAACCTCAGATATGCAGATGACACCACCCTTAAGGCAGAAAGTGAAAAGGAACTAAAAAGCCTCTTTATGAAAGTGAAAGAGAGTGAAAAAGTTGGCTTAAAGCTCAACGAAGAAAACGAAGATCATGGCATCTGGTCCCATCACTTCATGGGAAATAGATGGGGAAACAGTGGAAACAGTGTCAGACATTATTTTGGAGGGCTCCAAAATCACTGCAGATGGTGATTGCAGCCATGAAATTAAGAGACACTTACTCCTTGGGAGGAAAGTTATGACCCACTTAGATAACATATTCAAAAGCAGAGATACTACTTTGCCAACAAAGGTCCATCTAGTCAAGGCTATGGTTTTTCCAGTGGTCATATATGGATGTGAGAGTTGGACTGTGAAGAAAGCTGAGCGCTGAAGAATTGACACTGTTGAACTGTGGTCTTGAAGAAGACTCTTGAGAGTCCCTTGGACAGCAAGGAGATCCAACCAGTCCATCCTAAAGGAGATCAGTCCTGGGTGTTCTTTGGAAGGAATGATGCTAAAGCTGAAACTCTAGTACTTTGGCCACCTCATGCGAAGAGTTGACTCATTGGAAAAGATTCTGATGCTGGGAGTGATTGGGGGCAGAAGGAGAAGGGGAAGACAGAGGATGAGATGGCTGGATGGCATCACTGACTCGATGGACATGAGTTTGAGTGAACTCCTTGTGTTGGTGATGGACAAGGAGGCCTGGCGTGCTGTACTTCATGGGGTTGCAAAGAGTCAGACATGACTGAGCAGCTGAACTGAACTGAAATGGTATTACTGATAGAAGGTGAAAGAAACATTAAAGACCCTATGGCCAACTCATTCTTTGTGAATTCTTTCTTTTTTCTTCTCTCTTCTTCTCCCCTCTCCTATCACCTCCCCTCCTTCTCTCTCAGCCTCTCTTTCCCTCTGTCTCTCTCACACATACACATTCATTATGCCATTTTTATAATATCAGGTTAATATTTCCCACCTGCTTTCATTTGGAAATAAGACATTCAAAGGTGAACAATTAATTTTAGACTTATCAAAAGAACACTATACTCAAGGGACAGTTCATAAAAAAAGTAATACATTATTGTATTGAATCACTAATTTCAAATAATTTTGAATTTCAAATCAAGTAAAGCCCTTGATTTCCTATTTGAAAGTGTTTGTTCCTCAGTCGTTTCTGACTCATTGTGACCCCATGGACTGTTGCCCACAAGGCTTCTCTGTCCATGGAATTCTCCACGCAAGAATACAAGAGTGCGTAGCCATTCCCTTCTCCAGTAGATCTTTCCAGCCCAGGGATCAAACCTGGGTCTCCCACACTTGCAGGCAGATTCTTTACTATCTGAGTCATCAGGAAAACCCTGATTTTCTATTTAAGCTCTATGAAACTATATCTTTTGAGAAAAATTTAGGAAGGGAATAAAAGAGAAAGAAAAAGTGCCAGAAGAAATGATTAAATGAAGTGCTGCATCACACTGTTTACTGCAATGCCACAAATATTGCTGAGTGAAGCATGCATCAGAAGTCCTTTCTTAATAGTTGCTTGATAAATCCCCAATCACATATTGTCCAAAGTTGTATTAAATATGGGACATAAACCACAACATTCTATGTTCTGTTGGTGTTCAGTAGATGAAGGGAAGGAGAAATGACATATAACTAAGTCATATAGAAAAGAATTCATGAGCATGGGGCATTCTAGAGATACAAGATAAGGATTATGACAAGAAAGTGAAGGTAAAAGGTGTATGTATCAAGAGGAAGGAAAAGCATGAACAGAGGCTTGAGGGCAGGAGAGTCCCAGGAATAAAACTTAGTACCATTGAAATGAAATGTGGGCTCTGAAGAAGGAGGTTGTGAAATGAAATTATGCCGAGAATAGTTGAAGTGGTATTCTAGAGTCTCAAATGCCAGTTTGAGGAATTCAAAATTAACAAAGAATTTCCAACAAGGTAATGACATAATTAGGGCTGTGCTTCAGGTTGATTCATACAGGAAGAGATCAGAGTAAGAGGAGTCTGGGCATATAGAGAAGTGTAAGATGGTTTTAATGGTCTGAGCAAGACTAGTAATGGAGGCAGTGCTAAGAAGTTCTCAGGAAGAAATAATCCTGAATGAGTCAGACTACATAAAAGGCCTCAGATATTTCTGTGTTTATACACTGAGCCTGATGGGTTATACACTTTTTAGAAACATTGACAATTTAACATTAGAAATTGAATAATCTTCCTGGCATCAGAATATTTGTTAGGATTCAACTACATTTGTGATATAGGAAGACTGCTTGTATAAAAGAAATAGGTCAACAGCAAAGGCAAGAGCATTCTACTATGTGTTAGAAAGATTCCACCTGCTTAGAAACTTGTGACATTATGAGCCAACATAAGTGGCTAAGAGATAATGTTCTGCTTGCTTCACAGTCAGAGGATATGGGTGAGGCTTTACAATACTGCTTCTCACACTTTAGTGGGCAGGAGAATGACCTAAAGGGTGTGTTGAAATACAGACTGCTGAGACTCACCTCCAGACTTTCTGATACTGTGGGTCTGGGCTGAGGCTCAGAATTCACATTTTTAACAAGCACATATATAATACTGATTTTGTATTGTACAAATCACACAAGTGATTTGAGGCACAAGTGTGATTTGAGGCAACTTTCGGGAAATTCAACCACATGCTGTCTTAGTGAAACAACATTCCTCAGGTTGAAAACAAAACAATGAAGGGAGTTTCTATTCCTGTTTTGATTTTCAGCAGCAAAGAGGAGCTTATTCTGGAATCCGAAATAATGGAAACTTGTAGAGAAAGCATCCCTGATATATTAGTAATCAAGAAAAGGCTACTAAAGCATACCCTACTCTTTAGGAAATTATATTGAAAAACAATTTAAAAAGCAATAGCTATCATAGTCCCACTGGGGTTTCTGTGGCCAGAAAATTTAAAGAAGGTAGAAAGTAAAAATTGAAAATCTGATAATGCAATCACAGATGATACTGATGAGGAAAATAAAGAATCGGTATCCAAGGAAACCAGTGTGGTTGCTGAGGGCCCTCTTTCTTCTGATGAGCTCAGATTTAAATGAAACATGTACAAAATATGAAGGGAAGATCATATAACCAAAGATGAATACAAAAGAGGAGCAACAATCTTTAAGAACAGGACCAAGAGACTGAAAATCTGATATTTCTTACTTATACTAAGAACACTAAAGAGTTTTCTTTTAAATGTGCATGAAATACATATATACAATATGAATATTATATGTGTGTGTGTTAGTTGCTCAGTGGTGTCCAACTCTTTGTGATCCCATGGATTGTATGTAGCCCACCAAGCTCCTCTGTCCATAAGATTTTCCTGGCAAGAATACTGGAGTGGGTTGCCATTTCCTTCTCCAGGGGATCTTCCAGGCCCTGGGATTGAACCCATGTCTCCCGCATTGCAGGAAGACTCTTTACTGTCTGAGCCACCAGGGAAGTCCTATGAATACAATATCAGAGTAATAAAATATTTTTTTAATGATGGACACAATTACTGCTTGGAAAAAAATATCATACTGTTAACAGTGGTAAAATAGTGGTTTGCTTCCACTTCTCTCCGCTGGGAGAATTATCTTCACATTAGGAAAGATAGCATTGTAAAGAAATAATTGAAGCACAAAATAAAAGCAAAAGATTATGAGAGCATTTAGCCTATTTAAATGAATGCTCAAGTTCAGACACAAATGAATTACATCTGAAAGGCTGTGAAACAAATCATTCTGGGTAATCACTGGGAAATGATGGTGAATAGAAGAAATTCCGTGTCGCGAAGAGTTGGACATGACTGAGCCACTTCACTTTCACTTTTCACTTTCATGCACTGGAGAAGGAAATGGCAACCCACTCCAGTGTTCTTGCCTGGAGAGTCTCAACGATGGGGGAGTTTGGTGGGCTGCCGTCTATGGGGTCACACAGAGTTGGACACAACTGAAGTGACATAGCAGTAGCAGCAGCAGAGATCAGCAAATGACCCCATTTTCAAAAATGCATAAAAATCAAAGTATGGAATCCACAGACTTTCCAATTATTAACTTTGAAAAAAATCTATAAAGTATTGTTAAACTCTTGGTTTGGGCCCTCTAGTAAGAGGTGAACATGGAAATCAAACAAATAAATGAATAAATAAACATTTAACACCAAGTGTGCACCCAGACAAGGGCATAGCAAGCCCATCTCATAGTTCGTGGACTTTCTGTCATAATTTAATTTAGACACTTAAAGAAAGTTCATGGTGCCCTTGTAGCTAAGAGAGAATATGCAATATATGCTAGAACACTTAGGTAAATTTGGAGCTATGTGGAAGAGCCCTACCTTAGGGATTTTAATTATGAATCAGTATAGACTCTAGAGAGGGTAGCTTTCCTCTGTGCTTTGCTCTATCAGTTAAACTTTTTTTTTTATTAATGTCTTAGTTGAAGACTAAATGATGTCCTTATCAAATATGGAGTTGACTGGAAACTGGGAAAACTGACTACTATCTTTGATACCAGAAACTGGATAAAAATGGATCTTTACAGACTAAAGGATTGAGGCAAACCCAACATAATGAAATTTTACTCGGATAAGGGATGAGACAATATCAACATAATGAAATTTAACTAGGATAAATGAAAAATCCAAATTAGGATAGCGATTATACATTGCTTCTCTTGATGACGATTTGTGTGACAATACTTTGGGAGCTTTAACCAGCTACACATTTGCTGACGTAAGACATGTGGAAGGGACATATAATGCCTGGCAGATAACAGGCACTCACTAAGTAGTTGTTTTTTGTTGAAGCTGACTATGAGCCAACCATATGATTTGGCTGCTAACATTGTAAGCTGAACTGCAGAAGTATGGTCCACACTGAAGGAACATCCTGGACTGGTCAGATCATTCACAGAGCAGTCTGTCCAGTTCTAGGTTTCTCATTAAAATAAGTGAAATTTTAAAATAAGTAACATTTTTAAAGAAGGAGACCAAAAATGGAATCATCTTAGGAAAGCAGAATGTAGGGGTGGGAGGTAAGTGATGGGAAGAGAATGATTAGGGTAAGCACTATATTAATATTTAAAAGGCAAGAATAGAGACACAGATGTGGAGAACTGCCTTGTGGACACAGTGGGGTCAAGGAGTGGGTAGGGTGAATTATGAGAGTAGTATTTAAATATATACATTACCATGTGTAAAATAAATAGCTAGTGGGAAGTTGCTATAAAGCACAGCCTGGTGCTCTGTGATGACATAAAGGTGTGAGATGGGGGTGGTTGGGAGGGAGGGTCAAGAGGGAGGAGATATATGTATACTTACAATAGCTGATTTATGCTGTTACTTGTAAGGCAGAAACCAACATAACATTGTAAAGCAATTATCCTCCAATTAAAAATAAACAATTAGGTTGTCATTGGAAAGAGGGAAATGAGAAATTTTTAATATTTAAACTCCATAGAAAGAGCCAACAGCAAGGCGAAAAGAAGAGGAAAATATTTCAGATCAAACCAAGAAAGAACGTTCTAATCATTTTAATTTTTTCCACAAGAGAAAAGACTATATCATGAACTGACGAGATTCCACATTACTATCAGAAGCCCAGCAGTGGGGAATGTATAGAGGTGATTTCTGAATTGGGTAGGAAGCTCCTCTTTTCAGCTCCTGTGGTTTCTACCAAGTCAACTCAATAAATATTTATTGAACTTTTACTATATGGAAGACACCCTTCCCCTTTTGGGGATATACAAAAATGAATGGGATAAAGACATCAACCTAAACATGCCTATGGTCTTCGTTAATTTTAAGGGTTATAATACTCACAAGTAAGTGGTTTAAGAGCCACTCACTGCTCTGCTAGTAAAGAAGGGAAATTTGTCACTGAACTGGACCCCAAGGATGTGTAAGATTTTTATCAGGTCTAAATGGTGATGAAAAGAAGTAGCAAAGTAATTCCTAGTAGATGGGAAATTATAGTAAAGATACTGACCTGAGAGAGAAGCTACACAGACAGTTTAGTTTGGATAATGCAAGACAGGAAAGAGGAAGCAATGAAGAAGCAGCTCAGAAAGGGTCTCTCGAGCTATGCTCTGTCTTCGGGAGGCAGGAAGAATCTATAGCACATGCTGGAGTATGCAACAACCAGGATCAGATTTTTGTTTCAGGAAATGGCATAAGTGGATACATTTGATAAAATAAGTGTGTTTGGAAATAAGATAGCCAAAATAGAGGCATCTAAGAATATTTGTATTTACTGAATATCATCTGTATTCCAGGGTGCTAGGTGAGGTCCTTTACATAAAGCATTTCTCTTAATCCTCATAGGTTTATAGACTACACGTAACTGAAAAAGAGTTTATAGAAACAAGTATATATGACTGTATTGTGATAATGTGACCAAGAAACACAGCCCTAACTTTCAGGCAATGGAGTCTTCCCAGGAAACAGGAAAGTAATCCATTAGGATACATTTGAAAGACCTTCTTTGGAGAGCCAGAGAAATATGTTACATGTGTGTTTTATTATATCTAATATCTGGACTATTATATTTGGATCTTGAAAGAGAATGTAGCTTGTAAATTTTAAGCATTAAATAAATAGTAGATATCATGCATTTATTACATGTAGATTGAAACTTTGAGTGTCCTAGAAATGATGAACTTAATCTGGCATCTACAGATAACTCTGGTGAACAAATTGCTTTTCAGTGAGTCAAATGTGGTTACTTTTGTTTTAAAGATCATATTTTATAACACTGAAGATACCACTTTTATTTTTCTTATTCTAAAACCATGAATGGGTAGTGAAAGTTGCTCAGCTGTGTTCAACTCTTTCTTTGTAACCTTATGGACAGTACTCCACCAGGCTACTCTGTCCATGGGATTTCCAGGCAAGAATACTGGAGTGGGTTGCCATTTCCTAGTCCAGGGGATCTTCCCAACTCAAAGATCAAACCCGGGTCTCCCAAATTATAGGCAAATTCTTTACTGTCTGAACCACCAGGGAAGTGCCATGAGGGAGAAGTGTGCATTAATTTGTATCACAAAAACAGTGGTCCCTTGCTGTTACCGGATTGAAAATTCTGTTTTAAGATTGACAAATGATGACTGAAGAAAATCTAAATTCTCTGACTGGAGCCTATTAAACTTCTATTGTGAACCATAACTTTTTTTTGTTATTAAGAATTGATGGTCTGGAGTGCCAGAATTGATAGACAGGATTAATTAGGTATGCACTTGAGATCTAGTGGCCTTATAAAAGGAGACTTACACCTACAAACTGAAGGAGTTATTATTTACTAAAAGCTACCACTGATAAAACACAGTAGACCATCTCATATTTATAAACACTGAACTGAGAAAATGCAATGAGTCCATCCAACAAATTCCCTAACTGGTCAGATTTTAGCCTACTTATTAAAGACAACT
The DNA here is from genome assembly GCF_016772045.2 of Ovis aries. Taxonomy (NCBI): domain Eukaryota; kingdom Metazoa; phylum Chordata; class Mammalia; order Artiodactyla; family Bovidae; genus Ovis; species Ovis aries. Next base: position 194,505,419 of record NC_056055.1, read on the forward strand.
CTACGTGAAAACCCCTAAGAGGGTAAAAAAAAAACTAGTTATTGATAATTATTATTCTGTTGGTCAACTAGATAATTTCACCTGCCCTTACTTAAAAATTAGAAGCTATTACATAAGAATCTAGAGCTCCAGCTTTCTATGAAAATCAAATCTAGCATCTGTGGATACAAATTCATGCTGGATAAGAATTAGAAAAATTAACTTGTTTATTTAGACAAGGCATGAACTCTTTAGTTTACCATTGACCTTACCCATCCCTATTACTCCTTCAGTTGTTGTTTTTTTTTTAAATACCCATGTTGTTCACTTGTTTGCCTGATCTGTTCCTCTAGTCTAATCCAGATCTGTTGCTTTTCTGAGTTAGCAGTAAAGCTGGGCATTTGAAAGCTGCTCAAATTTATGAAGATGTGATGTATTGTTCAGTATTATAGATGCTTACTCCTTGGAAGAAAAGTTATGACCAACCTAGACAGCATATTCAAAAGCAGAGACATTACTTTGCCAACAAAGGCCTATCTAGTCAAGGCTATGGTTTTCCAGTGGTCATGTATGGATGTGAAAGTTGGACTGTGAAGAAGGCTGAGCACCAGAGAATTGATGCTTTTGAACTGTGGTGTTGGAGAAGACTCTTGAGAGTCTCTTGGACTGCAAGGAGATCCAACTAGTCCATTCTGAAGGAGATCAGTCCTGGGATTTCTTTGGAAGGAATGATGCTAAAGCTGAAACTCCAGTACTTTGGCCACCTCATGAGAAGAGTTGACTCATTGGAAAAGACTCTGATGCTGGGAGGGACTAGGGGCAGGAGGAGAAGGGGAAGATAGAGGATGAGATGGCTGGATGGCATCACGGACTCGATGGACGTGAGTCTGAGTGAACTCCGGGAGTTGGTGATGGACAGGGAGGCCTGGCGTGCTGCAGTTCATGGGGTTGTGAAGATTCAGACACGACTGAACCGAACTGAACTGAACTGATCGCAGTTTTTTACTCATCAGATAACTTTTAGTGTATGTGGGCTATTAAATTTACTTCGATTTATTTTTTCCTATTAAATTGCCAAGTGAAAGTGAAAGTGAAGTCACTCAGTCATGCCCAACTCTTTGCGACCCCATGGACTGTAGCCTGCCAGGCTCCTCTGTCCATGGGATTCTCCAGGAAAGAATACTGGAGTGGGTTGCCATTTCCTTCTCCAGGGGATCTTCCCAACCCAGGGATTGAACCCAGGTCTCCCGCATTGCAGGCAGACGCTTTATCCTTAGCCTTCTATTTTTATAAATGTATTTCTTTATATGAAAACATATAAGAAAAAGCAATCAGTAACTACCTTATTGTATTTTCTGTGATCTTTAATGACAAAATTTGCCTAATTTACATACATTGCAAATTTGATATTTATTCATTCTTTTAATATCACGGGTGGCTAGACATTCACATAATAAATATTCTTTTACCTTGCATCAGTTGAACTTCAAGAAAAATTAATTACATTCATTATTTTCTGACTTATTTCTTTAATTTAAGTATCCCCATGACAACCACAAATTTTGGCTAATTTCAGACAGCAGACACACCTTTCTGTAGCATTCTCTGCATTTATCAATTGGTTTCTTAGAAGGTTAGAAAACCTAAAGGCTTTTCTTAGTGATATTCTTTAATAATATTCTTTAATTCAGAATGAAAAATCATATGTACATTATAGCTGTTTATTTCTCTTGATATTCTACCTCATTACATCCTGTTCTTAGGCAAGACAGTATTCCATTTAACCATTACCTAGCAGTTACAATGAAAAATAACTCTACATGTATTTTGGATTCTTTTGAAATCACGGGGGACATAAAAAGACTTAAAAAAATGTCTTGAGATATCTGATAGGAAAAACACATAATTCCTGTTTTTATATTTCCAAATTTCTGTCCATGTGTGCTAAGGAGAACAAAGAAAACTCTCTTTCATAAGGACTTATAGTCCTCCCCAAATTGTCACCATCACCATCAATCTCCTCATTTTCTTATTTCACTTGTTAAATATCACTTGGGTAATTTGTTTTCTCCTTTTTCTATTTTAAGAAAGATTAAAATGAAAAATAATTTTTCCTAATTATTGAGGGCATGATATTGGAGAATCAGTAAGTGGATTTGTTTGATGTTAAAATAAATTGATTCTACACTTTTCCAGAGGCTTCCCAGATGGCCCAATTGTAAAGAATCTACCTGGCAAGAAATGTGAGTTTGATCCTTGGGTCAAGAAGATCCCCTGGAGTAGGAAATTGCAATCCATTCCAGTATTCTTGCCTGGAAAATTCCATGGACAGGGGAGCTGGCAGGCACAGTTTATGGGGTTGCAGAGTAAGACGCAACTGAGTGACTGAGCATACACACATTTGTGTTCGTTTCTGCTGTACAATAAAGTGAATCAGCTATATGTATACATACAACCCCTCCCTCTTGGACTATGTTCCATCCCCTTCCATCCCACTTACCTAGGTCACAACAGAGCACCAAGCTGAGCTCGCTGTGCTATACAGCAGTTTTAGCTATCCGGTTTACAAATGGCAGTCCACATATGTCAATCCAACTCTTCCAATTTACTCCCCTGTCTTCGCTTCCAGGTGTCAGGATGGTCAAGTGATCTAAGGAACCAGGTCAAGTGATCTAAGGAGATCAAACCAGTCAATCCTAAAAGAAATCAACCCTGAATATTCATTGGAAGGACTAATGCTGAAGCTGAAAGTCTAAAACTTTGACCACCTGATGCAAAGAGCCAAATCACTGGAAAAGACCCTGATGCTGAGAAAGATTCAAGGCAGGAGAAGGAGACAACAGAGGATGAGATGGTTGGATGGCATCATCCACTCAATGGACATGAGTTTGAGCAAACTCTGGAAGATAGGATAGTGATTTTTTTTCTTTACAGTCAGAAAAAACAGACTATTCTCCGAGAAAGACAGGCCACTGATGAATAAAAATATTGTGGACAAATAAATAACAAAAACTCCAGGCTTTGTTTTTAAAAAGTTTCTCTGATTTTTGATATGTTTTTGATTTGGGGCTAGATAGAGCATAAGAGAGGATGGGTATGGAAGGAGAAAGGGATATAAGAGCTAGAAAAAACTAATGACCTAAAAAGTATTTTAATTAACTTTCCACATTGACTTTCTTTAAATGACAATTACATTAAATTTTTAGAGTCTGGTAACAGCATTTTCCCTATAGCCCGATTTGCAAACTCCTCTCCAGAGTGTCTGCTTAGTCATCTGCTTAGTCATGTGGCTTGCTACATTTCTGATTCATTGAGAGAATGTGAATATCCTATTTTCTGAATTTGTAAGCTTTATAGAGTCCCATAGTGACAGCCTGTAATTTGTATGTGTAAATTATTTTCCAATTGTACATTTTCTAGCAACTCTTTCAAATGTTAAAAAAAAAATCTTCCAACAAACTGTTGGAAAATATTGGCTGGAGAAACTTGCATAAGAGCACCCAGTGCCAAAGTAATGGTTTGGTGATTACCGTTGAACTACTTTCTACATGTATGGGCTAGTGGAGGCTAAGCAATGTTGGTTCCTTATGAAGCTGCATGGGAATATTTCATTTGGGAAATTCAAGGGAGGAACTGCAATTAGAATAAAGAAAACATAAGTATTTCAATTTTAATTTTTAAGACCTCATATACAATATTGGGCTTACCTGGTAGCTCAGTGGTAAAGAATCCTGCTGCAATGCAGGAGACAGGAGTTCAATTCCCTGGGTTGGGAAGATACCCTGGAGGAAAGCATGACAACCCACTCCAGTACTTTTGTCTGGAGAATTCCATGGACAGAGGAAACTGGTGGGCTACAGTCCATAGGGTCGCAAAGAGTTGGACATAACTGAAGTGACTTAGCAGGCAGGCATGCAGTTTTAATTTTTATCCAGAGTAACATATTTAGAGACATCATTAAGATACTGTGGGTATTATAAAGAGATCACATTGAACTCCACACTAGGTTGCTAGTTTTAGGGGGCATTCTTCATCTTTAGAAAAAGCTTAGGACTTCTCATTCCAGTTTTGTTGGCACCAGCAGCCACAGAGACAAGCAGGAACTCTTTTAAATGTATTAAAAATAAGGACTGGTATTTAACAGTTATGGCCAAGTCCAAATCACAAAAGATATACATTGTATACAAATCACAGAAGGCATACATTGTAGGTGAAAAGTAGCATTCAGTAGTTTGAAGGGCTTATAATGACAAAATAATGCACTTTAGTTAACTTCTCCCCTGTTTTATTTTCAACTAACATTAAATAGAATTAATATCTAATTGTTCTACATCTTGATTCAATTTCAACTAACCCTTCCATCTCATTAAAAACGACCCCAATGAAAGCATTTTCCTTACTTCCAGCACCACAGCCATTAGTTATCGGATGGCTATGATTTTTCAAGCAGTAAGCAGTTTGCTTTTTTGTCTTACATCCCCAAGGTACAAATAAATAGATGCACTACTGTATTATTGTCTGTTTTACAAAACTGCTTCAGTTGTAATATACATTTTTAATATAATAAACTGACTGCATTATGAAGAAAAATTCCAGAATGAATAAACTCATAAAAATTCATTGGTAATGCCTGCTTCTCAATTAGGGAAAGCCTATCTATCGAGCTTAGAATTGCTTATAATGAGTGGAAAGCTTTATCATGTTTTCCACAATCACTGCAGCTAATGCTTACTTTTAGGTTGGCTGGTAATTCATTTGGGCTATATTTCAAGGTCAAGTTCCATGTACTCCTCTTTTCATCAGAATCAAAAGAAAAAAGCCCGATTTGTCAGACCCTGTTACTATTCCATCTGGGGAAGCAGCAGTGTAATTTGTCCAAATATAACATGCATTCTGAAGAGAAGGTACTAGATCTGAAAGGTTTCATACTCTCTACCATTACATGAATGTCACGGAAGGGGAAGACGGGGTTATCAGAAATTATAGAGTTGATCAACAGTCCATGGAGAAACTCCAGATTTCTGCTCCCCTAGGCTTCTTTTTCCTTGCCTTGTCCTTCTTCCCACACCTAACATGTTACAGTATTTTGACAACTGAAGAACATCTCTGGAGTACTGATTACTCTGCCTGCAATCTCCTTGCCTATGAGAAGCTGCGTGCTAAGTCACAGACTACCAGAAAAGCCTTTAAAAAGACAGTTTATTCTTCATTATTATTGAAGAATGCTACAGTGAGTGATCTGAGGAAGTGTAAGTGGCCAAAGGACACATTTTAAATATGTTTTGTCCCAAGGCATTACAGAGTAAAATCATGGTGCAAAATTAATCTGGTCGGCCAGAGAATGCAGGGGTTCACAAAGCATCTGCCGGCTGCCTCTGGAATAAAACACTGCATTTGTCTAGACTTTATTTATGATCTATTTTTGGCATAACGAGTCGTTACTGCTGAAAGCCAAATTATAGCAGCCTTGTGTAACAGATTACCTCAATAGAAGACAAATTCTGGAGCGAATGGTTTTTTAAAAATTTTAAACAAATATATTTTTAGACTATCATTTGTGTCCAGGAGGCCCCTATGTCCCACAGCACCTCCAGCTCTTTTAGAGTGACAGGAGAACCACAAAAAGAAAAGAAAAGGAACAGAAAAATGGTGTATTTCTTCCCTATTTTCCAGGATCACAACCCACAATTTGGGACTACCATTTTCAGACTTTCATTTTTCCTTCAAAGTTTGTTTTTCCTTCAAAGTTCACTCTTCCAGTTCATTGTCTAAGAGGCTTTGAGGGACTGGAAGGTCCTGTGACTCATGTGGAAGGGAGTATTTCTCAGGATGACATTCAGTGAAACCTTTTCCAGAAGCACTTGTTAGTCTGATGAGTGCATTTCAGCTTCACATCAACATTTTTTTTCCTTTTTGCAATTTAATTTGCACAAAAAGCAAGCAGTGCTCTTCTGCCTCCAAAAATATGTACGAGTGGGTGTGTATACAAGAGCAAGAGAGACAAGCAGAGTGAGAGGAGAGGAAAGAGGAATTGAAGAAGCAGCTCGAATTCTGCTTGTTCCATCCTTCAAGCTTCATTTGGGCTTTTCTTTATTAGAGAACAGTGCTTATTAGAGACTCTCCTGGGAGCTTTTTAATATTTCAAGAAATGGAGCTTTGAACAAAGAAACTGGGGAGGAAGTATTAGAGGCACACAGAACCTAAAAATTGTCTTAGATATGAAGTTCAGAGCAAGAGCTTAGTTGGTGAAGTTGTTTCTATACTTGTACCATGTAATCGGACTCAAAATTAGTGCTTATGGTAATGACAGTAATGGTTACAGCTTTAATCCCTGAAGAACGAACATAATCTGTCATAAAATGTGTTGCAATCACACGTTCCAGTGAGAGAAGGTTGTTATAATAAGCATATCTTATACTTACCATCCAATACTACTACACAATTTCTTGGTGAAGGCAGTGACTACGCACATGGTTCAATGAAAGCAAAATCTGATATAACTTCATGGCTAACTTTCACTACAATGAACTAATATGCTGGTGCCTTACTAGGTAGAACTTCCACTGGTATCAACTGGTGCAGAAGGCCCACCATAGGACAATCTCATCTCAAACTCTGGAAACCAGTGTTTCCTCACCATACACTATTAACAGTTGACATTAACAAATTGGGATTTTGAGATGTATCTTATTCTATATATGTATGGCTGAAAAATTAATTTAAAAATTAATTAGTGAGCAAATGAATGAAGTACAGTATCTTTCTGATTTTTAAAAAATCTGTTTTTTCCTTAATTGAAACTCAATTACCAAATTGTCTCTTTTAAAATATACATAAAAAAGGATGATGACACATGAGAATTGTTATTACTGACAATAAAACATAGACCTGCACTGCCCAAAGAATAAATGGAGTAGAAAGGTGATAGACTTGACCCTGAAAAAAAAGGACCAGAGTGGGAAGTCTCATTTGTCTTAATTAGGCTCTGATTCAGCATCTTCAATACCCTCACTTGCTCAGCCCAATACTGTCAAGTTCAAGACTCAGTACAAAGTTTATTAAACAAATCTAAGTAACAGAAATTAAAGCCATCCCTTGCAGGGTGATTTTTTTTTAACTTTATTTTACTTTACAATACTGTATTGGTTTTGCCATACATTGACATGAATCCACCACGGGTGTATACAAGCTCCCAATCCTGAATCCCCCTCCCACCTCTCATCCCATATCATCTCTCTGGATCATCCCCATGCACCAGCCCCAAGCATCCTGTATCCTGTATTGAACATAGACTGGCACTTCGTTTCTTACATGATAGCATACATGTTTCAATGCCATTCTCCTGTATGCGAGACAGCAAAAGAGACACAGATGTATAGAACGGACTTTTGGACTCTGAGGGAGAGGGAGAGGGTGGGATGATTTGCAGGGTGATTTTGGTGTATCTCACAGTGCAAAATGATTCCCCAGTGACATGCAAAAGAGTATGTATAGCCCTTTGACATTGCATCCTTAGTTCTTTGCTTCACTCTTGGTTTTCTTCAGATTTGGCTCACTTTTCCTAATGTGTCTCATACTCAAGCCACTGGAAATGCTTCCTGGGCACATATTCTGTGGTCTAAGCAGCCAGTACCTTGCAATTTCCTTTGACATTCAGTCCTACTATAATTTCCTAAGGAAGGAGGGGCACCTGGCATGCTTCTTTTCAGTCTCTCTTTGTCTCTGGTATAAGTCCTCCCTACTATTCTAAAGCCTTGGAGAATAGGCTGAATTTAGTACATTGAGTTTATATTTTCATTCTCTTTATAAAATTCAGAATGAGGTAGATCATCCAGCATTATTTCCTTGGAGTTTTTCTCCCCTAGAGATGATTTATAACCTGAGTTTAAAGCATCAGGTATTTTTTTAAAAACTCCCCAAGTGATTGCAATGTCCAGCAAAATTTGTGAACCACTGACCCAGGTAACATTTTAAGATGATCACCATGACTACTGTATTTGTTTGAAGAAACTAAGCATTCTATTTTTGCCCTTTTTTTTTTTTTTGACTGAACCATGCAGCTTGTGGGACCTTAGTTCCCCAACCAGGCATCAAACCCGTGCCCCAAGCAATGGGACTGCTGAGTCTTAACTATGTGATATCTGAAACCTGAGTCTTGGTGCAAATGCTGCTTAAAGAACTGTAGGGGAAATTTAGGAAAGGTGAATTGTGTTTTTTTAGTGAAAATCCATAAAGAGATGATTGGGGGTTAATTTCAAAGACTTGTCCTCTAAATCACTCGTGTCAGCAGAATAAACTGTTCTCACATAAACCTTCTTGTGACACTGGGAAGTGCTATCCCTTAGGGACAATCCTGCCACTAGCCCCCTATTCTCCCCACTCCTGAAGAGGGGTTTTAATGATGAGGGTTCATTTAGAATGACCTTGGGGCAGCATGAACAGGTGGCAGCACCAAAGGGTTGAAGCTAGGAGGCTTGCACTTGGCTTTCTGAGTGATATGACCAAAGAAAGTTGGGCCCAAAAGGATGAAAAATGATAAACATTCCACAATTGGCTGAGGGTAAGTATTCTGGAATCTTGCAAGTCATGTTTTCAGGGGTTTCTAGAGTGCTTGGGAAAGATTTGTTCAGGGAGAAGGAGGGCTGGAGGTCCCATAAAAGCAATTAGGGGGTGGTAATCCAGAGAAACATGTGTTATCCACAAAAGAATAATGCATTCATACATAATAAACAACTGAGTGCACTAGGATGGCTGCCAATTTTTATCTCATGCATCACTCAGTAATCCATACTGTCCAGCTCAGGACAATACCGGGGTGATTGTGAGTGACTGTGAAGCACTGTCTTTTGTGTTGTTAAATACTAAATGCAAGGTTTACATCAAGATAGAATAATTGGCTGTAGGATCTCTTCACCTCCCTATCTTCACCATTTTCAAACGAATAAAATAGGCATTAGAATCAGAGATTTTTCTCCATCTTGTTGTACAGACACTAGTTATTTGGTACTGTTGCTGTTGTAATTATTTCTAACCTCATGGAAGGTAAGTTAAGCAAGAGAGAGACCAGGATATCACATAATTCAGGACAGTCATGCAAACAGAATTTGATACTGCTGTAAAAGTAATGAGTGACCTTAGGGAGCAGAGTTACACTATCAACTGCAAAACTCCTCGTTGGGGATCGTAAAGATTGCCAAAAACAGCATCTATGAAGGTAGCTAGTATGGTGCCTACACACAGCAGATAATCACTAACTACTTAGTTTAATAGAAGTGAGCATAGATTAGAGATTAGTAAAAATAAAAAAAAATTATTTAATAAACTCAAAGTCATTTGATTCATTAGTGATATACGATTTATTAACTAACAATTGCATTTGTCTAATAAGTTCAAAAGAACTATGTTGGAATAATCTACAGGCCACTAATATGAAAAAGTTGAGAAATGATGAAAACTGTTTTCTAACTTTTATAATTGATACAAGTAGAAAAAACCATACTTAGAATACAGTTATTCAAAACTCTGTATCAGTGAGTTAATAAGCATGCACAGTAGGAATGAACAAATCATATGTCAGTCTCTATTAGAACCTACAATTTAGAACCTCACACATAAAAATATTAACTTTGCATCTCATTTAAACCATGTGGTAATGCTAAGTTTAACAAAATTCTTCAGCGGTCAATTGAGGGCCTACATTTAAATATGAATTAATACTTTTGATAAAATTATAAGTCTCAGAATTAGTTTTTGCTCAAGAGATATATTAGACCTTTTAAAACATATATATTTTAGATATGGAAAAGGTAGATACTGAACCAAATTATATGTCCATATAAGTTTTAATGCTAACATTTGTAAATAACTTGCATTTTATACAGCAGGATATACCTAAATAGGGGTATTATTTTTGAAAAGTTACAAATTTTCACAGATGATTGTGCATGCCTAACTTCCATTTCATTTTCCCCTAGTATATATAGTCTGTCATCTCTGCCTAGTATATATAGTCTGTCAATGTACTGATGCACAGCCAATTCTCCAGTGCTTATTTGCTGAGGCACTACCATTTTTGAGCAGACTCGCTGGTGCTGCGCAATGATCAGGTGCCAAGTGTCAACTTTACTTCACCCATGAGAGACCAACAACTATTGAGCAGGCTGACCATCATGCATTTTGCCAACCGTGGGATATTCTAATAAAGACTGTTTTAAATTGTCATTCAGAAGACAAATCTTAACTCATGATGGCTACCATTCTTAGATTTTTCCTGGGGGAGAAATCAATGACTATGGCATGAAAAATGCATACTCTAGACTGTCTTTTTGCCAAGAGAAGTCACTGGTCATAGCAAACACCCTCTTTCAACAACACAAGAGAAGACTCCACACATGGAACTCACCAGATGGTCAGCACTGAAATCAGATTGATTATATTCTTTGCAGCCAAAGATGGAGAAGCTCTGTACAGTCAGCAAAAACAAGACCAGGAACTGACTGGCTCAGATCATGAACTCCTTATTGCCAAATTCAGACTGAGATTGAAGAAAGTAGGGAAAACCACTAGACCATTCAGGTATGACCTATAATCAAATCCCTTCCAATTATACAGTGGAAGTGAGAAATAGATTCAAGGGATTAGATCTTAAATAGAGTGACTGAAGAACTATGGATGGAGGTTCATGACATTGTACAGGAGGCAGTGATAAGACCATCTCCAGGAAAAAGAAATGCAAAAAGGCAAAATGGTTGTCTGAGGAGCTCTTAAAAATAGCTGTGAAAGGAAGAGAAGTGAAAGGCAAAGGAGAAAAGGAAAGATATATCCATTTGAATGCAGAATTCCAAAGAATTACAAGGAGAGATAAGAAAGCCTTCCTCAGCAATGAACGCAAAGACATAGAGGAAAACAATAGAATGGGAAAGACTAGAGATCTCTTCAAGAAAATTAGAGATACCAAGGAAACATTTCATGCAAAGATGGGCTTGATAAAGGACAGAAATGGTATGGACCTAACAGAAGCAGAAGATATTAAGAAGAGGTGGCAAGAATATACAGAAGCACTATACAAAAAAGATCTTCATTATCCAGATAATCACTATGGTGTGATTACTCACCTAGAACCAGACATCTTGGAATGTGAAGTCAAGTGGGCCTTAGAAAGCATCACTACGAACAAAGCTAGTGGAGGTGATGGAATTCCAGTTGAGCTATTTCAACTGAAAGATGATGCTGTGACAGTGCTGCACTCAATATGCCAGCAAATTTGGAAAACTCAGCAGTGGCCACAGGACTGGAAAAAGTCAGTTTTCATTCCAATTCCCAAGAAAGGCAATGCCAAAGAATGTTCAAACTTCCACACATTTGCACTCATTTCACATGCTAGCCAAGTAATGCTCAAAATTATCCAAGCCAGGCTTCAACAATATATGAACTGTGAACTTCCAGATGTTCAAGCTGGTTTTAGAAAAGGCAGAGGAACCAGAGATCAAATTGTCAACATCCACTGGATCATCAAAAAAGCAAGAGAGTTCTAGAAAAACATCTATTTCTGCTTTATTGACTATGCCAAAGCCTTTGACTGTGTGGATCACAAGAAACTGCGGAAAATTCTGAAAGAGATGGGAATACCAGACCACCTGACCTGCCTCCTGAGAAATCTGTATGCAGGTCAGGAAGCAACCACCAGAATTGGACATGGAACAACAGACCAGTTCTAAATCAAGAAAGGAGTACATCAAGGCTGTATACCGTCACCCTGCTTATTTAACTTCTATGCAGAGTACAGCATGAGAAACACTGGGCTGGATGAAGCACAAGCTGGAATCAAGACTTCTGGGAGAAATATCAATATCCTCAGATATGCAGATGACACCACCCTTATGGCAGAAAGCAAAGAAGAACCAAAGAACCTCCTGATGAAAGTGAAAGGGAAGAGTGAAAAAGTTGGCTTAAAACTCAACATTCAGAAAACTAAGATCATGGCGTCTGGTTCCATCACTTCATGGCAAATAGATGGGGACACTGGAAATAGTGACAGATTTTATTCTTTTGGGTTCCAAAATCACTGCAGATGGTGACTGCATCCATGAAATTAAAAGACACTTGCTCCTTGGAAGAAAAGTTATGACAAACCTAGACAGCATATTAAAAAGCAGAGACATTACTTTGCCAACAAAGGTCTGTCTCATCAATGCTATGGTTTTTCCAGTAGTCATGTATGGATGTTAGAGTTGAACTATAAAGAAAGCTGAGTGCCAAAGAATTGATGCTTTCAAACTGTGGTGCTGGAGAGGACTTTTGAGAGTCCCTTGGACTGCAAGGAGATTCAACCAGTCTATCCTAAAGGAAATCAGTTTTGAATATTCATTGGAAGGACTGATGCTGAAGCTGAACCTTCAATACTTTGGCTACCTGATGCAAAGAACTGACTCATTTGAAAAGACCCTGATGCTAGGAATGATTGAAGGTGGGAGGAGAAGGGGATGATAGAGGATGAGATGGTTGAATGGCATCACCAATTCTATGGACATGAGTTTGAGTAAACTCTGGGAGTTAGTGATGGACAAAGAGGCCTAGCATGCTGCAGTCCATGGGGTCTCAAAGAGTTGGACACAACTGAGCAACTGAACCAAACTGAACTGAACTGAGACTGTCTACAGCATTTGTTTTCTGTTTTGAAAGATGCTGGTCTACCACAGACGCTGATGTACATTCTAATGCTTGAAATACTGTATGCTTGAATCGGGGTGAAAGTGCTGATTCTACTCAAATATGCATGAGATGGCTGATGCCTACTTGGGAACACACCAGAACTGCTGGCACAGGTTCAATCAGTAAATAAACATAAAATAGCTTGCTTTTTCATTTTTAGATACAATTTTATAAAAATCAGTTTATATTTTTTCAGGGTGGAGGGAGAGGGTGAAAATAAAACAGTACTTGTGTCATAAATATGAAGGCAGAGGAAATGAAATGCAATGCTAATTCCATTAACAGTTTTTGATTAGAGATATGTTTGCTCTTGAAAATGGGGAAGATTTTCAGTTTGCTCCCAGTGGTTCTCTTGGGTTTCTTTGATTAGAGGAGTCAAAGACTATAAGAAAAAGGGATCTGACTTGGCAATACAATTCTGTATTTAGAGTCGGGGTTTGTGACTTGTCTTGACCAGAAATGGAAGGTATGCACTGAAGACAGCAGTGTGGGGTGGGAGTACCAAATAATATATAATGTTTTATCAACTATCTCTAATGAATAGTGTGGAGTTTGTTAGAGATTTGTATAAGAGAGAGATGGTTCTGATGGAGGGTATGGCTTGAGTGCTTGAGGACATAATAACATGAATATTTTACTTCTCACATTAGAGTAATAAGCATGCTAATTTAATTTTCTGACTTAGACGAAACTGATATTCATTCCTCAAATCACACAGATCAAGAGCAGTGCAGAGTTGCTGTTTAGAAATGACTTCAGTGATGCCTGGGTCTCCTTTGACCACAGAGAACTTGGTATCGACTTTAACACATTTTATCGTTATATCTCATATTTTATTTGTTTGGGGGGCAATGAGTAAAGTAGTATTATAAGGAACCCTTATAATACCCATCTACATTATTTGTGCCTTCATACTGCTGAGAGCAGTCACATTCTTTTCTCTCTTTGTCCGGAGACTCTTCAGGCAGGCTCCAGAAGTTTGGGTCTGCTGGGATTCTACCTCCCCAGTCTAATAAAACATAGGAGTACCCCCATGAGGCTGGGGAGAGTGCAGTCACCAACTGCATGCAGCTGATTTTGAAGGTTTCTTGGGTCCTCCCACCCCCTTTGGAAAGCCCTTTCCTCTCTTCTGACAGGTTTCTGTAACTTTGCATCTTGCGGAGAAAGGCTTTAGAGAAGATTTTTGTCTTGTTCCCACCAGAAAGCTCATGGAATTTCTATGCAAAAATTTCCATAACCTTCCCAGAAACTTTAAAATTGTATATCCTTAATTGTTCCTGCAACAAAAATAAAGTTTCCCTCATTGGCCAATGTCCCCCGTTAAATGACAACCATCAGATTTTCGTATTGTCCCTATCACTTTGTTTCTTTCCAAAGCTTCTTTTTTCCAACAAAATCATTTAGACAATAATAAAATATTTAAAACAGTATAAAGCTGGAAGCCACCTTAAACATCAGCATGTTTTTTACTTTGAGCTTATTTTGGAGGAGTAATTTAGTTTAATTAACTGAAGTGGCTGTCTTCATTATGCTAGCAAATCAGCAGTGACTTGGGAACAGTGTTTGTACAGGAAAGAATAAAGAGGAGAAAGCATGTGTTTTTAACAAAGTAAGATAAAGACTGTGAAAATCCTATAAAGACTTGGTTTACATAACTATAATTCTGAAGTATTATTACCAAAACTAAAAGATGTGGCTTTGATCCCTCAGTCAAGAAGATGTCTCAAAGGAGGGCATGGCAACCCATGGACAAACTAACCTGGCAGGCTACAGTTAATGGGGTTGCAGAGTTGGACATGACTAAAGCGACTTAGCACCATGCAAGATTGCATGGAAGACTTCTCAAACTTAGACTATTCGAGGTAAGCATGAATTTGTATCTGGAGGGGTAGGATCCTAAATTTGGAATCTAGGGTTCTAAGTTATAGCTTCTAATTGGATAAGGGAATGGAGAAATGGATCAGTATTTCTGGAATTGCAGATTGTTCTTCTCTCCGAAATTATTTCAAAACCATCTGAGGTCTTGGCAATGCTGCTCAGCAGCTGCCCAGGTGGTCCCTGCAACAACTGGATTAATACAGCTATTGCTATAACACAGGGCTGCCGAAACCCAGGAAATGGCTAAATAACTAGAGGTCTGATTTTTTTTTTCTTATCTGTCAAAAAGGAGAGAGAGAGATGAAACCTAACAATTGTTCCCATGATATCTAAAATTTTTCAGATATTCCTTCTCGCAATATCACAAAGAAACTGAAGCAAGAGCCAGTCATCATTTATTATGTCATATGACTTAGAGCATATGATAAAGTGTTTTTGAACATAGGAAAAATTAAAATACAGGGTAAAGTCTGAAATAAATAGGATAATAGAACCTTCAATACTGTCTAGAACCGACCTCTTCTTTCATTTAATTAATATCTAGGAAACACCTAATTAGAGCTAGGCACTTAGGTTACTGAGGATATGGCTGGGAAAACAGATACAAAACACCCTTGCTTTCCTGGAGCTCACATTCAATGTTTGCATTTCATCCATTAATTCTATAGTTCCTCTAAAGTAAATAAATGAGCTCTTATCTGAAAATGCTGACATGAAACATCTCCTGAATGTGCACATGGACCAGGCACTGTTCTAGCTACTCTACATGCACTGGCACATTTACTTCTCACAGTAACTCTCTGAGGCAGAAACTATGGAAAAATGAAGGCACGGAGCATGGAATTCACTTGCCGAAAGCTCAACAGCTGGGAAGTGGCAGCACCAGGACTTAAACCCGCAGAGTCAGGCCACAGAACTTGCAGCCATAATCCCTTCAACCCTCTGCCTCCCCACATTGCCTCTGCAATGCTAGGTATTCCTGATTCTTTCATTACCATTGACTTAAAAATTAAACACATCGGTACTTTGTTTTTAAAGAACAATTTTCTGTTTATAAACCGGGTATATCACCAGTAACAAATCCTACATATGCCAGCAATATGCAGGCCACCAGAGTACTTAAAAATAAACACAAAAATCACAGTTCTCAAATCTGATTCTGAATTTGGCAGTTATAAATAATCACAGTTAAAGTGTTCTCTCACCTCTAAGCCACCATATACTGTATCTACAGAAGTAAATGCTATTTATTTTGGACTCTGTGCAGAAACCTGGGGCCATGCAAAGGGACTGTTTAGGTTTTTAGTCCAAACCCTTCATTCAGAGGTAAGAAATTGAAGTCATGAGATGTTTTCTCAGGTCATGCTTGAGTTTTATCTTACTTAGAGTCTTTGTAATATTCTCATTTGTTCCTTAGCCTAATTTGAGGATTGATAGGCTAAGATGCAGCTTGTATAGAAAGCTGAAGATCAGACAGCTATGAAACTCTCTCCCTGGCAACCTCCAGAATGTTTAATGTAAATATTGTGATTTACGGAAATCAGCATTGACATTTCCCAACACTCGGGACAGTTTAAAGATGGATTTAAATTTTCTTTAGAACAGAGTGTACTCACATCCACATATGATATAAAGGAAGTGTGACTAAGGGAAAGTGTTAACACAGTATAAACCATTAACCTTGGTGATGAACAGGTCTACGTTTGGATCGCGATTCTGTCTCTTAGTAACCTGGAAATCTTGGGCATTTCCCCCCTGGGCCTCAGTTTTCCCATCTGTAAAACGGGGAGATGAACATCTATTATGAGGCTGTTGTAGGCATTAAATAGAATAAGACATTTTAAGTATCAAAACAATAAACACATACAAAAAGGTGAGCTTCAGGACCCTTTGTGGTTTGCTTAAATATTTGAACTGAACAAGGAAATAATTAGCTCACAAGAAGATACCACTTGATCCTATATATTGTACTTCTGCTGCTGCTGCTGCTAAGTCGCTTCAGTCATACCTGACTCTGTGCGACCCCATAGACGGCAGCTCACCAGGCTCCCCTGTCCCTGGGATTCTCCAAGCAAGAACACTGGAGTGGGTTGCCATTTCCTTCTCCAAAGCATGAAAGTAAAAAGCGAAAGTGAAGTCACTCAGTCATGTCAGACTGTTAGCGACCCCATGGACAGCAGCCTACCAGGCTCCTCTGTCCATGGGATTTTCCAGGCAAGAGTACTGGAGTGGGGTAGAATAATCTATACCATTTTTCCTCCTGTCCTGAATCGTTCAAATTTTAGTAAAGGTAAAGCAGCTTTCCACACTATGGCAAAAAAAGACAGATAAAATCTTTGATACTAAGAACTCTTTTTAAGCTTAGAAAAAAATCTTTCATTGTCTGGCTTAAAATAACATTTTCAGCATCATGTGCATCTTTCCTCTCCCTGCATTTTACTTTCCAGTCATGCCAAACCATCTGTTGTTCCCTGAAAATTCTGTGCTGTTCCACACTTCCATGTATTTATATGCCATTTCCTCTGTCTCTGATGGTCTTTTCCTTCTTAATTGTTTGCCAAACTGTTGCCTGGTGGTGAGCTCCGTAGAGGTAGTGTCAGCCTCCCTGGCACAGGGCCTGGAACACTGAGGGCAGGAGGACCGTGCGAATGCTTGTTACATGAATGGATGAGGAGGTGACCAAGAAGGGCAATACCGCTTTTTAATTTTGTTTCTTTTTGGCTGTGTGGAGAGGCTCATGGGAACTTAGTTCCCTGATGAGGGATGGAACTCGTGCGCCCTGTAGTGGAGGCACAGAGTTCTAAACACTGGGTTGCCGAAAAGTTACCAATGTCATTTTTATATAAATTAGATTTCAGAACAATGTAAGGAAATTTGTGCAGTTGTATACTGGCTCTCTAAGAAAGACTGAGGCACAAACTTAGAAAATCTATTGACTGATAGCACTATATTATTCAAGTGTGATTATAGTTTCATGAAGGATCAAATTTGAAGGACAACCCTTATTGGGATGTTTGGATATATGTTTTAGAGATTATATATCTAATATATCATATATCAGGAAGTTTGTAAATCTAGGTATCTCATTTTTAATGCAAAAATTAGCCAGCTCTGATACTAGCCAGCATTTTAGCCTTCAGAAAAGTACATACATGGCACATGGTGCTTATTATGTTATGTTCAAAATAATACTACATGGTACTCAGTGGAAGATAATATATTCAAAATCTACCTTAACACATTTATATCAGACTATCACGTCATAAAAATTACCTACAGTTATAGTGATGAGACTGAAAATTGCTAATTTCTCCCTGTTTGCCTCCACTATAGTTCCCTACACATGTATGTATAACTTCACATTTCAGTACCTCTGGTATCAGTAAGAGAGAAAGCAATGGCACCCCACTCCAGTACTCTTGCCTGGAAAATCCCATGGACAGAGGAGCCTGGTAGGCTGCAGTCCATGGGGTCACGAAGAATTGGACATGACTGAGCGACTTCACTTTCGCTTTTCACTTTCATGCACTGGAGAAGGAAATGGCAACCCACTCCAGTGTTCTTGCCTGGAGAATCCCATGGATGGAGGAGACTGGTGGGCTGCTGTCTATGGGGTTGTAAAGAGTTGGACACAACTAAGCAACTTAGCAGCAGGAGCAGCAGCAGCAGAATCAGTAAGAAACTCAAAATGAAGCATTCCAAGTATGAATCCTCTCCTAGAGTTAGAAAAATAACTAAAACTACTCATAAAATGGTCAGCTGAAACCAGGAATAAAAAATAACTGTGGACAATCCATGCATCAAGTGGAAATGTTTACTTTGTGAATTTAAAAAGAAAGCAAATTATAAAATGATAAAAATACTAAATTATTCAAAACCTAAACTATTCTTTAATATTTAACTCATGTGCTATCTCTTTTTGAGGTTTTCCCTATTGACTATCTGTCATCCTATCATTTGAACAATCATTCCTTTCTGAATGACAGCATATCACACTTCTTGATCTCATTAAGGTTCCTCTGTCCATAGGATTCTCCAGGAAAGAATACTGGAGTGGTTTGCCATGCCCTCCTCCAGGGGAATCTTTCTGACCCAGGGATTGAACCCACAATACTTATATCTCCTGCATTGGCAGGCAGTTTCTTTACCATTAGCACCACCTTGGGAAAAGGCAATGGCACCCCACTCCAGTACTCTTGCCTGGATAATCCCATGGACAGAGGAGCCTGGTAGGCTGCAGTCCATGGAGTCTCGAAGAGTCGGACAGGACTGAGTGACTTCACTTTCGCTTTTCACTTTCATGCCTTGGAGAAGGAAATGGCAACCCACTCCAGTGTTCTTGCCTGGAGAATCCCAGGGACGGGGGAGCCTGGTGGGCTGCCATCTATGGGGTCGCACAGAGTCAGACACGACTGAGGCAACTTAGCAGCAGCAGCACCACCACCACCTGGGAAGCACATATATATGTGTGTGTATGTGTGTGTGTGTGGATTCATTCACTCTCCTAAAGACTACAAGCTCCTCTTCAAAGAGAAGACATTATCTTATAAGATTTTTTCCTAACACCACTATGCTGTAAACGCATTAGATGAATAATAAATATTTGGTTCTTATTTGTTAACAAATGCCAAATGGGGAATTGCAACCACAATAATCAAGATTGTTTTTGCTATCACTATTTGTAGTTAAGGAAAACCCCCAAGGCAGAAGCGTATTCAAGATGGAACACAGCAGACAGTGTTGAGAGGGGAGTCAAGACAGAAGGATAGCACTGGGGACTGATTCTTCATTTGAAATATAGATTGTCTCCTATTCTCTAGGCAATCTGCTGCTGAGCAGAGATGAGTTACAGTAACCAGACTGGTTCATTAAAACATGGCCTCTTTCATTCACCATGACTCATCATGACGAAGCTCTGATTCTGAGGACTGAATGTGCTAGTTTTGCTACTCTCATGATACCCAAAAGAAAAGATAAAACTTAATTTTTGATGACTTCCTCATATTCAGTTTGCTGCCACTGTATAGCTTAGCCTCTGTATGGCTGTGCTGTGCAGCGCTCAGTCACTTCAGTTGCATCCAACTCTTTGCAATCCTATGGACGGTAGCCCGTCGGGCTCCTCTGTCCACAGAGATTCTCCAGGCAAGAATACTGGAGTGGGTTGCCATGCCTCCCTCCGGGGATCTTGATCCAAGGATGGAACCCATATCTCTTGTGTGTCCTGCATTGGCAGACAGGTTCTTTACCACTAGCTCCACCTGGGAAGCCCAATCTTTATATAGACTCAACATCTAATAAAATTTGGTAATGCAAAGAACAGTCATAGTAGACTCTTTGAGCAATGGGCTACTCTAACTGCTTAGTATTGAAAGTTTGTAGATTTGCTCAAGGAACTGCTTCAGATAATTAAAAAGTCTTTCCCTCATCCTTCCATCTCTTTCACCTCACTGCCCTGTTCCACTAAACTTCACTGCCATGTTAACATTATTACCTGTTTTATTCACTTCTATATCCCCAGAACAAGTGCCTGATACATAAAATGTTGAGTTAATGAATGGAAGTCATTTGCTACATCAGTTTTTTTGAGGCCTGGAAGTGAAGACTAAGGACTTGAAATTTTGTCTGAGATTGGAGCTGATGATGTAAAGTAACAGGGCCAGTGAGAAGTACAGGGGCCACCATTTCTTTAACAATGCCTTACAAAAATCTTCTGGGCTTCTCTGGTGGCTCAGATGGTAAAGAATCTGCCTGCAGGGCAGGAGGCCCAGGTTCAGTCCTTGGGTTGGGAAGATCCCCTGGAGAAGAGAATAGCTACCCACTCCAGTCTTTGTTTTATAGACAGACTTTATGGAATATCAGTATTCCAAGGACATTTTCCACTGTGACATTTCTGGTTTAGAAAGGGAAACCTTGTTGGACTGCATTTTAAAATTTTGAGAGCCTTAAACCCCTGAGGCAGAGCAAGTATGTGCTTATATGTGGGGGGTCAAGGTGAGTGGAGATGAGAAAATATCCAGAAGGTTTGGTAGGAGCCTAGTTTCAAAGTCACTAATGAGCGTGAAATATAAGTCTCTGAGTGAGTCATATTAATGGTGTTTGTCACTATTTGGTTTGGCTCAAATGCTGTGCAATTTGTTGAATATGCTCTCATATAATATCTAGAGATAGAAATTTAAGATGGGATATTTTTATCAGAATTGTTGAAAAATTCATTAAACTTTAGTAGAAAAACTTTCTGATACAACTCTGAACTGAGAAGCTGCTTGATGAAACAAACAAACAAAAAATCTAAAATTATTCACTAAGGAAAGAACCAGCAACGCAACAATCTACCTGTAGAGCCACAAAATGACAACAAATGACAAAACAATTGAAAAGTAAGCCAAAGATCTATTTATTAAAGCTCATGGGAAGAGACATACCCAAGTTTCTGTAGAGCCTGAGTTTATACAATTTTGTATAAAGAATCCGCCTACCATGTGGGACACCTGGGTTTGATCCCTGGGTTGGGAAGATCCCCCAGAGGAAGGCATGGCAACCCACTCTGGTATTGTTGCCTAGAGAATTCCATGGACAGAGGAGCCTGGCAGGCTACAGTCCATGGGATCCCAAATTGTTGGACACAACTGAGTGACTTTCACTTTTCACTTCTTTGAAAAAAAAATTAAACACTGAAAATGCTCAATTATATATGGAGGCCTGGAAGGGGACTGTGCAAGAAGTGAGGGGCTCTGAAGTTGAAGTTATATGCATTCCACAATATATCAGCCTCCGTGTAAGGCCATGGTCAGTCTGCCCATGCAGCACTGAAAAAATTTTTTTTTCAATGTTTTTATTTATTTATTTGGCTGCACTGGGTCTTAGTTGTGGCACACAGGATCTTCCCTCATTGTGGCATGCGGGATCTAGTTCTGAAACCAGGGATCGAACTTGGGTCCCCCGCTAGGAGCGCAGAGTCTTAACCACTGGATTGCCAAGGAAGTCCCAGGACTGATAATGTTTTCAGAACAGCTTCTTCAGGTAGGTCCCAATCAGGAAAAATAAGATATATGGGAAAAGAAATGAGGAAAGAACAGGGAGAGCGGCCACTTTGGCAGCACTGATGCCCTGGTAATTAAGCACTGCAGTGGGAGCAATAAGCAGTGGCAGTGCTGACAGCAGATGAAAGGCTGTTTTGAAGAGAGAGAAGAAAAGAACTTTGCCTTGTGGGAACCAAAAAGCTGTTTAAATCTGAGAATCCAGTCTAGGGTCATCACTCTGTCGTGCTAAAGGCTTATCAACCACAGGACAGTTTTTTTACGGCTAGAAAATTGCTAGACAATTGTGGAGCTCACCCCTAGGAAACAGAGGAAATGCCCAGTAACATTTTACAGGCTTCCAGTCTCTTTTTCCCATCCCCCTCGCATTTGTCTCTGCTCCTCCCTCCCACTCTGCCACTTCCACACCAGTGTTTCCACACAGACTCAACCTGTGAAATCGCACATTCATTTGGATGAAAATTGTACGACAGAAGTAGATACATAAAGTCCATCCAAATGCAGCATTGTGTACTTTCAAATTCAAAGACTTTCAAATTTGTGATGCATAACGTAAGCAATTAGTCAACTGGCTTGAGTCAGGAATGGTTTGAAAGTCAAATATTCAGACCATTTTGGAGATATGAACATGAAAGTTGCTCAGTCGTGTCCAACTCTTTGCGACCCCAAGGACTACACAGTCCAACCCCGTGGACTATACAGTTCATGGAATGCTCCAGGCCAGAATACTGGAGTGGGTAGCTGTTTCTTTTTCCAGGGGATCTTCCCAACCAAGAGATTGAACCCAGGTCTCCTGCATAGCAGGTGGTTTCTTTATCAGCTGAGCCTAAGTGTGCCCTTTTCTTCTGATGAGGAAAACAGTCTTTGGAGTCACACTTTTCCCAACACACTAAGTGGCAGTGCCTAGGTCATGAGTTTGGTGTGAGCAAAAACCAGTCTAGTTCATCTTTCATATTTAATCTCTGGTCTTTTGCTCAGTGCCTGGCTTTAAATAGGTGCTTGATAAAGTATAAAAAAGTGAGCATTTCCTGTGAATGCATTAAATGCAGGGGGAAGGGAAAGGCCCATTCAGCATGATGAGCAACTTGATGTCCATAGATTCCAAAATTAAGAGAGTATTTTGAAGGGTGCTGACAAAGGACAACCTCACAGAATAATCAGGAGTAGGAAAAGAATGCTTCAGGCCCTGATTCCTTATTGACTTTGGTGAAAATTAGCTAATCAGGTTTCTGGTGCCCATCAGAGGATGTTTAACACTAATTTCGTGAGAAAGGCAAATAGCCCCAAAGCAAGCTTGCTTAAAGATACTTGAGAAAAACGAATTCAAGAGGTCAAGCAGTGCCCTTTCAACCCCATCTCCACTGCCACTGACATCTATACCTGCCATGTTTATATTTACCTACATTCATAAGCAAATTATCAACATTCATTGGATCATCAAAAAAGCAAGAGAGTTCCAGATTTCTGCTTTAGTGACTATGCTAAAGCCTTTGACTGTGTGGATCATAACAAACTGTGGAAAATTCTTCAAGAGATGGGAATACCAGACCATCTTACCTGTCTCCCGAGAAATCTGTACGCAAGTCAAGAAGCAACAGTTAGAACTGGACATGGAACAACAGACTGATTCCAAAATGGGAAAGGAGTATGTCAAGGCTGTATATTGTCACCCTGCTTATTTAACTTGTATGCAGAGTACATCATGCAAAATGCCAGGCTGGATGAAGCACAAGAGAAATATCAATAACCTCAGATATGCAGATGATACCAGCTTATGGCAGAAAACAAGGAATAAAGAGCCACTTGATGAAAGTGAAAGAGGAGAGTGCAAAAGTTTGCTTAAAGCTCAACATTCAGAAAACTAAGATCTTGGCATCTGGTCCCATCACTTCATGGGAAATAGATGGGGAAACAATGGAACAGTGAGAGACTTTTTCTGGGGGGGCTCCAAAATCAGTGCAGATGGTGAGTACAGTCATGAAATTAAAAGACACCTGCTCCTTGGAAGAAAAGCAATGGCCAAGATAGACAGCATATTAAAAAACAGAGACATTACTTGCCAACAAAGGTCCATCTAGTCAAAATTATGTTTTTTCCAGTAGTCATGTATGGATGTGAGAGTTGGACTACAAAGAAAGCTAAGTGCCGAAGAATTGATGCTTCTGAACCATAGTGTTGGAGAAGATTCTTAAAAGTCCCTTGGACTCCAAGGAGAACCAACCAGTCCATCCTAAAGGAAATCAGTTCTGAATATTCACTGGAAGGACTGATGCTGAAGCTGAAACTCCAATACTTTGGCTACCTGATGCGAAGAACTGACTCATTTGAAAAGACCCTGACACTGGGAAAGATTGAAGGCAGGAGGAGAATAGGATGACAGATGAGATAGTTGGATGGCATCATCAACTCAATATACATGAATCTGAGTAAGCTCCGGGAATTGGTGATGAACAGGGAAACCTGGCGTCCTACAGGCCATGGGGTCGCAGAGCTTCAGACACGACTGAGGGACTGAACTGAACTGAACACTCATAACCAGACAAACAAAAATCCTTAAAATCAGGGGTGCATCTCTTATTTATGGAGGAAAGCAATATATGTTTTCAGTCATGTCATTCAGTGTCTAACTCTGCGACCCAGTGGACCATAGCCTGCCAAGCTCCTCTGTTCATGGGATTTTCCTGGCAAGAATACTGGAGTGGGTTGCCATTGCCCTCCTCCAGGGGATCTTCTCCACCTAGGGATTGAACCGGGTCTCCTGTCTCCTGCATTGCAGGTGGATTCTTTACCAGTGAGCCATCAGGGAAGCCCAATATTAATATATACCAAAAAAAAAAAAACCCCAAAAAAACAACATGTTTTAAAGCTTCCAAATTCCAGCTCTCTGAAAAATTCAACCAGAGCATGCAGATTTATTAACCAAAACCATCTAAATTTCTCATTCTAGTTGAGATTTACAACTTAAGCACATTTTTACTTTTCCATTGGAGAAAATAACTTTTATTCCAACAGGAAATCTCTGTTGGTTTTAGAGTTAAAACAGCTCCACCCTAACTACACAAACCTACAAGGTAATTCTTCTACAACCCACAAAATAGGCATGATATGAGCTCCCCCTACTGGTACAAAACTGTTCCTACTTCATGAATCCAGTAAGGAATCCCTTCTGTGGGTTCTGCAGGAATTGCAGTTTACGCTTGATCGGGAAGAAAAGCTAAACAATTTAAAAAAAAAAAAAAAAAACACCAATTCAAGCAAAACAAGAAAACTACCCACTGTCAAATAATCTCTGTGAAAGAAATATGCATGTTCACAAATATTTAACAGTAACTTTTAAGCCCCTTTAGCTCAGTTGGTAAAGAATCTTCCTGTAATGCCGGAGACCTGGGTTCGATTCCTGGGTCGGGAAGATCCCCTGGAGAAGGAAATGGCAATCTACTCCAGTATTCTTGCCTGGAGAATCCCATGGACAGAGAAGCCTGCTGGGCTACAGTCTATGGGGTCACAAGAGTCAGACAAGACTTGGTGACTAAACTACCAAACTTTAAGCCCCTATCCAAGAGAACAGGTGAGTGAACTAAAATGGCTGTCTCAGTGTGCTCTGGTCTCCTCATTTGCATTTAGACGTAAAGACAAGCAGAAGTTAATTGCAGAGGTGCTATATACGAACAATAAAATTTTTCCCTCCAACAGCACATGTGAAATGCTACAGACTTTAGAGAAATAAAAGAATAACACCATGGAAGCTGAATAAAATCAGTCTGAGGGCCAAGGGTTTTCTGCATTTGAAAATGACTTCACTATATTGCTATGTGAACTGAGAAACTGAAGGTGGAAGTTATGTTTTAGATTTAAAGCCACTCAAATTAGTTGTCTGCAGAGAAGAAAACCCAATGCAAGAATCAATGGCAAATATGGGGAAAGTGCTACGGTGGGGACATTCACACTGACAAAGCAGGAGAACTTCCATAAAGGTGTTTCTAGTGATAAGCTGTTATAGAAAAAATATAATGAAAGAAGCAGAACTCCCACTCTTTGAGTCAGCAGAAGAGAGCTGTTTCGTGATATTTGCTATATTTGTAAGGCTGCAACTTGATTATACCTGATTCTGTTATCACAATCTGTTACATATCCTACATAGAATATAAATGCATAAAGCCATTTAAAGACCAAATTATAGAGCTGTCTATCTTTATCTTTTACCTTTAACTGCCATACCAGTGATGATACTTAAGTGGTATAAATGTAAAATGGTAAATAAAAAACAAAAACATCAGTAGATGCAGGCTTTATTGAAAAGCCACTGGTTGAAAATCCCCAAAGTACATCAATCTGCTTTCCCTCTTGAAGTCTGAGAAAATTGCCTTAGATGAATACAATAGGCTGAATGCATGAGCTTTGGTTTTTTTAAATGATGTATTTTATGAAACATTTTCATGTCTTAGAAGTAAACCTATATATTCACTCATGCCAAATGTATATGGAGAATTTTAAGAGCACACAATGAGGTGATAGGATTTTAATCTTTTTTCCTTCTCCTTCCTAGATCTTGCTTTGTGTTGGCATATAACATTTTTGTTCATACCAATACCAATATGGAAAGGAATGAAAGGTCATTTGAGTACACCTGGGATATCAGCGTATCTGTCACCTTCTCACTCCCTTTTTTGTCAGCACTCCAGTTACCTTTGGATCATATTTACCTTTTATACTACAATAATCCTTTTTGCTGATTTCTTTGCTTCCTCTCTTGTTTCATCTATAATTCATTCTCCACATAGCAGCCGGAGCAGTCTTTTAAAAATATAAGCCACATTATATTACTCTCCTCCGAATGCTTCCCATGATACTATAAATAAAACCCAAATTATTTCCCACTTCTCCACTCTCTTATCCTACCACTTTCCTGCTCAATCACTGTGTTCAAACTACATTTACCTTCTTTCTGTTTCTGGATTTCACTAAGGTCTTCTTTAGATCATTGACATTTGCTTTCTCTAGTGCCTTGCCTTGGGATCTTGGTGCACAATTTAGGCATTCAGTCCAAATCTTGGGGCTTCCCCAAAGGCTCAGCAGGTAAAGAATCCGCCTGCCAGTGCAGCAGACTCAGGAGATGCGGGTTCAACCCCTGGGTAGGGAAGATCCTCTGGAGGAGGGAATGGCAACCCACTCCAGTATTCTTGCCTGGAGAATCCACATGCACAGAGGAGCCTGGTGGGCTACACTCCATGAGGTTGCAAATAACATTTTGGACATGACTGAGTGACTGAGCAACAGCACACAGCAAATCTCACCCTTCCATAAAACTCAGTCATTCTGAATTGCATCACTGTTTTACTTTATTAAAAGAAATTATCACTCTCTGAAATGTTCTTGTTTATTGATTTGCTTGGCTTATGTCTTTTTCTTCCCTTTAGAAATAAGCTTCACGAACAGGGACTTTTTTCTGTATCTCAAGTATGTAAGACACAGTTGTCACAAAGTATAGTAATATTATGCCATTTTATTAAATCAAAAGAGTATACAGTGTAACTAGAGGGAAGTATTGTATTATCAATAAATACTAGTGAAATGAATATTCTGAATAAAAAAACTCCGTGTGTGTGTGTATCTGTGTGTGTGTGTGTGTGTGTGTGTGTGTGTGTGTATGCACCGAGGACTAATAAGCCAAAGGCATGTCACACAAAACAAAAAGCATACACATTTTTCTGATTAGTGCAAAATTCCTACTTAACAGCAACATCTTCCTTTAATGAAATTAATACTTGTTTAATACATTTTAATATGAAAAGTCATATATTTCAACTCTCTGACTTTAAAATATATGGTAGATTGCACAGGGAACAGTGGAGAAGAGAAAGAGTAACGGTGGAGCTTCAGGGACCTGGGTTTAAACCCTTGCTGTGCCACCAACTACATGGTTATGCACAAGTATTTTAACCTGTGTGCCATT
This sequence comes from Ovis aries, assembly GCF_016772045.2. Taxonomy (NCBI): domain Eukaryota; kingdom Metazoa; phylum Chordata; class Mammalia; order Artiodactyla; family Bovidae; genus Ovis; species Ovis aries. Next base: position 194,532,977 of record NC_056055.1, read on the forward strand.
TATTTTCTTCATTGGAAAATGGAGACATGTCTTTCTTGAATAGTTATAACAAGCATGTACTATGTGGCTATAAAGGATCTAACACAGAGTAGCTGCTCCTTGTAAGATCTTAATACAAGACAGTATAAAATAGTCTTTAGAGTGTTATACTAGGCTTATCAATTATTGAAACAGATACGCTGGATGAGTTTTAGTGATGCATCTAATGCTATGCATATGTAAATTAGCAGGGATGTATCTCTATCAGTGTTTCTATAATTGCCCAATTTGAAAGCAGCACACCTAAAAGCAATACACTATTTGACGTACTTTTCCAACTATTCCTTTTCATTCTGGTAACCTCGGGGAGTGGTATGCAGCTAAAGCCTTTTTCTTTTGCTTGACCTCATCCCAGAGGTATGAAAATTAGAAATTTTATTAAAAAGGAATGTTCTCTCAGCATTATCAGTAAATAATGTATGCTAGAAATGTCAGAAATAATACTTTTTAATTCTCAGATATTTAGAGCTGAAAAGTACTTAGAAAAATGCAGGAAAAAAAATCCCGGAATTTAGAAAAGTTTAAGGTTTTGTTGGAACAAATACATTATTCAGCATAACAGAGTCCCTTTCATGAATCCACTCAGCTAATCCTTTGTAGATCACTAAAATGGGCTTTGCCTTCTTTAATCAAATTTGCTGGTGCAGGAAGAGGCACCTGTCCTAGCTTGTGATGTGGTGAGAAGTACAGAATGGAACTAAGAACTGATGCTTTTGAGCTGTGATGTTGGAGAAGACTCTTGAGAATCCTGTGGACAGCGAGGGGATCAAACCAGTCAATCCTAAAGGAAATCAGTCCTGAATATTCATTAGAAAGACTGATGCTGAAGCTGAAGTTCCAACACTTTAGCCACCTGATGCGAAGAGCTGACTCATTAGAAAAGACTTTGATGCTGGGAAAGAGTGAAGGCAGGAGGGGAAAGGGATGACAGAGGATGAGATGGTTGGATAGCATCACCGACTCAGTGAACATGAGTTTGAGCAAGCTCCAGAAGACGGTGAAGGATGGGAAAACCTGGAGTGCTGCATTCCATGGGGTCACAGAGTCAGACACAGCTGAGCGACTAAACAAGCAACTCTGAATCTGAATTTTTCTCCATTTCCAGACATTGTAGAGGTTTCTATTTCATTCTATGCATTTTTATCTCCCTGTCCTCTCTCCTCCCCTCTATAGGTATGGTTGCTGCTACTGCTGCTAAGTTGCTTCAGTTGTGTCCAACTCTGTGCAACCCTATAGACGGCAGCCCACCAGGCTCTACCGTCCCTGGGATTCTCCAGGCAAGAACACTGGAGTGGGTTGCCATTTCCTTCTCCAATGCATGAAAGTGAAAAGTGAAAGTGAAGTAGCTCAGTCGTGTCCGAATCTTCACGATCCCATGGACTGCAGCCCATCAGGCTCCTCCATCCATGGTGTTTTCCAGGCAAGAGTACTGGAGTGGGGTGCCATTGCCTTCTACGATAGGTATGATTAGTCCCACACAGAAAAGTTCAGAGAAAAGTTCCATGAATGATTCTGTTGTCATATAATGGCAATCTCCAAACTTTCTACTAACATATTTTTTAATTTGTGCATACTTCCCAATATCTATTCAAGACTCATCCAGAATTATACAATAGCAAAAAAGAAAAGAACTTGGAATATAGATCTTTTAAAGATTTTCACAGTATTTTTACCTTCCTGTAGAAATTCCTTCCCAGGTAACTCAGTGGTAAAGAATCTGCCTGCCAAGCAGGAGACACAGGTTCCATCTCTGGGTCGGAAAGATCCCCTGGAGAAGGAAATGACAACCCACTCCAATATTCTTCCCTGGGAAATCCCCTGGACAGAGGAGCCTGGTGGGCTCCAGTCCCTGGAGTAGCTAAAGAGTCAGACACAACTTAGCAACTAAACAACAACCACCACAATGAAACTCCTAAAATATTTGCATTAAGACAGGTTAATATTTGTGAAAGAGAATGATTTTGAAGTGATGAAATTATTTCTATATGGAAATTCTCCTAAGTTTGCAGCCTGAGGCTTACGTAGTCTAAGGTTTAGAAGGAGACTCAGTCACAACTGATAGATCATCCCTCAGGTCTCCATATGCCCTGTAACACATACTGCCAATGAGATTGCAGGGGTCAAGAGATAAATGGTTAGGGTTGGAGCAGAGTTCCGTAAAGTATGCACCCTAAATTACTAACTCCTTTAATTTTTAAAATATATTTGTTTAAGAAAAATGATTCATGGTCAGGTGGTGTTTTAAAATACTTTTTAAATAAAATTTAGCAAACTTCTAAACCATAAGACTTCTTAGCCTTTCCTATGTGACTCAGGTGCCATATCATTCTTATTTCTGCGTCTGTATTTTTGTGGAGTATCCTGGGATGCAGGATTTTCCATGGGAAAACTGGAAAAGTCTTGGGCAAATTGGAGAAAGTTCTTCACCTTATCTGTGACTCTTCAAAATAGGTCAAATTATGCTCCATTGCTCAATATTACTTAACTGGATACCCTCTAGCATAATAGCATCCTGAGGCATTCAAGTTCTGCCAAACACATTGCAAAAGTGCTGGGCTAAGGGCAGGTTGTCAGATCTCCTACTCAGCAGTCTGAAGCATTGATTTCAACCTTTGTCTTGTCTGGCAAGAACAAGATCTGTTTTTCCTAATGAAATATTCTCTGGCAGCATTAAATACTATTTTAGATGGGTGAGAAAAAATTTGTGTGGGGTGGAGTTAGGAGGAAAATCTTTGTCTGCATCAATATTTTCTTGGTTTTCTTCTCAAAACATGTATGTGTTGGGATATAGGAACTATAGAGGAAGAAATGCAATAAATGAGTAAATATTTGATGTGTTAATATGGAAAGAAACATTAAAGAGTTGGAACATATAAAAAAAATAGTACTGCCTACCCAAGTCTGAAGCTATTTAACATTCCACATTTTTTGTCCTTTAGATGGACACTAAAAACTTTTTTAGACAAAACATTGAACACCACCGCTTTCTCCTTTTTTTCTGACATTTTGCATTGAAAAATCCTTCTCTCTCTTACCAGATTGCTCTCCTATCTTGTTTCTCCAAACTCTCCTTTTTATCCCCTATAAATATCTCCTCTTATATCTGAGTACAGCATTACCATATTGTTCTAGTTTCATTCATGGGGAAAACAGATGAAAAAAAAAAAAGAGCATAGGGATGTGGGAAAGAGCTGTGACTCAGAGTTGGTGGAAGAAATAGAATCACTCTTCAGATTTCTTCAGAGATGACATCTCATGGCATTTCTGATGCCTACTCTAAGTAAGTCAAGGGCCATAGTTAGTTACTGGGAGGTGGGAGCATGGCCGCCTTGTTCACACATGCATCAATTAATTGCTATTACAGGAGCTCACATCGCTGCTCTAGCAGTTCATTCATCCATGCATTAATCTCACAAATACTTATCAAGCACCTACTACACGCCAGGGCCACTTCTATGAAATTCTGCTGGTTGGATCTTTACTTTCAGTCTAATGATAGCACAGTGACTTACTTTAAAATCATTTCCTCTAAAATCTTCATGGCATCATATGGAGAAAGCCCTTTCCTCTTCATATACCACTGGATGTTTTGTAAGCTGAAAGCTGAAGCTCACAAGAGTTCTGCTTTCTTATTCCATTTAATGAAGAAATGTGCTAGCTCTGGGCTTCCCTGGTGGCTCAGAGGGTAAAGTGTCTGTCTGCAATGCAGGAGTCCTGGGATTGATCCCTGGGTTGGGAAAATCCTCTGGAGAAAAAAATGGCAACCCACTCCAGTATTTTTGCCTGGAGAATCCCATGGACAGAGGAGCCTGGTAGGCTACAGTCCATGGGGTTGCAAAGAGTCGGACATGACTGAGCGACTTCACTTTCTTTCTTATCTAGTTCTAAGAAATTAATATCAAGTGTTTTACTCTTCAGGCAGTATTAGTCTATGGTTAAAGTACATTTTATGTGGGGTAATCATTATAATTCCTGGAAAAGATAGTCTTTTATTTTTCCCCCACTAGTTTAATTTCAAATTAAATGAAGGTACCAAATGGATTTCCAAATGATTTTATTCTCTGGCCAAAGTCATTTGGTATTTTAATAAGTGATTTGGAAGTGGGATAAACTATTGACATTGGGTTATCTCAATTATCTCAATTACCTGCAAATAACTAGAATCCTAAAATGACTTCAATTTTTTTTCTTTGCACACCACTTTTAGGAGAATGAGGCAAATCACAAATGAACAAATTGATATTAATAGTATAAGATGCCGTGCACTTCAAAAATAAAGGAAATGCAAAAGGAAAGCCTCTGAGCTTAAGCTGGTAGCCTATATTTTTGTTAGGCTCCTCTTGGATTCCCTTGAATTTCCTTAGGTTTTGGATAAGCATTTGCTTATTTTTAAAGCTGTTTTAGGCTTGCGAATATCATCTTCTTGTCTTATTCTTGGTGGCATGGATCATTCTCTTACTGGTTTTTTTTTTAGCCCTTTTCTATTGAGTTAAAATAATTCTACAGTTATTTTAGCATATGAAACTCTTCACATTTAACTTTTATTTCAGAATTTCAAATAATTTAAACTGTAGTAGCCAAATGTGAATAGAAACATTTCAAAATTTAAGCACACATTTTTTGTTAGTTTTAGAGCCTTAGCTCACTGAGCAAAGATTCAATGATATCCTCTTAAGCATATGGCCTTGTGGTCTGTATCTAAGGGTATTAATAATTAGCTGTAAGCACATACATAAAGATGCTACTTCAATGAATCAGATTAGTGATACAAAGTAGAATGGTATTTAGTCTAATCAGCAGATTTATGGCAATCTCCCTATATTATATGATCCTTGATTTAGTTTTGGAAGATGAATACTATTTAGGCAAAAGCGTGGGACTGGTTTTAGGAAGAGGGAAGAGCATTAGCAAAGTAAAGAGGCATGAAACCTATTGACGTTGTGTCTCAGTGAACTACTCTCATTGCAAAGGTACAATGGAGTTGTCAGCTCTGAGGTGAAGAAGATTAATGATGAGGATGGTGAGGCAGGTATTAGAACAATTCTGGAGGTCTTTGTACTTCCTACTGGAAAGACTGACTTTTATTCTAAGGATGATGGACATCCATTGTGGGGTTGTAGGCAGGGGAATGATATGCTCAGATAAGTATTTTCTATAAATCATTCTGACTGTGCAAGCAAGAAAAATTTTAGGACAAGACTGGAAAAAGGGAGACAGTTAGGAGGCATTTTTTCAACATTATAGACAAGAGATGACGAGAGATGAAATAAGGGATTGGTGAAGGGTCTGGACACAAAAATCTGAGAGCTATTCACAATAGAAAATTCACAGTGTCCTGATTTATAGGACTGAACTGGGTTTATAACTCTGCCATATTCTATTTCAAAGCAGAGTGTGGTGTAAGGAAACTCTCTCTTCATGAAAGGTCAAGGGTGTTTTCTGAATCAGTGCTTGAATGTGGTTGTTTGGGTAGCATGGGCTCAAAAGTAGTTAGAACATGAGTTTCCAGAGTATAACCATTTAATATCATCCCACTGTTTAAGATACAGTATAATTACTACCACTAATATCCCTTTTCCTCTAAACTGCCAGTTGTTTCTCTTTAATTATATTTAAAAATAACACCTACTTTCAAAGAGGAGCACATTCAAACTGCTATTATAGTTGTCTTTTGAGTAGCTTAACAAAATCTTCACCATTGTAAATTCTCCAGTCCTTAAGGACTAGATCTCAAACTGCATCAGAAAGCTCCACGTGTTCAGGAGAAATGATACTGTGTGGCTCAACATGTCTCTTTACCAAATGTTCACCACCACCGCTTAAATCAGTGTGTCAGACACTCTACTTGCCAAAGGCCATGGCTTTCTGTTAAGGTTAGAGTCCCTGGAGTGTGTCTAAAATGACTCTCACCCCAATTCAATGCTTCCAAGATGATGCAAAAATTCTCAATTTAGCCAGGATCAAATATATGCAGAGTACATTAATTTTCTGTAGAGGCTATAGTAGAAACGGGTTCCCTCCTAACTGGTTCCGCTAATATAGATTTCTGTGTGTGGCCTTCCCCATCAGAAGGTAATCTTAGAACAACCACCCAATCAGTCAAACTATGAAATTAAGGAGTGAAAAAAGCAGCTGGGAAATGAGAGAAAATGGGATAGAAGTTTAAAAGAACTGTATTTATTATTTTGTATTAAATAAATAATTAGGAATAGATCCAATTTAAATGATCCATCTGCTAAACAAGTTCGTGAAATCATCCATTCAACTTTACTTAAAATCCAGTTAATTCTCCTTTTATTCTTCTCAGAGAGAGATCCCAGCAAGTAATACAAAACGAAAGTTATCTTCAGAACCAGTTGACTAACTGAAAGTCACTGGAATAATTCTTCTGGTTTGACTCACTGAGCCAGAATGCTAACATTATTTAAACATATTGTTTTCTATTTATTCCAGGGTTTTTTTAAATCCCAAAGCTATAACAAGTGTGTAATTTACCAGAGAAGATGAAATTGCTCTTTGTTAAGTACACATTGCAAATCATATGCTACGATACATATTGTACATCTAGTACACTAAAAAAATGCTATATTTTCAAATCCAAATTTGAAACAAAAGTCAATGCAATTTGGCATGCACTGCAGCATGCAGAGCGATTCCTATGTATTAAATACTGTCTGCTAATGCCTGAAATGTTCTGCTTGCTTACAAGCATCAAAACAAGAGAAGGACATCTTAAATAAAACCCTAAATATGAAAATACCCTAAGAGAAAAAAAAATTGATTCGACTACTGCACAATATCTACAGTAGGATATCTACTTAAAGGACCACAAACGTCTTTTGGGTGGGTAGCAGATTGGTACATCTGGAATAGACAAGAGACATTGTGGAGAATATATCACAGACTCCTGAACACTGACAAGCAGGTAAAAGAAACGTTATCTTTTTTCTTCTTTAACTATTTCCATTCTTTTTAAAAATATTTGTTTACTTATTTGGCATGCAGGGTCTTTTTCAATTGTGGCATATGGGATCTAGTTCCCTGACCAAGGACCCAACCTCGGTCTTCTGCATTGGGAGCACAGAGCCTAAGTCACTGGTCTACCAGGCAAGTCCTATCTTTTTTCTTTTAATTACAGTAGTCTTTCCTCCTTCCCTTACTTCAACACATCGCGTTTTCAACACAGATCTGGTAAAATCACTAGTCAGATCAGAACATTTTCTTTGCTGTAGACCCTCGATGGCTCCCAACTCACTCACAGGAAGAGTCAAACCCCACAAGAGGGTCTGTAGGCTCACCTCCATCTCTCTTCCTTATCTCCAAGCATCCTCTCACTCACTTCAGTCCAACTAACATCTGAGACCTTCTGGGGTTATGCACCTTCAGAGCTTTTGCATTGCAGTTCTCCTAGAATGCCCTTCTCTTGCTTATTTACAAGCCTCGATCCTGATCCTTTACTTCCTTATCTTTGTCCACGCATTCCTGATCACTTCAAATCCATTAGTAACTTCCTATGCTTATCTCACTTTTTCCTTCCTGCATACCATTTGACAATCTATATCTTTTTTCTTATTTATTTGTTTACTGTTTGGTTCTTTTCAGAAGAAATAAGTTCTGCAAGAGCAGGGATTCTGTTTTAAATGTTACAGATTGTAGAGGATGCAATGTGCATACTTGCCCCTTCTCTGCTGGGAATGTTGTATGCAGATAGGTCACAGCAGAGTCCCTCTCCAGGTCTAGCCTGCAGTTAAAGAGAGCCACCTGGTCCGAGGTAACACTCCCTTGGGGTTCACCCACATCAACAGTGATCAATGGTGCGATGTGAAGGCCCAGCCCCATCAACCCAATTTTAAGTACAACTCAGAGGGGCCATGCCATGTTGAGAGCTTCTATGGCACCTGCTGTGACTTTTTAAAACTGCACCAGTCTTACTCCATCTGCCCAGCCCTACATCCTTCTTTCCTACTGACGCTGATCCTGAAAGCCCTACTAGTGAAACTCGAATGTACAAATCTAACCTCAGATTCTACTTCTTGGGAAACCCTGCAAGGATCATGGATGAAGAAACTAAAAGATTGTATAAGTAACCTGTCTGTGGTCACATAGCTAGTAAGTGGTGGAATGGGGACCAAATCCACAGAGTACACTTCCTGCAACCACGTACACAATTATATTTTTCCCCCCAAGTTAAAGTATAACAAATACCTTAGAGTGAATACTTCAAAAAGGAATAGGACCAGGGATGGGTGATGAAGGGAAAATTAATAGAGAAGAATAGATGGCAAACCATTATAGATTGATGAGTATGATCGACTTGATGATACATAAATCCATAGGGGTTTGAGGATTACTTTGTATAAAATGGGCTTCCCTTGTGGCTCAGATGGTAAAGAATCTGCCAGCAATGCAGGAAAAATGGGTTCAATCCCTGGGTTGAGAAGATCCCCTGGAGAAGGGACTGGCTACCCACTTCAGTATTCTTGCCTGAAGAATTCCATAGACAGAGGAAGCTGGAGGGTTAAAGTTCATAGAGTTGCAAAGAGTCAGACACAACTGAATGACTAACTAAACACTTTGAATAGAATAGATGGTTTCAGAAATAAAAATGAGAGTAAGAAGGGCGGAAGGAGAAGAGATAATAAAATTTCATATGATTGTTGATAAGATTTATATAAACAGAATATGGGGTCTGCTGGATATAGGTGTTGCAAACAGCTACTGCAAGAGGTAGGGTACTCTGTAGACTATAGTTTCCTTTCTTCTTGAAATTCAAGGACTGGCTTATTTAACATAATGTACTGTTGCTGGCATTGTGGGTAAAATGCCATTTTTTTTTTTCTGATTATCTTTCACATATCCAAAGGTTGCTATTGTGATTAAATGAATTAGTGTTTTTATAAACCACGGGGCATCTTACAAACAATTATACCTGAGTTAGGTATGCTTATGGATTTATCTAATTCATGCTCTGGCATCCAGTAGAACTATAATCAAGTATTTCCATCTACTTTAAAAGAATCTCTTTCTAAAAGTTCAAATCCCCTTAGAAAAACTTTGCAATGCTTAGCATCCTAATGAAAATTCTTCCTTGTGAGTATACCAAATCCATCATATTGTGAATTCCTCCTGTTTCTTCTTTTTGGGATTTCTAGAGAGGCAACTGACTACCACTATAACCTTAAGACTTATTTACTGTCTTGATCACCCGTTGGATCATAGAAAATGCAAGAGAGTTCCAGAAAAATACCTACTTCTGCTTCATTGACTATACTATACTCTTTGACTATGTGGATCACATCAAACTGTGGAAAATTCTTACAGAGATGGGAATACCAGACCACCTTACCTGCTTCCTGAGAAATCTGTATGCAGGTCAAGAAGCAATAGTTAGAACTGGACATGGAACAACAAATGTTCCAAATTGGAAAGGAGTATGTCAAGGCTGTATATTGTCATCCCGCTTATTTAGCTTCTGTGCAGAGTACATCATGTGAAATGCCTGGCTGGATGAAGCACAAGCTGAAATCAAGATTGCCAGGAAAAATATCAATAACCTCAGATATGCAGATGACACCACCTTTATGGCAGAAAACAAAGAGGAACTAAAGTGCTTCTTGATGAAAGTGAAAGAGGAGAGTGCAAAAGTTGGCTTAAAACTCAACATTCATAAAACAAAGATCATGGCATCTGGTCCCATCACTTCATGGCAAATAGATGGGGAAAGAATGAAAACAGTGAGAGACTTTATTTTCTTGGGCTCCAAAATCACTGCAGATGGTAAGTGCAGCCATGAAATTAAAAGACACTTGCTCCTTGGAAGAAAAGCTATGACAAACCTAGACAGCATATTAAAAAGCAGAGACATTACTTTGTTGACAAAGGTCCATCTAGTCAACACTATGTTTTTTCCAGTAATCATTATGGACGTGAGAGTTGAATCACAAAGAAAGATAAGTGCCGAAGAATGAATGCTTTTGAACTGTGGTGTTGGAGAAGACTCTTGAGAGTTTCTTGGATTGCAAGGAGATCCAACCCGTCCATCCTAAAGGAAATCAGTCCTGAATATTCATTGGAAGGACTGATGCTAAAGCTGAAGCACCAATATTTGGCCACCTGATGCAAAGATTTAACTCACTGGAAGAGACCCTGATGCTGGGAAGGGTTGAAGGCAGGAAGAGAAGGGGTTGACAGAGGATGAGATGGTTGGATGGTATTACTGACTGGATGGACATGAGCTTGAGTAAACTCAGGGAGTTGATGATGGACAGGGAAGCCTGGCATGCTGTAGTCCATGGGGTCACAAAGAGTTGGACGAGACTGAGCAAGTGAACTGAATTGAACCGACTGTTTTGAATTTTTAAAACACTGTTCCCTATTTCTTACCTGTCATATAGAACTGCAGTTCCTCCAATATCAAAACTATGATTTCACTCCCCTTCAAAGTGCAAAGCTAGCTATCTCCTCTAAATACTGAAAACTGTGATTGGATTTGTAGAGTTGTTATTATCTCAGCATCAATATTTTAGACCATGAACTTAAAACTTACTAATTCAAAGATCCAAATTTCAATTAAACCCTTCAGAGAAATTATATTTTTAAATGGGAAAAAAGAACAAAGTTAATATAAATTCTTTTCATTTCATTTTTTGGCATCCAAAGTCCTTTGCATTAGTTTATTATAATTATCTTTTCCTATAAGCAGATACTATTCTCCTTTACCAACAAAAGAAATGAATCTCCAAGGAGCTTGCAAGTAAACTCAAATAGGCATCCTTTAAGCCAATTAAAAATTTAGAATACAAATCTCCTGATTCTTAGCCCAAAGCCATGTCTATCAAACTGTACATAATGATTACATTTATTTTCCTAGATATAATTTTTAGAAACCCATATAAGTGATTCAGAAAAAGAAAATGTTTGTGGTATCCATTTCACATCCCCAAGGAATCTTCTCTGGAAATTCAGTCAATTATTATCATTCTACTAAAAAAAAATGTTATTTTTATTTTTAAGATGGTAGTCATGTGTGAAGGTATGTTGGTAACAAAGTTTTGTTCTCCCTTTTCATTTTCCATCATTCTCACTTTGTTTCCCTCCTTTTGTTTGCTTGTTTTGTTTTTTCATTTTCATTATCCACTATCTTCATTCATCCTACCTCTATTTCATCACTCCATCACAATATTGGTTTTCTTTGAGCTATAGAGGAAGCAAAATGGATTCTACTTCATGAAAACCTGAGATATATTTCATCTGTGGTTCAGATGTCTATAAACTCATCTCCAGGCAGAACAACAGCTCTAAGGTGTAGAACAGCAAAAGCAAGAGCAGTTTCTACTTCCTCCTTGTATGTATTGCCATGGAAAAATCTCAAACTTCATGTACAGGGTAGAATTTTTAAATTAATCGGTATTCCAGATGAGGTTGCTGACAACTGATGCCTGTCAGACTTTGGCTATAATGTGTACCCAGTGGAGAAAACACATGGCAAGGCGCACTGTGTTTGCCAGAACTTGACTATGACAATAAGGTGGAGAGGTACAGATTGAGATCAAAAAAGGGAACTGGTATAGCAACGTGGGAGAAAAAATTACTTAACCTGACATAAGAATATTTTATGAAATGAACATTCAGTTCCTTGTTATTTACAGTATACTTAACATTTTATTTCTACAGGGGATTATTTCTCTTTTGATAATTAGAATCATAATTTTCCCATTGCTTGCTAAGAAAAGAATTTACATGTAAATCTCCTTGAGTATAAAGAACTATGTCATATTCAGCTTTAGAACTCCAGAAACCTTGTCATGGTCCCCAGCTGATAGGAGGCTTGTTCAGTTCAGTGTAATTCATGAATATCATCAAATCCACAGTAGAAATCTAAGAATTTTTTAAAAATAAATTTTCAGTTCTCAAAATTGTTACAACACTGTTTTCTGGTTTTTAGCAATCTACACGATCAGAAACAGCCTAGGGTCTACAGTTTGTTGCGATGTAAATATTCCTTGTTCTAGCCAAAGTATATACAAAATAAATATCTTAATTTTGTACATCCAAGTAAAATTATACAAAGATAATCTGCATAAGACAATTTTGCATTAAATAAAACACAGCATAACTGATTTTGTGCATTAAAGTCATCATAATAGCCATTATCTGGATTATTAAAACAAAAATCAGACTTTATACAACTAATGGATATAAATTTAATTTGATATGTTGCTGTACATATCTGACATTAATCTCTTGATTAAATTATTAAAGAATCCTCTTAAAAGTATATAATTGTATAAGTTGTATGAAGCCCCAGAGCTTTATTTTATCTCATGAATTAAAAATATACCCATTGCATCTATGCTGTATATCTTAGGGACATTTTGTTTCTATAGACATTATCATACAACTTCCCATAAGATGTTATTAAAATTTAATCATGAATTCTTCCAGACTTTTAGCAGGATAATATGTTTATTATTCTTTTAATAGTTAAAATATACTTTTTATTTTACAGGACTTGTTTTTGTTTTTAGGAATCTGTCAGAAGTCTAGTTAATGCAGAAATATATGTTAAGCTTAATGGAAAATATTCATGGTCTTATCTTATAATATGACTGAAAGACTGTGAAATAAAAGCAGGTGTTAAAAATTATCCCTTAACCACCCACACAGCCCTAGATTCTTTCACATTGCAGTGTTTGGTGCTTAAGGAAGTCCGTGGGTAGAGAAGATGTTATTATCCCTCCTACACACACCCGTTTTCTTATTTACAACACTATCTCCATTTATATAAGTACTTGAAACACCAACCCCTTTCTTTTTACTACTTTTTGAAATTCTTTGGGATTTTGTCCACACTCTACTACATATTACCTTTCTATTAGACACATATATAGCTAATTATAGTTTAACCTGAATTGTTTTTTTTAAGTATGAGTCTATCCAAAAGGTTATTTGATGAAGATGCCTTTTCAACTAAATATTTTTGCTTGAAAACAGAGAATTCCATAAACAACTGGTCTTTCACTCAAATTCTTTATATTAATGTTTCCTTAATAAATTAACAGATTAATAGTTAAAGACAGTTAAACCTTCTATAAAACATACAAAAACAAGTTAGCATAAATTTTATGAAACATTTAGATCCCTTTTATACGGTAAAAATGTTTCCTCAAGTGCAATAAATGATAGATATACCCTTGTGCAAATAAGTTAAACTTAATTTTAAAAAATCAGGTCTAATATTCAATGCTAACATTTATTTGTTTAAGAATGTAGGACGGGGACCTTCCTGGTGGCTCAGAGGTTAAAGCGTCTGCCTGCAATGAGGGAGACCTGGGTTCGATCCCTGGGTTGGGAAGATCCCCTGGAGAAGGATGTTGCAACCCACTCCAGTATTCTTGCCTGGAGAATCCCATGGACGGAGGAGCCTTGTGGGCTATAGTCCACAGGGTCACAAAGAGTCAGACACGACTGAGCGACTTCACTTTTCACTTAAGAATGTAGGACAATCTAAAAAAGTAAAACCTTATGTATTTATAAAGTTTTTGGATTTGGATTTGATTTAACCATATCATTTATGATAGTCACACATATGTGTTTTCCAAATAAAATTGTTCACTTCACTATTCAGATCAATGCACCTCATTTGGGAAGTATATTAACTTTTGTTAAAAGAAATTAGAAAAATAACCGTTAACTATCCAAAGTGCTTGCAAACATGCCTTGATTATTAACCAAATACACATTATTGAGAATATATCCTATAGAGACTAGTTAGGACAATCACTAACTAGGACTGTTGGATTAACCAAACAATAATAGGTAATTCAATCACTTCTGGTTAATTCAAAGGGAACTGATTCTGGCTCTTCTAGATATCTTGGTAACAGGAACTCGGTCAGAATACGGAGCAAATCCATCCTTTATATAGCAGAGGTAGCAAGTCAAATATATTTTCCATATAATCCAATTGACATGTGAACTAGAATTGTGCAGGTCACTCTAAACTATGCTTTTAGGTTCTCCTTATTAAGCTTTCTATCATTTTGTACTAAAGTTAAAAACAATATGGAAAATTAAAACCATTAGTATTTCAGAGCAAAGAACACATAGACTAGAAAAAATAAATTCAGCAAAAACAAAACAAAACAAAAATTTTTGAGTCTCTGACTAAAAAGAAAAGAAACAGCTAGGAGTAAATACTCATTAACCACAACTTTCAGAAAAACAACTCTTTATAAAGAATACAACTCAGAATTAAATGGGTTATATGCTTTTATTTTCTTCCCAAAGCAATTATCTCTTAAGAAGTTGTTTTGTTTATTTTTCCTCCAAGTTAATATAAAGCACATATAATTAAAAGGAAGAGAAATTTTTTAAAAGGAGAAAAAACAATAAGTTATAAATGTCTTCTTTATGAAATTAAAGTGAATTCCTTTAAAAAAATCACCTTATACAGATCATAGGAAAAAATAATGAACCTAATATTTCAGTCTAGAATTCAACAAGGAAGAGTGAGGTTGACTTTACTGTCAATTGCATGTGCTAAATACAATGAAGGAAAAACTGGCTACTAGTTATCTGATATACCCACTACACCTTACTATTGAAAAAAAAGATGATGTATGACATGACGAAAAGACTCAACTAGAAAAAAGTATACCAAGGTGCTCTAACAAAAGAAGCAATGAAGATAATTCTGTGGGTTTTTTTAAAGATGCCAAAAAATGAATAAGACGCGTGAAGAGTGGAACAGTTGAAACAATACAATATCTTTCAACTTAAGTAGTCTACATGTAAAACTAAATAGCCAGGAAATTTTTCATAGAACTGCTCCCTTCCAAAACTGACATTTTAACACAGTGACAAATTTCTTAGTATTCTGATAGTGAAATATCTACTCAAAAAACTTTTTTCCTTTTTCTCTTTAAAGTTTGCTTGATCTTAGATGCTCATCTTCACAAAACTTACAGGGAAGCTTTCTTAGGAATATTATATTAATTAGCCAGAGGAAAAAATAATTTCTTAGAAATAGTAAGATTATCTTAATATCAAATGACTGTCTAATGTCATGTGATATGGAAATATATTTATACTCTCATGGTACTGAATCGTGACTCCTATTCAATTTCAGTCTTTATGAAAAAAAATTGTGCTCCAATATGGTGCTCTAATTTTCTTCTCTGGGTGTTGCTTATTTGAACTAGTTAAGCCTTTGACTTGATAAATCTCTAACTTGTTGCCCAAACCAGATAAGGTAAGCAGTAGAATTGGACTTTGCTGACTCCACCTTCTGTCCTCATCTTTTATCAAATTCTTCATTAAAAACTAAAGTTTAATAGAAATATGCATTTAATCATTTTATATAACTTAAGCAAGGTCCTGAGAGAATGTTTATGTTTTTATTCATTCTCTTTTCAGTATTCTTGTTGAAATTACATTTAGTTGTTTCTATTTTTTCTTGTTGTAAATAAAGATAGCATTTTGCTTGAATTTCAACTGGAAAAGCATTTTGGGAAATTTTCAATGAAGGTTCAATCCATAAGTAAAATCTTAATTGGCAGTAAGTATATCATATAAAATTTTGAAAGTTTCTGCCTATCTCTTATATACTTCTTTAAACACACAACTAAATCATGAAAACATATATCCTGTGTTAGTAAAAATAACTATAGATTAATTTAATCAAAAAAGTAAAGACACTATCTTATTTTCACTGGCTTAAATTTATCTTTTTTATTTTTCTTTAATGAACTAAAGCTCCTTCAGTTTCAAACTATTAATTTGATAATTATGTTCCTATTTACATAATAGCTATTAATATTAGTATCAATATTTTGTAATTATGTATTAAAAAAAAATTTAAATGATTTTCTAGGAGTTTTTTGTCCTGCCAAATATGCTTGGAGGCTTATTATGAAGTTCTGTTATGCAGGTTTATCTCAAAGTTAATTCAAACACAGATATACAAATGAATAGGAATATTAGATGGAAAAAGTTCTTAAGTATGATTCATAAACATCAAATAATTTATATGGTATATACATTTATTTAATAGGAAGAATGATTTTGTTTTAGTTTTCCCTTTCCTAAGATGCAAAATGCGAATTGGTCTTAGATATACGCAATGACAAATACATAAGTAAATATCCACAAGTAACATTCACATAGAAACCTTTCAATATATAAAAAGGCAACTCCTACCTCCATCTCCAGATCCTGATCCTGCATCTGGGAGGAAAAAAGGAAGTAATTTGTTTTAGCTTAAAAAACATATTCAAAGAATATTTATGAACTTTTAAATTAAATTCAAAATAAATTTAAAATAAATACTTTCTCCATTATTTATTAATATAATTGAAAAATTACTAACATTTAACTTGAAAAACATTCATATCAATGTAGTTTAATATCTGTAATACAGCTTATAAAATCAATTCTCTATTATTTTCATTTTAAATTTCATGAACAATGTATTATTCAGCTTTGGAATTAATTCTGAAACTTGACTATATAAAAATTTTCATTTTTATTTTAGTCAAGATGAATATGGTGCCAGTAACAAAAAAATTAAAAACAAGATGCTTATAACAATCAGTGAGATTTAGAAATTAAGTAGTCTAAGACTTGTGGCGAATACTCATAATTAAGGCTTATATTCTTGTACATTGCATTACAAAGGGAAAAACAGTTTAAAGATGAATATCTTTTTATATAAGAGCTAATACGTTTTCCAAATACCACAACTCTGGAAGAGTCTATCTGTATAAACAGCATCTACTATTTTTGAAATTCAAAAGGGTGAGCTTCAGGTTTGCGTTTGTGATTAAAATTGGCTATGCCCTAGGTGATGTTGGCAGAGAAGACAATAACCTTTCTCTGCCTTCCTTTTCCTCCAGTCCTTTCCCCTCCCCCTCACATAACTACAACTTGGGAAAGTTGTCAATTTCTGACAACTCATTTCCCAGAAACACTCAGTTTCTTCAGTTCAGTTCAGTTCAGTCGCTCAGTCGTGTCTGACTCTTTGTGAATCACAGCACGCCAGGCCTCCCTGTCCATCACCAACTCCCTGAGTTCACTCAGACTCACGTCCATTGAGTCTGTGATGCCATCCAGCCATCTCATTCTCTGTCGTCCCCTTCTCCTCCTGCCCCCAATCCCTCCAAGCATCAGAGTTTCTTCCAATGAGTCAACTCTTCGCATGAGGTGGCCAAAGTACTGGAGTTTCAGCTTTAGCATCAGTCCTTCCAATGAACACCCAGGACTATCTCCTTTAGGATGGCCTGGTTAGTTGGAGTCAAAATCATTGGGTCTCCATTTGCTTCTACCTGTTAAGTGGAGACATCACCTTCCTTCTGCCTCCCCCCACTTCCTTCCATTCTAAATACATTTGGGTATGTATTTTTAATGTTAATAAGGGGAAATAAGATGAATATTGGTATATTAATACTGGTATTCTTTGTCTGACTGGCCTTCATTTTACATTGAATTCTCAGCCAGAGTTCAAGAGCCATATCAAATGCCATGTCTATGAATTTGTGTTTGTTGTTTTAGACCAATTAAAATAAAATACTACTTGTTTGCCTCAATGACACTTTATTGAAAAGCACTCACAGAAAGAGGCATGATGTATGAAAATCTATAGAAGACTGACACAGGAAGAATGAATGCCTCGCTAATAATTCTCCTTGTCATTATGTTAGACATTAGCGCTGTCATGAAGGAGCAGCTGTTTTGAATTGTCAGCCTTGGTGGATACCCAGACTAACATATTCATAAGATTTAACATTTTATTAAATCAAAGCCTCAAGTCATTAACTGCTTACATGACTAAGGAGAAAGTCTTTGGGTCAGGCTCTCCTTCCCTTAAAGGCAAGTTAATTGGTAAAAAAAATTTCATAATTAAAACCACTCTTGGTAAACGTAGACTCAAATAAGGATTCTAATTATTCAATTTGACTGGTTTAAGAGAACAGAGGGAAAAAGGCTGATGCATTCATCTCAACAGCAGGAAGATAGTCCTGTCAACTGAACTGAGTCCTATGTCACAGAACAATCACTTTTGGATGGAACAGTGCTTGAATGGTCAAAGTTGGTAAAGTCTACTTTTTGTATCTTTTCACAGCTAGAATTTTAACTGACTTTATTTGAATTAATTTGAAAGCTTAAGTTATAAAATTACCTATAAAATCATCAGAAGTTAATAACAGGTTATATTATTGTAGCATTTATACATTCTACCTTTGTTTTAGTTACACGTATATAGCTTCTTATTCCTTTCCACTAAGAGTGCAAACATCTTTAAATCAAGAACCATGTCTTATTCAGCTCCCTACATTTATATAATACACCTAAGAGGAAATGCATAAAAGCTTATGGATTCCAAACTCCAAACATACTCATTGGATAGCATTAGGAATATTATTCAACCATTCTAAGCTTACTGGTCCTCTAATCAATGGGTAATGTCTATCCTACTGGACTACTTTGAGGATAACTGCACAATGGCACATTTTAAATGCTTATCACTATGTCTGGAACATAATAATTAAAATTTTGAGTGAACATCTTAGCTATTCATCTATATGTTTTCTATTAAATACATATAGCTGGAGAAAATCAAGAAAAATGGCAGTAGTATTTTGGCTTGTATTACCCATGTATGTTTCTAAAAATTCAAGGGGCATGATCCTTAAGAACATTTGTGTTTTATTTGAGCCAAATTAAGTAGCTAGTGAAGACAGAGGAATAGACTGAAAAAAAAAAATGGTCACTTAAATCATGGCCTTTAGTGAAGTCAAGTGGGCCTTAGGAAACTTTACTACAAACAAAGCTAGTGAAGGTGATGGAATTCCAGCTGAGCTATTTCAAATCCTAAAAGATGATGCTGTGAGAGTGCTGCATTCATGTCAGTAAATTTGCAAAACTCAGCAATGGCTAGAGGACTGGAACAGGTCAGTTTTCAATCTAACCCCAAAGAAAGGCAAGTCTAAATAATGCTCAAACTACCATACAATCGCATTCATTTCACATGCTAGCAAAGTAATGCTCAAAATCCTTCAAGTTAGGCTCCAACAGTACGTGAACCAAGAAATTCCAGATGTTCAAGCTGGTTTTAGAAAAGGCAGAGGAACCAGAGGTCAAATCGCCAACATCTGCTGGATCATAGAAAAAGCAAGGGGATTCCAGGAAAAACATCTACTTCTGCTTCATAGACTACACTAAAGCCTTTGACTATGTGGATCACAACAAGCTGAAATATTCTTCAAGAGATGGGAATACCAGACCACTTACTTGCCTCCTGCAAAACCTGTACGCAGGTCAAAAAGCAACAGCTAAAACTGGACATGGAACAATAAACTGGTTCCAAACTGGGAAAGGAGTATGTCAAAGCTGTATATTGTCAGTTTGCAAAGTGTATTATGTGAAATGCCAGGTTAGATGACTCACAAGCTGGAACCAAGATTGCCGGGAGAAATATCAATAACCTCAGATAAACAGATGATACCACTCTAATGGCAGAAAGTAAAGAGGAACTAAAGAGCCTCTTCATGAAAGTATAAGAGGAGAGTGAAAAAGCTGGCTTAAAACTCATCATTTAAAAAAAAAAAAAAGATCATGGCACCCGGTCCTATCACTTCATGACAAATAGATGGGGAAACAATGGAAACAGTGACAGACTTTATTTTCTTGGGCTCCAAATTCACTGCAGATGGTGACTGCATCCACAAAATTAAAAGATGCTTGCTCCTTGGAAGAAAAGCTATGACAAACCTAGACAGTGTATTAAAAAGCAGAAACATCACTCTGCCAATAAAAGTTCATATAGTCAAAGTTATGATTTTTCCAGTAGTCATTTACAGATGTGCGAGTTGGACCATAAAGCAAGCTGAGTGCCAAAGAATTGGTGCTTTCAAACTGTGATGCTGGAGAGGACTCTTGAGAGTCACGTGGATAGCAAGAAGATCCAACCAGTCAATCCTAAAGGAAATCAGTCCTGAATATTCATTGGAAAGACTGATGTTAAAGCTCAAGCTCCAGCTGACTCACTGGAAAAGACCCTAATGCTGTAAAGATTTAGGGCAAAGAAGAGAAGGGGATTGACAGAGGATGAGACGGTTCGATGGTATCACTGACTCAATGGACACTGAGTCTGAGCATATTCTGGGAGATAGTGAAGGACAGGGAAGCCTGGAACGCTACAGTCCATGGGGTCACAAGGAATCAGACAGGACTCAGCAAGTGACTAATAACAAGTCAAGGCATCATTATAAAATCCTGATGGGAAGCTTTAATGGTTCTTTGCTTGCTATAAAATGATTCATCTTGGCAAATCAGAGACAAGTAGACTACTAAAGCCTTATTAGTGAAAGAGAAACCTAAGAAAAGAAGCCATGTTATTGAACCTGAATCTAGACTCTTAGTCAAAACATTTCTTATAAGGCAAAAAAGAGAAACTGACAGTGAGGCTATTGAGCAGACTGCTCAATAGGAAAACATTTTCCAGATAAAAAATGAGTTGTAAATTCAATGTAATGTAATAAATATAAAGTTATTTTAATATGTTTTATGTTTATATTTTTATATTTTAGTATCAATATAAATCTACTACTGCCTTTTATTCTTAGAAACCACAACTTGCCATCTCCATTCAATGTCAAACAGCATTAAAAACTGCAAAATCTATGAAGAAAATAAGAATCTCTTTTAGATCAAAAGTCAGAACTCCAGTTTATTTAGTCAGACCTGGTTAATCAAAATTACTTTGGTCCCTCCATAATTATTCAGATCAAAACTCTTAGATTTACACGTCAATGGAAGATGCATTCGGCAAGACCGATTTACTAATTAAATCCTGTAGCAATTTAAGTCTGTGAATAAGCTAGGGATGGGTTACTCAATTGTGATTCAATGTTCTACTTGGTTAAGTATTTTCATAGTATAACCAATAAATTACAGACTAGAACTGAATAACTGAATGAATCAAAAGAACGTGATTGCATGTGCTGACAAAAACTTGGAGGTTGGCAAGTAAGCAACAGAGATTTTGCTACCCAACATTGTTAACCAAACCATAACTCCATGACTGCTTATTATGACTGTCCACTGATCTTCACTGCCTATTGTCAGAGACAGACAAATATCCTATGTGATTTTGACTGAGTAAATCTGTTCCTTAGTACTCTAGTATTTGCCTACATATTCCTGGTTCTGAGACTAAGAGGTTCCTTTTTTTCCTATTCCATTTATCATTTTTCAGTAGCTATGATGGATTGATTTTTTATAGTTTGCTCCTTGTCTTTCTATTTTCCCCATGCTTACTATAGTACTGAGTAGCATGGTGGCCCTCCTCTTTTCCTACTGAGAAAGATGGTCCAAGTGGCAATGATCTATTAGCTCCAGCAAACAAGAAAATGGTGCACCAATTCAACCTGCCTCTCAATCACCCTCGCAGGAAGGACATCCACATTGTCAAAGAATCAAATAGGAGAAAAAACTACTTAAAAACTAGAAGCAAAGAGTCTATGTCATTGTTCACAATACTTTTCTTTTCTGCTAATTTTTAGAAACTTTGGTAGTTACCAGTGCAAACTGGAACAGTATTATCAACTACTAACAATCAATAGGCCTAAGATAATCTTTTTTAAAGAATATGAGACAGTTTCTTTGCTCATTTACCACTCTGCTCCAGCCACCATACACATGATCTTTAATATAATTCCATAGTGTTATCTAAGAGGGACTTTTCAATAAAATAGACCTTTCTTGACATTATTCTATATTTCCTTTTTTGAAGAAAAAAGGATATATCATTTTAATGATAATAATAATATATAATTATTATTTTTCTTAAATATGCTTGTATCGTCAGATTCCTCTGAAATTATGACTCACAGAAAGATGCTTACTTGCCATTAGGAATAAATTTCAAAGTATACTAAAGTTTCTTTAATATATGTGATTTTAATGTCAAGCCTAACCTGAAAATGCAGCTTCATTTTATAGCACTGGTTTATCAAGTTGGGCTTTATTCTTCTTGTTTTTTCTCTCTTCCTGTGATACTATTCAGCTCTAATAACCATAGTACACAGAAGGAAAACCTGAAAAACTAAAGAACACAAGAAGGTGCTCTTCGTCCTTACTTTCTTTGGAGCATTCTTGGTACAGTATAACTAAAAAGTTGTGTGGGATCCCAGCCTCACTTGTGGTTGTAAAAAGGACAGATGTCTTTAGAAGTCGTGTTCATCCCCAATATATTCTTCAATGTAATCTGCTCAGTGTTAAGAACAGCATTTGGTAGAGCTGGTAAGATTAGGCACATCTTAACCTTCAAATCCAAATCTGCAAACTGCCTGTCCTCCAGCAAACAATCCTATTGTTATAAACAATCAAACAAACAAAATTTATTCCTGCATAGATTACTTTCTATATATTTGGCAACTGAGCAGTCAATCTAGATTTCTAATTGTTATTCAATGTCTGTACTTCATTAAATAGTATCTGTATTAAAATCTACCAACATCCTTATGGTAGATTTATCTTTCTTCCAGAAATAACTTGAAATGTAAAGAGACATAGAATAGGAATAATGCTTGCTTGATACAAAAATATAAGAGGCTTGTCTAGCCAATATATAGTCTGAATTATTTATCTGGATAATAATAAACAGGACATAACAGGAAAAGCAAGACATGGTTTTTGGATTCAGAATCCATTCCAAAGGTTTTCAGGAGTCATCAGGATCACATACATACCTGTGGCACAGGATCCTTCAGACACCACCAGTATCTCACTCTGCTGTTTGCACGCAGCCTGCCGCAGATAACACTCATTCTGATAGCTCTCCCCATTGGAACCACACACAGGCACATAGTCACTGTTGCACTGGGGAGGACACAGATGTAAGCCTGTGGTTAGTACTGGGGTTTACATGCCTCTGACATCTTGAACAGAAACCATCATTTACAAAAGAAAGCACTTGTCTTCATTTTCAGTGATCCCCATTGTATCCAGCAAGTCTTTGACCTTGTAAGAATATCATTCAAAGATATACAAAAGCAATGTCCAATAAGCCAACTGGTCATCTTATTCAGATTCTAAATCAGGAAAATCTAAGAAAGTGATAGGACAAGAAATAATAAAAAGATATAACAACAAAAGCATCAATATTATTTACTTTTTTTCTGATATATGGCCCATCTGGCTTGGTAGAAAAAATGAGAACATGTTATGACATTCTAGCTATTCAAAAATAGTGTCTATCTGTTTTTGGAGCAGAACTATATAGCTGAAATGCCAAAGAAATCAGTTACTCTTTCGTATGTTGTTCCTCCGTTGAATTTGAATCTTTACAAATTCTTAAATATTTGGATAAGACATCTGAATTTCTAATTAAAGTTTCATATATCTTTATATCATTGGATATTGACAGAGATACAGTGTAGAAAGAAACAACAGACTATGTAATACAGAAAAAAAGTCAACTACTGAACCATATGTTAACTTGATTGACTATTCAAAAGTATGAGTATTAATGTATATTTCATAAAACAAAAAGTTCATTTTAAAACAAGTTCCTTCCAAAAATGTATACATTTTATAATGGAAATCAGGCAACCTACAGGGTATACTCATTATATCATAATCACACTGTAAGGCCTTAGAGATACTTGGCTATGTTCTATACCTGCTAATTATACCAGTGATACGATTATCTCATGATTACTACTACTGATGGGCTACATTGTTTAATTATAACAAATGTAATGATCAAGACAATTATTTATAAATACTCACCCACGCCAGAAATTAAGTACAGTAAGGCAAATCATGCATATACACACATATGAAAATGCTTTTCTGTTTCTACTTAAAATACTTGGATTTCTGATCTGCTAATTCATAACATATAAAGTAAACCAATGATTTAGCAAAATGGCTAGGGTTTTAATCTTTATAATAATATTTCTAAAACTCTCTCGAAAGTTAAATTCAGCTCAAGGATTTTTACACAAAAGAGCAAATTTTAAACACAGTTATAATCTGATGATAAACCTAAGGTTCATTTTCTCATTCTATTTTGTTAATATATCTGTACTTCCTTTCCCAATCAACCATTTAGCTCTTACCCTTTGCCTTTATGTAATAATAAATTCGAATCATTTTTTAAATGATATAACACAATGTTCTCTGAAATGAAAATTTTTTGTCTGACTTTGCATCTGTTATTGAAAAACTTAAATATAATTTTTCACTAATAGTTACGTAGTATTCTCCCAATAGTAAATTCAAATTGTATGACACTCGTAATCACCATAACTGCTAAAAAGGTAATTTAGACACCAAATTATATCTATTTAGAAATTATTTATATATGATTAGGTTGAAATATTTTAAATGTGACATATTTTTTAAATCTTTATTTCTAGTTTCTGGTCTAGTTATTCTGGAAGTTTCTATCCCTTTCCATAGTTACATTATATGGCTCATGGACTCAGGCTATCTACATTATTATATTTGAAAACATTTTGATAGGAAACTTTTCACTCATGAGGATCTTTAATTCAATAGGCAACTCACTTTCCAAATATACATATACCTGAAAATTGACCCACCATAAAACTGAACACTTTTATCACTACTGGAAAAAAAGGCAATTAAAAAATGTCAGTAAAGAGTTAAGTTTTCCAATAAACAGTACTGAAGAGACATCAAATACATGTGCGTGGTGCTGATGTCAGAACTGTGGCCAGGAAGGCAGGTGGATGGACCAGTGTTTGATAAATGGGCTGTGTTCAGGATCGGGACAATGTAGGGAGGACCTACGAGGACCCACTAAGACTACTGAGAACATGCAAGACAGACCAGAAAAAGTGAACAGCTGGTAACATAGTCAGTAGACTTGCTGACCCTTTCAGTAGGCAGATGAGAATCATAATTACTGCAAATGGCTGGGCTAGTTAGCTCCTCATGCCTGTGTCCTAGCATTTTTGTTCTGGGTTACCTTTTCATCTTCATCTCCAACCCTGGTTACAATATTTTGTGTATAGATGATCTGGATTCACATTTTCTTCTTTGTAATCCCTAGAATTTCTCTATTTATCCTTTTTATCTACTTCTGTAGATTATTCAGATATTGTCAGTAGATGGGGAGTGAGGGGTAGGAAGTATTTATTATCTCTGTCAAGTGCTAGTACACAATGCTGATATGCATCTTAAAATACGAAATAAACTGATAAAGTGCTCATATGCCACTTCTGAGGGATGGAGTAAGCCAAATGTGAACAGTGCTAAAAACAGAGCTGCCAAGTTCCATGCACAAGCCAAAAGGGAGATTTGTATGGAGTTGAAAAGAGCTTAACTGTAGATTATCAGCACGCTGTTTTTGGCCCTTAGTACCATGACTTGCACTCATTAAAATGAATAACACACGGAGGAAGTATACTCTAAATCACTAAGGCTTAGAAGTGGAAGTCTCGTCCCATATTCTCCCATTTCTGAGTGTAGGACCTTGTGTATATCACTCAGCAATAAAATATTTAACAAGTTTATAGCTCGGTTCCCCCATTTGAAATGGTTAACTGGGGCATTTGGGAGGATTAACTGAGTCATGTTTCAAAATGCTTTGGAATATTCATTTATAAAAAGAAATGTAAATTATTTGTCTTTCACGACATATACTTTAACTAGCAGAGTTACCATCTAACATGGACACCAAGGCATGCATGTCTAAAATTGGAAAAATAAAGGAAAACAGGCTAACCCTAAGTATAAAAATGAGCTTACTACTACATTAAAATATGCCTAATTTTGAAAATATTTTTTTAGTGGTAACCATGAATATTTCTCAGTTTCAGAGGAAGGGACAGATTCAGATGTTAGGTGACTTTCTAAAGGCCACATTGTTGGCTGGTAGGAGAGAAAAACAAGACTCAAGCCCAGATGGTTAAGCTCATAAATGTATGTGTTGTCCAAACTTCCTCTCAGGGGAAAAGTGATTCTGCTTTCCTTCAGATGTTTTAAAAATCTTAAGTTTATTTTCCAACTTTGTGTTTTTCAGTGAATGATTTTGTTCCAAAATTTCCACATTGCTTAAGAAAGCAGCAACATGTTATACAAGTGAATTCAATGACTTGATGCTCTAGAATATATGGAATTTGTTTTGCTACAAATGAAGAAAAAATTCATGTGAGAAGTTTTTCATATGATCTATTGCTTGTTTGATTAATAAGAATTTCTTTTAACTGAGATTTCAGCATTTAGGAGCTATGCATAACTTATATTTTATATATTGTCAGCACCTTCCCTAGTCTGGCATGTAGAAGGCACTCCACAGATGTTAAGTGAATTCTGTTATATTCCCACTTGTCAAAGGCTTAGGAATAATGGTTTAGGATATGGCATGTTTCTCTTCCAAAAAAGCAATAGATAAAAAAACCTGCATATGTCCCAATCCTTTGATCATTCCATAGGTAACTTTTACTTCTCTGTGACTACATTTTTTCATGTGGAATTTTTTTTACGATTTTAAACAAGTGGGCAGGCCTGTAACTATGGTAAAAGTGACTCATATGACTTCTGAGGCTAGGGCATTAAAGGATGTAGCCTCTACCTGGCTCTTTCTCACTCTCTGGATGCTTGCTTGCCCTTTAAATCCAGTCACTGTGCTAAGAGGAAGGCCAAACTAGTCCAAATAGAGAGATCTACATGGAGAAGGACCAAAGTCCCCAGTTGACAGTCCAATATACGAGTGAGTCCTGAGAGAACCAAGCCTTTGAGTTCCCTCCCCAGCTCAGCTAATGCCAAGAGGAGCAGAGGTGAGATGCTTCCATTAAGCCCTGTTCAACTGCAGATTCATGAGCGAAATAAATGTTCATCGTTTTGAGCCACTAAGTTCTGAGCAATCTGTTTTACAATTCTAGTTACTGGAACTATTGCAGATCTAGGGCATAGCTTATTAAGTGAAAACAATCAAATTAAATGATATTTGTAAAACATAAGGCTTCACCATATTTTTAAATTATAAAGTGATCATTGATCATACATATTAATTGATATGATCAGTGGTATCTATGAATAGATGCATCTGTGACTTCACTTCCTCTCTTCCTTCTTTTATCCATTCAGCCCGCCAGCCAGCCAGCCAGCTAGCCAGCCATTGGTCCATCCACTGTCTCTAAATTTTCATCCCATGGTTATTTACCAGAATGACCAGGATCCCATTTGGTATGCAGAAAGCAAGGTAAGATGCATGAGATTGCAGGCTATTTATGGAATTCATATCATCATCTAAGAATTAGTTGTACTATTTTTTATATCAAGTTGTATATAATAAATTGGTACTTTTGTTGTTCTTATTAATGTTTTTGTTTGTATATGGGCTTCCTTGATGGCTCAGCACTAAATAATATGCCTGCCAATGCCTGCCAATGCCTGCCAATGCAGGAGACAGAGGTTCTGTCCCTGGGTCAGGAAGATCCCCTGGAGAAGTAAATGGCAACCCACTCCAGGATTGTTGCCTGGAAAATCTCATGCACAGTGACTAAACAACCACAACATAATGTCCTAGAAAAAAATTAGATTTGGTGTCAAAGGACCTAGATTCTTGCTGTAGGATCACCACTTAGTTGTAAGTTATTTATATTTATAAGCCTTAATCTTCTCATCTGTAAAAGGAGGAAAAAATAATTACCTCACTCAGATATGAGAAATAAATGAGATAACATGTTTGGATGGTAGAATATGATTATTACAAATCATCTAAGAGAGGTGAAGATAAATATTTGTTCACCTTAACGTTCCAGTAGTAATTCAAACTGGAAAACATCAATTACACACACATATACCCAATACTCTTTTAAGTTGATCTCTCAACCAGAAATCAAAGTTTGCACCCCATTTTGAATAGAAGAATTTGGACTTGTATCTGAAATCAGGAGAAATAGAGTAGATGACTTAAGCTGATCTAGAACAGTATATAGGAAAATGGATTTTTCAGGACATCTGGCTTTTCATCAAACTGAGCAAAACAGAAAAAAATTCTCAAATTAATTTGAAAGTATTGGAAATACTGAGTCAAGATACTCCTAGCTTAAAATATCGAATCTATTTTTCTTTGCACAACTTGTACATTTTTCTTTGATCTTGAACTTAATTCAGCCACTCTATATTCCTGGTACGTGCAGAGTCTAAATTTTCCACTAGGGGAATGTTTATTTTCACCTGACAGACTGACAACTATTGCAAAGCACAAACTAATAGCAGCAGTAATCTAGTAGTAAGTTTAAAATGCTACAGGCATTAGGAAAAGAACATTTACATTTTAGTTTCTTATTCAAACTTGCATTCACTCCCCTAGCCCTGTCCCCTGTAATCTATCCCGCTTAACAATTATCTAAATTAATGACAAATGTAACTGGCTAACCAAATGCACAAAAAGCATAAATATCTTTGTTGACAAAGTTTTACTAAAACTCTTTGTGCAACCTGAAAACTGAATCCAATTTCTTTAAAAAGAAAATTATATATTTTCTTTTAGTAGCATGCATCCATTTTTAATTTTATGAACTTTTTTTTTTTTTTGCCTCTTGGTGAAATCTTGTTCTACTTATGGCTTTCCATTTGAGGAACATTCTTCTTGGTTCATTTTATATCGTTCATGGGTTTACATCCTATGTCTATCCTTGGGTACGAAAATAAGATATATTTCTGGGAATTACAAACTAAAAAGAAAAAAAATTGATAAAATCCTGTGGGCTTCTAATTAATAATTTATCCAACTTATTTTCACCTCAGTTAACGCTTGGGGAAAGTATGACTTGCAGGGTTCTTATGCTCCATCTCTCTCAAGTAGTTCACTGAGAGAACATAATTAAATTGTTCAGTATGGCTGGAGACCTTAGAAATTGGTATTGTATGAATGTTAAATATGCATGAATGTTTCCAATACTCTAGTATGGTTTAAAGACTATAGTACGGGCGCAGCAATGCGTACCTACTGGGTAGTAGTGCACTGTACAAGTATCAGCCGTTTATTAATTTTCTTAGAAACAAAAAAATAATGTCCAAGAAGTTTTTAGCTCATTTATAAGCCATTCAAACCATATTTAAATGTGAATTCCCTTCTCTCTATAACTAGGAGGTGACATTAATCTAAAATATTTAAATTTCATCAACAATTCTAAATATTACATATAGTTGGCCCTCCAAATCTGAGGGCCAAAGATTCAACAACATCCAGAGATTCAACCAACTTCAGAGTGAAAATATTTGAGAAAAAGATTCCAGAGAGTTCTAAACAGCAAAACTTGAATATGCCACTTACCAGCAACTAATTTGTATTTACTTTGTATTTACGATGTTTACATTGCCTATACATTATATAATAAATAATCTAGAGATGACAAAGTGTACATGAGGATGTGCATAGGTTAAATATAAATTCTACATACTTTTATATAAGGGACTTGAGCATCCTTGGATTTTGGTACTTGTGGTGGTAGATACTGAGTGACCTATGGATACTGAGTGGATAGTGAGTGACCACTGAACTATAACAAATTTTAGACTTGAATTTGAATTCTAATATTTGATTTGTTTTATATCCTTTCTGATTTTTTTTCATAATTTGCTTACAACCTTGGAAAAGTTTTCCCTACCCCCAGTATATAGTTTCCTTAATGGGAATATTTTTTGCTTGAAACTTACCTTAGATTTCATGTGTATTTTAAAAAGTAATTCAATAACACTTTAAGATATCAGTAAGCATCTATAATACTTGAATTATAAAAAATGTATTGAAAGAGAAAACTTTTAACATTCACATGGTAGAAAGCATTTGTTAGATCATGACTATAATAATGAGATTGAGCTCTATCTTTAAAAAAATACTAATAATCCAGTTTTGATAACATCACTGGGCAATCTCTCTTTTAATTTTTATGTTTTTAACATTAGGCAAAGCACATTTTCCTCAGGTTTATGAAATGACTTTTGTCTATTTGCATTCTTTTGGATTCCTAGGAATTGTAATTGAATGTGGTATCCATGAAAAGTTGACAAGTACTAATAAGTGTCATGATTTCCAATCTAGCACCGTAGTTTTGAAGTCACATTGATAAGGAGTTCATTTAAAAACTCAACTGGATTGCCAAAATAATAAAACCCAATACCATTAAAACAGAGCAATATGATCCAAAGAAGATAGCCTCAATCAACAGAACAAAAGTATAAATCCACACTTCTTCAACAACAATTTTGGCTATTATGCTGACTTATAGTATGCATGTTAGAAGGGACACAGAAACTACTTTCCTGTTGATACACCGAAAGGACAACCTGAAGCTTTCTACCTCCAGAGGCATTTATAACTATGGAACATACATTTCTCCTAAAAGCTGTGTCTTTTTGACATCAGTTGGCTCTCTTGCCAGTACTTCTGTTTGATGCCAGCTTTCCTCTTAGCTTGCATAGCTATAAACTGCCAAGTGATGGGCTGTAAAAGAAGATCTCTGCTTTGCAGTCTCATTAGTAAATCAGAAGATGCAAATATGAGATTTCTTACCTTGAACTGACAGACGCATGTCACAGTGTCTCCAATTCTTAAACATTCACCATCAAATTTACAGGTGTTAGTGTCACAGAGGAAGAGATCATTTTCTCTGTCATCATAACCTCAAATTTAAAGAGAACATGCCAGTCATTAAATATTACAGATTTGAACAACAACAACAAAAGAAATATCTTAAAGCTTTAAAAGAATTGCCCTAAATTTTAATTCCAACAACCACAGCTGTACTACAAGGTCATTCTTAACTGATAACATTAAAAAAATTCTAGTTAAGTGATTAATACTAGTTTCTCTTTCACAATTCTAGTCAGTTGTCTTTGAATATTCTTTTTTTCTTTTTTGATGATGCTATTTTATTTTAGTTTGGGTTAGTACTGGCAGTGGTAAGTGAATATTTAACATTGCTTCGTAGTTCCATTATTTTTTCTCATTAAGTAGACTATAGTTTATGACCCTCAAACTTCACATTTTAGAAAAGAGTTGGTGATGGTCTCAGAATGTCCTTTCATTATTCCTCCATTTTTAATCATTCTTTTGCTTTAAGATCTGCAACAACCCCTTATTTGGAATTTCTCCAGACAAAGAGGAAACAAAGCTCCAATAATAAAGATAAACAGGCACAGTGTTTTTTCTGATGGTCTGTCTGACTCAAACAAAGATTGATCACCTCCAAGTTAACAGGGGTAAAGGGGATACAGGTTCTTGCTAATCTGCCTGGAAAACCAGTTTCTTTTCTTTAGTTTCTGCAAATCCCTGTTAGGTATCTGGTAATAATGAATTTCTTAACTGTCATCCCCAATTTCATATTAGTTAGTTATTTCCTAAAACAGTACCATAGCTAGGGATGAAACAAACTGGTCATGTTGGGTTACAAATCTATTAACATTTCAAATAACTGATTTGGCAGGTTACTTAATATTCCTATGGTAAAGCACCTAAAAAGTGATTAGGTACCTGCAAAGTGGGACTTAGTCTTTCCAAAATAACATAGATGCACGCATGAGCCATGAGTAAGTTAAAGAAAGCATGTTTAGCTTTATGAAAATGCCAAATTTAGAAATTCCCCCAAACAGAACAAAGGCAATATATTGACCCAAATCTAACAGGGTTACAAATGTCAACTCTTCTTTAAAAAGCACAAGCCACATGATGTATAATCATTTTCTTCATGGAATTTACATCAGTCACTACCCAGCATGGCATATTCTTTTATCCTATGAGTTACAGTTGGTCATTCTCTCTTCTCCAAAGTTACATGCACTTCAGCTCGCATACATCCCTAAAAGCCACTGTATTCAGAGCTAGATTCAACTTCGGCAGAATTATATATACAGGAGATGAAAAATTACATACACACTGGCTAAAACTAGAACAGACCAGACCTAGGGGACAATATCCAGGCATGCTAATGGAGTTTAAAATGCCCCAAACACCACAATCGCGCCGGTAGTTATGGGCTGTCATGCTGAAAGGCGAAGCTACTCGAACAGTGCAGCAACTCCTATCCTCGGCTCCTATTTAATTAGGAGACTTTAGCAGAACCAAGCTTTCCAAGCTCTCGCATTCAGACTCTGAAGGGACCCAAGCAAGCAAGAAGAGCGCCTGACGCACTCCAAGGAAGCCTGCCCAGAAATGGAGGAGCCGGCGCCCACTCGGGTCGGTTCCGCCCTCCGCCCGCCTATGGGTGAGCCTGTGGGGCCTTGGTCATACCCACCCCAGCCTGGGAGACGGACGAAAGATTCTTGTCTCAACTTCCTTCGACCATTTGGGAGCTAGGAGAGGCAAGAGGGAGGCATCTCGGTGATGCAAAAAGAACGTCTTTTGCAGCCCAGTAGAGAAGGCGCTGTATATGCTAGTGGGGGAGGGGGGTAGAGGGGCTGAGAGAGAGAAACTGAATGTCTTGGAAACCCAAGCTCCTTTAGAATTTGTGTGACCCTGTCTTGAATGCCAGACAAGTGAACTCTCATGGTACTTTTGCTAGTAATCAATGTTTCCCCTGCAGTCACCGTTTGATTTATTGCTTTCTCGCTCGTTCTATCTCCTAAAGTTATTCCTCTCTGGTTTCAGCTAGACTTCTTTCTTTAATTATAGAAAAGGTTCTGATTTAGTGTTTCTTCAAGGACTGGGTCTCTTTTCAATGAATCCACAAAACCTCCTCGTTTACTATTTCTTAAAATCTCCTCAGCTCCACTTTCTGTGCACCGCCCCATCAGGACCCCCTCCCCTTTCCTTAGCGGCCTGGAACAGTTCTCTGGGTGGAGGTCGGTGGTCTCAACGGTTTGGGAGCGTTGGAGCGGAGGAGCTGGGGAGAAGCACTTGGGTAGGTTGGTCTGTGCTGGAAACAGCGCGTTTCCTCTGCGGGGCTAAGAGGTCGAGGGCTGGGGTTTCGGACTTACCAGAGCAGTTCCAGCCGGTGGGCGTTTGGCAGTCACTTAAGGAGGTAGGGAAAGCTGCGAGCTTCACCGGCCGGGCTACGATGAGCAGCATCACCGGCAGCAGCAGCAGCCAGCAAAAGCCCTCACAAAGTGTCCAGCTGCTGCACTGCCGCGGGGACTCCCACAGCACCATGACTAGTTCGCGCAACTCTGCAGCAGCAAACGGCTTCGGGAGAACACAAGATCGCGGGGGTCAGGCAGCGGGCTACTGAGCATCCCGCGGACGGCGGCAGCAAAGGCGGCGGCGGTGGCAGTGGCACCTGACGGGGAAGCAGTAGCCAAACCCGCGCATGATCTCCAGAGTTTCAGCAACATCCAGTGACCCGGCTCAGCCCCGGGAGCGAGAGGGTCGTCCACGGAAAAGCTGCGCCGGGGACGCGGGAAGCTGCTGCCATAAGCAGAGGGCTCTGGCAAGCCAGGACAGCAAGAGGAGACCGAAGTCCAGAGAGCAGACGAGAGGAGCCCAAAGAGGCTGGGTGGAGGGAGAGTCAAAGCGCCCCGCAGCCTAGCAGCCGCCTCTCGCGCTCTGCTGCCCGCATCCCTCTGGCGTTTGGGAAGCAGCAGGTCCTTAGCCCGCCCGGGATCACGTGGGAAGTGGCAGTCGGGCGTTGATTGGCTGAGCGGGATGCAGGTCCCGGGAGGGAGGGGTCGGCGAGGAGGTGCTAGGAGGAGACGACGGCGGATGCCACAGATGGGCTAGCTCACCAGGCGCTGGCCCGAGTGGGGCAAGGCGGGGATGGCTCGAGTGAGAACTGCGGGCTGCAGGGCAGGAGACTCCCTCACCTTTAAATACCACCTGCTGTTTCACTCTCTGCCCCAGGACGCCCCCTACCGAGCGCTGGGTCAGATCTAGAGCCCCTCTTCCGTGCGTGACCCCAGCTTCTAGCGCCCGCCGCGGCTGGGTGGCGTCTCTCGGAGCTGGAGCTGGCGAGGGTGGAGATGGCTGAGGAGCGGTCGCAGCAGACAGGAGAGGGGAAAGCGGGCACCGAGGAGAGGGCGTCCTGCTGGCGCCCGGCGCTACAGCGTGCAGGAGCGCGCCTCCTGGCTGTGACGGGATACAGGCTGGGAATATCGCCGCGGAGAGCCCACGGACGTTTCTCTAGGGAGTAGCAGGAAGCAGGAGAGGGTGAGAGGCGGTGGTGTGAGAACAGCTCAGGCTGGCCTGGAAGCAGCAGCCGTTCCCACAGAAGCCTGCGAACCTAAGGCTGTTCGCCAAGCTGCCTCAACCAGCCAGCCAGGCTCTCCCAGCTCGCTTTTCTCTCTCTCTACTCCCTTCCCTGGCCCCCTGAAACCCCGAGTCTACCCGAGGAGCTGGAGATTTGAAAGCCCTCTCCCCACTACACTCTTCTCCAGCCGGTAGCCTGTTTGTGTGGCTGCCTGGGAGGTGCGGGCAATGTGTTTCGGAGGTCAGGATGGGTTGGGACAAGCGGTCAGAGGGAGGAAGGAAAGGCTGCTCTCTGCATCGGCCACGGCGGACTGCCAGGAGCATCCGCGGGTTGCGGCGTCTGGGAAGAGCGGCTCCCTTCGGCGGCGCGGGTAGTCCTCGGAGCTTTACGCGGGTCTCTACCAGCTCTCCAGTGACCTGGAGGTGGCAAGGAGGTCTCATTCGGCGAGTCTCTGGTTCTGCGCCTTTCATTCTCCGGCCCCAACTAGCGCCGGCAAACGGCGTAGTGAAACCCGCAGTTCGTCTGCTGCATTCTTCACGCAGTTAGACAACACTCTTTAGCCTAATGGCATTTTAGTCTCTAGTAACAAACGGGACCCGGAGTTTCCAGGGACAAGGATGCAGAGGAGCATTTTCCTCTCGTGACCCGGGTCGTCGTTGCACAGTGATTTCAATGAGTTTTCTGTGTGATCATTCAGTGTTTCTATTCCGTGTGACTGTTCTGTGATTCAGATTTTTTTTTTCCCTATTCTCTTCCCTTACCCTCCTTTCTCTTTCCCTTCCTCCGCTCCTTCCTTTCTTCCTTCCCTTCCTTCTTCCCTGCCTTCCTCCCTTCCTCTCGCTTCTTTTGTTTTTCCTTCTCTGTCTGTCAAGAACCCTCATCTCCTTTATTTTTCTTTTGAACCTCACCTTTCTGTCTCTCCTATGTCCCCTGAATTTAGAAGAGCATTGCGTGAGAGCGCCTCGCAGGCAATTAGTGTCCATTCTCAATCACTTAAAAGAGACACCAATACACTTTGAAAACGGGGACTATCTATCCTTTGCAGTACCACCCGAAAAACAAATTGTACCCGAGCTATCCTTTTAAGTACTTTAGCCTTCAACCTCCTCCCACTTCCATGCTTTTTAACTTCTCCTTTGAGAGATGTGATCGTGCAACACCTCAGTGCCTCAAAGAAATCTTTTTTTTTTCCTTTATCCTGTGTGAAACCCATCCCTTTATCTTACATCTCCGCCTCCGCCCCGAGATCCTTCTTCCCATCCCCCCCGTCCACCTCCAAAGATTTCTGAATCTGTGTGTCTGCTCCTGGTAATTAAGCAACAGATCCCAGCATTCTAGTTGGTGGCATCGCGCTCCTTACCAAGACTCCATTAAAACAAATCAATTTGACCAGACGTTGGAGGCATCAGAAAATCGGCTTCTAGACAGCGCAGCTAAATTCTTTAAGGAAACAGAATACCCATTAGATATAACTGCCATCCAATATTGCAAAAACAAGGAATCGGAGATGTCTTTTCCCTGCACTCTTTCGGCAGAGAGGACAACAGAGATACACGCCAAATGTAGATTAAGATTGAATAACTCCCCAGTTCAAAGTGAGGACATGTCATTTTCCATAGCAAGGCTGGTGTGGTAACTAATCAGGCTTATGAAAATAAGTCATGCTTGAAACTGAAGGCAAAGTCCTTCAAAGTGTTTACCCAGGAATTATGATAATGAAACAGGACCTGCTAGGGTATGGGTGCTTGGCTATAGAGGTAGGATTTTACAGAACCTCTTAGCGAGTAAAACTGTTATTGAATTCTCTGCTAAGTAAATTTTTGGCATGCTCTCTAATAATATGTACTCTTCCTAAGACATTTTGCCCAAAGTAACTTAAAACTCCAAAGGAGTAAATTACTGGTTGTGACTGGTTAACAAATGCAGTTGCTTCCACAGAGGTTCTTTAAATTATTAAACAGTTTGAAGCAAAGCCTTTCCAGTAGGAATGCTGTGATTTTGTTCAGCTTACTTTCTACTTAGTGCTGCAGTGCCACCAAGAAACAAATTCTGAAACTGGCAAGCACCACCAAGTGGCAGAAGAACATCATTCAGTGAACAGAGCATCATATTATTGAATATGTAAATAAAAATGTATACACTATTTAGCCTCATCATTAGTACCAAGGAAGTAGACTGGCCTTAATTTTTATGGCAGTGAAGATTGGATTAGTGATTGGATTAGTGCTTCAATTTTGCTTCCAAAGGATCAAATACATTTATTTATTAGAACTGAATTTAAAACTAGGTCTATGAATTGTACTTGGTATAGTATATTATATGATTAGTAGTAATGAAATCCAGCATATAATGCATTTGTAATACTTCTTATTTTAAATTCTATACAATATTTTCTTTCAATACTTCTGAGCTAAATCAGTTTATTTGTGGCATGCATACTCTAGAAACAACTCTGAGTGGGTAAAATTAAGTTGTTATATTTTTAGGAAAGTAGCACAGAAAATATTTTCCCAGAAAACTTCTTTTACAGCATTTTTCCCCACATGGAAAAGACATCATTAAGAAGTGTGAGACAACTCAGAGCTTTAATGGGGGGGGGAGTTATTCTAGAACAAGAAAAATTTAGGATAAATAAACAAACCTGGGAAAATAAAGGCACACTGACAGTCAAAGATCAGACAGACTCCTTTTTGCTCTCTAATACTTTCTGGACAAACGGATGAACCATGGTGGAGAGTTCTGACAAAATGTGGTCCACTGGAGAAATAAATGGCAAGCCACTTCATTATTCTTGAGTTGAGAAACCCATGAGCAGCATGAAAAAGCAAAAAGAGGATACTGAAAGAGGAACTCCCCAGTAGGTGCCCAATATGCTACTGGAGATCAGTGGAGAAATAACTCCAGAAAGAATGAAGAGATGGAGCCAAAGCAAAAGCAACACCCAGCTGTGGCTATGACTGGTGATGGAAGTAAAGTTTGGTGCTGCAAGAACAATATTGCATAGGAAGCTGGAATGTTAGGTCCATGAATCAAGGCAAATTGGAAGTTGTCAAACAGGAGATGGCAAGAGTGAACATCGAACATAGAATCAGTGAACTAGAATGGACTGGAATGGGTGAATTTAACTCAGATGACCATTATATCTACTACTGTGGGCAAGAATCCCTTAGAAGAAATGGAGTATCCATCATAGTCAGCAAAAGAGTCTGAAACAGAGTATTTGGATGCAGTCTCAAAAGGCAAAGGAGAAATGGAAAGATATACCCATTTGAATGCAGAGTTCCAAAGAATAGCAAGGAGAGATAAGAAAGCCTTCTTCAATGATCAATGCAAAGAAATAGAGGAAAACAATAGAATGGGAAAGACTAGCGATCTCTTCAAGAAAATTAGAGATAACAAGGGAACATTTCATGCAAAGATGGGCACAATAAAGGACAGAAATGGTATGGACCTAATAGAAGCAGAAGATATTAAGAATAGGTGGCAATAATACACAAAAGAACAATACAAAAAAGAACTTCATTACCCAGATAACCACGATAGTGTGATCACTCACCTAGAGCCTGACATCCTAGAATGTGAAGTCAAGTCCGCTTTCAGATGCATTACTACAAACAAAGCTAGTGGAGGTGATGGAATTCCAGTTGAGCTATTTCAAATCCTGAAAGATGATGCTGTGAAAGTGCTGTACTCAATATACCAGCAAATTGGGAAAACTCAGCAGTGGCCACAGGACTGGAAAAGGTCAGTTTTCATTCCAATCCCAAAGAAAGGCAATGCCAAAGAATGCTCAAACTACCGCACAATTACATTCATCTCACACACTAGCAAAATAATGTTCAAAATTCTCCAAGCCAGGCTTCAACAGTACATGAACTGTGAACTTCCCGATATTCAAGCTAGATTTAGAAAAGGCAGAGGAACTGGAGATCAAACTGTCAACATCTGTGGGTCATCAAAAAACCAAGAGAGTTCCAGAAAAACATCTGCTTTATTGACTACGTCAAAGCCTTTGACTGTGTGGATCACAATAAACTGTGGAAAATTCTTCAAGAGATGAGAAGACCAGACCATCTGACCTGCCTCCTGAGAAATCTGTGTGCAGATCAAGAAGCAACAGTTAGAACTGGACATGAAATAGCAAACTGGTTCCTAATTGGGAAGGAGTACGTCAAGGTTGCATATTGTTACCCTGTTTATTTAACTTCTATGCAGGGTACATCATGTGAATTGCCAGGCTGGATGAAGCACAAGCTGGAATTAAGATTGCTGGGAGAAATATCAATAACCTCAGATATGCAGATGATACCACCTTTATGACAGATAGTGAAGAAGGACTAAAGAGCCTCTTGACGAAAATGAAAAAGAGTGAAAAAGTTGGCTTAAAACTCAACAGTGAGAAAACTAAGATCATTCCACCCCGTCCCATCTCTTCACGGTAAATTGATGGGGAAATAATGGAAACAGTAAGAGACTTTATTTGGGGGGCTCCAAAATCACTGTAGATGGTGACTGAATCTATGAAATTAAAAGATGCTTGCTCCTTGGAAGGAAAGCCATGACCAAGCTAGATAGCATATTAAAAAGCAGAGGGGCTACTTTGCCAACAAAGGTCCGTCTCATCAAAGCTATGGTTTTTCCAGTGGTCATGTATGGATGGAGAAGGCAATGACAACCCACTCCAGTACTCTTGCCTGGAAAACCCCATGGATGGAAGAGTCTGGTGGGCTGGAGTCTATGGGGTCGCTAAGAGTCAGACATGACTGAGCGACTTTCACTTTTCACTTTCAAGCATTGGAGAGGGAAATAGCAACCCACTCCAGTACTCTTACCTGGGGAATCCCAGGGATGGAGGAGCCTAGTGGGCTGCCATCTATGGGGTCGCACAGAGTCGGACTCGACTGAAGTGACTTAGCAGCAGCAGCAGCATGTATGGATGTGAGAGTTGGACTATAAAGAAAGCTGAGTGCTGAAGAATTGAAGCTTTTGAACTGTGGTGTTAAAAAAGACCCTTGAGAGTCCCTTGGACTGCAAGGAGATCCAACCAGTCCATCCTAAAGGAAATCAGTCCAGAATATTAATTGGAAGGACTGATGCTGAAGCTGAAACTCCCAATACTTTGGCCACCTGATGAGAAGAAATGACATATTGGAAAAGACCCTGATGCTGGGAAAAATTGAAGGCAGGAGGAGAAGGGGATGACAGAGGATGAAATGGTCAGATGGCATCACAGACTCGATGGATATGAGTTTGAGTAAGCTCTGGGAGTTGGTGATGGACAGGGAAGCCTGGCATCCTGCATCCTATGGGGTCGCAAAAAGTTGGACACAACTGAGCGAATGAACTGAACTGAATACTTTCTGATGTTTCAATAATGGTAAGATACGTAGTATGGTTTTTAGGTATCAGAACTTGTGTCATGTAGTAAGGAATATATTATTTTTGTTTAATCACCACAACACTGCCAGCATCCACCACGAGACAAGGAATGTTGTTATTCTTATTTTATGGAAAAGGCATATGACTTTTAAAGCATCAAGTAGCTTGCTCCACTAACAAACTAGCTGTGGTACAGCAAAGACTCAACATAGTTCTGTCTGGTATCAGAGCTGAGATTTAAGTCGCTATATTCTCCCATATGGCTTGCCTCTTAGCCTCAGAGAATGGAAACTATAACTAGGGACATACCTTCTCTGTCCATGCAGCCTCTTTGCCCTTTTAATGAAGAGCTAGTTAAGAACCACACTCATTAAATCTCAACCATGAGCAGTGAGATCCAGTGGTTTCTAGATTTGTAATTCATACTTGAAATTAATATGAGTTACTTAGGAAGCTTTTTAGAAGATAGACAAATTCTAGGCCCCATTAGCATGGATTCTAATTCAGAAAGTTCACCAATTCTGGTGTTCTACTGTTAAATCTATATTTTAATATTCATTCTTGGAAACTAAGGTACTTTCTACTCCTATATGAGAAGTGAAACAATGTCTGGGTTCTTGCTCGGTTTTCACAAGACTTTTGGCACAGAGTATTCTAAAACAGGAGAAAGGCTTATACTCCATGAGCAGGTGAACTGTTGTACATTACCTGACTATCTAGCATTAAGTATTGAATTTACACATGAACATGTTTACCAAATATGCATTAAGCTTCTAATATATCTGACTTACTAACCTTGTGGCTATAGATTGTTTCCTCATTTGTAAAATTTAGATAATAATAATACCTATCTCCTAGGGTTCTTTTGAAATTTAAGGGAGCTATAATGTATGATTTAACTGTAATGGCCTTGGGAAGAATACTTGTATAAATGGATGAATGAATACATATTTGTGTATATAGTTATATGCATATATATATCATAATTAAGGATATATAGTTCATATATGTATGATATCAAAATATGCAATATTTTGATATGATAATGAAGTAGAGTGTCATTTTCAAATCTAACTCAATACCTTAACACTTTTTCCCTTAGTTTATAACCTACCTCAGATCAGTAGATAATGTCCCAAATCATTATTCCTTCAGTTTTAAGTGATAATTTATTAACATGAAAATGTATATTATTAATAAGTAATAAATATATTGACATTAAGTGTTTAATTTATAGGTCAACTGCTATCAACAGTGTTTCATAGAAGTTGTCTTCATTTCTGGTTGATTTTTTTTTTTTTACCTGAGAGTAATTAAATTTGCCATTTTTCCACACTTTGCCACAATCTGTTAATGATGCATAAATAATAAGCAATAATTTAAAGAAACAATTTTATAATAGAAAGTTTTCTCTTTCCCATATCAATTCCTGTGTTTTTAATTATTTTTGATAAATTGAGACATAGAAAATTATTTTTCAAATTCAGCACTGGTGAAGCAGTTTATTTCCTCTTAGGGCAGTGAGACCTAGCCATGAATGTACATTGTAATCACCTGGGGAATTAAAGAATACTGCTGCAGAATCTCCACTCCAAAATTTGATATCTCTGGCAGTTAAGCAGAGGCATCATACATATACATATATACTGGTGATTGTAATACATAGCCTTTGTTGATAACCACTGCGCTGGGAAGTGAATCAGTGGGCATTTCCAAGTTTTATCAGGTTGAAGAGTGATTTTTTTCACTTAAAAACTTTAAGATAAACATCTCATGAAAGCTACTCCTTGATTAAGATACTTAACAAAAGGAGAATACAGTAGTTCATGTTTGTCACTAGTTTGCAAATAGTTCGGGAAAAGAAAAAAACACTCATTTGAAAAGAGCTAGATATACAAAGCACTGGGGCTTGCCACGTGACACTAGTGGTAAAAAAAAAAAAAACCCTCCCGCCAATGCAGAGACTTAAGAGACGCAGGTAGCTCTAGGTCAGGGAGATCCACTGGAGAAGGACATAGCAACCCACTCGAGTCTTCTTGCCTGGAGAGAGCCCATGGACAGAGGAGCCTGGTGGACTGTAGCCCACTGGGTCATGAAAAGCAGGACACAACTGAAGCAACTTAGCATGCACAGATATACAAAGCAGTAGGCACCTCAATACGTTTTCATGTCTTTTTATTCACAGATTCAAAACAGTTTGCCACTGCTATTTAATTTAATCACAGCCTTATCTTAAAGTTTACTTTGATACTGTTCTTCAAATCATTATGATTTTGTTTTTCTTTTTTGCAATCAGAAACAGAAGTGTGAGTCATTTTGGAATAAAACTGCTTTTCATGTCTGTCTTTGGCTACCTGTGGCTTTTACTGAACTCAGAAGTTACTAAAGCCAGGAGTTCTTCCAGTTTGTGTTATTAGTATCATTTCTCCCTCTGTTATCTGTAACACTGATGTTATCTGTAACCAATTGTTTTTGGTTTGGGGTTCCCCCTGCCTCAAGTTACTTGTTAGTGGCAGAGCATGTCACTCAAGATCTGATGTTCTCAACCATTTTGCTGCTCCTTCTACCCAAATGTTTCTCTCCTGCCTTGTCCCCCAAGAAAGAAAAGAAGAAAAAAAAAAAGAAGAAGAAGAATCGACAAGGCTTCTGTCATGAAATAAATTTGGAAAAGACTTCCTGTTAACACTGCTCAGCCCTCTTAGTTTCACAATACATATTTGCAGTAAAGGCTCTGAAGAGCCCTGCAGTAAAATCAGACCAAACACATTAAATAAAGCTAAACACCTGTTTAACTTTATTGAACTCAGATGTTCTAATAGTATTTGATCATGGGATCCCTTTTAGCAAAAAAAAAAAAAAAAATAACAGTAAACTACAGCAATAGATTTCTAGGTCTTATACCATTAGTAACAATAGTCTAGAGGAATGGAGCTTTAAAAAAAATGGTGTCAGTGTGTTAGATGAGAAAGATAATCGTTCCCTCTGATTTCTCTTTTCACAGAAACAGTACTAAAGCCAGATCATAGAGGGTAAATATTCCTCAACCCTCTACCGTATCTTTGGTTGACAAGGATATGATTTTCCCTGCCATCACAAATATTTTGAGAAGATGATCAAAATGTCAGCCCTACCATGTTACAACTTTTAAAATTTTTCCTTAGTTTTGTTTGATGTAAACTCAAAATTAGATGCTCTAATATACTTAGCAGTGATTGTGACATCACTGATACAGATTGTCTGATAATACTACTTTCTGAAAAGCTATATCTCACATTGTTTAACGTGCTGCTGCTGCTGCTGCTGCTGCTGCTGCTAAGTCGCTTCAGTCATGTCTGACTCTGTGCGTCCCCATAGATGGCAGCCCACCAGGCTCTCCCATCCCTGGGATTCTCCAGGCAAGAGTACTGGAGTGGGTTGCCATTTCCTTCTCCAATGCATGAAAGTGAAAAGTGAAAGTGAAGTCGCTCAGTCATGTCTGACTCTTAGCAACCCCATGGACTGCAGCCCACCAGGCTCCTCCATCCATGGGATTTTCCAGGCAAGAGTACTGGAGTGGGGTACTATTGCCTTCTCCGTTTAACATGCTAGAAATGTTTAAACAGAAAATTTCACAAGATTTTAAAGAGAATTTAATTGACTTCTTTACACCTCTATACTTATCTCTTTGCTTTGCAGCAAAAATCTGGACACTTAGCTGCTCCCTGGATATTATTAGAGCTTATGGTATAATGGTAAGACAAGACTATACAACAGGGTCCAGACATGTATACATACATGAGCTGGAGTCTTTGCCCTGACACTTACAAGCTGACTGTCCTTGGGCAAGTTACTTGCTTTTCTGTACTTTGGTTTTCTGTGTTGGTCAGAGTTCATCATTTGAGTTACAAAGAAACATAGCCTATTGTAAGAGGGAGAATGTGTTTTGGAGCTCTAGCAGAGAAAGGAGGCAGGCTACAGGAAGGACTGAAATCTATAAATAGGAAGTCATCCAGAAATTAAGGTAAATGGTCA
This sequence comes from Ovis aries, assembly GCF_016772045.2. Classification (NCBI taxonomy): domain Eukaryota; kingdom Metazoa; phylum Chordata; class Mammalia; order Artiodactyla; family Bovidae; genus Ovis; species Ovis aries. Next base: position 194,576,572 of record NC_056055.1, read on the forward strand.
TTTTATCTTTCTGGGGCAGCATCTTCTTTTTCTCTTTCTTTTTTTTTTTCTCTCTTTAGCTATTTCCACTCTTCTTCCTCCCCAAACCAGTTTTATGTGCAATTCTGACATCCCCATCTCAGAGGTGAGTGTTTATAAACTGTATTTTACTGCATTAGATGTTTGTGTGTTACATATGGATTATTATGAAATTATATATATTTTAAATTTTAATGTATCTAATAATGGAGAAGAGATGTCTCCATGGAAAATTATTTAATCCCTATAAAACTAGCTTATTTTTTAGCTTATGTAAATTCTCCAATTTACTTTTTATAAACCCTGATTTTCAGATGTAAGATTTGCTTCTTTTTTGACTAAAATAATTAGTCAAATAATATTGAATTTCAAAGGTCTTTAATTTCAGCTCAGGAGCATCATTCTTTGTCCACGTATACCCCAAGGATGTATCAAAATGTTTATATGTAGTTGACATTCAGTGGATGATTTTAAATTAAATTAAAATGCTAAAGCTAACCACATTAATCAACACACTCTAAAAAGAATGCGCCAGGAAAGTTAGTAAAAATCACCTTTTAATAACCTGGAAGTTCTGTGTAGACCTTTTTGTTGTTGTTATAGTTTAGTCTCTATGTCTGACTCTTTTGCAACCCTATGGACTGTAGCCTGCCAGGCTCCTCTGTCCATGGGATTCTCCAGGCAAGGATACTGGAGTGGGTTGCCATTTCCTTCTCCAAGGGATCTTTTAGACCCAAAGATTAAACCTACCTCTCCTGCTTGGCATGTAGATTCCTTACCACTGAGCCACTTGGAAATATATTTTGTTGTTGTTTTTGTTTTTTCTGCCACACCGGTTGTGGGATGTGGAATCTTAGTTCCCCCTGCAGGGATTGAACCTGGGTCCTTGGCAGTCAGAGTACAGAGTCCTTATCACTGGACCAACAGGGAATTCCTGGTAACACTTATTTTGGATTAAAAAATCCAGTACTGAAAAGGTGATGTTTGAACACATCAAGGAGCACCTCAGCAATGGCTGATGGTGTTGTATTCCTAGGTGTTCCCTCGAGAGTGGTCATTAGTCATTATACTTCATGTAGGCAGAACTTTATTCATGGTCTCCACCTATAATTGTGACTTTATTTTTCACTCCCTTTGTATTTATTATTGCTTCAAGTCAGGAGACCCAATTCTTCAGATCATAAAACAATAAAAATTGTCTGGATGTGAAGCTTGAGATTTTCAATGATATGAGCAAAGAGAGTGGAAGATAAACAGCAGGTGATTTTTGGGAGCCTCTCTCACACACATATGTGTGTGTAAGCATATTCTGCTGCTAAGTCGCTTTAGTCGTGTCCGACTCTGTGCAACCCCAGAGATGGCAGCCCACCAGGCTCCCCTGTCCCTGGGATTCTCCAGGCAAGAACACTGTAGTGGATTGCCATTTCCTTCTCCGATGCATGAACGTGAAAAGTGAAAGTGAAGTCGCTCAATCATGTCTGACTCTTAGTGACCCCATGGACTGCGGCCCACCGGGCTCTTCTAACCATGGGATTTTCCAGGCAAGTGTGCTGGAGTGGGGTGCCATTGCCTTCTCCGGTGTAACCATATACATACATGTAAATATTATGCATGTGTATATGTGTTTGTGTGCATGTATACATTTACATATGATGAACAATTCAAATCATGAAGAGATTGTACACAGTCATCATCCCTTTCTAACCTCCAGGTCTTCTTATTCCAAAGAAGTAACTGCTGTTGTTAAATTTTTAAATCCCTTCTAGATTTCTCCAGGCATATATTCTCTCTCTCTCACATTAAATATACAGACTCATTTAAAAGTTCGCTGAGTACAGTGATCTTCCACTTTTTACATATATATATGTATATACATATATATATATGAGAGGGATCAAAATATAAATATATACATATAAATGTAAACGGGCACTGTTGTTGTGCTTTAGTTGCTAAATCTTGTCTGACTGTTTTGCAACCCCATGTACTGTAGCCCACTAGGCTTCTCTGTCCTTGAGATTTCCCAGGTGAGAATATTGGAATGGGCTCTCATTCCCTCCTCCAGGGGATCTGCCTAATCCAGGGACTGAACCTTTGTCTAGCATATTGGCAGGCAGATTCTTTACCACTGAGCCACCGGGAAAGCCCATTAACAGGCATCAGCTCAGTTCAGTCACTCAGTCATGTCCGACTATTTGCAACCCCATGGACTGCAGCATGCCAGGCCTCCCTGTCCATCACCAACTCCCGGAGTTTACCCAAACTCGTGTCCATTGAGCCGGTGATGCCATCCAACCATTTCATCCTCTGTCATCCCCTTCTCCTCCTGCCTTCAATCTCAGGCATAAACACATATAAATTTATATAGGCATACCTTGGAGATATTGTGGCTTTGGTTCCAAAACACCACAGTAAAGAAAATACCATAATAAATAGAATTACACTTTTTTTTTTTTTTTGGTTTCTCGGTGCTTGTAAAGTAATGATTACATTATGCTGTAGTCTTTTAAGTGCAATATGTTATGTTTAAAAAAGTAATGTTCTTACTTTAATTAAAAAGTATTTTATTGCTAAAAAGTCCTAACCAACATCTGAGCCTTTTATGAGTCATTTTTTGCAATAGTAACAACAAAGATCACTAATTACAAAGCACCAAAGTGAAACTGAAAGCCATGCCTGTCAGGACTCTTTGCAGCCCCATGGACTATAGCCTGCCAGGCTTCTCTGTCCATGGGATTCTCCAGGACAGAATACTGGTGTGGGTAGTCTTTCCCTTCTCCAGGGGATCTTCCCAACCAAGAGATCAAACCCAGGTCTCCCTCATTGCAGGGGAATTCTTTACCATGTGAGCCACCAGGGAAGCCCAAGAATACTGGAGTGGGTAGCCTATCTGTTCTCCAGCGGATCTTCCCTAGCCAGGAATTGAACTGGAATCTCCAGCATTGCAGGCAGATTCTTTACCAAGTGAGCTACCAGGGAAGGCCCACAAAGCACCAAAACAAATAAATAATAATGAAAAGTTATGATGTATTGTGAGAAATACCAATGTGTGACACAGAGACCGGAAGCAAGCAAATGCTGTTGAAAGAAATGGCACTTACAGACTTGCCACAAATCTTCAATTTGTAAAAAATGCAATGTCTATGAAGTGTAAAAAAGAGAAGAACAATAAAATGAGGTATGCCTGTTTAAATAAATTTTTGTGTATTTATATGTGCATGCATGTTTGTTATCCTTTGATTTATAAATGGTTTTTAGGGCTTTTATCATATAAATTGTTCTATTTCTTGTTTTATTTATTTATTAAACACAAGGAGAGCTACTTCATTTAGCTGGGTAGAATTCCATGTTGAATGTCTCATAATTTATTCAGTGCATTATTTACAGACATTTATTTTATTTTATTTGCTAATTAAAATTAATGCTGCATTGATATATAACCTGCTGTCTTTTCAACAAGGATATCTACCCCATTCCCCAATAAAGAGACTAAAGGCCACAGTGATAGTATAAGTATGCTTTTAGGTGAAAATACTGAGATAGCTAGCAAACAAAGTGTTACATTTTGTTCTTAACTGTTCTCAATGAGGAATTCGCTTAACCTAACTGTGTGTTAGTGTCTCGGTCCTGTCCTACTCTTTGCGACCTCCCTCGACAAGCCTGCCAGGCTCTTCTGTCCATGGAATTCTCCAGGCAAGAACACTGGAGTGGGTAGCCATTCCCTTGTCCAGGGGATCTTCCTAACTTAGAGATCAAACCCAGGTCTCCTACATTGCAGGCAGATCCTTTACCACTTGAGTGGCATCTCAGCTGTCAACACTATGTATTAAGAAATCACTCTTAATTGAAGAGCAAGATATAAGTTTATTATTAAATCACTGTATATATATTTTATACCCTTTTACATGTAGACTAATGAATTCCAGGAGATTAGTAAACTTTAGAAGGTAGGGCCTATATACTTTATGTTTTGTTTTGTTTTTTGTTTTTTAGGGCCTATATACTTTAAACATGATTAAATCATTTTGTCTGAAGTAAAAAATAAGGGATTTTCTTCATAACTCATCATTTTTTTGAAAATTTGAGCTATAATTTACCCTTATTAAATAAAATAATAATTCAGATTTTTTAAACATCTTTTTAAAGAGTTTTGTAATTGATTTATATTTCTTTGAGATATCTGTGATATATGATGCCTTGTATAGATGGGGATAGAAACATAATATTGGTGAATGTGGAAAAAGCCAATGTTAATTTTATGACCAAATAATTCTTTTGGTAGGTCAACTTTTTAATTATGTATTAGTGTTAATGTTAATCATATTTACATGTACTTGCTTTTTACAAACGTGTTTAAATAATTATCATTCTTACAACATAAGTATTTTTACTGCCATTGTAGCGGTCAGGAAATTAATATTAAAAGATCTATCCAATGCTTTCCAATTTAAGATTCAGTGCTGTTTAAGAATGACCTCACTTTTTGAGTTGTCAAGACAACTACCAAAAACTATAAGAAAGCTTTTATAGTTAGACTACGTGGATTGTAAACATCAGTTTTTTAAACTGTTATTGTAAGGTAAGTGATTGCTTCCTTGTTGCTCGCACATTCACTTACTTGCAACGTTGTACTGGAAATGGATGCTAATAACTTGCATTTGGCTGGTGTTTTAATGCAGTAGAATGGCACATTTCTTAATTGCATATCACTTAGGATGGTCTAGCATTTAGAAGAAAGCTCTGTTCAGAGGCATCACACACATGACTGGGAGGATATTGTGGTGAAAAGATATCAATGATAGCTCCATTAATGTTTAGCTTATACCTGCATCTAATGGGTACTAATGCATCTTACATGACATATGTGAAGATAAATTTACAGCTTTAATAGGTTTACAGTCCATAACAATAACCTATTTCTCTAACAAGTTCTACTTCTCTAATAAAACATTGTCTTTCCAGTGTCCTTTGATTGAAAGGTAAGGAGATAGATGCTGCTGCTTTTATTGGCATAGCAGCAAAATGCCCTTATCTTGGTGTTCCTTACATATTTGTATTACACATAACACATTAAGAATGTTGCCATTTTGGACATTTCACAAAAAGGTATATTTTAGAAACATTATCTGCCTGGAGCCATAGGTCATTTCAGTTCAATTTTTAAATGTTATTTATTTTTCCTCCACTTTATTTCAGAGAAGATAAAAGACAAATTTAAGCGAGTTGATCTGTCATTAGATATCTCTAAAATAGTGCACATGACGCGGCAGTCAGTTCAATCATTTAAAAATCTGACTTCTCCAGATATATTGAAAATTATTTAAACATAGATTCCTGTTCTAAAAATTGCTTACCATATGTTATAAATGCATGAAGGTCTAAATAATGTTAATTCAAATGTAAAATCATTTTAAATGTATTGTTTCCCCATTTTAGCATTATAATGATAGCCTTGTGTAAAAAGTCTTCTGAAATCTCATTAATTTCATTACCTATTTCACTGTGGAATCCTAGGTGCTTTTCTATTAATATATATCATTTGTACTTATATTTTTGAGGCCCAAATAACTGAGAAGTGGTTAAAAGATAAGGTTCTTCCAGAAAAATACTCATAAGCTTGTATCACAATATTTTGTGTGTAGATTCTGGAGAGTAAAAGACCTCTCTTAACCAAATTATATAAGCCATTTTCATGAAAAAGAAGAAATTTGTTATGGAAACATGATAATATCTTTCCAACTGACTTGGTTCACTTTCTATTTCTATCATGTAGATCTTTTGAGTCTTTTCGAGCATTTCAGCTGAGGAAATTGGTTGCATATTATCAATGAACTATTAGCATTATATACAGTTGTTTACTTTTTTTTTAAACTGCATAACATTTTCAGCTGGGGAGTAATGGAAGGGAAATAAAATACGAAGAACTAGAAAACTGTGTTTTGAATCATATCTTATTACCAAAGAATATATTTGTATGTTATTCCTGTGATCATTTCAATATTTGTGTTTCTATTAACCTAAAAGTTTGATAAGAGAAATTTGAAATATATGTACACTGGCATAGCTTACAGAGCATATATATTAGTACACTTTTTTCATTATCAATACTATTTTTAAAAATAAAAATTCAAACTAAAACCAAAAGAAAAAATGTCATCAAAAGAATTTGGTAAACCACTTGAAAATTTATGGTGACTGAAAATATTTCTATTTTGAATAAATTGTATCTGGGAATCTAGAATTAGGTGGTGCTACTAACAAGCAAGCAGGCTGTACGAAAGTCTACTCCAGTTGTTGCTTGGTACATTTTTTTCTTGAGTCACATTACTTGTTACAAGAACATCCAGTGACTTTAGGATAAGACAAAATAAGTAAAGCAAAGAAATACCTTTACACTAAGGGGAAGATGAGAATAAAAATGTTAGCTTTATATCAGTCTTACATTTAATTTTCTCAACTTTTAGCTTCATTTCTCTTCTACATGCTCTCATGCTGCAACCTTCTATTTTGCTATCTGGTTTTTCTTTTTTTTTTTTTTTTCTGGGTTAATTTAGGGCATAATTAGGAAGTTTTATTACAACAATAAAGTAACAGAAATATTTAAATCTTTATCAATGATTTTTTTAAATAGTAAAGACTATAATACTATGGGATTAATTATAATTTATGAATAGTTTTAAGTTTCAGTTGTTATAAATAGTGTTCACCTTCAGTTGCAACCTTGGGAGTCTCCTAGGTGAAAACTGAAATTGGCCTCTATATACAGAGGGCAAAGAGAGTCTGAAGAAAGGCAGACAGACAACTCCAGACTGGTAGGTAGTGGGTTTAATAAGACAGGAAATTGATAAACAATGCTTGGGTGATTGCAAGACAAGTAGATCTCAGCAACCACTCCTACCCTCTCCCGTACTAAATTTTATAAGTTAATATAGAGTTCTTAAAGTGCTTTAATCACAAATACTGTCCAGATGGTCTCAACAATGCCTTACCCTCTCAAAGCTGCATCCTTGAAACCCATTCCCACTGTGAAGAGGGCAGATAGAACATACATTCCAAGGCCAGGAGAGGGTATGAAGCACCTTGATTGCTTGGGTCCAGCTGTTGAGTCATCCAGAGGTCACATCCTTTTTACAAGCTCCTCCAACATCAGTACATTGATTTATTGTTAATAATTAAGGGCATTAATCTACCTTCTCATCACCATGGTTTTATACACACAATCGCCACAGCTATATGTTGAAAAGTATGTAGATGAGTGAGTGTGTAGATAGATGTACAAACGTGTGGTAGAATTGTATATTCATTTATTCTATGATGTTGAATGTCTACTGAGAGTCAGAGTCAAGTTAACTCTGAGGACTCAGCAGGGAACAAGATTGACAGTATTTAGAGGTTTAATGGGAAAGTGGGTTTAATGGGTAAGATAAACATTAAATAAGTAATTACACAAATAAGTCACTCTGAAAATTTTCATAGAGAAGTAGGGCTGATCTAAGGGCTCAGGCAGCTGGTAATTTTTTTTTTCATTCACTTATTTAAATATTAAAGTTTCTCATGGTTTCTGTCTCCCTCCCATCTTTTTTCCATCTTCCACTTAGGTAGAGTTGAAGGTGAATTGTTATAGGTGCCCCTTTTCAAGCAGGGGAAAATCATGGCATACAAGTTTTATAGAGGACTGAGTGGACAAGGTGTCATAGGTTTTGGAGATAATAAGTTAGATGAGGGTTAAAAATGTGCCACTTGACTTTTCAAGATGATGTTCACTGGTGATTTACCAATGACAATTTTAATTGGATGGAATCCAGAGAGAAGATAGTGGATTGGGAGGTTTTATGAAAAGACTTAGTTCATCTGACCAGCAATGCACACTCTGTGAGGGCAGGAACTCTGCATTCCCAGCACCTAATAGTGCCTAGCCTATTTTGCACTTTTAAATATTTGTCAAATAAATGAATGATGTGAGTTCTGAAAAGTTAGAAGATCATGCAGGGAATTTTAAATCATATTAAGCCTTTGACTTGCTGTTTCCTAAGTATAATGCTTTCAAGGATTTAACTGAGAGCCTAGCCAGATTGGATTTATGTTTTAAATTGATCATTGTGGCTTTTGGGTGTGAAATAGATTTTAAGGGGGCAGGCAGACCAGTTGTAATGCTTCTTCAGTTTTCCTGATTGGGAAGAAAAAAACCTGGAGGAACTGAGCAAGCCATTTGGCCCAAATGAACCAGAGACTGGATGAACAGAAAGTGGACTGTTTGAATCATTTTTGAGTGATGACCAGATCAATGACATTAACAGGCAAATGATACAGGATGAAAAGGAGAGTCTGTACTCTTTAGATGACTGACATTTGCAGGTGGCATAATTCCTGTTGCTTTCATTTTTTAAAAAATATGATTGCTCCATGACTGACCAATGGGGCTGTAACAGTATAACTCTGAACTCATAGGAACTATTACAAACCTGTCTTAGAACCTGGAATTATAATTATTTTTTAACAAAGTAGTAATTTTGTACTAACTTATTAGTACATCAATTAATGGAAGTACATTAGCTCCCATCATATTCAAGGCGCTATGCTAAGTATTGGGAACAAAAACTTAACAATATAGACATGGTCTTTGCCCTTATGGTTTTAAGTTCAAAAATGAACTTAAAATCAACTATGATGACTGTTATGAGAGGGTAAGATCCAGAAAATGTTTGGAGACAGTATAAAACATGGACATTAAATCTAGTCTAGGGAATCTGGAAAGCCCAATTGGAAGGAAAAAATTTAAGCTGAGGTGTTGTTATTGAAGCAAATGGAAATGGAGAAGGGTAACATTTTTGGTAAAGAAAAGATGAAATATTAGGTTCAGGGTTTATAGAGTTTGACTCACTCATGGAACTTCAATAGCTAGGAAACTATGAGCAGTGATCTTGTTTGGTAGATAGGGGTTAACTGGAGTATAGTTTGAAAATTTATGCCAATAATTTTTGTTGTTATTCCTAGGATAATGGAGACAAGAGGAGGTTTCAAGCAGGGCAGTGATGCCACTCACAGTTTGGAATTGTAAGGCAGATGTCATACCAGGATTTCTCACTTTTGAAGATTTTGTTTGGCTTGGCCTGAGTTCCAATTCCTCCATCTGTGGTGGATTTCAAAGCCTTCCCCACAGTTTCTGCAAATTTCAGAAGCTTACGATCTTTTGCTTCTTTCTGATTGCGTGCTCCAGGCTGCTTAAGGATTGTATCTGCATTTCTCTCCATTGGCACAGGGATTTAAAATTCAACTGCTTCATCTATTCTATAAGCAATCTACACATGAAGTATTTCATGATTCTAGTGGGCTTTACCATGTCTTAACTTGGAAGAAATTCATCTCAAAATATAAGTGCTCCTTTGCCGTCTTCCTAGTCTCCTTCCCTCATCTTCTTTTCTTTCAAAATGCCACAAGCAATGTTTTCCTCTGTCTTAATTAGATCTATGTCCTTCATAATTATAATTCTTAGGGCCTTATCTTCTATAATCAAACAGTGATCAATATATCCCCCAAACAATACAGTTCTCTACCTAAGATGAATTTTAGTGACAGCTGTTTACATAGACTATATTTTTCATCCTGCAATAGAATTAACACTCTGCTGTGTGGAAAAATTGTAGCTTACTAGAAATGATGGTAAAAGGAAAGATTCAAAAAGATAGTTTAATCTCATTCTGTAGGAGATGAAGACTTAGCTCAAAGAGGTCAAGTTACTTGCCATATTGCTAATGGCAGAGTCTGAACAAATATTTATGCTGTTCCCTAATCTAGTGTTCTTTCTCTTGGGATGGTGGCCTTCTTATTATATTTTTATCTCTCAGGACACATCTAAGCTCATAAATCCTCTCGTGGATATAGCTTTGCCCCTAATTCCAAATTGCCTATGTGCCTCAAACAAAATGTTTCAGTTATCCAAGGGAATGATAAAGGGCAGTTTTTATTGCACTAACTTTGTTGCAGAACCATTCCTGATTTTTCACACACCCATGTTCTGCCATCATATGTTTATTTCCCACAATACTATCTATTTCAATATACCTATGTCTAGTTTTGAGATTGCAACATGGTACAGGCACGATAAAATTTAGATTCATGGCTAAAAATCTAAGTAGAATTGCTGAGCTAGTGGTATAAGGGAAGTGAAATAATGTATGAAATACTATGAAAAATCATCCATAAGAAGAATAATTTTAATGGAGAGTGAATGTACAGTTTACAGAGAACAGTTATAGGGCAAAGGCACCATATTCTGGTACTACCCGTCAAGATTTTATATTTTGACAAAGTTTTCTGTACAATAGGTGAATATTTTAAATATAGAAATAAAATAAACTATTATGTCTGGGAAATATAAAATTATAACGTAACTAGTAACAAATGGGTCACAGAATCAGTGATAATAGCAGTGCTGCCTTCTTTCTTAAACAAAGAGAGCAATGAAAAGATTGCTTATTTATTGAATTGCTTTACAAACATAAAACAATATTTTCTTTGCCTTAATTCTGAGGTTTAGTTTTTGACCCTTCGTCCTCTACTTTCCTGTCTCTTTATGATTTTGTGTTCTAGGCTATTACTTTGCTCCACTTTCATTTGAAATTAGTCCCACTAAAAGAACAATTCTTAAATCTATATCTATGACTTTATTTTTACAATTTTCAGATAATAGTTTGCATTTTTAACAACCTTTTAGAAAATTGGATAAAGATATGCAATGATCAATCTCGACATGTTTAAAACCCTCCGTCTTTCCTCTAATTTTCTTCTAAATGTTGTTCTGACTTCACTCTCATCACTCCATCTTGTGGGCTATCATCCTATTAGCCTTCCACAGATTCATGGAACTTTATCATGACTCTTCAACCATCAGAAAGAAAACGCTGATATTGAAAAGACATTGTAATAAAGAATTTCTCCAGGGTTTTTATTGAAAAACTCCATCTGATACCTATTTACCTGAAAATAAGACAGCATGGATGCTATTTCATCTTACTAAGTGAAATCATGAATGCAGAATCTGTCTCTAAATTCTAAAGAAAAACTGAGATGTGATATATTTTTATCATTAAGTATATTGAACTGACAGAGAATGCCACTAAGGTGAAGCAGCAAAATGTTCCACATTAAACCACATCTATAGGTAATATTTTGGGCAGTAGGTAGGTTTAGTTTCTTTTATTTGTTTTGCTTTTTGAATTATTTATTTTTGCTCTTTTACAAACAACCCTATGTTCTATTTAAAGGATCATAATGCATAACATAAGTACATAACTTTTTCCCTGCTTACATTTGTTACATATTAAATTGCCTTGGAGCAAAATATAAATATTTAATGAGTAACAAATTCTTTGAGTTTTTCCCAAAACAGAAGACTTCCATAGCTGTCTTCAAATGTTAGCTTTCAATTTCTCATTGATTCTGTATAGTTGATGAAACTTACCTAAACAAAACTGTAGAAAAACAGAGGTGTTTTTTTTTTAAATTAATGATTTCAATCTTTACATGATCTGAGTACCAGTTAAAAAGAGATTTGAGGAATAAATAGCATGTACTTATAGGTTTCTGATTTTTTTTTTCTGTTTAATGAAAAAGCTTTTGAATAAAATCTTCAACCACTCTATTATCCTTGGATAGACATCAAATGCTATATAGTCTTGGTCTGAATCCCAGTTCATTACTTACTAGTAGTATGACTTTGAGCATGTTGATTAGCCTGTCTGTGCTTTTTATTTCTCAAGTGTAAAAAATGAGGATAATAAAAAAAATTGTAAAAAAATTACACTGATAACATATAGTAGACAATACTAAAGAACTTCATGTAGTGTCTTCAATAGAATAAGTCCTCACTAAGAGTTAGCTGCTATCATTATTATAAAGAAAACACTATAGAATAAGGACTTGGAAACAACTTTTAAGAGAAATTCTCTCATTTCATTCACATCACAGAATGTCATAATTGTTCTGTTTACTAGCATGAAGAAGGACGACCAGGGTACTCAGTACATTTTTTAATGAGTCTGCATAGGTTGCCTTAATCCATTACAGGTGTTTTCGGATTCTTCCTTTACATAGTTACTGGTACTCAATATTGAATGTTTAGGCCTCCAGTCTCCTTTTTGTAGTTTTGTTTGTGAAGGAAATACATGTCATGATAATAGGAACAATAAGATTGTAAGTCCTTATACCCAGATTAGTACCAAGTGAGTACCCTAAAATAAATTGTATTTAATAAAGTGCAAGGTCATCAGTATATCATTTATTTTAAAGCCTTACTGGAACATGTAAGATTATCATGATCAATAATGATAAAGTAAATTTTAATTCTGAGAAATTATACTATCTAAAGCTTTCTCCTAAAAATGAACAATGCTTTGTTGACGGTATTTTAAATTATGGAGCAGATTATTCACAAACATCATAAATCCTAAAGAAATGTGATACTTATTGCACCCAGGAAGCTAATACAAACATGGACTGAAAAATTTAATCAGGCCTATAATTAAGCTATTTTAAACCAATTAGTTATTCTCTAGTAAGCATTTCATTAGGCAATAGCATTCTGTGTTTATATCGGATCTCTTTTCTGCTAAGAAAGAGAAGCAGTAAAAAATTTTGATGGACCTTTATCTTTTTAAAAGTTACTTAAAAATTAAAAGAAAAAAAATAATGTGACATTTCTACTTTATAGTTTCTGACAGATCACCTATTTGTCTTTAGTAAAATGAGAGAACTAAGCAGAATTCTTAACTATAACCCTTAAAAATGTGTAGTTAACTACTCAGAATGTATCAGCAAAGAGAGACAGCATCCCTTTGTATAGGTCTAGCTCAGTGCTTCATTCTCATGTTTCCTTAGAAGAGCAAGTTGCCCTGGATAATGCAAAACAATGGTAGCTTCACCATTTAAAGTTGCTAAAATTGAAAAAAAATTCCAAGGATTTTATCTTCTTCTCCTGATGAATATCTTAATAGTATTAGGATGAAAGAGGTTTGTTTTTGAGGTTAATTTCTTTTTTCTTCTTAAAGCATAAAATCTGAACAGATGGGAATCACAGATTTGGCTTAGTGAGAACTGAAGTTGTTTCATACACTTTTTGTTTTTGTCTTTAGAAACAAAACCCAGCAGCATTAATTTAGCCTGGATCTGTACAATACTAGTATTGTCCATCATCGCTCAGTGATGGAGTGTAAACTGCAGCTGTAGATTCAGCATCTAGGCCTTTGTTGTATTTTTCAAGAAGCCATTGACAGGGCTTCTTTTTTGGTTTAGGATTGCCCACCCCCCTCTTTTTATTTGCATGTGCTCTTTCAACAAAATACTTAAGTTGCTAAAAGCTGGCATCAGCCATAAGAAGGATACTTAAACTATTTTTGAAATTAAACTTGAATTAATTCCAAGTTATCTCCTGTTTCCTTAAGACAGAGGGAAGAAAAGATTATGTGTTGTTAAATTTAGGATTATATTTATTGGCAGATATTTGTAAACTTCTGTCTTGTTAGTGACTAGTAGGTTGTAAAAGATTTCTGTTATTTCCCTTCTTGCTGGGTAAATCATTGTAATTAAGTCTCAGAATGTCTCCTATATGAGGTGTGATACAACTTAGAATCTCCTGTGTTCTCATTTGCCAAAAACATGTTTTATATCCTTACACTTTGAGAGTCTTTCTCAATATATCTCAAGATATTTAGGGCATTAATTAGAGATATGAAAATGTTCAATGGTATCTCTCACAGTACTTTTATGAGCAATAATCATATATTCATTCATCAGGCAATACAAATTGTTACCTCATAGAATTTTAGAGCACATCTAAAACACAGAGTTCATGTAATATCCCCCCTTGGTTTTCAGATGAGGCAGCATAGTTGCAGGTAGGTTAAGTAAACATTTGCAGGTCACCTACCTGCTCAATAAGAAATCCCAGATGAGACCACTGAATACAGTCTATGCTTTGAGATCTCAGAAGAGTTCTCAGTGGATTTGATCCCTTTGTTGTTGCTTTTTCCCCCAATACACAACTACACTCATCCTGTTTGACACTTAGTTATGTTAATTATATAACCTACAATTCATCCACTGCATGAAAGCAGAATAAAGCCATTCATACATGCCAAAGTTAAAGCACACTTTGGACAATACATTTTATTGTGTTTTGTGAATAAAGATATTTAAAGGTTCATATCCTGTGAGCTGAGAGCTCGTGTATACCTCTCAAACCTGAAAAGAAAACTTCTCAGAAAAGAGGAAATTCTTGAATATTTCTTATGTCAATTTGTTGTGTTATCCTTTTTACTCATTACATTAAAGTATCTAGTTCTTTATAGTTTATAATCACTTATTCAGACTTCTGGATACAATGCTACATTTTCTTTACCTGACTCAGTCAAGAAAAACAAACCTGGATTAACCTTAATGAGATTCATTAATTCTGAATGATGCTTACAAATTTGTCACTGGCTCCGATGTTTTGATAAAAAGACTTTTATTTTTAGTTTCCACCTCTATAAAAACAACATATTCTTTATTGTGACTATAAAGCAATTGCAATGATCAGAACCACCATAATAAGAATTAAATCAATTTCTAATTCTGGGATACTGAAAGTGAAGCCCTGAATTCTAAAGGATTCTTTGTCATTGTTGTACCAGTCATGTCAGACTCTTTGCAACACCATGGACTGCAGCTCTCTAGGCCTCCCTGTCCCTCACCATCTCCTGGAGTTTGCCCCAGTTCATGTTCATTGCATCAGTGACATAATTTTATTTACCACTTTACTTTGTGTATCTTTTAACAAATTTTATTTATTTATTTGACTGTTTGGTCTTCATCATTGTATGGGCTTTTCTCTAGCTGCAGTGAGTACGGGCTACTCTCTAGCTGAGATGCCTGGACTTGTCTTTGTGGCAGCTTCTCTTGTTGCTGAGCACAGACTTTAAAGTGTTGGGGCTTCAGTAGTTGTGCCCCACCCCCCCACCGGGCTCTAGAGCACAGGTTCAGTGGTTATGGCACACAGGCTTAGTTGTTCTGCTGCATGTGGGATTTCCCTGGACCAGTGATTGAATCCATGTTTCCTGCACTGGCAGATGGATTCTTTACCACTGAGTCACCAGGGAAGCCCTACCCTATGTATTTGTATTATCACTTTAGTAAACACAATCGTATATCTATATCTATATAGACAGATATCTTCTTGTAGAGTTCTATCTATGGAGAGCTTCTCTCTTTCTCTATGTTACTGACTCTGCTCACTGCTCAAGAGGCCAATGAATCCAAGAGAGGAGGTGTTGAGGCAAGGAATAACAACTTTATTCAGAGAGCTGGCTGACTGAGAAGATGGCAGATTAATGTCTCAAAATAACCATTTTACTTGGTTCTGGATACCAGGTTCTTTTATGGATCAGAGGTGGAGGGAGGTGAGGAAACAAAGTAAAAAGGCCATTAATCTTGCAAATATCTCCTAGAATGGCAAGCCTCAGGCAAGGGGGTTGTTATTTTCATCCTTCCTGCCATCTACAGGTGGACAGTGTTCTGAACAAAGGCACTTTAGTTTAAGTCAGGTAGAAGGCTAGGATTCTCTGAGGCAAGCCGTTATGTATGCTTATAATAACAAAAGCAATGGAGAGCAGGTCAAAGATACAGTTGGAACATGGAGTTAGAATTGACTTCTCCATGCAACAATATTAGTAATTCTATATATATATAGCATTCATTCTTTGAAGTTCCACCTTCAGCTTACCTCTAAAAAGACTATATTATCCAGTCCCCACTCCAAAGCTATTAATTAAATTGCCTTTTTTTTTTTTTTTTTTTTTGCTGTATCCCAACAGTGAGATGCTGAACTTTAATTACCTATCTACTTTTTGAATCCTAGTCTGGATTGTAAACTCTTCAATGATGAATCTCCATCATATTCTTATAGTTTATCACATTGCCTAGAATATAAGACATGCTTAACTTTTTAAAATGGTGAGTTAGCCAACCAACGTGCTTCCTTAGTCACGTCTAACTCTTAGCAACCCGTTGGGGCCCATCAGGCTCCTCTGTCCATGGTATTTTCCAGGCAAGAATGCTGGAGTGGGTTGCCTTTTCTTCCTTCAGGGGATCTACTTGACCAAGGGATTGAACCCACATCTCCTGCATTGCAGGTGGATTCTTTACCTGCTGAGCTGTCAGGGAAATCCCAATAGAATAGTGAGGAAGGCATGTTAATTATTGAATCAGTATTTTAGCACTTACTTAATTCCATAGAAACTTCAGGAATCTCAAATAGAAGAAGGAAAAAAACCTGTATGTAGATGGTAAATGGTGGCATTAAATTCAAATCTGATAATGTATAGGTTGGTAATACCATAAGATTTCTAAAAATATATTTTAATTTCAAAATAAGTTTACATAGAACTGAATTAAGTATGATTTATAAATTTAGAAAAATCTTATTTTGCTATTGATCCCTAATTTTATATTCATTTATTTAAAAATGATTTCCAAATATTATTTCTCAAATGTCATCAAAAGATCCTCTGGAGGACGGAATGGCAACCCACTCCAGTATTCTTTCCTGGGGAATCCCCATGGATTTTCACAGAGGATTCTCACAGATTCCCACAGGGGAGCCTGGTGGGCTAGAGTCCATGGGATTGCAAAGAATTGGACAGGACTGAAGTGACTTGCCATGCACGCACCACTGTTTTCCTGAGCAGTTTTTCTGTTCTGTTGTGTTCTTGAAATATCATGATAAGAAGTACTCCAGTACCTTTGAAATGTTTATTCTTAACATAAAGAAAAATGTTTTATGTATCTATTATTTCAAAATTAATGTATTAAACTTTATCTGTTTAAAAATATTGACATTACAATATGCCAATGTATTTATAATTCAGTTATCTGGTATTCCAGTCTTGTCATTAATTAAAAGAAATTTAATTCCATGTTTGAATCTAGTTGTACCTACACTAGTTGAACAGACAGAAACTGGAGTTTCTAGAGGTCAAGATAGCTTGAATTTGTACTATACAATACCTAACAGAAAAGGAGAGAGAGAAAAAGAGCTATAGAAATCCTCGAAGTGGTTCCCCTGAGTCTTTGGAGTAATAGCCATCTGTGTATGGTTAGGTGAGACCTCATGAGACAAGCATAACTTCTGAGGAAAGAAAAATCAATCTGGTTCTGTAAGATAGAAAATTCCCAGTGATTATGTAAGACTGAGGATTTTTTATCTCCTACCTTAACTAGCTATCCTGGAAAGGCAAGGCTTTGTGCAAAGCATTTTATAAGTCCTGAAATAAAGGCCGCCTTAAGACTTGCCCTAAAATAATGTAAAGGAGGTCAAAAGATCATAGTAATCTGCAAGTAATTTAACTACCTGCCAGGAAAAGTTAATCACTTATAAGAATACAAAAAAACCCAGCATTCAACAATAGAAATTCATAATGTCTGTCATCTAATTAAAAATTACTAGATAACAAAGAGGTAGAAAAATACAAAACAACTCCAAATATAAGTTTTTAACCTTTAATTTCAATTTATCCAAAAGTGGGAATTCAATTACAGTATTAAATGAATAGCTATAATCACTGTCATATATTCTATATGCAAATACTACATGTTATGACACTTTCATATAAAAGCAAGCAATGTATTTATAGCATATTATCACTCATCAGGAGCTTTTTAAACTTTATGTGTGTGCTCAGTTGTGTCCTACTCTTTGCAACCCCTTGGACTGTAGCCTGCCAGTCTCCTCTGTACATGGAATTTTCCAAGCAAGGATACTGAAGTGGGTTGCTGTTTCCTATTCCAGCTGATCTTCCCAACCCAGGGATGGAACTTGCATCTCTTGCATTGACAGGTGGATTCTTTACCACTGTGCCAGCTAAGAAACTTTGTATCTCAATAAATATTCACAAAAACTGCAAGGTCACAATTATTATTTGCTAAAATTTATATTCTGGACCAGTAAGTCTCAGAAAATCACAATGCTTAAAGTGTCAGAACTCAGACTTAAATCGACTGATCTCAAATAAACATTACTTTTTTATCCCACACATTGTCTCAAGTAGGTTTATAAATATTAAAAGTTACATGATATTCCATTAAATAAATTTTCTTATTTTAAAAATCATTACTTAAAATGTTTTTAAGCTCTGATATCTATTTACTTATTTGGCCATACCACATGGCATGTGGGATCTTAGTTCCCAGACTGAAGAGGAAAATTTAAAATTTTACATAACCTCCTGCTCCTCCTGCCTCTGTAACTCAGCTTGCTCCTTGCAAAGTCTGGATCACATAGGTCTCAGAAAGTGGAGACTCACAGTACTAGGAACTGGAGCTTATCTCACTCACCTTTGTCCTGCTCTTTGCAATTTCCCAGTCCCTGCCAACCCACAAACCCACTTAATCATGTCTGTCCATGTATAAAAACTCTGTAACCTCTTTGTTTGGGGCTCAGAGGTTGGAGTGTTCACTCCTCTGGGCCCCCTGGAATAATAAACTGGAGTTCTCCAACTCTTTGAGCGTGGTGCTTGGTTTCTCAAGTACTGGTTTCTGCAACAAGACCAGAGATTGAACCCTTACCCCCTGCATTGGAAGCATAGAATCTTAACCACTGGACTGTCAAGAAGGTCCCTAACTATTGATGTTCATAGTTTGTCTCCTAAACGTTTCTTTCACAGAACTAATAATTGTACTGGGCTTGATGAATCCATAAGTTAAAAATGAAATATATATGTGTTATATATGTACACTTATTTACATATATATATATATATATATATATATATATAAAGTTGGTAAAAATGTTCATTCAGGCTTTTACATAAGACCTCACAAAAAAATTGAACAAACATTTCAGCCAACATAATATATTCCCATTTCATCTTAAAATATTAAGTCCATATCTACAGTAAGTCAATATGGAGCTTCAATGGTGTTTTCAACAACAATTTCAAATGAATGAGCAAGAGATTTTTAAGTATTCATAAATCTTAAGTAGGTCAGAATAGGATATTAAGAAGAAAAAGTAAAATTCAGATAAGAAAGGATTTCTTGGAGAAATCTAAAAAACACCTGTGAAGAAACACAGCCAAGGGTAATTGACCTCCTGATGGTGAAAGGCAAAATAGAATAGACACTTATCTACCTAGAAGTTTGAGTGCTTTGTTGACTTTCCTATTTTTAACTTAACAATAAATTTTTTGAATATTTAGTCCTTTCCAACTTCTTACTGCTTTTGGAAGGAAAAAGAATTCAGATTATCAAAACCACTTTCAAGCCCTGAAATTTTATTACTGATTTCAGATGATGCAATTGCCATCAAAGAAGTAAATAAAAAGCTTTATTTTGATGTGCAAATTAGAATATCAAACTATCAATTTTGTGCATACTTCACATTTTCTGAAATGCCATGAAAAGGAACATTTGAATTGTAGAAGGCCAGGTGTGCAATCAGAGATAGGCTTTTTACCCTAGCAAGAGTGATCAATATGACTTAATACTTTGACTTCATAGATAGAAACTTGGATATATGATTCCATTCCAAAGAAATAACAATAGGAAAAAGCTAAGAGAGTGGACTTGGGTTTTCTCTAGTTTTGATTTTTCTGGTTTTATTACCACCATTGATATTACTTTAGTCTCATTTGATATAACAAAGAACTGACTCATTGGAATAAACACTGATGCTGGGAAAGATTGAAGGCAGGAGGAGATGGGGATGGCATAACCAACTTGATGGACATGACTTTGAGCAGGCTCCAGGTGTTGGTGATGGACAGGGAAACCTTGTGTACTTCAGTCCAGGGAGTCACAAAGAGTCAGACACGACTGAGTGACTGAACTGAACTGATTTCATTTAGTAGATAAAGCTTCCTATAAGATAAAGAAATAAAATTCACTGGAAAAGACGATGATGCTGGAAAAGATTGAAGGCAGGAGGAGAAGGGAACTACAGAGGATGAGATGGTTGAAGGGCATCACTGACTCAATAGAGATGAGTTTGAGCAAGCTCCAAGAGATGGTGAAGGACAGGGATGTTTGGTGTGCTGCAGTCCATGGGGTCACAAAGAGCTGGACATGACTGAGCAACTGAACAACAATGACAAGAAATGAAATACAAGATCTTTAGATGAATATACACCAAAGGTATTTTTGTGTAGAAAATACAAAATTACATAAATTACTGGCTTCTTTTATCTGATTTATGGCAATATACTTGACCAACCTAAATATATATCAGGAATGAAGACACTTATCTGAGAAATCCTTTTTGATAGAACTCCATAGTAGTTCATTTTAATGCCTCATTTTAGCTGTTAAGAGAGGTTTAGAGATCTGATTTCAGAGAAATTCAAGTTTGGGTGACCTGTATTTTTTTGTCCTTATTCTGACCATATCTACATGCATCAAAGCAAGTTTCTTAATCTTATTAGATCTTATTTTTTAAAAAAAATCTGAAAGATGGAAGAATTGGTCTTTACAATCTCTGTATACAGAAGTGTATGCTCAAAATGCCAAATGCATTGATTTTTAATGAAGACAGGGTAAATTATGGCATTTCTCCCTTATCTTGCTAATGTTAGTGCCAAAGTTTGATTAGAGTAACAAAGCAAATTTCAAGAAACTAGAAGCCACCTTACCAATGTGTTTTTTTAGGTTAGTCAATAAGTGTTCATTGAGTTCTTTTGGCTGCAGTGGTACTACAAGGAACTAAGAAAACATAAAATATAGTAACTTCTCCCAAGGAATCTGAAATTACTCACTCCAGTATTCTTGGGCTTCCCTGGTGGCTCAGCTGGTAAAGAATCGCTTGTAATGTGGGAGACCTGGGTTTGATCCCTCTGTTGGGAAGATCCTTTGGAGAAGGGAAAGACTACCCACTCCAGTATTATGGCCTGGAGAATTCCATGGACTGTATAGTCCATGGGGTCACAGATTCGGACACGACCGAGTGACTTTCACTTTCACTTCACATACATAAAAGACCAATAAAACGGGTATCCTGTATCTTTAAAGAGTGGCATTGACATATTAGTTTGCTATCTTTTACTTTCTACTTTATACCAGTTTTGAACTACTTTATACCAAAAAGAATATAATATCTAACATAAATCTAACAAAAAAACATCACAGGGGTTCAGGGATATAGTTGGACCTCATACACAGTTAAAACTGAGATTGCAAACACTTCACTCTAAAACTCAATCTCACCTGTCTCTCACACTTGTTTCTCTCTGTCTTCTCTCTGCATCTCAGTTTTATTCTCTGAGATTAGCCACTTCAACTAGGAGAAGGATTCCAAATTCACATTTCTTAGATTTGCTATAAAAGATAAATTATGAATGATCTTTTTTCCTGTTCCAAGTAAAAAACAAAACAAACACATCAACTAACAAAACACCAAGAAGGGAGCAAACTGGCCAGGCAAAGGTGTACAATAATATATTTGGCCCGGTGTTGGTGAGATGCTTACATTACACCTGATTATTCCATATTGAGAAAGGACAGTGGTGTTTGTAATCTGAGACCAGGAGATTGGGCAGGAGGCAGAAGGAGCTTGCACTGGATGTGGAGTACTGTCCTGAGCAACTGGGAAAGAGCTACCAATAGAAATAGATAATAAGCTTATTAGGAGAACAAAATGATCAGCCCCAGCTCCTGAACAAGTAAGGCATTATGATTATATCCAACGATGTAATCCAGCGGGGTAACAACACAACATTAGCACAAGAGCACCAGCTTGAGGAGTGCAGGTGTGAGATGGGCTTGGGGGCATTCAATGTGTTAGTTTGGTGGGAACCCTGTACAAATCCAATCAAGCAAGGTCACTTCCTCTGGAAACGCTATTATTTTTATTCCCTCTTCACTTTTCCACTTCAGAGCACATTTCCAATCTATCTATCTTTAGAAGTTTCTATGTGTTGCTCTTTTGCTTTGCCATAAATATGACACCTGCAAAAAGCATGTATACTTGTTTTCTGAAGAGCCCAGGATTAGTATAACCTGGGGAGGCACAACTGATTCTAATAGGAAAGACTTGGAGAGCTTGTATTAAAAAAAAAGAAAAGAAAAGAAAAATTTAAAAAAACCCTACTTAACTAGGTTATCTGGGCCAAAAGAGAAGAGGGCTTAAAATTACTGTAGACATCAGGTGTAGAGCAGTGGTCTGTTGGTAATTCTAATCAAACACTAAGAACTTAGACTTGATAAAATAAATAGAACAATTTACTCTCCATTGGGAAAATTATTTCCATAAAAATAGTAATTTTTCTCTTCTAAATATCAAGGGAACTTAAATGTCAGGTAAAATTTTGCATGCTTGGTTTAGTTTAAAATATACATTTTAAGCCGAGTCATTACGGTAGCTATTTTATTTTATTTTTAGATCCCATTTAGTATTTTCTGAGAGCTTTGACGTCTGTTTTATATATGATAAAAACACATTATTCTGAGATAGGAATAGATCAGCAATAGAAATATAGTCCCAAATTGATTATCTTCAATATGAACTCTCTCTTGGGATAAAAATAACTTTCTCATTCCAAAATAAATTTGTGTTTCTTGTCTTTTATGACTAACTATTTGATTACACAGCACTGTCTTCTTTCTTTCTCTGAAGTATTTGGACATTATGCTTCTGTATTTTCCTTGACTAGTTCACTTCCAGTTGAAATCCAATTAAAACCAGAAGTTAGTTTTTCATTAGCAGAAATTGCGGGTTCTTTTGTGACTCAGAGAACAAGAATGAAGGTAAATCAACAATGAATTTATTAAAACCTATAAGCAACCACTTCTAAAGGAGACTTAGTGTGGAGGGAGAAGTGTTATTAGTGTATTAGTGTTAGAAGTGTATTAGCGTTCCTTTCCAAGCTTCTGCGGTGGCTCAGATAGTAGGGACTCTGCCTGCAGTATAGGAGACCTGGGTTTGATCCTTGGGTCTGGAAGATCTTCTGGCGAAAGGAATGGCTACCTACTCCAGTACTCTTGCCTGGAAAATTCCCTGGGTAGAGGAGTCTGATGGATTACAGTTCATGGGGTTGTGAACAGTCAGATATGACTGAGGGACTAACACTTTTACTTTTCAATAGACATAAGAGTGTACCAATAAGGTCAACCCTTAGGTCTGTCCTAATGGTAAATCTGAGGTACACAACTATTCATACACTTGCCATATCATTCTCATTGGATCTTGATGTGTTGAAATCGCACATCAGACCACATATTAAAACAATTTTTACTTGTTACTTATAATCCTAAAGATTAATTATGTCCTCATAACTTTCTCTTTCAGTCATGAAGTTTATTCCTTCCTGCTTTATGACTAATTGGGAATTTCTACTAAAACATAAAATATAAGTAAATAAATAAAAAAAAATCTCTAAGGGAAATTTAATTCAGTGCAAAATTACCCCATGGAGAGAATATTGTTAAGAAGAGTCTAGGGTCTGATATCTTCAGACAAAGACTGAGGAACACCCTGAATTCTCATTCAATCTCAGTTTCTCTGTGGGATCATCTGATTTCTGATTTGTTGAATAATATTTAAACAAATGAAAAATATGAAAATGGCACCAAATATATTTTGGAATTCTCAAATTAAACTTTATTAGTAATAAAAGTTTAATATATTTTAAAATAATAAAATATGTTCATGTACCAATAAACAGTATATGCCTATGCATAATTTCATTAATTCTTCACAGTAACCTTATAAGTAATAATATCACCTTGTAGAAATAAAATTGAGAGTACTATATGCTTAATTTCTCTAAAGTTAGAGTTCATATGTTTAAATAAGTGGCAATCCCAAGGTTTTAAGCCAAAAATGTTTGGCTAAAGCCACATGTTTTCATACAATCTGTCATGTGACTTCTTAATACTGAGATTTAAGTGCAAACCAGAAGAGGAATATTAATGTTATGAGCTAATTCATAGCCTTTAAATGCAGTCAAATACATTTCATTTTAAAATCAGAGAAGTATAGAATGTAGGTATTTTCTGAGAACCCAAAGGGAAAAAAAAATTAAAAATTTTGGAGAAAAATATTGGGCCAATAATGATGAAAGGATTATACAAGAGACATCATAAGCCAAATTTTTTAAATCATCCAATAAACTAAAAGCAAAAGAAAAATGAAAATTCATTAAAAAATATGTCAGGAATCAGCAAGCAGCTTGTTGATATCAACAATCACTTTTATTTAAATCTCATTGTTATGTCATTAAGAAGAAAGAGTCTGCTACTTGTGGCTTTCCTAGAAAATAAAACAGTATCATTTCTGCATTTATTTTTATTAAACTATTGTTATGCTAACCACTCAATATTTGATGTCTGTACACACAGAAATTACAATTTAATAGAGGAATAAGGATTTATGGAATACCAATGGGAGATACTAGTTTTAATGGAAAGATTAAAACTTATAAAGAAGGTGAATTTAAAGAATGGGAGAATAAAAACAGGAAGAGAGGCCAAAAATTACATGAGGAAAAACGTGTAAATGTTAGCCCATTTCTATTATCTTCAAAAGCAAACAGTTACATATATTTTAGGAAACTGTATTGAGCTGAGAAATCAACAAAACTAATCTTTACTGACTTCACATGAGAAAAGTCAATGTTTCTGTTTAATATGTTTCCTTATTATATTATTACAATCACCTTCTAAATTAAATATAGCTGCATTTTTCAGTCAAGAAACATGTCTTGAGACCGGTCCAGGGTTGAACCACTGGTGGATATTTGACTTTGGATATTTGACCCCAAGTCTGGTGCTTGTCCCACCATCTCATTTTTTCTTAAAGTATCTCATTCAGAACATTGTTTTCAACAGGTACATCATTTAAAAAAAGCTTTGTGAATAGATTCATTTGGGAATATTTCACTCTATATCCACTTCCTGGCTATTCTTAATTCACACTAGTACCCTAAAGGGTTTGAGAATTAGAGAAAAAAAATCTGATTAACTTTGCTTATCATATCATTTTTCAAATGTATTTGACCTTGGAGACTTTTTTTTTATTAAAATATAACACCTATTAGTCTCCTGAAATTAGTGTTTTCAGGGACATCCTGTGGAAAAGACAATCTTATTGAAAATGGTGTAGAGTGCATGAGTGGTGCCATGGAGAGTTCAGGAGATAAAATCAAGAGACTAAATCACACCAGGTCGGAGAACACTGACAATGAAGAGCTGAGGAAAATGGACTTAAGTCTGCAAGCAAGTTGGAAAAAAATCTTGAAGGAGTTCGCAAAAGAAAGCGATGTGATAATATCATACCCAGAATATCCCTTGTATTTGAGTATTTAATAATACTTACAGGTACTTCAGTAACAATTTTCAGACAACAAACCTCTGCTAACATTGAGTGCCTCAAACTTCATATAAGAAAATTTTGCATGTTTTCAGTAGATTGAGTGCCAAACTTGACTAGAACCATCATCCATCTTATAAAATCACCATTTCAATGGATTTATGATGTACCATAATGAAAAATTATTGAAAATAATACCCAGGATGACTTTAGTATAGGCAGCTGAATGCAGTTAATAGCTAAAATGTTTTCACTGTTGACACACCAATTGAGGTTTACTTTTCTATAAGTTGTGTGAATTGTTTTTATTTATAAGCAATGATTTAAATGGTAAGTTTATAGCTATTTCTTTTATACCTGCCTGTACCACAGAAGGATAAACCCTTTATGGAAAGAGACTGCATCTAATGAAGTATTTAAAACCACTTATGTACCAAAATTTCATGTTGCTCATCATTTGTTGTTGATATAATGTTGTTGAAGAGTGTGGTCATCAGAGAACCTTCTCAAAATGGTCTGGGAGGCCAGTTAAAATCAGATGGTGGCTTCCTCTCAGGTCACTTGAAACAATATCTTGGTTAGAGGTGGGGGGAAATATTCAGAAATTTTTCTGGGAGCTACACATGCCCATGAAGGTTTAGAAAACCCTGGCCTATTAGGTCAGAGAAGGAGAAAAAAAATCTGATTCAGCTTTCAAGTATAGTTGCACAAGAGCAGTAAACCACGTAGTCAAGACTTCTTAGGCAACCATTATGTATAAAAGCTCCACTGATACTCCACAAGATGCCCTCTCAAAGTTGTAAAAGTAGAATACACAGCATAAATGAAAAGGATAGTAAACAGTACATACGATTTTATAAATACACAGGATACATATGTGCAAATATTATATATAACAGCCTCAGATTTTTATAAATACTGATAAATTATTCAATCATTGCATTTCATAGACCTGAAAGCCAAGACTTAAGAACTTAGCTGCATCTCAATAATCCAAGCCTGCTCCTGATTCAAGGACTTGAACAGTTCCCTCTGCATACAAGGCTCTTTCTCTAGTAATTTTCACTGGATTTCTCGCACAGAAAAGCCTTATGTGTTATTATATAATTTGGGAGTGCAGTCCCAGGGAAGCAGGGCTGAAAGAAAGAAAGATTAAAGGGAAGGGGATAAAGAGAGGAAAACTAAAAAGTCAACCACTGCTTGGTATCAAGTGCAGCTAACATCTTCATCTCATGGTGCTTCTGAGAGCATAAAAGACTGTCTGAGGATTTGCTTCTGGGATGAAAAAGTGAGAAAAATGTATCCTTCAGCTCCCATCTCCCATTAATCAAAATATGCATCCTGAGGCATTGGCTCCTCTGTGTTTCCAGATCGTTTGTGAATGGGTACCAAGCAATTCAGGCAGTATTTCATGCCTTACCATCAACAGGGAAGCCACTATCTAGAGCGGTTCTGGGGCAATGTTATATCTGCTTGAAGTTGGTCAGAATCCACATGAAGTTAGTTTACAGAATAATAGCTGGAGAGAAACTAGTGTCTGAACGATCCAGACAGGTGAGTCTGAGAGGTTCCATGAACACAGCTTCATCTCCCCAATGTCATTTCCATGAAAAGGACTGTTTGATTCACTTAGTAAGGTGCAATATTTGTTATAGCAATTAACACTTTGTGGTATTATATTACAATTTTTTTTTTTTTACTACTATTTTCTTCTCTCTCTAGGATATAAGTTTCATGAGTACAGGGACATTGTTTAGGTCATTGCCTTCACTCCAGTGCTAAGCACAATACTTTAACCATGGCAGATGCTCAGGAAATACTTGTGGAAAAAAATGAGTAGATAAATTGATTAAGTGACTTGTCCAAGGTGGCTCAGTCAATTACAGCGACCAGAGTAGAACTTAGTTAATATGGATTCAAATCATTTAACATTGTGTTGAAACAATGTTGCAGAGAATTGGATTATAATAAAGGGAATAAAATAAAGTTAAACATGGAATGTTTCATATGTCACAAATATTCACATAACATTTATGTCTTCATTTACCTAGGTCAACACTGTCCAATACAAATTTACTAGATGATGAAAATGTACTATATCTATACAATATGGTAGCCACTAGCCCCATGTGGATATGTGTGGAGTACGTGAAATGTGGCTAGTGTGACCAAGTAGATTTTAAATTTTATTTAACTTCAATTTAAATTTAAATAACTATATGTAGCTGAGGTGAAGTGAAAATCTCTCAGTAGTGTCCACCTCTTTGCGATCTCATGGACTCTACAGTCCATGGAATTCTCCAGGCCAGAATACTGGAGTGGGTAGCCTTTTCCCTTCTCCAGCGGATCTTCCCAACTCAGGGATTGAACTCAGGTCTCCTGCATTGCAGGCGGATTCTTTACCAGCCAAACGACCAGAAAAGCCCATGTTGCTAGGGACTGTCACATTAAGACAATGCATCTGTAAATGTGCCTATGTTTAGTCACTCAATCCTATCTTGCGACTCAATCAACTCTTGTGACCCCATAGACTGTAGGCTGCCAGGCTCCTCCAATCATGGGATTCTCCAGGCAAGAATACCAGAGTGGATTGACATTTTCTTCTCCAGGGGATCTTCCTGACCCTGAAGTTGGGCCTTGGTCTCCTGCATTGCAGGCAAACTTTCTCCTTACTGAGCTACAAGGGAAGCTCTTTATCAACTGAGCTGTGACAGAAGCCATTCATCTGTAAGTTTTTATAATTTAACACCCTAATCTTTCTAATAGCTGCAAACTTGACAAACAAGTCAGTTTTAAATGTTTAAATCAAGTAGGAACAACAGTTTGATGCATATTTTGTATTTAAAATTTTTCCTCTAGAAACTTGCCTGAGGTTTAAATGAGTAAAGGGAAAGTTTGATTCAGAACATTGAAACTGTAAGTGTTTAGGGGCAGGAGAGGCAGAGTTCAGTGGATTGCTTGCATAGTGGAAGGCTTTTTAATTTCTCCCTGAATTATAGTTGGATTCAGTACTTTCAAAACTAGGTCAAAAGTTCTTACAAATGAAGTTTTAAATTTTTAAATTTAAAACAATACTTTTTCTTTTGACTCTCTTCACCTCCTGAAAAACAGTATTAAATTGTTTACATCTGAAGATAACTGCTTTAACTTTGCTCAGACAGCTTGGTTTCTTTGCTTATTAGGAATGGTATCCTGTGGGTGGGAAACCAAAGGCACACTGGTCTTGAGGACAGCACATAGTGCAGTGAGCCTTCCCCAAGCCTGCTCCCTACACCACCCATCAGAGGCTACATCAAAACTCTACAGGAAACTAGCTGAATGAATCATTGGAATATTATTTCATTTTCCCCCAGATTTCAGTCTTTCTAGAAGCAGCCAAGCTGTCCTAATCTTTTCAAAAAATGAAGTCAATGTGGAGATAAGAATATTTTCTAAAATATCTCTGCTGAAATAAAAAACAAAGAAAAAGATACTGGACTGATACAAGCCATTTTGGCTTTATTCTTTGTATATTTTCTCCTACTAAAAGGAGAGAGTGAAAAACATTCAGTCAAAGGAATAGATGACAAGATAATAAAAATATAATTTGTTATAATGCCAGAATAACAAGGGCTGTAATATGACAGAACTGAAGGAAACACGTGATAGAAAATTAGAGACAGCATTAAACTTAACCCAATTAAGATGGCATACATTTAATGACCTCCGGAGAAAGTTAATTTTTAAACCACTCTCTTGCTCTCTACCTGGAAATATCTCTTTATGTCTAACTTAAATATCTCCTAGTGCAATTTAAATTCATTTCCTTTTTGTGATGCCCAATGGAGCAAAAAGTATGAACTACTTTCCTTTGAGGGATAAGCCATAATTTGTTTAAAGATCGATAAATATGCAGCTTCTCAGATTTCTCCAGCTAATGACTCTGTTTAATGTTTCCGTAGAGGTCTCCATTATTGTCATTCTACTCTGAACTCTGTCTAAATTCTCTGCATTCCTTTAAGTTGATGAGCCTCACAGTTTTTTTTTCAGACTGCAACTGTGAATGGCACACAGCACTCAACAACTAGGCTTGGCTGCTATGCGTGCCCTGCCATTAAACATAATATTCATTGTGCCCATTGTTCTGCTTTCTCCTAATGTTCTACACTGGAGTGGAGTCAAGTATGAACAGAAATGCTAAGCATTTGACTCCACTTCAGTGACATTTCTAGATCTGTAGGTAAAAACTGTCTTTTAAGTCGTTACCTTTCCCACTTGATTTTTTTTTTTCCTCTCTCTCTTTATTTTTGCTCTCTTAAAAGGGGAATTGCCATGATTTGGCCATATATGACTTGGCTGCTATATTTTAAAGTTTCTCCCAGTGTTATTTTTTTGAAAGCTTTAGTAATTAGATTAGAATACCTGATTTGCTGTATTTTCTTTCCTATTACGATTTTCATTTTAAAGCCTTGAGAAAATGACTTGACATGGTGTACAAATGTACACCTTTCAGTTCTATATGCTACCTCTGACTTTTATGGTTTTATTTTTATTTTTTATCAAATTATTATTTCATCAGTTATTTTACTGCTTTCCTACTTGTTCACAAGAAAATTTCTCTTTTACTTTCTTACAGGTGTACAAAAAAGTAGTAAAATTATGATTAGCCTGGAGGTTTTAAAGGTAGTACGGGTATTAGTTGGACTCAGATAACTATCTTTTAAACTATCTTTTGAGCTTCCCTGGTGATTTAGACGGTAAAGCGTCTGCCTGCAATGCGGGAGACCTGGGATTGATCCCAGGGTTGGAAAGATCCCCTGGAGAAGGAGATGGCAACCCACTATAGTGTTCTTGCCTGGAAAATCCCATGGATGGAGGAGTATCATAGGCTACAGTCCATGGGGTCGCAGAGAGTCGGACAGGACTGAGCAACTTCACTAACTATCTTTTAGGCTGGGAAAGATTATTGAATCTGGACAGCAGGGCACAAATACAGAAAGAAAGCTTTCAGTTCAGTTCAGTTCAGTTGCTCAGTCATGTCCAACTCTTGCCTGACTCTTTGCGACACCTGAATTGTAGTAGGCCAGGCATCCCTGTCCATCACCAACTCCCAGAGTTCCCCCAAACTCATGCGCATTGAGTGGGTGATGCCATCCAGCCATCTCATCCTCAGTCATCCCCTTCTCCTCCTGCCCCCAATCCCTCCCAGCATCAGTATCTTTTCCAATGAGTCAACTCTTCGCATAAGTTGGCCAAAGTATTGGAGTTTCAGCCTCAGCATCAGTTCTTCCAATGAACACCCAGGACTGATCTCCCTTAGGATGGACTGGTTGTGTCTCCTTGCAGTCCAAGGGACTCTCAAGAGTCTTCTCCAGCACCACAGTTCAAAAGCATCCGTTCTTCGGCACTCAGCTTTCTTCACAGTCCAACTCACATCCATACATGACTACTGGAAAAACCATAGCCTTGACTAGATGGACTTTTGTTTGCAAAGTACTTTCTCTGCTTTTTAATATGCTATCTAAGTTGGTCATAACTTTTCTTCCAAGGAGTAAGCGTCTCTTAATTTCATGGCTGCAATCACCATCTGCAGTGATTTTGGAGCCCCAAAAAATAAAGTCTGACACTGTTTGTACTGTTTCCCCATCTATTTCCCATGAAGTGATGGGACCGGATGCCATGATCTTCATTTTCTGAATGTTGAGCTTTAAGCCACCTTTTTCACTCTCCTCTTTCACTTTCATCAAGAGGCTTTTTAGTTCCTCTTCACTTTCTGCCATAAGGGTGGTGTCATCTGCATATCTGAGGTTATTGATGTTTCTCCCAGCAATCTTGATTCCAGCTTGTGCTTCTTCCAGCCCAGCATTTCTCATGATGTACTCTGCATATAAGTTAAATAAGCAGGATGACAATATACAGCCTTGACGTACTCCTTTTCCTATTTGGAACCAGTCTGTTGTTCCATGTCCAGGTCTAACTGTTGCTTCCTGACCAGCATATAGGTTTCTCAAGAGGCAGGTCAGGTGGTCTGATATTTCCATCTCTTTCAGAATTTTCCACAGTTTATTGTGATCCACACAGTCAAAGGCTTTGGTATAGTCAATAAAGCAGAAATAAAGCAGATATTGGCAATTTGATCTCTGGTTCCTCTGCCTTTTCTAAAACCAGCTTGAATATCTGGAATTTCATGGTTCATGTATTTCTGAAGCCTGGCCTGGAGAATTTACAAACCAGCAAAAGCTATATCTCTCAACATATTACTTCATGTTTTTGCTTCTATTTTCCCTGTTATGAATCTAGTGTAATGAGTTAGAAATTCTCAATTTTAATTTTTTTATAGAATAACTGAGGCTATGGATGGGGAGTTTTCATTTTATTTGATAATCAAGCACTTAATTGTGACTTGTCCAATAGCCTATATTTGATGACCATAAGAACACATTAAAGAATACTTTTTAAAAGATTAGTTGACTATGCAATATTTTATGTGTTGTCAAGGCATGTCTTCAACAATAACAGTCTGAGGTGTTTAATTCTGTAATTTTTTGAATAATTTTCACTTCAAGCTCTGGAACGATGATAATTTTCACTTATTTTAGTACAACTGTCATGTGAACGTATTAGTCTCTAAGTCGTGTCTGACTCTGTGGCATCATGGACTGTAACCTGCCAGGCGCCTCTGTCCATGGAATTCTCCAGACAAAAGTACTGAAGTGGGTAGCCACTTCCTTTCCCAGGAGATATTCCAGACCCAGAGATTATACCTGGGTCTCCCGCATTCCAGGCAGGTTTTTTTTTACCATCTGAGCCATGGAAGCCCATAATGGCCATAATGTATTATCTTTGTTGGGAGATCTGTTTCAGGCACAAATTCAGGCTTAGTAGTTTTCTTAGAGACAATGCAATGTCTTCTAATGAAACAATAATTTTTACATTTTTGAGAATGTAAAAATTTAACACCCCGTGATGAATTTTTCATTCGAATTGAAAATGTTAAATACCTACACTTATTTCAGAAACAAATGCTTTACCTTAACAAATTAACATGGGTGATTATTCTTATTTTGTTTAATGTTCTTATCAACAGCTATGCTCTTCTGTAATAGCAACTATTAACAGCAAATATTAGATTACTACAAATAACAACTTATGCTATCATAACAAAAATTATGTAATAAAAATAAATAATATCTTACATAGAGTTCAGACAGGTAAGACTTCCATAGCTAGTTTATCTTCAGGACTAAATGCATTATTCAAACAGACATTAAAACTGATTCTTAAAAATGAGGCATTATTGCTGTCCTAAAAATGGTGAGGATCTAAGTTAGCATAATTTACAATACCCATAAATAAAATATGAAGTGGCTTACAAAAAATACTTTATCAAAACTTGGGTAATGTTTACTTTATTAATATATTTACTGTGTAATTACCAAGCCAATATTACCTTAGTTAATCTGTGTGGTGAAAGAGGGACAGGTTTAGGAT
Source organism: Ovis aries (assembly GCF_016772045.2). Lineage (NCBI taxonomy): Eukaryota > Metazoa > Chordata > Mammalia > Artiodactyla > Bovidae > Ovis > Ovis aries. Next base: position 194,609,390 of record NC_056055.1, read on the forward strand.
CAAAATACATGCTATGCAGAAGCAGGGGGCTTAAGTCCAAATCCTGAGAACACCAGAGAACTCCTGACTCCAGGGAACATTAATAGACAGAAGCTCATCAAATGCCTCCATACCTACACTGAAACGAAGCACCACCCAAGGACCAACAAGTTCCAAAGCAAGACATACCATGCAAATTCTCCAGCAACACAGGAACATAGCCCTGAGCTTCAATATACAGGCTGCCCAAAGTCACTCCAAACCCACTGACATCTCATAACTCATTACTGGACACTGCATTGCACTCCAGAGAGAAGAAATCCAGCTCCACCCACCAGAACACTGACAGAAGCTTCCCTAAACAGGAAACCTTGACAAGTCACCCGTACAACCCCACCCACAGTGAGGAAACTCCACAATAAAGAAAACTCCACAAACTGCCAGAATACAGAAAGGCCACCTCAAATACAGCAATATAAACAAGATGAAGAGACAGAGGAATACACAGCAGGTAAAGGGACAGGATAAATGGCCACCAAACCAAACAAAAGAGGAAGAGATAGGGAATCAACCTGATAAAGAATTCCAAATAATGATAGTGAAAATGACCCAAAATCTTGAAAACAAAATGGAATCGCAGATAAATAGCCTGGAGACGAGGATTGAGAAGATGCAAGAAAGGTTTAACAAGGACCTGGAAGAAATAAAAAAAGAGTCAATATATAATGAATAATGCAATAAATGAGATCAGAAACACTCTGGAAGGAACAAATAGTAGAATAATGGAGGCAGAAGATTGGATTAGTGAGGTAGAAGATAGAATGGTAGAAATAAATGAATAAGAAAGGAAAAAAGAAAAACGAGTTAAAAGAAATGAGGACAATCTCAGAGACCTCTGGAACAATGTTAAATGCCCCAACATTCATAGAAGTCTCAGAAGAAGAAGACAAAAAGAAAGACCATGAGAAAATACTTGAGATAATAGTTGAAAACTTCCCTAAAATGGGGAAGGAAATAATCATCCAAGTCCAAGAAACCCGGAGTCCCAAGTAAGATAAATCCAAGGCTAAACACCCCAAGACGCATATTAATCAAATTAACAAAGATCAAACACAAAGAACAAATATTAAAAGCAGCAAGGGAAAAACAACAAATAAAACACAAGAGGATTCCCATAAGGATAACAGCTGATCTTTCAATAGAAACTGTTCAGGCCAGGAGGGAATGGCAGGACATACTTAACGTGATGAAAGAAAATAACCTACAGCCCAGATTACTGTACCCAGCAAGGATCTCATTCAAATATGAAGGAGAAGTCAAAAGCTTTACAGACAAGCAAAAGCTGAGAGAATTCAGCACCACCAAACCAGCTCTCCAACAAATGCTAAAGGATCTTCTCTAGACAGGAAACACAAAACAGGTGTATAAACTCAAATCCAAAACAATAAAGTAAATGGTATCAGGATCATACTTATCAATAATTACCTTAAACATAAATGGGTTGAATGCCCCAACCAAAAGACAAAGACTGGCTGGATGGATACAAAAACAAGACTCCTATATATGTTGTCTACAAGAGACCCACCCCAAAACAGGGGACACATACAGACTGAAAGTGAAGGCCTGGAAAAAGATATTTCATGCAAATAGAGTCCAAAAGAAAGCAAGAGTAGCAATACTCATATCAGATAAAATAGACTTTAAAACAAAGGCTGTGAAAAAAGACAATGAAGGACACTACATAATGATCAAAGGATCAATCCAAGAAGAAAATATAACAATTATAAATATATATGCACCCAACATAGGAACACTGCATTATGTAACAAATGCTAACAAGTATGAAAGGGGAAATGAACAATAACACAATAATAGTGGGAGACTTTAAAACCCCACTCACACCTATGGATAGATCAACTAAACAGGAAATTAACAAGGAAACACAAACTTTAAATGATACAATACACCAGTTGGACCTAATTGATATCTATAGGACATTTCACTCCAAAACAATGAATTTCACCTTTTTCTCAAGTGCTCACAGAACCTTCTCCAGGATAGACTACATCCTGGGCCATAAATCTAGCCTTGGTAAATTCAAAAAAATTGAAATCATTCCAAGTATCTTTTCTGACCACAATGCAGTAAGATTAGATCTCAATTACAGGAGAAAAACTATTAAAAATTCCAACATATGGAGGCTGAACAACAAACTGCTGAATAACCAACAAATCACAGAAGAAATCAAAAAAGAAATCAAAATATGCATAGAAACAAATGAAAATGAAAACAGAACAACCCCAAACCTGTGGGACACTGTAAAAGCAGTGCTAAGGGGAAGGTTCATAGCAATACAGGCATACCTCAAGAAACAAGAAAAAAGTCAAATAAATTACTTGACTCTACACCTAAAGCAACTAGAAAAGCAAGAAATGAAGAATCCCAGGGTTAGTAGAAGGAAGGAAATCTTAAAAATTAGGGCAGAAATAAATGCAAAAGGAACAAAAGAGACCATAGCAAAAATCAACAAAGCCAAAGCTGGTTCTTTGAGAGGATAAATAAAATTGACAAACCATTAGCCAGAGTCATCAAGAAACAAAGGGAGAAAAATCAATTCTATAAAATTAGAAATGAAAACAGAGAGAAATACAAAGGATCATAAGAGACTTCTATCAGCAATTATATGCCAATAAAGTGGACAACTTGGAAGAAATGGACAAATTCTTAGAAAAGTACAACTTTCCAAAACTCAACCAGGAAGAAACAGAAAATCTTAACAGACCCATCACAAGCATGGAAATTGAAACTGTAATCAGAAATCTTCCAGCAAACAAAAGCCCAGGTCCAGAGGGCTTCACAGCTGAATTCTACCAAAAATTTAGGGAAAAGGAGTACGTCAAGGCTGTATATTGTCACCCTGCTTATTTAACTTCTATGCAGAGTATATCATGAGAAATGCTGGACTGGAAAAAACACAAGCTGGAATCAAGATTGCTGGGAGAAATATCAATAACCTCAGATATGCAGATGACACCACCCTTATGGCAGAAAATGAAGAGGAGCTAAAAAGCCTCTTGATGAAAGTGAAAGTCGAGAGTGAAAAAGTTGGCTTAAAGCTCAACATTCAGAAAACGAAGATCGTGGCGTCTGGTCCCATCACTTCATGGGAAATAGATGGGGAAACAGTGGAAACAGTGTCAGACTTCAATTTTTTTGGGCTCCAAAATCACTGCAGATGGTGACTGCAGCCATGAAATTAAAAGACGCTTACTCCTTGGAAGAAAAGTTATGACCAACCTAGATAGTATATTGAAAAGCAGAGACATTACTTTGCCAACTAAGGTCTGTCTAGTCAAGGCTATGGTTTTTCCTGTGGTCATGTACGGCTGTGAGAGTTGGACTGTGAAGAAGTCTGAGCACCGAAGAATGGATGCTTTTGAACTGTGGTGTTGGAGAAGACTCTTGAGAGTCCCTTGGACTGCAAAGAGATCCAACCAGTCCATTCGGAAGGAGATCAGCCCTGGGATTTCTTTGGAAGGAATGATGCTAAAGAACTGAAACTCCAGTACTTTGGCCACCTCACGCGAAGAGTTGACTCATTGGAAAAGACTCTGATGCTGGGAGGGATTGGGGGCAATAGAAGGGGACGACAGAGGATGAGATGGCTGGATGGCATCACTGACTCAATGGATGTGAGTTTGAGTGAACTCTGGGAGTTAGTGATGGACAGGGAGGCCTGGCGTGCTGCGATTCATGGGGTTGCAGAGTCGGACCCGACTGAGCAACTGAACTGAACTGAAATGTTAAAATTATGATAAACTGTTCACCCAACCTAGCTTTTTTTTTTTCTTTTTAAGGAATCTGCCATATTGGGAGATTAAGGCATATATGACAAAGCAGTGTTTTTTACCCTCTGCTTCTTGTCTAGTTGTTAGAAAGACATTTTTCAGTTACAGGTACACTTCATTGTGAAAGTAAAAGTGAAAGTGTGAGTCGTTCAGTGGTGTCCACTCTTTGCTACCGTATGGACTGTGGTCCACCTGGTTCCTCTGTCCATGGGATTTCCCAGGCAAGAATACTGGAGTGGGTTGCCATTTCCTTCTCCAGAGAAGTTTCCTGACTCAGGGATTGGACCTGCATTGAAGGCAGATTCTTTCCTATCTATACTTCAAATTATTGTGTTTTGCAGATATTGCATTTTTCACAAATTGAAGATTTGTGGCAGTCTAGCTTTGAGTAATTCTTAGGCCCCATTATTTTCAATAGCATTTGCCCACTTTGTATCTCTGTGTCACGTTTTGATAATTCCACAATATTTTAAGCTTTTTCATTATTATTATATTTGTTATGGTAATCTGTGATCATTGACCGTTGATGTTACTGTTGTAAAAATATTATAATTCACTGAAGACTCAGATGATAGTTAGCATTTCTTAGCAATAAAGTATTTTTAAATTTAATTAATTTATTTTATCTTCAGCTGTGTTGGGTCTTTCATTCTATGAGCAGGCTTTCTCTATTTGTCTTGAGTGAGGGCTCATTGCAATGGCTTCTCTTGCTGTGGAGCATGGTCTCTCAGGCGCACCAGCTTCTGTAGTTGTGGCACAGGGGTTTAGTTGCCCTGAAGTATGTGGAATCCTCCTGGATCAGGGATCAAACCTGTGTCTCCTGCATTGGCAGGTGGATTCCAAACCACTAAACCACCAGGAAAGTCTTGTAGTATATTTTATTTGGGGTATGTACAATATTTTTAGACATAATGCTATTGCACACTTAATAGACTAGCATAGTATAAACATAACTTTTATATGCACTGGAAAAACAAAGAATTGCATGACTTTCTTTAGTTGAAATATTTGCTTTATTTAAGTGACCAGGAATTGAAGCCTCCATATCTTCACAGTATACCTATAATCATAATTTATTGCCATTGTGATGGGTACTATTAAGGAAAGGCAAATAGGGCTAAGATAGTAACTATATCTGAGAGCTAGCCTAGTTTCAGGTGTAAATGCAGCCACACCCAAGGAAGTGGTTTTTAAATTGAGATTTAGAGCAAGAGGAGGAGGCATTAGCCTAATAAAGAATTAGAGATGCCTTTATTCCAGAAGAAAGAACTAAAAGTTCTATGATTCAAACTTGAGGGTCAGTGAGATCATGTTGCTGTTTAGTTGCTAAGTCATGTCCAACTCCTTGAGATCCCCTAGCCTGTAGCCTGCCAGGCTACTCTGTCCATGGGATTTTCCAGGCAAGAGTACTGGAGTGGGTTGCCATTTCTTCCTACAGGGGATCTTCCTGAGCCAGAGATAGAACCCTCATTTCTTCATTGGCAGGTGGGTTCTTTATCACTGAGCCACCTGGAAATACCAGTGAGATCATGAGAGAATCTTTAATTTCTCTTTTCTGTTACTCACCTATTTGTGAACTCCCTAGTAATGGAGCATAGCATGCCTTCTTCTTTTTTTCCTTTAATGCTAATTTAATATGTGGTATTGTATACGACAGAGATAAAATAATCACTGGATTGAAGTCTAGTTATTTTAGGTGGGAAGGTCCAACCGAAGTACACTTCTGTAGATATCAAGCAGTCATAAGTATATTTTCATTTGACAAAATATTCTTATGTTCATTTATGTGAATCAGAATTCATTGACTGTCAGGGCTGAAACCAATAGGAATTACTGGAATCTCATGGGCTTATTCCATATTTTAAAATTTGTTACTGTCTGTAGTTAATAGCAGTCAAAACAGTGCATCTGCATTTAGTGCACCATATTTTTTGAAATGTGAAGAATTTTTACTAAAACTATATAATCTGTTTTTTTTTTTTCTTTTCAACCCCCTAAAGAATTCCTAACTTAAAATTGTCCAACTCTTTATGCGGGAGTGAAAGTGAAAGTTGTTCAGTCGTGTCCGACTCTTTGCAACCCCATAGACGATACATACAGTCCATGGAATTCTCCAGGCCAGAATACTGGAGTGAGTAGCGTTTTCCTTCTCCAGGGGACTCTCCCACCCAAGGATCAAACGCAGGTTTCCCGCATTGCAGGCAGATTTCTTTACTGGCTGAGTCACAAGGGAAGCCCAAGAATACCCGAGTGGTTACCTATCCCTTCTACAGGGGATCTTCCCAATCTAGGAATTGAACTGGGGTCTCCTGCATTGCAGGTAGATTCTCTACCAACTAAGCTATGAGGGAAGCCTTATGTGGGAGACTGTTTAATATTTTGTTAAAAAAAAAAAAAAAAGATTGCTGAGCTATCTTCCAGAGCCCTCTCACTAAACAATGTGCTTATTGTTTTTAGTTTGTATGTGGATGTTCCTTCTTTATTTCATCTAAGAATTAACATTATCATAAGCAATTTATAGACATTCTGCTTTAGGCTGAAGGAGTCAATAAGTGTTTATTGTAATTATTTTTAGCGGTCACTTCTAAATTAATCTTCTACTAGTATTACTACTGATCTTTAACATACTGCCTTAAATATGGAATTTAAAAGGGAAATTAGAAAATGTAGCATAGCTATAAAAAATCAAGTTGTTTCAGTTTTTATACTTCTTTGGAATATTGTAAATCCTAATTACATATTCCAAATGTTTTGTGTGGGTACAAAACATTAAAAGAAATTTCTTGATTGTTTAGTTTAAAAACACTATTGCTAAGCAGCAAATATGTTCAGAATAAAATCTATTAAGTCAAACACTACTTAAATGAACACGGAAAAGTGTGACAAATAGAGATACTAAAGTTGCATCTTTTAAATCAGTAACATCAGTACCAGTTGAAGTCGACTCTAATTGAAATGCATTTTCATGTATTCAGTGCATTCCAAACACAGGTTTCGTGCAATTATCATGTTAGCCAAGAATGGACAAACATGAAAACATGTTATTTCCGCTGACATTTAAAAGTTTGGATATTATTGACATACACTGATTGATTGATTGCCGAGGCTATGCAGATATATCCAATCTCTTAGGAGCAAAATTGCAAATCTGCCTGTGAATTTCTGTTATATTATGATTTTATTTTGGTAGAATGTCATGCTTTCTCTTCCTTATAACACTTTCTTATCTCATTATATCCTGTTATTTCATTTTCCTTGGCTCTCTCTTTTTACCAATCTGGCTCTCAGTTTTTTTGTAATTTAAAATTTTCCCAACCTAACAAAGAACTTCTCTTTCGTTTTATTCTTTCTGGATCCACTGTTCACATTGGCGCTCCTTTTTGCTTGACATTCAGTCCTGTTAAAAATATATATTTATTATGTATTATCTCAAATGTTTGTTCTAATACATTGAACAACTAAAAGGCAATGCTGAATGTAACATGATTTTTCCTCAATTTTTACCACTGACATAATCTTTTCCTCTTTTATTGAAACTCTAATCTTTAACATTACTTGGTATTTTAATTCTGCTCCAATTCTCTAAATATTTAAATATTTTATACATATATGTAAAAATTCCTTTATATGTCACAATTTACCTTATTCTTTCTTCCAAATATGAATGAATGCTGTTTGACATTTTCAAAATTCCTACTTCTTGACATGCTTAATGGATTAAAATTTAATAAGGGTTCATGCCACAAGTATTATGTGAGAAACAGTATAAGGCTGCTTTCTCTTCTGCTGACTGTTCCAGTGACTATAATTTTGACTATTAATGAGTTATGAAACCAGGTTAACATGAAAAGGTTATCAAAATTTCTATTTCCATTGTAAGAATTTTCTCATATTAAAACAGAGTCCTAAGGGGCTAAAATTTAAATCATTTTTATTTTGTTGGTGCTATTTATTATTATTATACTAGATAGAAGAGGAAAAGTTGTTATTACAGAGAAAAAAATGCTTGCTCCCCAGGGTAATAGAGGATTGGAAATAGCTAGGAGAGAACTTCTAGGTATAAATGACTGTCATCCTTTGGGCCTTAGGGAAACCCTAAAGAGGCATTGCTTATTTTCTGATTTTACTTGAGCGTGACAATGGAAGAAAGGGACTTTATTGTTCTTACTTTTCCTCTGTACCTCCCACTATTCCACTTTGAATATCTCATATCTTCAACTCTGGATATCCCTCTATCTCCCTCATTTCTTTATTTTTCTCCTTTCCCTGTGATTCTGATTTATTAGGATTTCTCTGTAATATATAATAGAAATGCTTGGAGAAATATTTTGGTACAAATGATTACAAACATGTCCCCAAGACCAAATGATAAGAGTGTATCTACACATGACCACATCTATATTTAAAATTCAGTTCTTTGAAATACTGTATCTACACATGACCACATCTATATTTAAAATTCAGTTCTTTGAAATACTGCCAAGTTCCCAACATATTCATAATGCTATTTCATGTCCCTCTCCAAAAGACTAAAGCTATACGGCTATTGGTTTTCCCCTGATATTTGACAATATTTCTTTACTTGTAGCACAATGTATCCTTAATATATAATATTCACCTTGTATTGAGTTTCCTTATATAACACTTTCTAAAATAAGATTTGTACTTTTCAACATTTCTATTGAAATTAATTTAATTTTGTTCTTCCTTTCTGCTATACTTGAAATCCTAATGTCATTTTATATTTTAAAACTGCATCCAACAATGCTTTGTGAAAATAAAATTTGACTAAGTTAATTGTAATCACTTTCCATTGGAATAATCTAGATTTTCCATTGTATTAACAATTGAAGTAAAATATTTTTAAAATATAAACGCATTATTTTTTTTTAATTTTTTTTATTTTTAGTTTTTATTTTTTAAATTTTAAAATCTTTAATTCTTACATGCATTCCCAAACATGAACCCCCTCCCACCTCCCTCCCCATAACATCTTTCTGGGTCATCCCCATGCACCAGCCCCAAACATGCTGCATCCTGCGTCAGACATAGACTGGCGATTCAATTCACATGATAGTATACATGTTAGAATGTCATTCTCCCAAATCATCCCACCCTCTCCCTCTCCCTCTGAGTCCATAAGTCCGTTATACACATCTGTGTCTCTTTCCCTGTCTTGCATACAGGGTCGTCATTGCCATCTTCCTAAATTCCATATATATGTGTTAGTATACTGTATTGGTGTTTTTCTTTCTGGCTTACTTCACTCTGTATAATCGGCTCCAGTTTCATCCATCTCATCAGAACTGATTCAAATGAATTCTTTTTAACAGCTGAGTAATACTCCATTGTGTATATGTACCACCGCTTTCTTATCCATTCATCTGCTGATGGACATCTAGGTTGTTTCCATGTCCTGGCTATTATAAACAGTGCTGCGATGAACATTGGGGTACATGTGTCTCTTTCAATTCCTGGTTTCTCGGTGTGTATGCCCAGAAGTGGGATTGCTGGGTCATAAGGTAGTTCCACTGTTCTCCATAGTGGCTGTACTAGTTTGCATTCCCACCAACAGTGTAGGAGGGTTCCCTTTCTCCACACCCTCTCCAGCATTTATTGCTTGCAGATTTTTGGATCGCAGCCATTCTGACTGGTGTGAAGTGGTACCTCATTGTGGTTTTGATTTGCATTTCTCTAATAATGAGTGATGTTGAGCATCTTTTCATGTGTTTGTTAGCCATCCGTATGTCTTCTTTGGAGAAATGTCTATTTAGTTCTTTGGCCCATTTTTGATTGGGTCGTTTATTTTTCTGGAGTTGAGCTGCAGAAGTTGCTTGTATATTTTTGAGATTAGTTGTTTGTCAGTTGCTTCATTTGCTATTATTTTCTCCCATTCAGATGGCTGTCTTTTCACCTTGCTTATATTTTCCTTTGTTGTGCAGAAGCTTTTAATTTTAATTAGATCCCATTTGTTTATTTTTGCTTTTATTTCCAGCATTCTGGGAGGTGGATCATAGAGGATCCTGCTGTGATTTATGTCTGAGAGTGTTTTGCCTATGTTCTCCTCTAGGAGTTTTATAGTTTCTGATCTTACATTTAGATATTTAATCCATTTTGAGTTTATTTTTGTGTGCGGTGTTAGAAAGTGATCAAGTTTCATTCTTTTACAAGTGGTTGACCAGTTTTCCCAGCACCACTTGTTAAAGAGATTGTCTTTACTCCATTGTATATTCTTGCCTCCTTTGTCAAAGATAAGGTGTCCATATGTGTGTGGATTTATCTCTGGGCTTTCTATTTTGTTCCATTGATCTATATGTCTGTCTTTGTGCCAGTAGCATACTGTCTTGATGACTGTGGCTTTGTAGTAGAGTCTGAAGTCAGGCAAGTTGATTCCTCCAGTTCCATTCTTCTTTCTCAAGATTGCTTTGGCTATTCGAGGTTTTTTGTATTTCCATACAAAGCTTGAAATGATTTGTTCTAGTTCTGTGAAAATGTGGCTGGTAGCTTGATAGGGATTGCATTGAATTTGTAAATTGCTTTGGGTAGTATACTCATTTTCACTATATTGATTCTTCCAATCCATGAACATGGTATATTTCTCCATCTATTAGTGTCCTCTTTGATTTCTTTCATCAGTGTTTTATAGTTTTCTATATATAGGTCTTTAGTTTCTTTTCCATTGTGTTAACAATTGAAGTAAAATATTTTTAAAATATAAACGCATTATTAATAATTAATGTTAGAAAACAAGAATATTATTGTCGTTGCTGTTGTTCAGTCGCTAAGTCATGTCCAGCTCTCTGTGATCCCATGGACTTATAGCATGCCAAACCCCTCTGTCCTCTCCTATTTCCTGGAGTTTGCTCAAATTCATGTCCATTGAGTTGGTGATGTTATCTAACCATCTCATCCTCTGCCATCTCCTCCTCCTTTTGCTTTCAATCGTTCCCAGCATCAGGGTCTTTTCTAGTGAGTCAGCTCTTGGCATCACATGGCCTAAGTATTGGAGCTTGAGCTTCAGCAACAGTCCTTCCAATAAATATTCAGGTTTGACTTCATTTAGGATTGACTGGTTTGATCTCCTTGATGTCCAAGGAACTCTCAAGAGTCTTCTCCAAATCACATTCCGAAAGTATCAATTCTTTTGTGCTCAGCCTTGTTTATGAACCAACTCATGTCTGTACATGACTACTGGAAAAACAGTAGCTTTGACTATATAGACCTTTGTTGGTAAAGAGATATCTCTACTTTTCAGTATGCTGTCTAGATCTGTCATAGCTTTCTTCCAAGGAACAAGTGTCTTTTGATTTCATGGCCGGATTCACTGTCCACAGTGATTTGGAGCCTAAGAAAATAAATTCTATCCCTGCTTCCTCTTTTTCTCCTTCTATTTGCCCTGAAGTGATGGGATGAAATGCTTTTCTTAGTTTTTTTATTTTTCTAATGTTGAGTTTCAAGCCAGGTTTCACCCTCTTCTTTCACCTTCATCAAGAAGACTCTTAGTTCTTCACTTCTGCCATTAGAGTGGTATCATCTGCAGCTCTGAGGTTGTTGATATTTCTCCTGAGAATCTTGATCCCAGCTTGTGATTCATCCAGTGTGGCATGTCACATGATGTACTCTCATGTAAGTTAAATAACAATATACAGCCTTGTCATACTCCGTTCCCAATCTTGAACCATCCCATTGTCCCATATCTTGTTCTAACTATTGCTTTTTGACCTGCATACAGATTTCTCATGAGACAAATAAGGTGGTCTGGTACTCCATGTTTTGAAGAATTTTCCAGTTTGTTGTGACCCACATGGTCAAGACTTTAGTGTAGTCAATGAAGCAGAAGTGAATGTTTTTCTGGAATTCCCTTGCTCTCTCCATGACCCAATGAATAATGGCGATTTAATCTCTGGTTCCCCTGCCTTTTCCAAACTCGACTTTTTCTAAACCCAGTATTTCACATGTTACTGAAACCTAACTTGAAGAATTTTGAGCATAACCTTGCTACCATATGAAATGAATGCAACTGTATGGCAGTTTGAGCATTCTTTGGTACTGCTACTCTTTGGGATTGAAAAAATATTCAGTTCAGTTCAGTCGCTCAGTCGTGTCCGACTCTTTGTGATGAGTCAATGAATCACATGCATCGCAGCACACCAGGCCTCCCTGTCCATCACCAACTCCCGGAGTTCACTCAAACTCACATCCATCGAGTCAGTGATGCATTCCAGCCATCTCATCCTCGGTCGTCCCCTTCTCCTCCTGCCCCCAATCCCTCCCATCATCAGAGTCTTTTCCGATGAGTCAACTCTTCGCAGGAGGTGGCCAAAGTACTGGAGTTTCAGCTTCAGCATCATTCCTTCCAAAGAAATCCCGGGGCTGATCTCCTTCAGAATGGACTGGTTGGATCTCCTTGCAGTCCAAGGGACTCTCAAGAGTCTTCTCCAACACCACAGTTCAAAAGCATCAATTCTTCGGCGCTCTGCCTTCTTCACAGTCCAACTCTCACATCCATACATGACCACAGGAAAAACAATAGCCTTGACTAGATGGACCTTTGTTGGCAAAGTAATGTCTCTGCTTTTCAATATGCTATCTAGGTTGGTCATAATTTTTCTTCCAAGGAGTAGGCATCTTTTAATTTCATGGCTACAGTCACCACCTGCAGTGATTTTGGAGCCCCCCAAAATAAAGTCTGACACTGTTTCCACTGTTTCCCCATCTATTTCCCATGAAGTGATGGGACTGGATGCCATGATCTTCGTTTTCTGAATATTGAGCTTTAAGCCACCTTTTTCACTCTCCTCTTTCACTTTCATCAAGAGGCTTTTTAGTTCCTCTTCACTTTCTGCCATAAGGGTGGTGTCATCTGCATATCTGTTGTTATTGATATTTTTCTTGTCAATCTTGATTCCAGCCCAGCATTTCTCATGATGTACTCTGCATAGAAGTTAAATAAGCAGGGTGACAATATACAGCCTTGATGTACTCCTTTTCCTATTTGGAACCAGTCTGTTGTTCCACGTCCAGTTCTAACTGTTGCTTCCTGACCTGCATACAGATTTCTCAAGAAGCAGGTCAGGTAGTCTGGTATTCCCATCTCTTTCAGAATTTTCCACAGTTTATTGTGATCCACACAGTCAAAGGCTTTGGCATAGTCAATAAAGCAGAAATAGATGTTTTTCTGGAACTCTCTTGCTTTTCCATGATCCAGTGAATGTTGGCAATTTGATCTCTGGTTCCTCTGCCTTTTCTAAAACCAGCTTGAACATCTTGAAGTTCATGGTTCACGTATTGCTGAAGTCTGGCTTGGAGAATTTTGACCATTACTTTACTAGCGTGTGAGTTTTAAACCTTGTCTAAATATAACTATGTAGAAAATTTTTGGAAATGTAAATAATAAACTATTGAGTGTTACTTTTTGAGCAGAGTTCTTTGAATTTAGACTGGGAAGAGATTTATTATTGTATATTCTTTATCACTTTCTTTAAATGGTTTTGCTGTCCTAACAAGTAATTAGCTTTTATTTTTGAATAATGGATAATGAAGACCACTGAACACTGCCTGACATGTGAAGTATAGATTTGTTCTTGAGAAATAACAAAACAACCAAGATAGTCAGAAAAATGGATTTGCTGAAATAAAAAAATGTTTCCCAGAATGTACTTACACTGTACACTCAGAGACTCACACACACACGTACACAAAATTGAATTAGAGTTCAAATATTAGCTAATAATTTGATCATCATTCACAAAGTAATATGATTTCACATATATATCATATTTACTCAAAGGTCTGAATCATGGACATCAATTTTCATTATTTAGAAAAAACTACTAATCTTTTGAAGTGTGACTGTATTTGTTTCTAATATTGATTACACTCCTGAATGTCTATGATTTTCATTCATCAAGGATTAATCTCAAAGCCAGCTGTCTAGTCCCTTGCAGACAAAATACATGCCAGGAATATTATAGGATGACACAAAGACTCATGGAGACTGAAGTCTCAATCCTCCAAGAGAAAGGACAATCTTGCCCCTTACCTTTTTAAAGATGGACAGGCTCCCGTCCCTCTGGGGAAAATGGAGCCAGAGACAATGCTATCTGAGCCTTGTCATGACAACTTCTCTGTTTGCTCCATCAACCCTACTCAAACTTGCTGAGAGAAATAAGACAGTTGCTTTTCAAAACGATTAGGACTTTAATGATCTTTGGAGATGAGATTCTTGGTTGAGAATCTAAATTAAATGATCATATTTTAAACTACAAAGAACTCAAAGATAGTTTATGTTGGGAAGAAAATGGGAATAGCCAGTGATATTCTCATAATGTTAATTTGATTGTATGTTGGTCTGCTTACAGCCAGATGTCCTCCTTTGCTATTGAGCACATTGAGAAATTAAGATTCCATGCATTTCTCTAATTGCTCCCTTGAAATGAAAACTTCTGTGCTTTTCTCACAGCCATAACGAAGATGGAAACTACACATCTATGTTAAAACATTCATTTTTTTAAAACAAAGATTGAGAGATAAGAGTATTATTTAGTTTAATCAGGAGTGTGTATGATGATAGCAATTATAGTTTCTCCCTGAAAGTGTCAGCTGCCCATATGAAGTGAAACTGGGAAAGTTAGAGCTACATTTTCGCACTTGCCTAAGAAATGCAGATACATATAAATCAAACAGTGCTCTTGGCTAATTATCTAGGCAGTAACTACTCTCAAATTTGCTACAAAGAAATCAATTCTTAAAATTCAGAAGGAGATATAACGAACGTAGCTCTAGTCACTAACCAACAAAAAAGCATGCCAAGTTCAGTACTCTCAGTTCGGTTCAGTTCAGTGGCTCAGTCGTGTCTGACTCTTTGCGACCCCATGAATCACAGCACGCCAGGCCTCCCTGTCCACCACCATCTCCCTGACTTAACTCAGACTCACATTCATCGAGTCTGTGATGCCATCCAGCCATCTCATCCTCGGTCGTCCCTTCTCCTCCTGCCCCCAATCCCTCCAAGCATCAGAGTCTTTTCCAATGACTCAGCTCTTCGCATGAGGCAGACAAAGTACTGGAGTTTCACCTTTAGCATCACTCCTTCCAGAGAAATCCCAGGGCTGATCTCCTTCAGAATGGACTGGTTGGATCTCCTTGCAGTCCAAGGGACTCTCAAGAGTCTTCTCCAACACCACAGTTCAAAAGCATCAATTCTTCGTGCTCAGCCTTCTTCACAGTCCAACTCTCACATCCATACATGACCACAGGAAAAACCATAGCCTTGACTAGACGGACCTTAGTCGGCAAAGTAATGTCTCTGCTTTTGAATATACTATCTAGGTTGGTCATAACTTTTCTTCCAAGGAGTAAGCATCTCTTAATTTCATGGCTGCAGTCACCATCTGCAGTGATTTTGGAGCCCCCCAAAATAAAGTCTGACACTGTTTCTACTGTTTCCCCATCTATTTCCCATGAAGTGAAGGGACCGGATGCCATGATCTTCATTTTCTGAATGTTGAGCTTTAAGCCAACTATTTCACTCTCCTCTTTCACTTTCATCAAGAGGCTTTTGAGCTCCTCTTCACTTTCTGCCATAAGGGTGGTGTCATCTGCATATCTGAGGTTATTGATATTTCTCCCAGCAATCTGGATTCCAGCTTGTGTTTCTTCCAGTCCAGCGTTTCTCATGATGTACTCTGCATATAAGTTAAATAAGCAGGGTGACAATATACAGCCTTGAAGTACTCCTTTTCCTATTTGGAACCAGTCTGTTGTTCCACGTCCAGTTCTAACTGTTGCTTCCTGACCTGCATACAGGTTTCTCAAGAAGCAGGTCAGGTGGTCTGGTATTCCCATCTCTTTCAGAATTTTCCACAGTTTATTGTGATCCACACAGTCAAAGGCTTTGGCATAGTCAATAAAGCAGAAAGAGATGTTTTCTGGAACTCTCTTGCTTTTTCGATGATCCAGCAGATGCTGGCAATTTGATTTCTGGTTCTTCTGCCTTTTCTAAAACCAGCTTGAGCATCAGGGAGTTCATGGTTCACATATTGCTGAAGCCTGGCTTGGAGAATTTTGAGCATTACTTTACTAGCATGTGAGATGAGTGCAATTGTGCAGTAGTTTGAGCATTCTTTGGCATTGCCTTTCTTTGGGATTGGAATGAAAACTGACCTTTTCCAGTCCTGTGGCCACTGCTGAGTAGGCCCTAGAAAAAAAAGGATGTAAAAATGTAGAGATTTTGACTGGATCCATGAGAAAATTTTAAACTAGTTTAAAAAATTCAGTGCAATAGCCTATATTGTCAGTTGTCTACAAAAATATATTACTCTGTAGTAATTTAACTTGGTCATTTTAAGTTAAAATGGGACATTTAATATATTAATTTCATTTTTTCTTTAAAAGTTTTAACTAAAGCATTGGACTGTTAAGTTCCAACCTATGTTCTATCTCTGTATAATGAGAAGGTTAAGAAGCTTAGTTACCCAAATCAAAATGACTTATTTAGAATTAAAAAAAACATTGTGTATGCCTTTTATCCTCATTTTTTTCTGAAAAGAACTAGTATAATTAATTGCAACTCTTTAATTGTATTTTACCAATCTGTATGTTAAGTTTTATTTAGATGGAGTTTTCCTGTTGCTACAACTACACCTTTTGTAATTGCTTTCATGGTATTAATTCTCTGATTTATGCTAGGCAATTTGAGAAAGATGAGAGAAAATTGACATGTTAGTATTATATGTATATTTGAAACAGATAAAGAAGGTGTTATTTTTCTACAATAAGAAATAAAAACATAAGACAGTTACTATAAATAGAAAATATGTCTCAATAAAATCATGAAAATACAAGTATAAGACAAACCTGGAGAAAATGGAGCATATCTGGAGGATAACTGTTAAAATACTAGGATGAAAATCATGCCATATGATAGATAATTAAAGGAAATGGATATATCTGGTCTGGAAAATTATAAACTTAAAAGAAAGTTAAACAACCACTCCCAATCCACTGCCTACTACTGAGTTTAAGGCAGACCCTATTTATCTTTCACTTAGACTATTATAATAGCCTGCTTACTGACATCCATGCCACAAGCTTCCCAGTGTTAATGTTCATCCTTTATTTTACTTTCAGAAGAATTTATTGAAATATGTATATGAGTATGTCTTTCTCTTCGGAAGCATTAAGTTTTGCTTTCACCTGGAGGATAATGCCTAAACCTTGAAACACATTAAAAGCCTTCACATAGTTCTTAAAAAAGTACATTTCAGGTGTCGACTTTTGTCTTTCCAGTCACTCCATGTCTCTTGCATATAAGTTCTGGAAAATTGATTTGGATTACCATGCACACTCATACTTTTAAACATTTTTTATTTCTCCTATGCTTTCTTGGACTACACTTTCTCCTTTAATTTTTAGTTATGTGGCAAAAATTCCTTGGAATCTATCTAAAATATTATTTCTTTTGTGAGTTCTTCTCTGACTTTCTCATGAACAGATAGTCTCTCTTTGCCTTCTATTGGTTTGATTTTACTTTGGTACACATCCTACCATTGTCTAGTTATTTGTTTATTTGGTTCATTTCTCCAAGGAGAAAGGGATCTCTTTGGGAATCAACACTCACAGTTCTCCTGTGGATAACTACAGCAATAAGACAGTGTCTGGAACATAGTTGATTCTATATCTATCTTATTTTTTTTTAATGTAAAAAATAGAAGTGCTCATGCAGGAAGTAGATATTGGTTTTCAAGGCTATTAGAGGAACTGGTTATATTGACTGAGGCTGAACTTGGAATTTCCCCAGGACACTAGCAAAACACTGAATTTATATTTGAAGAGTAATTGTAGAATATCAAGTCACACACACACACACACACATAAATATACATATGTATAGAACTGCAACAATAACACAAAATGATCTCTCCATAGAAAATCACTAGAATCAGTAATTTTCATGGAGTAATCATACTGGAGACATCACATGTTGGAAATTTTCATTCATTATTGCTTTCTGCTTAGTCTGTGGTGAAACTTCATTCAAAGAGCTGATAGATATAACATGATACGAAATATAAGAATTCATGAGACATTCTTGACTGACTGGTGTGGTAAAACAGAAAGTTTCAATAATCGGAACAATTTCTTTACCAATACACAGCATAAAATTTTTTGCTCTATTATTACATTATTAAATAGGAAAAAAAAAAACCCCTACTGTTTACTGCTCAAGAAAAAGTGGGACTTTCTAAGTCCTACAGAGTGAAAACATATGCTGTATATACTGAATGATAACTAGATGAAACAAAAAGAACTCTTGGAAATTTATAAAATAAAGTTTGAAACATAAACAGATAACATTCATTTTTTGTTTTAACTGAGATCAAAAGAAAGAAGCATATATTAAGATAACCACTAATATATAAACATAAATAAATGCATATAAGAAATCAATATATTTAAGATTTAGATAAAATTCAAATTTGATTTCATCATAGATCAGTATATTAGTATGGCCAAATGTCTACTATATTTTAGTTCTCTGTCAGTCCTTTACTTTATCCCTATATTTTGAAAGATGTATAATATAAATTACAGGTATTAACAACCATAACAATAACAAATCAGTGTATTTCAGCTTTGCCTGTGATGGGAAACACATGAACCCGGTGATACGTGGTTGAGAATGCTGTACTAGCATTCTAAAGCTATATTTCCATTGTGACACAGTATATTTTTCTCTTTCTGCTTAAAGAACAAGTAAACATTTTGCAGGAGAAGGGATGTACAGATGGAGGTGGACAGAGGCATCTAACTCTTAAATTACTTCTTCACAACTTAGTTCCCAGATGTTTGTTTCTCATGCCCCTTGCTATATTGAGGAGAATATGCTATTGTTTGTCAATGAATCATATACTGTCTTCACAAATTTGGAAAAAATGCAAAGCTATAGTTGGGTATAATATGAGTCACTGACAGACCATGAACAGCTCCAAGAGATATACTCAGAGCTACTTTGCATTTTTAAGAAAATTGATCCTCTTTTTCTGACAACGTCTTCCAAATACTCAAGGTTTTCCTTCCTTGTCAATGGATGTAGTCATCAAGAATAGGTAATCCATTCAAATGATAAACATGTTTTAAATTCAATCCATCCTTTTTCTTTCTGGCATACTGCTCATCTCTCACTACAAACCATTTTTTACCATATATACAGAATATCTTTTCCTATCCTCAAGGTGCAATACATTACATTTGACAAAGCATACAGATGGGTAGCTTTTCACTGATTCTGTCTAATCCTGGTAGATGGAATGAGTCCCTCTCACTACATTGGGTCTTCTGTACTAGGTTGCCTAACTGCCTCGTCACAAGGCAGTATACTGAGAATCACACTTTAACCTGCACCCACCAAAGCAAAACCAAAACAGGATATTTAACTATACCTTTAAAAGGCAGAGAATTTGAAAATTCTATTTCTCAACAATGGAACATATAAAAGCAGCTATTGCATCTATAGCTCTCTCATATTAATGTGTATAAGAGGAACAACATAATAATGAGATGTTATGATAAAGTTTAACATAGAGTAAAAATATTAAACTTCATTTGGCCTAAGCAACTACTACTCTTTAAACTTCAGATATTTGGATTTTCAAATATACATATAGAGTTTCTGAATTTTTAGACTGATTAAAAGAAATGAGAGTTGCGGCCTGGTGGGATGCCACAGGAAATATTCAAATATTTGAAGGGCAGCCCTACAATAAACGGTGCAGATACCCAGTGCGTCATTAAAACTAATGAATGCCCTTCATGGAAAGCTAAACAACTATACTATATAAATAAATTTTGTTCCACAAAAAAATACAACATCATATGGGATCATAATCTTCCTGATATTGGCTAAAAAATTTGTTCTGAATCCTTTATATAATTTATTAGAATATAAACTTCTGGTGGGAAAAGTTTTGTTTTGTTTGCTCAGTCACTCAGTTGTGGCTGACTTTCTGAGAACCCCCTGACTGTAGCCTGGAAGGCCCCTCTGTCCATGGAATTTTCCAAGCAAGGAGAATGGAGTGGGTTGCAATTTCCTTCTCCAAGGTGTTTCATTTATTGCTATCTTATTCCCTTTGACTAGAATAGCATCTGCCCCATGGTAGACTCTTGATTTATCCTACAAAGAATCAAAATATCTAAGGACACTAAAGATTTATGGAAAGTTTTTAAGATTTCTCTGAGAAATTCCCTTTATATTCATGTCTTGCTCATAAGCATAGACATTAACAGAAAACTAAATTTTTGATTATACTTTAAAACAAAAAGATCTTTTAAAGATTAGTCATTACAGATGTATAGGGGGTTGTTTAAATAATGTTCAAAATTGCTTTCATCTAATTTTTCTTAATGTTATCCAAAGCTAAATGTGAATTGTAAATGAAATTCAAAATGGAGGCACTAACTATGGATGATAACCAATGAGGCATCTCCCATCTGATGTCTCATGGACAAACCAAATGTATATCTAGACATTTTTGTTTTTACAGCAAAGTTTTCCTGTCAGATTTGCACCATGAAAATGGTATTAGCTCTGCATAGTTGTGTAGCAAAATACTTTGAAATTTATCACCTTAAAACAAAAATATGTATTATTTTCACAATTTCTGAAGGCCAGGAATCCATGAGCAGCTTAACATGGTGCTGGCTTACAAGGTTGCAGTCAGTCAAGCTGTCAACTGAAACTGCGGTCAGATCAAGGCTCTACAAGCTCATGTGTTTATTGACAGACCTTTCTTTCTCAGTTTTGGGCTGCTTGTTGTCCAGAGCCAGCAGTCCCTCAACACGTGGGCTTTTCACAATGAGAGAGAAAGAGAGAGAGAGGATCTGAGATGGAAGCTGCAGTCTTTTATAACCTAATTCCAGAAGTGAAATATTTATTACATTACGAGACATGTTATTGGTCATACAAGTCACCCCTAGCACAATGTAGGGGTGGACCTACATAAGAGTGTGAATACCAGGAGAAAAGAGTAATTGGGAATCTTCCTAGAGGCTGCCTACTATAGGAATCACTGAATCAATAATTTGTTAGTTAAATTATAGACACTATGGGACAGGTGACACTAGTGGTAAAGAACCTGCTTACCAATGCAAGAGATGTAAGAGATGTGGGTTCGGTCCCTGGGTCAGGAAGATCCCCTGGAGGAGGGCATTGCAACCCACTCCAGTATTCTTGCCTGGGGAATCCCATGGACATAGGGGTCTTTAGTGTCACAAAGGGTTGGACATGACTGAAGCTATTTAGCACACATTCATGTATGCATAGACACTATGCTTGATTACACAATTGAAGATAAGATTTGGAAACCACAATGGTGGGAGAGGGAGGTCAAAATGAATTGTCTGGCTTATTGTCTAAATGAATCAAAATTCTGTGGCTCACGCGTATGTGATTACTTTTCTAAGAATTTCACTTTAGTTAATAATTGTTCATATTTCTAGCAATATAGAGACACATATAAGAAATAAAGAAATAGCCATTTTCATTGTGTATTATGATGCTGCATACTTTGAAAGAAAAAAAGAAACCTGAAACAGTGACTGTTAACAGTTCAGAATATCAAAACAACTCCCTTCATTTAAAATTCAAGTATTTGAAATGACTTAGGGACTGTTTCTAGAGGTTATTCTGTAATGCATATATGTAGTACTAAAATATCACCCTCATGATTATTAATATTATCAAGCAAGCAAAAGAATATTCTTGTAAATGTGAGTCAGAAGCAAGATTTTCTTTGGTTTCTATTCACATGCAACAGTTTATTGGCAATTTTTCTACAGAAATGCATATTCTCCTCAAGTGTAATGTCCTTGGGAATAATAGCCACAGAACAAAATGCTGGGTTTGTAAAACATTTTGAGCTCTGTGGGGAACAAAAGTTGCTAGGAAAGTAAAAAGAATTATTAGCATCAAATTTACAATTTATTCTGATTCTCTCCCCAAATCCTTTCCTTTGCCCTAAGGAAAGAAAGTCCCAATAAAGGAGAGATGGAGCCGCGAGATGTGAAGTCTAGTTATGTTCCTGGGTTGAACCCTCCTCTGGGCTCCAAGATGCACAAGGATTCTCTGTCAGGATTCCTAGTTTCAAGAACAAAACATGTCTCTGACAAATTTAAGAGGAAAAAGACATTTGCTTAAGAAAAAAAAAAATGTTGGGCAGTCCAAAGAATCCCTGAGAGGTCTAAAAAACTGGAGTTGGAACATAAGCAGCCCAAGATAATTTCAAGCTAAATAAAGAGAAGTGGGTTAAGAAAACATAGCTTCCCCAGGTAACAACAATACTTTGTTTTTCAGCCTTTGGCATACATTTCATAACTAAAGACAGACTGTAAGCAGGAAAAACTATCTATACATTCGTTATTCAACATGCACTTGACAATATAGTCTGATCAATAAACATGAACCAGGTATTAATTTAGGTATTGGGGATAGAGTTGTTACACACACAAAAAAGCTCTTGCCTACATGGAGTTTGTATTCTAATGACTTCTATCGGGTAAAATCCTGTTTATACTGCTTTGATCAATTTTATTCAATTTTTATCAATCAATAAATTTATTATTGATTTACCAATTAAAGTTTTAACTATACTCATTAAGGTTACTGTTCTTTTCTTACATTTCCACTCTTGTGAGATTACTGGGAATTGTGGAAGCCAGATCTTATCTAGGATTATTCAGTGTGATCCCATAATACCAGACACAGTAAAAAATAACAAGATCTGATATAAGCATTTTAAACTTTTTCTTCACAGCAAAATGATAAGCAATGCTTTAATTGTAGGATTTGCTAAAAAGTAATTTTATGGTATAAAACGTATTTGCTCTAAGTATTATTATTTTTTTTTTTTTGGTCATTACGTGGAAGAAGGTTTCTATGATTTTAAATATCAGTATTCCATTGACTAATGTGTTGTGCTAAGTTGCTCAGTCATGTCTGACTTTTTGAGACCCCCTGGACTGTAGCCCGCCAGGCTTCTCTGTCCACAGGATTCTCCAGGCAAAAATACTGGAGAGGGTTGCCATACCCTCTTCCAGGGAATCTTCCAGATCCAAGGATTGAACTGTTTCTGTGAAGTCTCCTGCATTGAGACTATTCATAAACTCCTCCATTGACTAATACTTAAATATAATCAGTAGTTTAATAAATTCCACTTTTTCATGAACTAATATAATGTTCTCCTGCATGAGAGATAAATATGGATATTTTTAGTAGATGCTTTGAAACTTATATAATAAGTCTGCTGCTGCTAAGTCGCTTCAGTCGTGTCCAACTCTGTGCGACCCCATAGATGGGAGCCCACCAGGCTCCCCCGTCCCTGGGATTCTCCAGGCAAGAACACTGGAGTGGATTGCCATTTCCTTCTCCAATGCATGAAAGTGAAAAGTGGAACTGAAGTCGCTTAGTCGTGTCCTACTCTTAGTGACCCCATGAACTGCAACCTACCAGGCTCCTCCGCCCATGGGATTTTTCAGGCAAGAGTACTGGAGTGGGGTGCCATTGCCATCTAATAAGTCTAACATATGTTAAAGCTGAAGCATGACTCTTTTATGCTTTAGTCAACCTGAATTGATGTCCATTGGAAGTAGAGGATTAAGGCTCTTTGAAGAAAGCTTAGAGCTTGGGGACAAAACGTTTGTGAGGGCATGTAGACAGGGAGAGAAAACTCATTATATCTGACTCATGCTTTTCTCAAAGTAAACTCAAACTAGTTGTTATTTCCCAAAACATATTTTCTATTTTTGAAGGATAATTGTTTAGCAAACCACTAAATTATGAGACATTTGAGTGACTTAGAAAATGGAGAGAGATAAGTAACTCTGGCCCTGAAAAAGCAAGATTTCACAATTAAAAAAAACAAACCATGTAACCTAGAAGAATTTGAAAGTCATTTTATAAAGCAAGACTTTTCTTGACTTAAGAGCTACATGATGGGACAATGGAGTTTTAAACACTACAAAATTCAGTGGTTTTCAATCAGAAAAAATGTCCATGTAATCCCACCATCCTGATTTATCCTTGTAATCCCACTTATTTCTTGGAAAAACTGTTGGTGGTTTTAGCAAAGTTCAGATTCTTCTCTTAATGATCGTATCAGATTTCATTCCCTTGCATTTACTCAAGGATTTATCTCCAGCAAAGGTTCTAGCTGACTCTTGTATTGCATAAAACATGCTGTAAACTTTGGAGTCATTATAAAAACATCACACACTTTCTTAAGCCATGTTTCCTCTTCTGTTACAAGTATAATTCTCTGTTCCCTTTTATTACACAATGTACTAAAGAGTTGTTTCCAATTCATCTCTTTCGGTTCTCTCTTAAACTCACCCTAACATTTCATTTTGTCCACAGAATTCCATTAAAACTTTTCCTATCAAGACTACCAAATATATATATATATATATATGTAGATTGGAAATTAATACTCAGTTCTTACTTTACTTGTTTAGCAAAAAAAGTGAGAAAAACAGACTTAATTGAAATACTTCTTTCCCACTACTCTGCTGGTTCCCTTCTTTCCTCACTGGCTATCCATGTCCCCTAAGTTTCAGTGCTAGTCAGATCTTGTATGTCTTTTCTTCATTTCACTTACTACTAACGTGCCCTCATAGAGTCTCTTGGTTTTAAAACCATTTATTCTTCCTCCATTCACTGCTACAACCTAGATGTCCATCAGCTAAGTTATCAGTCAGCTAGTCATTTTGGTTTTAAAACCATTTATTTACTGATAACTTCCAAATGTTTATCTCCAGTTTAGATTTCTTCTTTGAACTACTGAGTTCTAGATCCGTTTGTCTACTTCAGAGTCTGGGGTCTTTACTCTGTTCTCTGTCTATTAGAGACAAAGTGAAAGTGAAGTCGCTCAGTCGTGTCCGACTCTTTGTGACCCCATGGACTGTAGCCTACCATGCTCCTCTGTCCATGGGATTTGCCAGGCAAGAGTACTGGATTGGGTTGCCATTTCCTTCTCCAGGGGATCTTCCGTGACCCAGGAATCAAACCTGGGTCTTCCTCATTGAAGGTAGATGCTTTACCATCTGCGCCACCAGGGAAGTCACATTAGAGACAAAAGACAAGCTCAAAAGCAATCCCTAATCTTCCCTTCTAAGCTTGCTCCCACGTTCCTTTTCACTCCTTCTCACTTCAGTTATGGCAGCACCATCCTTCTTAGACTGAAACCTTCGTGTTACAATGAATTTTCTTTCTGTCACGCACATTTAATGCATTAATAAATCCTGTTGACTCTGTCTTCCAAATAGCTTCAGAAAATGACCACTTCTCGCCACCTCCACCACTCCCACTATGGTTCATTATACCATCTTCTCTCAAAAATCACTGTCAGAGCTCACAGGTGGTCTCCCTATGTATGCTCTTGTCACTCCTCACACAATTTTTTTTCCACATGTCAGCTGCCAGCCAGAGCTATCCGTTTATGGATGTAGAATCGTATCACATCTCTGATAAAAACATTCTGCTTTACTCAGAGTAGATAAAGCCATTGTAATAGCCAGTAAGCCCACATTTCAGTGGTTCTTGACACAGGCTGCATATTAAAATCATGTTGGGAGATTCTAAATGACACCAGTATCTAGGTCTCATTCTCAGAGATTTTAGTTTAACCAGCTTTATAAGAGATTTGGGCTTTGATATTAAGGATATGTTCAGTTCAGTTCAGTCACTCAGTCATGTCCAGCTCTTTGCAACCCCATGAATCGCAACATGCCAGGCCTCCGTGTCCATCACCAACTCCCAGAGTTCACTCAAACTCACATCCATCGAGTCGGTGATGCCACCAGGCCATTTCATTCTCTGTCGTCTCCTCCTCCTCCTGCCCCCAATCCCTCCCAGCATGAGAGTCTTTTCCAATGAGTCAACTCTTCACATGAGGTGGCCAAAGTACTGGAGTTTCAGCTTTAGCATCATACCTTCCAAAGAAATTCCAGGGCTGATCTCCTTCAGAATGGACTGGTTGGCTCTCCTTGCAGTTCAAGGGACTCTCAAGAGTCTTCTCCAACAACGCAGTTCAAAAGCATCAATTCTTCGGCGCTCAGCTTTCTTTACAGTCCAACTCTCACATCCATACATGACCACTGGAAAAGCCATACCCTTGACTAGACAGACCTTTGTTGGCAAAGTAATGTCTCTGCTTTTGAATATGCTATCTAGGTTGGTCATAACTTTTCTTCCAAGGAGTAAGTGTCTTTTAATTTCGTGGCTGCAATCACCATCTGCAGTGATTTTGGAGCCCCCCAAAATAAAGTCTGACACTGTTTCCACTGTTTCCCCATCTATTTCCCACGAAGTGATGGGACCAGATGCCATGATCTTCATTTTCTGAATGTTGAGCTTTAAGCCACCTTTTTCACTCTCCCCTTTCACTTTCATCAAGAGGCTTTTTAGTTCCTCTTCACTTTCTGCCATAAGGGTGGTGTCATCTGCATGTCTGAGGTTATTGATATTTCTCCCGGATATCTGGATTCCAGCTTGTGCTTCTTTCAGCCCAATGTTTCTCACGATGTACTCTACATATAAGTTAAATATGCAGGGTGACAGTACACAGCCTTGACGTACTCCTTTTCCTATTTGGAACCAGTCTGTTGTTCCATGTCCAGTTCTAACTGTTGCTTTCTGACCTGCATATAGGTTTCTTAAGAGGCAGGTCAGGTGGGCTGGTATTCCCATCTCTTTCAGAATTTTCCACAGTTTATTGTGATCCACACAGTCAAAGGCTTTGGTGTAGTCAATAAAGCAGAAGTAGATGTTTTTCTGGAACTCTCTTGCTTTTTCCATGATCCAGCAGATGTTGGCAAATTGATCTCTAGTTCCTCTGCCTTTGCTAAAACCATCTTGGAAAAATATGTTAGGTAACTATAAAAGGCAACCTGTACTGAGGCAACTCTAACCCTAAAACTTCCTCCCCCTCCCCTCAACACACAGTCTGATTCATTGGCTCAAAAATGTAGAAACTTTTATATCATGGTCTGGATCCACTGTGTCTTTGAGGTACTTTTTCTCCTCCCAGTTCATTCTGCTTTGGTGCTATTCAGTTTCTTTTCTATTCATAAAACATAGCAAACGTTTGTTCTCCTCAGAGGTTTTTCATTTGCTTAACTTTTTTCCATAACTTTATTGCCTTCCAACATAGTATATGTCTGGCATGCTTATTTCAGTCACAGTAGGGTAGAATATATGCTCCAGAATTGTTTTTTTGCTATATTCCCAGCCCCTAGGGTGTCTATTGTCCATAATTAGGTCTCAATAAGTATTTACTGAATAAACAGTCTATTTTACAATCTTTAGCTCAATGCCAACATGTAAGATACATTAAAGAAAAGTCTTAAAAAAAGAAAGAAAGACACGTTTAAGAGGAGTGGAAATGGAAATATTCTCTTTTCGATGTGCTAATTTGAGTCATCAGTTAAATGCTCATGTGAAGATGTTCGCCGCTAGGATGAAAAATGACTCAATAGTTCATGAGAGAAGCCAAAGGTTTAAGCATATACTTTGCTAGTTGTCCAATTAGAGCCGATGGCTGAAACCCTGGGAATGAATTCCAGCCTCAATAAAGAGCATTCAGAAGGAAAAAGTGGGAGAAAAAAGATCACAAGAGGTTAAAGAGAAAGAATTCCTAAAAGGAACTGAGGTGCCAGAAAGTGTGTGAGGGACAGCTCACTGTGAAGTGAACTTTCCATAGGAAATGGCCCGGTTTCGTTGGCTTCCCTGACCACTGCTCTCATCGCACCCGCTACTTTCTCTTGATCCTGAGTCCAGATGCCAGGAACCATCTGCACAAATGTGGTTCCTCCTTCTATTCTTGCTACAGTATGAGATTATCAGGGGACAAGCTATCAGGGGACAACTGAGGCTTCAATCTCTATGTGTCATTAAGGGACTCCTTTGTATTACTCAGATACAGAGTATCTCCTTTGCATTACTCAGGTGAAATCTGGGGCTGCATCCTGTGAATTTAGCCTCTTTTGAGTTCCCTGTGAGGTAATAATGCTACTTTGTATTCAAAATGGAGTTTAACTGGTAATGATAAGCATCTGCAGAGACTTCACAGAACCCTCAGCAGCAGGGAAATGTGGAGTGGAAGGTGCTAAAACTGTAATTAGAACAAGGCATCTGTCTCCCAGCTCCTACAGAGCAGCTACTAATCAATGTGATCACTCCTTTTGAGTGGGGAAGTGCACACCCATGGTTCTGTTGGACTTTTTCCCAGCCACCAGCTGACTGAATGCTGGTGGAGAGCACCCTTGGCTTTGGAGAGGGAGAAGAAAGCATTATTGCTTAGTAAATGTAGCTGTTCACTTTTAAAAAGGTGTTTGGTGGGGGCATGTCTTGATTTCCATTTCCTGTAAATAGCCTATTTGCAGAACAATCTGGAGGCCAATTTTTTCTAGAAGTATGGTTCACTCTGAAGCAGTTTCAGACTGATTATCCAGGATTTTTGATTTCTTCTCCCATACGTTTACTTGCCCTTCGTAATTTTGATCCCTTCTGGCAGGTTTATTGAGGAAGAGAAAGAAGATTTAATGCAATCATACCAATTTTCCATCTATTACCAATTCTGATTTGGGCAGCATTTTCCAATGTATGGAAAATTAAAATTCATCTTCTATAAAATTCATCTGTAAGAATCTTCTTGAAGAAAAAGAGTGCTTTAATCCAATACTTTGGAGAATGCTGGATATTATATCTCCCTTTTTAGAAATTCACAGTGCACACAAGGTATTAAAGGCTTCTAACTATACTACAATAAAGAAACTGGTTTAAACTCTGTTGAACCCAGCATGGCCCAAACTTATTGCTCTAGGAAGTTTTTCTTTTCTTTTTTGAGGACATAAAACAGAATTAATGTTCCAAAGAAAAGGCTTTAGTAAAAGCTAAATTAAATATTTCTTATCATTGACATTTAAATTATGCTTAAAATGATGTACAGAGATTTCCCGAGAATTTCTTCATTTCCACTTTCTATTACCACTAATAACAGCATGTTACATAATCATTTGTGATAAGTGGGTCAGGATTCTCGCTCATTCTTCTCAAAAGAATAAAAATATGTCAATCCTTTTATCATGATGATCAGCGTACTTAAAAACTGACTCCTATTCTCATCCAATATAGCCCCAGAAGACAGCCTAGTGTACAGTCTGTCTTTTCTACAGATGTTGATGCTTCGTGTCTCTGAGAATTCCACACCAGACTGAGACAGCCTACTCTTTCTTTAAATCTTCACATTGGAGAGTGTTCAGGAACTGATAGCATGTAAGATAATTTCCTAAGAAGCTGAAAAAGAAGGCTCACTCAGCAGTGCATTAGGTCACATGTTCATGTCAAGACATGAGGCAGATATTAATAATGTAGCATATATACATTTCCATAGAGAATAAGAGTACAAATAACTGTAAAGGAAAGAAAATTTAAAAGACCCACAAAATAAGCAGTAGAAAGAATATGGTTATGATGACTATAACATTAGTTAAATGTCTTACAGGGCATGGTGGAGTACTAACCAAGAGAATTATTAGACATTTCTGAAGTGTAAAATCACTTGACTCAAGAAAGAGTAAGTCAATATGAAAAAAAAAAACTTGGAGAAGCCAGCTGAAATACCTCATAACTCTGTTGAGAAGGCCAGATAAAAAAGTAAGGAAAAGTCACCAAATGATTAAAAAGCTTTTATTTTATACCTGAAAAGTCGGCTATAAAGATACATAAACTGTAGGTTTTGCCTTAGAGAGAGGTTATGATTAATAGGAACATCCTTTTGTTTTTCCAAATTAGGAGATTTATGGATTGCAGAAGGAAATCTCAAAATAAAATGTCCTAGAAATGGTTTCAGAGAAGGCAATGGCACCCCACTCCAGTACTCTTGCCTGGAAAATCCTATGGGCAGAGGAGCCTGGTAGGCTGCAGTCCATAGGGTCGCTAAGAGTTGGATACGACCACTTTCACTTTTCACTTTCGTGCACTGGAAAAGGAAATGGCAAGCCACTCCAGTGTTCTTGCCTGGAGAATCCCAGGGACGGGGGAGCCTGGTGGGCTGCCGTCCATGGGGTCGCACAGAGTTGGACACGACTGAAGCGACTTAGCAGCAGCAGCAGCAGCAAAGTGGTTTAGGGTGTGAGTGTGCATGCATATGTATGTGTGCATGTGTGTGTGTGCATGTGTGTGTGTGCATGTGTGTGTGGTATGGGGAATGAAACGAAGAACAAGGGCAGGGGAGAGAGAAGTTTTTAAAATTATAGATGACTACAAGACCAAAATATATATATTTATAAATATGGTTGGATGTGTAGTATGTTGTGTAACTCTCCTTTCTCTGTTTCCTCAAGGTTTTTCAGAAAACAAGAAGAAACAAACATTTTTTCCAGTGCTTGCTTTCTGCCATTTGATATATTTCTATTAATGTTTCATTCTTCCATAGGAAGAAGATTTAGACCTTTAGTTTCTACCTAAACAGGAAATATTATCACCTGGATTGAGGAAATTTTAATATGTAGCAGACTTAAGGAGCAGTGAAAAAGAAGGATTACTATTTTAGTGTGAGAGATCATCATTAAAGTTATGTGACTCTATCTTGAAAGATAAATACTAATATTGTTTGAATTCTAAGCTTATATATTTGAATTCACCTTAATTCACATTTATTGAAGGAAGTTTACACAAAGATGACTCCATCTAAGGGTCTTACTTTAGTGGTAGGTGCTTAGACTCAAGGTGCCAGACATTCATTCACATTGAGCATATTAACAGCTTTAAAAACAAACTTGGTTCTGCTTGTCTAACCAGCTTTGTTGATCTTTCCTCCACATTCATTATTAATCTTTGCACAGAGTCATTAAGTGTCTCAGTCAGTATTCTCCAGAGAAATGGAACCAATAGGGTGTGTGTGTGTGTGTGTGTGTGTGTGTGTGTGTGTGTGTGTGTGTGTGTGTGTGGTGTAAAGAGATTTGCTTTAAGGAATTGTCTTAAGTGATTACAAAGGCTGGTACATCCAAAATCTGTAGGGTGGGCTGTCATGCTGGAGGCCAGAGAAGAGCCAACTTCAAGTCTGAAGGCTGTCTGCTTTGGATAAAGTAAAGGATAAAATATAAGCAAAGACAAGAAGATGATGGTGATGTAATCAAGAGGAACAACAATAACAAGGGAAGATCATCTATAATTAAAGCAAGAAGAAACCATAAGCCTCGATATTTGTTAAAAAACCATAGAACTCCACCCTGAGCGTTTTTCCACATTTGGTGTTCTATATGTAAAAAACAGTGTTAAAAGTTACTTCATACACAGAGTGATCTTGCAGATAATGAGAAAAACAATGGTAAAGAACGATTTACCAATGAGAAATACACACATGCATTTTCAGACTGTTGATTCATTTGTTTTACTTGAACTAAATATCTTTTGTTCATTTTCCAATCACACTCTTGGAAGGAGAAATTTCACCACGTTTCTCCAGAGTCATAAAAATTCAAGGTAAATTCTAGATCGAAATAAGTAGGATTTAAGTTTCAGCTTGCCAGTAGAAAGCAGGATTTTGTGAATTTTTCCACCATTTCAATAAACTCTGTCAAAAAACATTCTACTTTGATATTCTTAAACCTAAAAGATTTGAATTCATTTAATGTTTTTGAAGAGAGTGTATCTGTTGCCTCTAGGGAATAGTCTCTGTTCTTCTTTCTCCAATCCAACTCCATTCTCCACAGGGTGTCTATATTACCAAATTGCACTATCTTTATTCCACGTACTTTAAACTCTCCAATGGTTAAGGTGTACACAGCAGGACTCAGCAGTTACTTGTTCTAAATCTGTTCAAAATCCTCCCACCCTAACTGCTGGCACGGCCGGGTCCGATGCCAATCAGATAGTTCATTGTTCTTGGTAGCTCACACAGCTGCTCATCAAATGCACAGCTGTGGCACTGACCTTTAATAATATTATTCAGAGACTCAGCCTCACTTTATGAAACAGGCATGTCCTCATTTAAAATTCCCCAGAATCTTCTATTTGGCTTTGTAATTGAATCTATATTTTGTTAAATTGTCAAGGAAGGTTTTTTTAAAAATCAACAATCAAATATTATATTAATAAAATTTGTTCAGGATCTGTACAATGCAGCTAGTATCAAAATGGTCTTTCTGTATATGAAATTCAGGGAAAGTAAAACAGAAGGGGCTTAAATAATTTGAGAAAATGTTCATATGTTGCTGCCTCAGTATTCCCGAGGAAACAGAAAATTATTATTAAGAGTTTTATTGAAGATATGGTTTGAAGCAAAATAAGTCTAGTGTTTATTAGAATGAAAATTTTAGGTAATTGGATATCTATCATTGGCTAGGATATATCTTTAGATATTTTGAGGCCTATTTTACAACTTTACAAGATTTCTGTGAGGTGTTTTCTTTTTTTTTTTTTTTTTTACAGTTAACATGACTATTCAATAAATGTATATTACCGAAGGGATGAAGCCTGATATTTCTTTTTAAAATTTTTAAGTTATCATGCATTAAAACTGATTTTTTCAGGTATATAGCTGTATATCCAAGATGTGAGAATTATAACACATCCATAGATTTGGGTTACTACCACAATTAGGAGACAGAACTCTTCATAGGCCTTCAAAACTCCCTCATGCTATATATTTAGAGCTTCCTTTTTCCCAACTTCTGTAGCCTTAACCTCATCACTATAGTTTTGTCTTTCTTGACAATGTCATGAAATATAATTATAAATAAAGGTGATCATTTAACACTAGCTTCTTTCACTTAGCATAATGAGTTTAAGATTTATCGATAGCTTGTCCCTTTTTGTTGCTGAGTAGTATTTCACATATGACTTTACTACATTTTTTTAAGAAAAATTTTACCCATTGTAGGGCATATGGATTGTCTCCAATGTGTTAGTCACTCAGTTGTGTCCAACTCTTTGTGACCCCATGGACTGTAGCCCAGCAAGCTCCTCTGTCCATGGAATTCTCCAGGCAGGAATAGTGGAGTGGGTAGTCACTCCCTTATCCAGGGGATCTTCCTGACCTAGGAATCAAACCCTGGTCTCCTGTATGGCAGGCAGATTCTTTACCATCTGAGCCACCAGGGAAGCCCATCCAGTTCATTCTAATTTAGTGGTTAATGATGTTGAACAACTTTTCATGTATTCGTTAGACAACCATAGATCTGCTCAATCATGGGGCAATTCATCCCCATCTGAGTCCAAAGTCCCCATGTCTTGCATAGATGTGGTATACTGTAACCAGAGTAATCCATTGTGTATATGTGTCTTATATCATCTGCTGATGGACATCTAATGTTGGCTATTATAAACAATGAACATACACAAATGCCCTTGCTGGGGTCATTAGTTCTATTTGCAATATTTTAAGGCACTGTTCTCCATAACTAGTTTGCATTTGTAGGAGGGTGCATTTATGCATCATTCTGACACCTCATTGATTTGCATCTGATAATGAGTGATGTTGAGCATCTTTTCAGTTAATGATTTAGTTCTTTTGGATTTGACATTTACTTTCTAGTTGTTTGTCATTCATTTGCTATTACATTCAGACATATACAGAAGCTTTAATTTTAATTAGTTTCTGATCTTACATTTAGATCTTTAATCCATTTGAGTTTATTTTTAAAAGTTAACAATGAAACTTTGCTCAGTTTTTAATTATGCTGTTTGTTTTCTTGTTTTGAGAGTTCTTTATGTAGTCTTAATGATTGGTAATTTGCAAATACTTCTTTCAGTCTGTGGCTTATATTTTCATTCTTTTATCAATATATTTCACATAGCAAAAGCTTTTGATTTTTGATGAATTATTTTATATATATTTTTCTTTTGTAGATCAAACTCTATTTGTCTGAAAATATAAAAATATTTTCATTTCCCCCCCAAATTTCATAGCTTTATATTTTCCACTTGCATCTATGGTCTGCTTTGAATCAATTTTTCATATAATATTTGAGATTTAAGTTGAGATTTTTTTTTTGAATATGAAATTTTTAAAAAGAATTGTCTTTTGCAGTCATGTCAAAATCAAATGATCATATTTGTGTGGTTCTATTGGCTTGGCCAAAAAGTTCATTTGAGTTTTTCCATTATACCATATAACAAAACCTGAAAAAACTTTTTGGCCAACTCAATATATCTGGACTTGTTATTCTGTTCCATTGATCTATGAGTCTATCCTTCTGCCATACCAAAGTCTTGATTATTGATATAGATAGCTATTTGATACCCAAGGAGTGATACTCTGTACACAGTTTTATTTAAGTCTGGAGATGAGAGAAGTTGAGGTTGGGGATCTAAAGTTGTTATTACATAGATAGACTATTTAAAAATAATGGCACTGAAGGGGAGAAAAAAGAGGGGAGAGAGAGAATGGCAGGAAGAGAATATGGATTCAAGTTAAATCCTTTTATGCTCCAACACTTAGAAGTAAAGTAGAAGAGGTTTAGAAGGAGAGGCCAGTTAGATAAGTGAAAAATAAGAGTGTGATATCATAAAATATGGAAGAAAAACATTTCAAAAAGCAGCATGTGAGAAACTGGCAAAACACAGCTGAGAGTTAAAGCAAGCTGAGTATGAAGAAATGAATGAAACAAATCTTAATTTTCATATTTAAGAAATGAACAGGAATTGAGGAAAATGATAAATGGATAATATCAATAACATTTTGGAGAAGTTTCAATATGAAAGATAGCACAAAAATGGAGAATTAGCTGGAAGGGGATATCAAAGTAAAGAGGTTTTTGTTTTGGCTGCTTTTTGCTTTTTTCAGTTTTGTTTATTTTGGTAACATGAAAGCATGTTTGATACAAATGGGCATGACCTAACCGGGAAAGATAATTGTTGATTCATAATTGAGGCACTAGACAGGAACAGAGGTTGGGTGAGGAATTGTCTGCAGGGGACTTCCCTTGGTTTACCAGATTGGGGAAGGGGGTCTTGCTTGAATCCGTTCTAAAGTGTAATGAAAAGAGATACAGGGTATTTGCAGCATCTGTTTCATTGTTTCTTTATATTTTTGATTCTGTTTTACTTTGCAGTTGTTAAATCTGTATACATGGAGTTTTGATTGATTGATTTTTGTATAGATGAAATTTAAAACCTCTGTTATACATATATCCACCAGTGGGCATTATTAGCATGCTGAGTAGAGTGTTGGTTGTGTAACTCAACACTCTGAATGCTGTGTTGGGCCTTATTTTTCCAGAGTTGTGTTGTTGTTTGTTTTTTGGCAGCGTTGAGGGTGGGTTTGTGCATCTTAGTTCCCCCACCAGGAATGGAACCTGTGTTTCCTGCAGTGAAAGCTCAGAGTCTTAACCACTGGACCACCAGGGAAGTCCCTCAGAGTTATTTATTCAGTCATTCCTTCAAGGGAAATGAAATGATTTAGTTGGAGCTAAATAAATAAAAAAGTGAAATAAAAAGGCATGCTAACATATGTGGCTAAACAATTGGAAATCCACAGCAAATGAAACCACTTACATCCTTTGTGAAAGTGAAAGTCGCTTAGTCATGTCTGACTCTTTGCAACCCCATGCTGTCACAGTCCTTGAAATTCCCCAGGCCAGAATACTGGAGTGGGTAGCCTTTCCCTTCTCCAGGGGATCTTCCCAAACCAGGGATCAAACCCAGGTCTCCCTCATTGCAGGCAGATTTGTTACCAGCCGAGCCACAGGGAGATCAGTCCTGGGTGTTCATTGGAAGGACTGATGTTGAAGCTGAAACTCCAATACTCTGGGCACCTAATGCAAAAAGCTGACTCATTTGAAAAGACCCTGATGCTGGGAAGGATTCAGGGCAGGGGGAGAAGGGGACAACAGAGGATGAGCTGGTTGGATGGCATCACCAAGTCAATGGACATGAGTCTGGATAAACTCCGGGAGGTGGTGATGGACAGTGAGGCCTAGCGTGCTGTGGTTCATGGGGTCACAAAGAGGCAGACACGACTGAGCAACTGAACTGAACTGATCTGAGTCACAAAAGAAGCCCAAGAATACTAGAGTGGGTAGCCTATCCCTTCTCCAGTGGATCTACCTGACCCAGGAATTGAATGAGGGACTCTTGCATTGCAGGCGGATTCTTTACCAACTGAGCTCATAGGGAAGCCCTTCACTAATAGTAAATTAAAGAGATCAGTATTATTCCATTGCAAATATCAGTTATCACTGTCTAGCCTACACTGCCACACCATCTCAGCAATGGCTGGGCCGTCAATGCCTAGCACAGCACCATTTACATAGAAGATTAAGAAAAATACCTTTGGGACCTAAAAAGTGAATATTTTTTTATACGTATAAGTAATATCTATCTAATCAAATAAAATTATTTATTTAATATAATTTTGATAAAAAAGAAAATAACCATAGGATACAGTTCTCTGTCCTTTTACAATGGTTGAAGATTTACATGCTTCTTGGTGTAAATGTAGATAGAAAATCTTGTGGTAAAGTAATTGATGATCAGGCAAACAGAAAAAAAAAATACATAAAAGCTATGACATATCAATAAAAATCATTCCAAACTACAAGTGAAGATTTTTCCTTATCACACTATTTATAAAGAATTATGATCACTTTAATTTCATAACTAAATAATGTATTTTGTATGTGAAATATGATTGCAAACTATTTCCTGTATAGGGAGGGAGGAAAAACACTTTCTTTTATATGTTCTATATATTGGTATACATATATCTTGCTTTTTTTCTGAAAGATTTATATCGATAGTTGTATAGATGACAAAGGCTATATGGAGGCATAGAAAGCATTCAGCCAAAACTGTTGCAAACAAATATGCTGGCAGCATAAACTCTATTGATTTGATCTTGTGAATTCATAAATCAGATTTCCCCCACATATTCATTCAAATTGCAAAGCCAAAAACACTTTATAATTTGTTTTGAACTTTTTTGGTACATTAAGAAAATGATTTTTGAAACATGTAAGTTTTTGTTTCAAAAGCTCAATTCCTATACCAGTTATCTCCTCAAAACATTATTTGTATAAATTTTAGGTACATCAAAGTCATAGTTTTATATTAAATAAATCTAAAAAGCATGTTCTTTTTATTGAAGTGTTTTTTTAAAATAAGTAGTCTGATCACTTATTTTGATTATTCTAAATAGCATAGTCTTTCATTCCCAGATAATATTTCATGACCATATGGTGACTCATTTTGAATAATGCCTGGCAATTGAAGTGACAATAGCTATTTCTTCATAATTCCCAACAGAGATTAAAAGTGAAAAATTCAATCTTATGAATCTTTTCAGAAATCTTGGCACCTAATTTGCCTCAAGAATAAAAGCAAACAGAAAACTTACATTTTTTTATGCAAAAGGGAGTATATCGTGGAGGAAGTCCTGGAACTGAAGTCAGAGGAATTAAAGTTCAAGCACAGGTTCCGTCACTTTCTAAGTGAGATGCCTGGATTCCCTCCATCTCTCTAACTCTTGACTTTCTCAACTGCAGGCAATGTGGTAGCACTATTTACTTCCTCTGTCACAAGGTAATGGTAAATATCAAATCGAATGAAATAATGTATAATTGCTATTACTAAATGGGTGCCTGACAGGGCCTGAGTACTGTGATCAGTATGTTTTCACATGTGCATTTGTTTTTGATCCCCTCAACAATCCCATCATGCTTATCTCATTTTAGTAATAAAGAGAGTCAGCCTGAGAGAGTTTATACAACTTTTTGCAGGTCATATGATGATAGAAGAGCCAAGACTTCGCCGTTGTTCGTTGTTTAGTTGCTAAGTCGTGTTGAACTCTTTGCAACCCCATGAACTGTAGCCCATCAGGCTTTTCTGTCCATGGGATTTCACAGGCAAAAGTACTATAGCAGTTGCTATTTCCTTCTCCAGGCGGTCTTCCTGACCCAGGGACCAAACCCAAGTCTACTGCATTGGCAGGTGGATTCTTTAACACTGAGCCACCAGGGAAGCCCCGGGGAGCCAAGACTATATCCCAGATTTTGTGAAGTAGAAGCCCAGGCTCTCAAAACACCCATACTTAACAGATTTTAACTGTTTTGAATAAAAAGATTCAAGCTATTTGAGAGCTGTTTTCATCAAACAACATGTTAGAATTTTAAAGAAACATTTGGAAAGTCTAATTAATTTGGTTTCTTTCTCATCTTGGACAGAATACTCTCTTTGCCTTGGTTTCTGCCAGTGAAAAATAAGGGAGATATTCATAGGTAACCTCTGCTAAATTCATTTAATGCACTAGATTGAAGAAAAGAGAAATTATCAATTTTTTCAGGGATAATTTTTTAAAGAAATAACTTGATTTTACTTATATCTTAGAAGTAAGGTGACCAACTGTGTCAGTTTATATAGGATTCAGAAGGAGGACATAGGATTTTGAATGCTAAAACTAAGAATCATATCTTATGTTCAGCTGTTCAGTTGTGTCAAACTCTTCGCAATCCCATGGACTGTAGCCCATCAGGCTCCTCTGTCTATGGGATTTCCCAGACAAGGATACTGGAGTGGGTTGCCATTTCCTTCTCCAGGGCATATTCTGATCCAATAATAAAACTGAGAAAGTCCCAGGCAAATCAGGATGAGTTAGTCACTATACTTACAAGCTTAGAATCAGTCTTCTTTTATTAAATAGATCCAGGCTTCATTTACACAGACCAGGTATCCCTTGATTTCCTTCTAATTGATTAGACAGTCTTTGCAAAAATATATATATATTGAACTGGAATTCTTACCCACTCCTGTTGATAATCCAGAACTAAACTGGAATAAACAAGCAGAAAACCTCAAATCCTGCTGTATTATATACCAACAGCATAGTCTTTTGGCTATAAGTAGTAAAATCTAATTCAATGTTGCATAAACTAGAAAATTAATTTTGTCTTATAATGACATGGGGCATCTATCTCATGGAAGCTTATGCAATGGGACTACAGTTGAGTCTCAGAAATGAATTGGAACCAGGGGCAAGTTCCCTTTGTTTCTCAGTTGCTCTTTTTGTATTTCCTCCAATCTCCCTCTTCCCAACTTTGTGAGCCTCAAGTTCACATGGTGAAAAACATGACAAGTACAGCTAAGATGCAATGTATTACAGCCAAGGTGACGGACCTTAAAGGAGAAGTTGTCTCTTTGGGCCCAATTTCAAATTCCTAGGAAAAGACTGACATTGTCCTTCAATCATTGGCTGAAACTAGGGTACAGGGTCATGAAACAGGAACAAGACTGTAGGGAGTCACTTCTGTAACCAAGTGGATAAGCCCAGAGAGGGACAGTTCCTAAAGAGGAAGAAAAAAAAAAAAAAAGAGAGAGAGCTAGGCAGACAGTATACATGGCATCTATTATGCTATTTCAGTTAGCTTCAGAGACAGAAAATAACTCACACACATTTACTGAAAAATAAAATATTAAAATGAAACTATATGTTCATGTCTGATGGGTAAACAAGAAATTGTCCAGGTTTCTCTGCTTTCATCTTAAAGTTGTTCCTTGTTTTAACTGAAAATTCTGGTGCAGAGTTATGTCATACAGACTCACAAAGTATTCAACACTATCATTTGCAGTATTTCTGGAGAAACAAGAACCTCCTTTTCTAGGAAGTTAATTCACGAGTAAAATAATTCAACTTACAGAAAAACAAACGTGTTTGGATAGCCTAACCAAATTAAAGTTGTGACTGATGTATTTCAGACTATTTCGATTTTTTTCTTTCAGAAAAAAAGAAAGATAGATAAAAGCAAATACTATTAGGCCACCAATACCTTAAAATCATGTAGCTATGGGTCAGCTTCTTTGAGCAGTCTTTTCTGACAATTTCAGTTATTTCTGTTCTTTACTTTCTCTGAATTTGTTTATATTTAAAGTTAGTACCACTATATATTACTTAATTATTTTAATTGATTCTAGTAATGCACTGTGAGAATATAAATTACTTGAGAGTTGGGCTAATATTTTTATAGTTTTTAACAGTCTCCTTTTCTTCTTGATCTTTATTTTTATTTTCCTCCTAGTCTTCATTCTGGCAATCTCTTCTTCATCATTTATGGAACAATAAATAAATTTTGTGGAGCTATATACCTTTCTCTAACTTGGGTGCTAGAAGAGACAAAAAGAATAAGAACAAACATTTATTGAGTGGTTACTATGCACCTGGCAACTTTGTAAGTGCCTTACATTGATTGTCTCACTTAATCCTCCTAGAAGCCTGTAGATGTTGGATGTTATTTCGTTTATTTTACAGATGAAGACACTTTAACAGGTGAAGAAACAAAGAAACTAAACTGAGACTTTAGTAATCTTCCCTAACCACCAGGTAATAAGGAGATTTCAACACTTGGCATGCTCTTGACTCTCATATAATATGCCATTCCCGTATTTCAGAAAATTTTAGATTCAAAATAAATTTTGTGAAAATTTAGGACGAGTACTCAAGTAATTTTATTCTCTCCTTAACTCCCACATTCCATATTGCCTAATGGCTAATTTGAGCTGTAGATATAGTTGGAATCAAGTGAATATTTTTGATTACTTCATAGTTTACAATAAAGAATAAATAGTAATTAAATTGTATTCACCTGGAATTTGCTTGCTTTGATCTGATGCTCCATTATAGAAATTTGCTTTTTGTGCTCAGAAATTTTGTTTAGTTTGAATTCTGATGACATATTGTGTTTCATTGCCAATGTCTGACTAATTCTCCATATATAAAATCAAAATTACTTACTTCCTGTGCAAAGTTTATGTATATAAGAACTAGTTTTAGTCTAGCTGGGTCACATACTGAGAAAATGATGTACATCCCGCAGTGAGGTTAGAGAGCACACATTCCCCAGAAACAAGAATCAATGATTAATTGAGTGATCAAGTTAATGCAAAAATATTTACATTAAACATAATTTAACTTCAAGCCATATTTTCCAACACATATATAAATACAGATGGTATATTAGTCTTGGAAAATTAAGATATGGAATTTACTAAGAGAACAGGGATAACATTTAAAGCAAAGAATTCCTATTTTAGTAAGATTCTATTTTTTGGCATAAAGTATCTTCTATTCTATATATGCCATCTTCAGCCTACTTTCAATTATACCAGATACTTTGCAAAGTTTTTCTAGTATCAGTTACTTAAGTTAATAGGGTTTCAAACAGAGTCAAGGCGAGAAGTTATGATAAACTCTACTGTGATCATGTTGAGGTGTTGTTAACTTCCTTTAATACAAATGGACCAGACAACAACAGAAAGCCAATCATGCCAATAAAAATAAGGACATCTATAGAAAATAAGATAAATTGTTCAGAGTAAGTTTCTTCTAAGATTTTTCCTTGAATAACTGAAATATACTCACCACTACAAAATGTTTTTAGAGTAAATGACAAAGACTTGAGTTTTTTATGATGTATCTAAGATGGTAATGAAGAACCAATCATTTGGCAAGAAACTACAGAACTAATGAGTCTTACCTAATGTTTCAGAACTGAAATCCTCATCCTTACAGGAGGCAGGAAAACATGGCAAAAGGACACACCGTTCTTACAACAAGGATAGCCAATTGTGCCCACTTAAAATAGGAGTGACTTGCTGGCAAGGGTTGGAGAAGGGTGGGATGTTCATATGGTTCCAGTTAATATTTCTGTTGGTAGCAAGGCAAACCAACAGCAAGCCTGTAAAGAGAAGGTATGGTGCAAAGGAGGTCCAGAATTCTCTAATTCCTTGTTGGCAGAAAAGAATCTATGGAAGAAATAGGAACAGAATCAGAGAAGGAACAGACAGGCTAGTTGTTGAAGGCAACTAGGAGATCATCTTGCCTAAGAGAAAGCTGAAGGCCAGAAAATCAACCAATATACTCAAGTTCACATAATTCATAAGGAAAGGTCCTGTTTTTTCTACCAGCTCTGAGAGTCCTTGCTACTTTGTAGTTTGCATTTCTCTTGCACTCCTATAAGCAAATGAGAAGCCTCCTTCTCCTATTTCCATCCCTTAAATTCCTTTAACTGCAAGCAACTTATCTTGTGATTTCAGGGAAAGGGGCTGTAAATATTCTTTGAACCTCTCAAGAGCTGCCAGCTAATTGGTTGATCCATTACTCTTTTAAGCAAAAGGGAATATTTGTTATTCTATTTATTCTATACATGAGATGCCTTATATATTTTAAAAAAACACAGATTTGCAATTTATTGATTTATTCTGGAATAGCTTTAGTTATGCAGAGGTATAACAAAATAACAAGACAAAAATAACATTTTCTCTTGAAGCTTAATATCTATAGGGAAGATTATTAAGATATTGAATTCTCCAGACTTAAAATCCTTGACTATTTATGAAATTATATTCAATATAATTTTCCAGCACTGAAATAAGCAAGGTGCAAGCTATGTGCAGATAAGCATTATGAGATCTTTTATGACTTCAGAATCAGACTCCACTCTAACATTTCAACTTGTTAACCAACTTTATGACTCAAAACCCTCTCAAGCAGTCTAAGTGCTAGAATGTTTTACATTATTGAATACGTTATTTCAGGTACTAGGTCTTGTCACTGTATTATGTGCATTATCTGATTGTATGTTCAAAGCAGCCTTATAAGATACATAGTATTCTAAGCCTCACTTTCAGATATAGTGACCAGTCAGTTCAGTTTAGTTCAGTCACTCAGTCATGTCATATTCTTTGTGACCACATGGACTGTAGCATGCCAAGCTTCCCTGTCCATCACCAACTCCTAGAGCCTGCTCAAACTCATGTCCATCATGTCGGTGATGCCATCCAACTATCTCATTCTCTGTTGTCCCCTTCTCCTCCTGCCCCCAATCCCTCCCAGCATCAGGGTCTTTTCCAATGAGTCATTTCTTTGCATCAGGGGGCCAAAGTATTGGAGTTTCAGCTTCAGCATCAGTCCTCCCAATGAACACTCAAGAAGATATAGTGATCAGGATACAGCATTTCTTCTACATTTATAATAAGTGAAAACCAATATTGGCACTCATGTGTGTCTGGATCCAGTGTGCCTGTACTTAAACACTGTGTTACATGAAATACAAATTATTTTTATGTCCCATTCCCAGGACATACTATGCCTTGTTTTGACCCCATGTCTGTGTCCTTAGTTATAGTTATACAGTTAGTATAACTGACTGGTATTCAGTCTGACATTTTCTACTTTTGAAATAATTTCACAATATAAGAGGCTCACTGCTGTCAATTTTTATATGAAACCTACTTGGATGCTTCTAATTAGGATTGATCATATCTACTTATGAGATTCTCAAGTAATATTATGCAACTTATAAGACTTTGAATGGCCACACATCAATTTATAAACTGCTTAATGGTAGAACTGGAATCTACTTGTCCTTGAATCTCCATGATTTAAGTCAGCATGTAGAAAGAGATTTGGTATAAAATTAATTGAAGAAAAGCCTGTATATGACTGTATTTTATACCTCCTTCCCTATTTGTCTTCCTTCTGATGTTGTATGGGAAA
Organism: Ovis aries; assembly: GCF_016772045.2. NCBI lineage: Eukaryota > Metazoa > Chordata > Mammalia > Artiodactyla > Bovidae > Ovis > Ovis aries. Next base: position 194,652,759 of record NC_056055.1, read on the forward strand.
AGAGCAATTTTGTGACCAAGTAAGACATGTATTTCTCTTTGGCAAAAAGCTATTCTGTCTTTTGTCTTTCTCATCATTTTTTTATTTTCTATGCAGAAAATTTCTCATAAGGATGAACCAAAGATGAACAATGGATATTCAAAACAATGTGTGAACATGTGTAAACATCATGTGAGTGTGACTGTGAAAAATCACAAAGTTACCTCTCAGGAATCAGTGTGTCTTTAGATATGCTGATCGCCACCCACACATCCCAGGAAAGATCTTTCGTCCTACTGCCAGTTTCTGATTTTGTGATGGGTGTGAAATGACAAGATGCCATGGTAATTTTGTTTGCTGTCAATGTCCTTATGGGTTTTGATGAATGTGTCAAACAGTAGAATGCATAGCACACTTTAAGAAATAGAACATTTGTTTCATGAGGTAAATGTTGACATTCTTTTCAATTTTATTGGAGGAACTCCTGGAACACTTCAGAAGGTGAAATTCTTATATGGAGTCTATCAAACATTTCGTTTTCTAATCCTTTACTCCTTACAAAGCTAAACTGGAGTGTGCCCAGATTTTCTAATGTCTTAACCAAAAGAATAGCAGTAATTATTGAAAAAGCAGCTTGACATCATTTCAAATGCACCAACTGTGGAGTTATATTTGAAATTTTATATATATATATATATATATATATATATCTTCCTGACCCAGGAATTGATATATATATATCTTCCTGACCCGGTTCTATTCCTGGGTCAGGAAGATCTGCTGGAGAAGGGATAGGCTACCCAATCCAGTATTCTTAGGCTTTTCTTGTGGCTGAGCTGGTAAAGAATCTGCTTGCAATGTAGGAGACCTGGGTTGGGAAGATCTCTGGAGAAGGGAAAGGCTACTCACTCCAGTATTCTGGCCTGGAGAATTCCATGGACTGTATAGTCCATGGGATTGCAAAGAGTCAGAGATGACTGAGTGACTTTCACTTTTCACCATATGAAGGAATCAAATCCAGTCAAATACGGCCAAATTTAACAAAGCTTATTCTTGATTCTCAGAACTATTGACCCTATTCTTACAAAGAAAGGCATTCCCAAACACTGAAATATCTCTTAAGTATTGCGTGGGCAAATAAAATATGGGGAGGGAGGTGGGAGGGGTTCATGTTTGGGAACGCATGTAAGAATTAAAGATTTTAAAATTTAAAAAAAAATAAAAAATTAAAAAAAAGAGAAAGAGTTACTATCATCATTATCCCTAGAGGCAGGAAAAGGAGAAATTGTGAAATAGTGAAAACTGAAGTCTTTCAGGAGGGGCTACTAGACAGAGGTTTAGGCACAGAGGGACACAGCCTCTAATAGAAATGCAGATTAGAGCAGGGTGGGAGCAAGAAAGGTATACCTTTAACTCTGGTTTTCTCTCTGACCTCCTCTTTGTGTCTGCTTTGGAGGAAAGGGTGACAGACTATGTGAGAGTTAGCCTGAAGTACAGGGACAGAGAAGGGCAACCAACCAACCTGAGGAGAGAGGATGCTAACAAAATAGAAACAGCATGTTCTCTTCTCAACACTAAGTATGAGGGAAAAAAAAAAAAACATATAAAGAGAGAAACCTAAAACCTTGTACCTAGGAAAAAATCAAAATGAACTTCTCTACTGAGCAGACATTGAGTGGTAACATTAAAAAAAAAAAAAAAAGGAGTGGAGGTGCAGACCAACTTCCAGTAATTTCATACCTATAGTGAGCATAGTTGTGAAGTATTCATCTAATACCTTCATTAAAGAAGGCTTGGTTTACTGTCATGGGTGTCGTCATTATTGCTGTTAAATTGTGAAATGGTGTCCGACTCTTTGTAACCACATGGACTATAGCATGCCAGGTTCCTCTGTCCTCTACCATCTCCCGGAATTTGCTCAAATTTATGTCCATTGAGTTGGTGATGCCATCTAATCACCTCATTCTCTGCAGCCCGCTTCTCCCTTTGTCTTCAATCTTTCCCAGCAGCAGGGTCTTTTCCAGAGTTGTCTGACTGTGTCAGGTGGCCAAGGTACTGGAGCTTCAACTTCAGCATCAGTCCTTCCAATGAATATTCAGGATTGATTTCCTTTAGGATTGACTGATTTGATCTTGCAGACAAAGAGACTCTCAGGATCTTCTCCAGCACAATTCAAAAGCATGCAGACCTTTGTTGGCAAAATAATGTCTCTGCTTTTTAATATGCTGTCTAGGTTTCTATAAACTTTCCTTCCAAGGAGAAAGCATCTTTTAATTTCATGGCTGCAGTCACCCTCCACAGTGATTTTGGAACCCTAGAAAATAAAATCTGTCATTGCTTCTAATTTTCCCCTTCTATTTGCCATGAAGTGATGGGAACAGATGCCACAATCTTAGTTTTTTGAAAGTTGAATTTCAAGCCAACATTTTCACTCTCATCTTTCATCCTCATCAAGAGGTTCTTTAGTTCCTCTTTGCTTTCAACCATTAGAGTGGTGTCATCGCATCTTGGAGGTTGTTGATATTTTCTCCAGAACTCTTGATTCCAGATTGTGAATCATCCCAAGCCATCACTTTATTTGATGTACTCTGCATAGATATTAAATAAGCAGGGTGACAATATACAACCTTGTACTTCTTTCCCAATTTTGACCCAGTCAGTTATTCCATGTTTTGTTCTAACTGTTGCTTCTTGACCCACATATAGGTTTCTCAGGAGACAGGTAAGGTGGTCTGGTACTCCCATCTCTTTAAGAATTTTCCACAGTTTTTTATGATCCACACAGTCAAAGGCTTTAGCGTAGTCAATGGGGGAGAAGTTTTTCTGGAATTCCCTTGCTTTCTCCATGATCCAATGGAGAAATTGGCAATTTGGCCAATTGGCAAATTAGACTCTTTTGGTTCCTCTGACTGTTCTAAACTCATTGTGGGTATCATCTTATCTCAAAGGGGCAACCCAAAGAATTTGCAACTAAAATAAATAAATCCATTCTTGTTACATTGGAGTAAAACTGCAAACATCAAGGATAAAAAGACAATCTTAAAACCTACCATAAACTTTTCATACTAAGGAATGGCAAATAAAATATTGGCAGACCTGATCTAGAGAGGGGAGGGATGTGGAGGGTGAAGGCTCAAGAGGAAGGGGATACATGTATATATAGCTAATTCACTTTGTTGTACATCAGAAAATAACACAACATTGTAAAGCAATTATACTCCAATTAAAAAACAATGAAAAAAATTTGAAAAGAACCCACACACAAAAATATTAGCAGACTTCTCTTTGGCAACTACATATGTTGAAAAACAGCAAATAGACCTACAAAGTATTGGTAAAAAGTAGACATTGTACTTATCCAAATTATCATTCCATAGAGTGAAAAATTTTCAGATATTTTAGGTGTTTTGAAGACTAAAATAACATACCATACATAGACCATCACTGAAAGAATTATTAAAGGACTTTTTTTGTTTTGTTTTGTTTTCAGTTGGAAACATTAACATGTACAGTTTGGAAGGAGGGGCTCTGGGATTTGACTTGGGTAGTCAAACTCTATTTAATGTATTACCTCTTTTTGCATTTTTCCATACCTGGTACTTGCTATGTAGCACTCCAGAAGACCCAGATGGATTGTAGGGCTTATAATATCTTGATATGAAGATATCTAATTATACACACACATGTAAAGCACATATATTAGATAAGGCAAATGACCCTGTTAGATAAATAAAACATCATGGGCAGGTGGAAAAGTGGATGTTTAAATTTTTTGAATTTATTTTTTACAAGTTCCATAGGGGCAGGAAATTTACCAATCTATTCTTTTTTTTCTCAGTTGAGATATAATTGACATGTAAAAGCACATCTTTTTAAGGGGAAGAAGCAAGCCCAAAGGGAGAGCATGTGATTTGAGAAGCAGGGAGCAAAGGAATCAATTAATGGATATAAGAGGATGGTACATTTAGTTGACTGTTCATTATAAAAAGGAACACCATGATGTGTGTAAAAAATAAGCAAAACAAAAACTTTAGAAAATAATGAAAAGATTTTAAAATTGAAGAGTTGTGTAATAGTTTGAACTTATAAATTCCACATTATATTTAAAAGATTAAAAAGATGATTGACTTTAAGAGTTTACAAGTGAATATTTATAACTAAAAGTGCATTTAAAAATTATATTTTCCAACTTTAAAAAATTAGACAGGAAGAAGAAAAATCTATTTGTAGCATCCAAACTACAAGGATACAGATGTACAATGGAAAATGTTATTAATTCAGTAGGGTAGGAAGGGAAAACAGAGGAAGCAATGAGAACATATAATAAGCAAAAAATGTAAAGTGTATAAATTTGCATCAATAACTATTAAATGTAAAATTTATGATATTAGCAAAGTTAAAAGCCAATTGCAATTTATTTTTAAGAGAATATTTTAAGAGAAAGGTAAAGTATACAGGACCACTAAATCAATGAAGGAAAATGATATACATCCCAGTCTGTAAATAGGGTATAAACATTTTTATAATAATATGAAATTAAACTTTATGTTTTTCAGAATTGCTCATGAAAAATGACATGGTATAGTTGAGATGGTAAATGGTAACTTTTATGTTATATCTTCTTTACCACAATTAAAAAGAAGTACATCTTTATGCTTCCATTTAAATAAAGTTCAACACACACATATGCACACACACAATGACAAGGCTTATTGGAAAAATTATATTGAAGCAGACAACTCAAAATCAGTATGAATTCACAGTGAATTGGGAGGGTGTAAAGTAATGCTCAAAATTCTCCAAGCCAGACTTCAGCAATACGTGAACCGTGAACTTCAAGATGTTCAAGCTGGTTTTAGAAAAGGCAGAGGAACCAGAGATCAAATTGCCAACATCCACTGGATCATGGAAAAAGCATGAGAGTTCCAGAAAAACATCTATTTCTGCTTTATTGACTATGCCAAAGCCTTTGACTGTGTGGATCACAATAAACTGTGGAAAATTCTGAAAGAGATGGGAATACCAGACCACCTGAACTGCCTCTTGAGAAACCTATATGCAGGTCAGGAAGCAACAGTTAGAACTGGACATGGAACAACAGACTGGTTCCAAATAGGAAAAGGAGTACATCAAGGCTGTATATTATCACCCTGCTTATTTAACTTATATGCAGAGCACATCATGAAAAACACTGGGCTGGAATCAAGATTGCCAGGAGAAATATCAATAACAACAGATATGCAGATGACATCACCCTTATGGCAGAAAGTAAAGAGGAACTAAAAGCCTCTTGATGAAAGTGAAAGAGGAGAGCGAAAAGTTGGCTTAAAGCTCAACATTCAGAAAACGAAGATCATGGCATCCAGTCCCATCACTTCATGGGAAATAGATGGGGAAACAGTGTCAGACTTCATTTGCGGGGGGGGGGCTCCAAAATCACTGTACATGGTGACTGCAGCCATGAAATTAAAAGACTCTTACTCCTTGGAAGAAAAGTTATGACCAACCTAGATAGCATATTCAAAAGCAGAGACATTACTTTGCCGACTAAGGTCCATCTAGTCAAGGCTATGGTTTTTCCGGTGGTCATGTATGGATGTGAGAGTTGGACTGTGAAGAAGGCTGAGCACTGAAGAATTGATGCTTTTGAACTGTGGTGTTGGAGAAGACTCTTGAGAGTCCCTTCGACTGCAAGGAGATCCAACCAGTCCATTCTGAAGGAGATCAGCCCTGGGATTACTTTGGAAGGAATGATGCTAAAGCTCAATCTCCAGTACTTTGGCCACCTCATGAGAAGAGTTGACTCATTGGAAAAGACTGTGATGCTGGGATGGACTGGGGGCAGGAGAAGGGGACAACCGAGGATGAGATGGCTGGATGGCATCACGGACTCGATGGACATGAGTCTGAGTGAACTCCGGGAGATGGTGATGGACAGGGAGGCCTGGCATGCTGCAATTCATGGGGTCGCAAAGGGTCGGACACGACTGAGCGACTGAACTGAACTGAAAGTTCAAACAAATATGTCAGCAATCAAAATAATATAAATGGACTAAATTGGCAAGTTAAAAATAGAGAATGTTATAGTGTATTTTAAAAATTTACATATTCAATTCAATAAATGTTAATCATTAACCTTAACTAAATACTAAATGTTAACTTATGTTAATTCAATAATTACAACTAAAATATAATGAAAAATTGAAAATATGTAATATTGATACTAAATTAAATGGACAATTAAGAAAGATAACTAGGGAAATTCTATACTATTAATACTACATGGAGGCTGGCTGGCTACAGAACATAGAGTTACAAAAAGTTGGACACAATTGGACATAAACTCATGCATGCACACATCTACCAGCACAGCTAAAATTCAGAAGACTGATACAAATGATTGCTATAAAGGCAGAAAAACAACACAATGCAAAGGAATGCTATAGGTATCTAGTGGGCAGAGGCCAGATTTTTTGCTAAACATCTTACAGTTCACAGGACAGGCCCTATGTGTGTGCTAGTCACTCAGTTGTGTCCAACTCTTTGCGACCCCATGAATGGTAGCATGCTAGGCTCCTTTGTCCATGGAGTTCTCCATGCAAGAATGCCAGAGTGGGTTGCCATTCCCTTCTCCAGAGTATCTTCCCCACCCAGGGGTCAAACTCTGGTCTCCCACATAGCAGGCAGATTCTTTACTGTCTGAGCCATCAAGGAAGCCTGGACAGACCCTACCCTCCCACCAAACATTTTCTTGCCTCAAATAATAGTGCTGAAGTTGAGATATCCTGCATAGACTCAACAAAGAGGCATAAAAATATGTATCTGAAGTGGTTGTATCGATGAGAGCTGATACATATACAACACTCTGAGACCTGAATTATAACAGTTTACTTGCAATATATATCAGTTGTTTTATCAATTATTTTATCAAAAATAATTGTCTCACTTTGCTTCTTATTTTGATTGTTTATTGGCAAAATTGGATAATGCTAACAATTTAAGATTGTCTATCACAGATGATTGTGATAAGCAGGTTTTACCTTCTGTAACCAGGAAGTGACAGTTGTAGCAAGAACTGACCCTAACATATTTGTTCAGACAGTTAAACACAAGATCTTGTTATTCAAAACAGAGTTTTATTTTCAGAGAGGATACAAATATCGGTTAGTTGTGGATTTTTGCCATATTTTATATTCTTGGTGAAAATGGATAGGCCACTTTGAAATCTGTAGAGAAATATATTGATTAGAGAGGCAGGCATGGCAACCCACTCCAGTATTCTTGCCTGGAGAATCCCATGGCCAGAGGAGCCTGGCAGGCTATGGTCCATGGGGTCACAAAGAGTCAGACAGGACTGAGTGACTAAGCACATATTGATTAGAAGTAAATATTTTATTATTATAGCCATAATACTTTCATAATCAGGGTGATTTTATGAGCCACATATAAATAGCAAAAATCAGTGTAATCACATAGGCTATTTAAATGCTTAGTGACCAATTTAGTCACACAAACAATGGCTCTGGTGGTAGTTAAGATGAAGAGAATATATGAATCGTACACAACAGAATTAATTTTATTTTATATCAGTATCTATCTATCCATCTATTAATATCTATCTATCCTTCCATACAATTTTAAGAGGTTGTTACTCCTTTTTGTGTTGGCAAAGTTAAATATGTGTTTTATAGTGAAGGAGGAAGTTTTGTGTTTCTTTTATATATTTTCATGTAACCTACTATCAAGAGAAAATCTCAATAATGAGATTTGCTAAATACATGATGATTATAGTAGTTGAACAAATTCTGTGTAACACTGTTTCTGACGTTTGTAGACAATGTACCTTGTAATGAAGAAAGATCTGTAAAATGAAACAGGCCCTTCTATCTCTTCTCTATTATAACGTATGATTCATACTTTATATTAATGTACAAATTGTACAAGTTATTGGAAAATACTTAATCTTATTATAGAAGTCATCATTGTTGCTGGATTCAGCTTAAAACTACACACTTAATAGTGGAGTTTGCTCACAGCAGAAACTGGCCAAATTAAGTTGCATACATAATAGGTTGCAAAATTATATATAAGTAGACTGTAGAAATTTGTGAAGCAACAGAAAAATAGAAAACTATGTCATACAGACATTTCAATTCTGTGAGTTACTGAACAGCACACTAAAAAGTCCTCTGATTTCTGTAATTTAAGCTGCTCTCCTTTTTCTGATTCTTAAGATATTTTATCTACAGCTTGGCTTTACATACAACAGTTAGTTTTTCATTGTCAAGTTAGAGTCAGACTCATCAAGAAACAAAGGGAGAAAAATCAAATCAACAAAATTAAAAATGAAAATGGAGAGATCACAACAGACAACACAGAAATACAAAGGATCATAAGAGACTATTATCATCAACTATATGCAAATAAAATGGACAACTTGGAAAGAAATGGAAAAATTCTTAGAAAAGTACAACTTTCCAAAACTGAACCAGGAAGAAATAGAAAATCTTAACAGACCCATCACAAGCACAGAAATGGAAACTGTAATCAGAAATCTTCCAACAAACAAAAGCCCAGGACCAGAGAGCTTCACAGCTGAATTCTACCAAAAATTTAGAGAAGAGCTAACACCTATCCTACTCAAACTCTTCCAGAAATTGCAGAGGAAGGTAAACTTCCAAACTCAGTCTATGAGGCCACCATCACCCTAATACCAAAACCTGACAAAGACGCCACAAAAAAAGAAAACGACAGGCCAATATCACTGATGAACATAGATGCAAAAATCTTTAACAAAATCCTAGCAATCAGAATCCAGCAACACATTAAAAAGATCATACACCATGACCAAGTGAGCTTTATCCCAGGGATGCAAGGATTCTTCAATATCTGCAACTCAATCAATGTAATACACCACATTAAAAAATTTAAAAATAAAAGCCATATGATTATATCAGTAGATGCAGAGAAAGCCTTTAACAAAATTCAACATCCATTTATGATAAAAACCTCCAGAAAGCAGGAATAGAAGGAACATACCTCAACATAATAAAAGCTATATATGACAAACCCACAGCAAACATTATCCTCAATGGTGAAAAATTGAAAGCATTTCTCCTAAAGTCAGAAACAAGACAAGGGTGCCCACTCTCACCACTACTATTCAAAATTGTTTTGAAAGTTTTGGCCACAGCAATAAGAGCAGAAAAAGAAATAAAAGAAATCCAGATTGGAAAACAAGAAGTAAAATTCTCACTGTTTGCAGGAGACATGATCCTCTACATAGAAAACCCTAAAGACTCCACCAGAAAATTATTAAAGCTAATCAATGAATATAGTAATGTTACAGGATATAAAATCAACACACAGAAATCCCTTGTATTCCTATACACTAACAATGAGAAAACAGAGAGAGAAATTAAGGAAACAATTCATTCACTATTGCAATGAAAAGAATAAAATACTTAGGAATATATCTGCCTAAAGAAACAAAAATCTATATATAAAAAACTATAAAACACTGGTGAAAGAAATCAAAGAGGACACAAACAGATGGAGAAACATACCACATTCATGGATCAGAAGAATCAATATAGTGAAAATGAGTATACTACCCAAAGCAATCTATAGATTCAATGCAATCCCTATCAAGCTACCAATGCCATTTTTTGGAGAACTAGAATAAATCATTTCACAATTTGTATAGAAATACAAAAAATCTTGATAGCCAAAGCAATCTTGAGAAAGAAGAATGGAACTGGAGTAATCAACCTGCTTGACTTCAGTCTCTACTACAAAGTCACAGTCATCAAGACAGTATGGTACTGGCACAAAGACAGAAATATAGATCAATGGAACAAAATAGAAAGCCCAGAGATAAATCCACACACCTATGGACACCTTATCTTTGACAAAGGAGGCAAGAATATACAATGGAGAAAAGACAATCTCTTTAACAAACGGTGCTGGGAAAACTGGTCAACCACTTGTAAAAGGATGAAACTAGAACACTTTCTAACACCATACACAAAATAAACTCAAAATGGATTAACTATCCAAACATAAGACCAGAAACTATAAAAATCCCAGAGGAAAACATAGGCAAAACAGTCTCTGACATAAACCATAGCAGGATCCTCTATGACTCACCTCCCAAAATATTGGAAATAAAAACAAAAATAAACAAATGGGACCTAATTAAAATAAAATCTTCTGCACAACAAGGGAGACTATAAGCAAGGTGAAAAGACAGCCTTCAGAATGGGAAAAAATAATAGCAAACAAAGCAACAGACAAAGAATTAATCTCAAATATATACAAGCAACTCCTGCAGTTCAATTACAGGAAAAATCAATCTGCAGTTACAGTATACAAAGAACTAAACAGACATTTATCCAAAGAAGAAATAGATGGCTAATAAACACATGAAAAGATGCTAAACATCGCTCATTATCAGAGAAATGTAAATCAAAACCATAATGAGATACCATTTCATGCCAGTCAGAATGGCTGCTATCCAAAAGTCTACAAGCAATAAATGCTGGAGAGGGTGTGGAGAAAAGGGAACACTCTTACATTGTTTGTGGAAATGCAAACTAGTACAGCCACTATGGAGAACAGTGTGGAGAGTCCTCAAAAAACTGGAAATAGAACTGCCATGTGACTCAGCATATTACTGAGCCATTAAAAAGAATACATTTGAGTCAGTTCTAATGAGGTGGATGAAACTGGAACTTAGTATACAGAATGAAATAAGCTAGAAAGAAAAACACGAAGACAGTATATTAACACATATATATGGAATTTAGAAAGATGGTAATAATAATCCTATATGCAAGACAGCAAAAGAGACATAGATGCATAGAACAGTCTTTTGGACTCTGTGGGAGAGGGTGAGGGTAGGATGATATGGGAGAATGGCATTGAGACATGTAAATTATCATATGTGAAACAAATAGCCAGTCCAGGTTTGATGCATGATACAGGGTGCTTGAGGCTGGTGCACTGAGATGATCCAGAGGGATGGGATGGGGAGGGAGGTGGAAGGGGGATTCAGGATGAGGAACACATGTACATGCATGGCAGATTCATGCCAATGTATGGCAAAACCAATACCATATTGTAAAGTAATAATAATAATAATAATAATAAATTTAAAAAAAATTAAAAAAAGAAAATAGCTAAAGAAATAAATAGTTGTGGAGAATTCTGTTGCCCAAATAGCACTCTTATAGGGAAGTTATATAAATATAGCTTTTATTAGAATATAATTGCTTTATAATGCTGTGTTAGTTTCTGTTGTACAACATCATGAATCAGCAATAAGTATACACACATCCCCTTCCCTTTGAGCCTCCCTCTCAGCCCTCCTTCTCCCTCCCATTCAGCCCTCTAGGTCATCACTGTGTACCAAGCTGAGCTCACTGTGTTATACAGCACTTCCAACTAGCTATCTATTTTACATATGGCAGTGTAGTTTTAAAGCCATGGGGGATGTATCATAACCCTGTCTGTGAATCTGAGAGGTGTAAGACATCACCTAAGACATCCTAAGAAGACTAAGAAAAATGTTTCCAGCTTTTCATTATTTGTATTGTGTGTAGGTAATATTGCTGCACTTGAAACTTTGTAAAATAGAACTGATCAAGACAGTCATTGCGTAAGGCAGTTTGTCCAAGGAAAACATGATGGTTTGTTATCTTAGCCATGAAAATAATTTACATAGTGAATTGCCCATCTGTACAGGCTTGGAAGAGGAGAACACAAATATCACATCTGAGTTGATTTTACCCTTTCATGAATTTTCTGATAAAACATTCATAAAACCCATTTCTACAATTGATCTCAGTCACTGGATTTCCTGAACATTTTTCTTAGGGAAAAAAAAAAAAAAAAGCTTTCTACGTTTTTCTTTATTCCACTATTCACAGAGAAGTAAGCTTGACCTTAAACAAACTAAAGACCTAATCATCACATTATCTGCTATATATGGGATGTTGGTCAGGTCAGCTGGATGCTATGCATAGGGCACTGGGCAACTTGTCCAAGTCCCTGATGCTACTGCTTTTCTTTATGTTAAAAGGAAGGATTCTGAGCAGATAAAAAGACACACTGCTATAGGCTCTAATTTAAGAATTCTAAGAAATCCTTTAAGGTCCACTATTTCTAGGATATTAAGATAAATATTGTGAAAACAATTTTTATGGATTTCTTGCTTATTCATTATAGCTTATGTTCAGAACAGACAGAGAGAGACAGAAAGTTGATTATGCTTGCTAAGGGTTGAGAGTAATGGAGGACTGGGGATAATAGCTAAGTTGACGAAAGTGTCACGTTACTAAAATTGATAGTAGTGATGGTTGACAATTTTGTGATTATGTTAAAACCACTAAATTATACATGTTAAATGAATGAATTATGTGTTGTATGAATTATATCTCAAAAAGGTATTGGAAAATAAACTCTTTCCAACCATATTGCATAAAATATTGTTTAATCTAACAAGAAGTATAGGTAATATATATTGAATGCTTAACATATCTCAGCTACATTAATATGTCCGAAGCACAATGCTGTTGCTGCTAAGTCACGTCAGTCGTGTCCAACTCTGTGTGACCCCATAGACGGCAGCCCACCAGGCTCCTCTCCCTGGGATTCTCCAGGCAAGAACACTGGAGTGGGTTGCCATTTCCTTCTCCAATGCATGAAAGTGAAAAGTGAAAGTGAAGTCACTCAGTCCTGTCTGACTCTTCGTGACCCCATGGACTGCAGCCTACCAGGCTCCTCCATCCATGGGATTTTCCAGGCAAGAGTACTGGAGTGGGTTGCAAGTGCCTTCTCCACCAAAGCACAATACATATATTTAATACTTTTCATATATTATTTCATTTAATATTCATAATAACACTATGATGTTAATGCATTATTATTATTACTATAATTCTCACTTTATTGATGTGAAAATTGGGACACAAACAGTGAAATAACATGACAAGAATACACAACTAAATTAGGCATCTCCCCCTGAGGGGAATGTAGCAAGTCTAATAAAGTGGAACATACTATAGTGATAGCAATCTTTAGACACACAGTTCAATTTTTAACCCTCTTCTAAAGCATAGAGCAACAGCTTCCATATACTCCATCATTTCCCAGGTTACAAAACATCATTTAAACCTTGCAGAAAGAAATGGATCCAAATGATAACACTGGTACATGAAAAGCATACATGTAAAGCAACTCTAAAACAGCCCCTACATTTATTTCTGTGAATCATACATTCTGTATGTTTGTTTGTAAGCATACTTTCAAACCTGATTTGGTTCATCAAAGAAACAATTGTATGAACAGCAGACTTAATGCTCAAGCAAAATTTTTGTATGTGGTATATAGTTATGTATATAAGAACATGATAGCAATGTATGATGCATAATTTTAAGAGAAGGAAATAAAAATAAAAGGTGATAAAATTAGGTACTGATAGACACATTACTTTATTAACTCATGAGTCTTATTTTGTACTAACCTAGGTTTTATAGTTGCAATTTAAATTTTCAACTGAGCATTAAAAATATATTTATTAAAGGATGCAAAAAGTAAATATTAATACAAACATCCATGTGGAGGAAATAAAATCCAACTAAATTCTGAATGTAAAAAGTCACAAATCAAGGTTTCTTTCTCAGTCTTTCAGGGGTTGTATGGTCTTTCACACATCAAGTTCTCCATCTTTTAATCTATATTTATCTGCTTCTTAAAGTAACTTGTGTTCCATATGTCCGAATATGGCAGCCTCAGTCTCAATTTGAGAAATATCATCACCTCAGATATGCAAATGTTATCACTCTAATGACAGAAAATGAAGAGGAACAGAAGGGCCTCTTGATGAAGGTGAAAAAGCTGGCTTAAAGCTCAACATTTAAAAAATGAAGATCATGGCATCCAGTTCCATCACTTCATGGCAAATAGAAGGGGAAAAAGTGGAAGCAGTAGCAGATTTTTCCTTCTTGGTTTCCAAAATCACTGTGGATGGCAACTGCAGACATAAAATTAGAATACGCTGGATTCTTGGAAGGAAAGCTATTATAAAACCTAAGGGAACACATTCAAAAGCAAAGATATCACTTTGCCAGCAAAGGTCTGTATAGTCAATATGATCTTTTCAGTAGTTATGTATGGATGTAAGAGTTGGACCATAAAGAAGGCTAAGTGTCCAAGGACTGATGATTTCAAATTGTGGTGTTGGAGAAGGCTCTTGAGAGTCCTTTGGATAGCAAACCATTCAATCCTAAAGGAAATCAGTCTTGAATATTCATTGGAAGGACTGATGCTGAAGCTGAAGCTCCAATACTTTGACCACCTGAAACGAACAGTTAACTCATTGGAATAGACCCTGATGCTGGGAAAGATTGAAGGCAAAAAGAGAAGAGGGTGGCAGAAGTTGAGATGGTTGGGTATTATCACTGACTCAATGGACATGAACTTGGGAAAACTCTGGGAGCTGGTGAAGGACATGGAGGGCATGGAATTGCAAAGAGTTGGACATGACTGAGTGATTGAATAACAGTCTCAACGTATTTTCTATTATAAGCTTTAAATATTGGCTAGCTATACACTGTGATTTTTAATTCCACATCTTGAAAGAAGGAACCTGACATTACTAAGCCATTACTAAACCATTACTAAGCCAATGGATTGTCTAATTTTGGATCAAATGTATATTTCATATAATCCATGGCTGAGGGTGCAGAATCCTGTGCCATCGGCCCTCTGTCTCTGTGGGCTTCACATTTGGAGATACAATCAACTGCAGATCAAAGATATTTGAAAAACATTCCAGAAAGTTCCAAAATGCAAAACTCAAATTTGCCACTCACCACTACTTATATAGCATTTACATTGTATTTGCTATTAATTACATAGAATTTTAGTTGTATTAGCTGTTACAAGTAACCCGGAGATTATTTGAAATGCATTGGAGGGTATGCATAAATTATATGTAAACACTGTACCATTTTATGTAAGAAACTTGAGCATCTGAGGATTTTAGTATCTGCCGAGATTCTGGAGTCAATCCTCTGAGGATATCGAGGGACAACTGTAATATTAACATATAAATGTTCTCTTCCAAAGATCTACAGACAGAGCAAGTTTCTAGAAGGTGCTCTGGGATGGACATAATGAAAGATTTGAGAAAATACACTTTCATTTTTTTGTCTAAAGTTGCAGTACAGAAGAATCAAATGGCCACATTTCTTGAAGTGCCTTCACTGTTTGTTCTTTATTACAAATTATGTCTAACAAAGAAGGTTAATATTTTACCACTAGTGCCTCCTGGGAAGTGCCTTTCTTATCTGAACTATGGCCAAATATCAACTCTGATCCAAAGTGTGACCTCAGACCTAAAATTTATGTATGAGAAAATGTAATTCCCCTAAACAGGAAATAAAACAAAAGTCAAAAAAAGAAAATATTACTAGTACCATAGCTAGCCAGATTTTTACATATAAGAACAATTATTACAATGTGTTTATTGTAGGAAATGATGGCACAAATAATGAAATGTTAATAAAAATTGAAAACTTGTCTTGATATCCTGTGATGTACAACTTTTTTTCTCCAGTACAGGGTTAGTCATGGCACAAGTTTTCAAAGTCTTAAAAATTGTTGTTGTCGTTCAGTTGCTTAGTCATGTCTGACTCTTTGCAACCCCATGGACTGCAGCATGCCAGGGTTGCCTGTCCTTCACCATCTCCTGGAGTTTGCTCAAACTCATGTTCATTGAATCAGTGATGCCATTCAACCATCTCATCCTCTGTCGTCCCCATCTCCTCCAGCTCTCACAAGAATTATATTAGCAACCTTCAGTCATTAACAAAAACATTCTATTTTGTTAATTTGTCATATGAGGATTTGCTGCACATTTCATTTTCTAAATATGTAGTTGGTGTACTCAGTTATCTCATTGGTTTTTGAATTTGATGAAGACTATTGGTGAAGACATTGGTGAATATTCTAATGCCATAGAAAGTTCTTTGCTATTAGATAGTAAGTTACTTTACTATTAAGAAACGTGACTAACTATAGTTTTGGGGGCAAGTAAAAGATACAAGAAAAGATACATTTATATTCTGTAAATGAAATATTTAACCTCTATTACAGTCTACTCCAATCATGTCTCAGGTAGTGACAAGATTGGAAGGTACTGATGTTCCTTGCAGAGAGCAGCTAGGATAAACCTACCAGTTCTCTTCCACCTGGGTCCTAGAATGAGAACTTATGAAAAGATTAAGGGTTACTAAATAAATATTTTACAATGGTGATTATCTTTCCAAATTTGTGTACTGCCTGGATCACTAGAAGTACAAACTCTAACAGCTGTTTTCCAGGCATGCACAGCTGTTAGGAATGTGTGAGACTATCAATTTTAAGTTTCTGTATCACAATCTAGAAGCATCATTAACTACTAATCCAACCCCTAAAAATTGGATTTCCCCCCCTATCATTTGCTTATCCTTACCCAGCATAAGAAAGTTTCAAAATTTTTAGTTATTTCATTTATAAAATGAATACAACAAAACTAAGTCCCTATGTATAATCCAAAATGAGAGTTTATTTATTTATAAGTATTTGAATTAAGAAAGAAAATTTACTTGTAGACAGAATAATTCTACATAATGCCCCATAATTTGTTTAACCTTTTTCATTTTTAAGTTAGTAGCTTTGAAATTTTCCCTGATAGCTCAGTTGGTAAAGAATCTGCCTTCAGTGCAAGAGACCCTGGTTCAATTCCTGGATTGGGAAGATTCCCTGGAGAAGGGATAGGTTATCCACTCCAGTATTCTTGGGCTTCCCTGTGGCTCAGCTGGTAAAGAATCCACCTGCAATGTGGGAGACCTGGATTCTATCCCGGGTTGGGAAGATCCCTTGGAGAAGGGAAAGGCTACCCACTCCAGTATTATGGCCTGGAGAATTTCACGGACTGTATAGTTCATTGGGTCACAGAGTCGGACATGACTGAGTGACTTTCACTTTTTTCAGACTGACAAAAGTGCAGAGTTGCTTTTAGTTGCTTTTTGCAGCCAAAGATGGAGAAGCTCTATACAGTCAACAAAAACAAGACCGGGAGCTGACTGTGGCTCAGATCATGAACTCCTTATTACCAAATTCAGACTCAAATTGAAGAAAGTAGGGAAAACTGCTATACCATTCAGGTATGACCTAAATCAAATCCCTTATGATTATACAGTGGAAGTGAGAAATAGATCTAAGAGCCTAGATCTGATAGATAGAGTGCCTGATAAACTATGGAGTGAGGTTCATGACACTGTACAGGAGACAGGGATCGATCAAGACCATTCCCTTGGGAAAGAAATGCAAAAAAGCAAAATGGCTGTCTGGGGAGGCCTTACAAATAGCTGTGAAAAGAAGAGAGGCAAAAAGCAAAGGAGAAAAGGAAAGATATAAGCATCTGAATGCAGAGTTCCAAAGAATAGCAAGAAGAGATAAGAAAGCCTTCTTCAGCGATCAATGCAAAAAAAATAGAGGAAAACAACAGAATGGGAAAGACTAGAGATCTCTTCAAGAAAATTAGAGATACCAGGGGAACATTTCATGCAAAGATGGGCTCGATAAAGGACAGAAATGGTCTAACAGAAGCAGGAGATATTAAGAAGATGTGGCAAGAATACACAGAAGAACTGTACAAAAAAGATCTTCACAACCCAGATAATCATGATGATGTGATCACTAATCTAGAGCCAGACATCCTGGAATGTGAAGTCAAGTGGGCCTTAGAAAGCATCGCTACAAACAAAGCTAGTGGAGGTGATGGCATTCCAGTTGAGCTGTTTCAAATCCTGAAAGATGATGCTGTGAAAGTGCTGCACTCAGTATGCCAGCAAATTTGGAACACTCAGCAGTGGCCACAGGACTGGAAAAGGTCAGTTTTCATTCCAATCCCAAAGAAAGGCAATGCCAAAGAATGCTCAAACTACCTCACAATTGCACTCATCTCACATGCTAGTAAAGTAATGCTCAAAATTCTCCAAGCCAGACTTCAGCAATACGTGAACCGTGAACTTCCTGATGTTCAAGCTGGTTTTAGAAAAGGCAGAGGAACCAGAGATCAAAATGCCAGCATCCGCTGGATCATGGAAAAAGCAAGAGAGTTCCAGAAAAACATCTATTTCTGCTTTATTGACTATGCCAAAGCCTTTGACTGTGTGGATCACAATCAACTGTGGAAAATTCTGAAAGAGATGGGAATACAGACCACCTGACCTGCCTCTTGAGAAATCTGTATGCAGGTCAGGAAGCAGCAGTTAGAACTGGACATGGAACAACAGACTGGTTCCAAATAGGAAAAGGAGTACATCAAGGCTGTATATTGTCACTCTGCTTATTTAACCTATATGCAGAGTACATCATGAGAAACTCTGGACTGGAAGAAACACAAGCTGGAATCCAGATATCCAGGAGAAATATCAATAACCTCAGATATGCAGATGACACCACCCTTGTGGCAGAAAGTGAAGAGGAACTAAAAAGCCTCTTGATGAAAGTGAAAGTGGAGAGTGAAAAAGTTGGCCTAAAGCTCAACATTCAGAAAACGAAGATCATGGCATCCGGTCTCATCACTTCATGGGAAATAGATGGGGAAACAGTGGAAACAGTGTCAGACTTTATTTTTTTGGACTCCAAAATCACTGCAGATGGTGACTGCAGCCATGAAATTAAAAGACTCTTACTCCTTGGAAGAAAAGTTATGACCAACCTAGATAGTATTTTCAAAAGCAGAGACATTACTTTGCTGACTAAGGTGCGCCTAGTCAAGGCTATGGTTTTTCCAGTAGTCATGTATGGATGTGAGAGTTGGACTGTGAAGAAGGCAGAGCGCCAAAGAATTGATGCTTTTGAACTGTGGTGTTGGAGAAGACTCTTGAGAGTACCTTTGGCTGCAAGGAGATCCAACCAGTCCATTCTGAAGGAGATCAGCCCTGGGATTACTTTGGAAGGAATGATGCTAAAGCTGAAACTCCAGTACTTTGGCCACCTCATGCGAAGAGTTGACTCATTGGAAAAGACTTTGATGCTGGGAGGGGTTGGGGGCAGGAGGAGAAGGGGATGACAGAGGATGAGATGGCTGGATGGCATCACTGACTCGATGGACACGAATCTTAGTGAACTCCAGGAGATGGTTATGGACAGGGAGGCCTGGCATGCTGTGATTCATGGGGTCGCAAAGAGTCGGACACGACTGAGCGACTAAACTGAACTGAACTGAAGGAGCTGATATTCATTAGATGGGGAGAAAGACTGTAAATTAAGTTTAAAGTACTGTATTATTAATATTTGAAATGTTATCTAGCACTAAGAAAATTCTTTTAAGAAATAACTTGAGGTCCTAAAATAAATCTCTTAGTCTCTGGAAACATATTGTTCACTTTTTGGGGGGGATGGGGGGAAACAAGAAAAAATAATGTTTAATAACTGAGGCAATACAGAGCAAAAACTGGTCAGTGGGACATTTCTTATTTTTCTGGTTCTGTTTACTTGAGACACTCATGTATTTTAGCTTTGGGAAGAGAAAGATTTTATAAGGTTTTTTTTTTTTTTTTTTAACAGATATTGTTTCCTAGACTTAAGTAGTTTGCACATAGTTGAAAAGTAAGAGTGTGTTTGTGCTAATGGATTTCTCCAGTTTCTTCCTCGAGTAATAGGATGAGGTGGAAGGAAAGTCATTGACTTGAGTGGAGGAATTCAGGCTTCAACAACTCGCAGACCTTGGTTCAAATCCTATTTTTACTATATGCTAACTACATGTTCTTGGGAATTGCTTGCCTGTTTCCATAAGTCTCTGTATCTTCTTAAAAAATGATGAGACAATAAACTAACTTTATAAGACTATCATGATGATTATGTGACAACATGTAAGTAGACTCAACATGTTTTGGAGGCTGAATACAAATAATTTCCTTATTCTTTCTGGGAAAGAAATGGGACAGAGACCTCTCATTATAAACATATGGGGTCAAGAGATCAGCTGCCCTTTTCTATCCTTTAGAGTTTAACCTGGTACCTTATTTGCAGTCTATATCTCTGAATTAAATTAAGTGCAGAAGACCAGTTTTTAATCTCTGGGTTGGGAAGATCTCCTGGAGAAGGGAATGGCAACCCACTCCAGTATTCTTTCCTGGAGAATTCCATGAACACAGGATCCTGGCTGGCCACAGTCCATGGGGTTGCCAACAGTTGGACACGACTGAGCTACTAACACAGACACAAATCCACTCCTTACATTAAGTATAAAATTGCTAATCAGACAATGTAGAACCAACTAGTATTCTCTTCGAAAATAAGTCCCAAGAAGATGCATAAAAAAAGAGTCAAGAAACATTTTAAAACCATAGAATTAAAACTAGAATTTGAATTGAAAGCACTTAATGTAAATTAACTGCTTGAAGTCTGTGCCATCCTAGCCTTTTTCTTTTTTCATTATAAACTAAAGTCATTTGATTCTGTAAATCTCTGTGACCTTGATAAATTACAGAACTGTAGCTTTTAATTTTTGCAGTTATAAATAAAAAGATTTAACTAATGGTCAATTAACTGATATCCAAATTACCTTTGATTAAAAAGCATTATAATTGTGGAACCTATAAACTCTAAAAGTTTTCTTTTAATAGTTGGTTTTCTCACGCTGTTCATACAGTATTTTTTGGACTTGATATTTTCTTTCAATTTTATGTTCATAACGTTTAACAATGTGATGTCTGTGGCTGAATTTCATTCACTTTCTCTACTATATTATTATAGCAATAATATTCTATTACTCATATTTAATATTAGTTTATTGTTCATAATATATTTATTTATGAATATACTAAAATTATATATACATTCCTCTGTAGATTACACATTTAGATCTATACGTACTTTTATAATGATTGAAATCAAATCATATCTGTAGTTGATAATACTCTTTACTACTTACACTGTAAGATAATTCTGCATGTTAATTAAAACTTGTGAAAATAATTTTATGACTATGTGACTTTTGTTTATGCACCATAATTTCCTTAAGCCATTCTTTAATGATAGAACTTGATTTTCCTCCAGTTTTTTCCTGATAGGAAAACACCATAAATATCTTAACATTAAAGTTTTTCTTTAATGCTTTATTTTGTATTATTTCCTAAGGAAAGATTCCCAGAAACAGAAATATTGATTCAAAGGGAATAAGTGTTTTTATGATGTTTTAATACTTATTGCAAACTGCTTTTATGAGATTAAACTATATTTTACTTCTACAATATCTGTATAATAGTAGCTTTTGACTGCATCCTCTTGTCCTTGGGTATTTTCTGAAACAAACAAAAGATGAACACAAACTTTGCCAATTTGTTAGGCAAATATTTGTATTATATTATTTTCATTTGTATCAGTAAAGTGGATAGTAATTCACTATTTGTTTTCTCCACTTTTATGAAGTGTCTGTTTATTTAATTAGCCCCTTTAATTCATTGCATGCTTTTTTTTTTTTTTAATTTAAAAAAGGAGGCAGGACTACTATTTGTCAGTGACTCATTTGATCATGCAGATTGTGCCAACCATAAAATGGTTTGTTTTCTGAACTGAATTGATTGCTTTCTTGTGAAAGAACCCAGGGAAATGAATTCTAAGTGATGTGACTTGTCCAATTCCTAGAAGCATAATGATTAAAGTAGAGTTATTTTTGGTGATGGAGTTTTCAGAGGAAAATATTTATATATCTCTGAAAAGTCAGTTTTCACATGCAAATTTACTCTTCTGCATTATATAGAGTCCAGTTGTGGAATTGCCTTATATTTTTTCATCACTGACATTTCAATATCCTTTTATTTCTTTCTAATCTATTTTTCTGTTTTACTCAGCTCATGAAAACCAACAAATATTGAATCCAGACCAAATTTCTAAAGATATTTACTTAACATTTTCCCTCTCATATAACTGGATAAGAGTTGCTTTCAAAAACTCAAGTATATGACTTGAATCTTACATCTATGATGCTCATAGATGACTTTTCTTTTCTAATGACTTATCTCATCTTCCTACGCATTTTAAATTACTTCCATTTTTACTCACTCAGTGCAGTGATCTCTTTCTGATCATAATTAGTTTACTACAGATGCTCGTTAACAAATAGAGGTTTGAAACATGTTCTAACAGATGATAAATTTCGGCATTTTATTGATATTTAGTTCAAGGAATTTGGAGTCAGACCATTCTGGTTTAAAATCCCTTTAAAAAGCAGTAAAACTTTTAAGCTGTGTAATCTATTAGTTGTATATCACTAGCACTTCTCTGAGCTATAGCTTTGTGAGGATTCAATGAAATACTTAGAAAAATTTTTTAGCGCAATGGGTGGCAGAAAGGAAGCATCCATTGACTAGTTTCTATCGTAAGTCATCTAAACAATTTTAGTATCTTTTGTTTGCCATCATTTGAGGGAGAGGACTAAAAAATCATACAATTTATAAAATAGAACAAACAAACTTTTCCAAATAATGAATGGTTTATTTAAAGAAATGTGTGCAAACTTTAGTGTTAGATTTGTAGAGCACATTCTCAATATTTATTTTTCTGGTTTGTCATTAGGGTATTTCTGGTGCCTCAAACAGTAAAGATTCTGCCTGCAATGTGGGAGAGGTTTGATCCCTGGATTGGGAAGATCCCCTGGAGAAGGCAATGGCTATCCACTCCAGTGTTCTTGCCTGGAGAATCCCATGGACAGAGTAGCCCAGTGGGCTATAGTCCATGGGGTCACAAAGAGTCAGACATGATTGAGTGACTAACACTTTCACTTTTAACACTTAGGGCAATGGTTGCCAACTCGGGTTTCATAGAATCTGAAGATTCTACAGACTTAACATAGGGGCCCACATCAGAAGAGACCAAATGGGTAGAAGTCTATCCTTACTCTGCCAGAGCAGCTCCACTGTTACCTATTATTTATGTAGAGAAAGTATTTTGTTTTTTGTAGGAATCTACTATTTTGGTTCCAGGTATCAAAACTTTTCTGAAATTGGCCTCTCAACTCTCTAAGCCTATCAGAGATTTTTGAAGATGGGAAAAAGAAGCACAGTTGGTGGGTCCCTTGCAAAATGACAATGTAGAGCCCTTTGGTGAAAAATTATTAGGATTTAAGACAGTGGCTTCAGACTCTTCAAGTCTGGGGCTTTTCAAAGTATATGGCCTCATTCAGCTGTGCATATAGCACACCTATGAATCTAGCCCTGAAGCTGGGTAAGAAACATGCCCAGGCAGACACATCTGTAGCAGATGAAACTTCTGAGGCTGGGACAAAGGCCATAGGAAGGGAGGGAGGTAGTGGTGTTGCCAAATGCTTGTCCAAATCTGCAGGTTCCTCCTCCCCACCTCTGCCACCAATGCTGCTGAGCTTCTTGCCACTAACATGCTGCCATTATTTGCAGGAATCACACCACCATAACCACGTTCTGATGGAAAACAACAAAAAGGTCAGTCAGCTTTATCATGTGAAACTAGGAAAATGGAAAGTATTTGAATAGCTATGTGTAGGTTATATATATTCTTGAAGTATTGTCTGCTTTATTAAAAATACTAGCAAAATATTTAAAACACTCATTTCAAATGAGGCAATTTGACTCTGGGAGGCAACCAATTCCTATCTCAGGAGAAGGAATCACTTGAGCATGAGTGTCCAGTCAACTACTGCTTCATGTTTAACTTTGTTATTTTTCTTTTTTTTCTTTCTTTTTTTTTTTTTTAAACACATGTAGTGGTGTGTGGTTTACTCACTCAGTTGTGTCTGACTTTTGTGACCCTGTGGACTTTAGCTTACCAGGCTACTCTGTCCATGGAATTCTCCAGGCAAGAACACTGGAATGGGTAGCCATTTCCTTCTCCAGGGAGTCTTCCCCACCCAGAAACGGAACCTGTGTCTCCTGCATTGGCAAACAGATTCTCTATGACTGAGCCACTAAGGAAGCCACCACCACCACGACTTCATGGTTATTTTTTTTTTTCTTCTCTTTCTTTTTTAAAACAAGGCAGAACTATACATCTTGTGTATTGTGCTGGACCATTGGCCCAGCTGTGTCAGTGATACAGCTGTAATGATGCAGAGTACCCGTGATGGTGCTGAAACTTTACATATCTCCACCTTAACTTGGGACAAAAGCTCTTGTGATAAAACAAAACAGACACACACAAAACAGTCCCTTTTCTAGTCAAGGGTTTGTTTTTCAGCCTCTTCCTCCTGGGGCTATTTCAAAGATGCCGCATCTGAGAGATTTTCAGGTTCCATTATCTCTGAGCTTTGATTTAGTACGCTTATTCTTTAGGATATCAGGCTGCCAGATGTTAGATCCTGCCAATTTCTCTTTGACAGGCTATTCCCCTCCTATGTGAAAGCTGTATTGCAAGGAGTCTTCTTTGTCAAGGAATTCTTATAAAAAATATACAAAGTTAAAAGGTAAGCCCTCAGAATCTGTTAGACAGGTACAGCATTACAACATTTGATGTAAGGTTCAAACTCAAACTCCCTTATTTATTGATTTAGATGCTGTGCTGTTCTGCCCAGATGTCCTCTTGGGACTGAGGCATTCATTCCCCAGCTTCAGGAAGGATGTCTGCTCACAGCTTATAGCTGAGTGGCTCCCCGGGAGTTGCCCGGGTCTAGAAGGACTGCCTTTCTGGGTCACCATGCCTTTGATGACTGGCAGACACAGAGTATAAAGGCTGATTCTCTTATCCCAGCTGAGAACACCTCTGAAGGCTATGCCAGCTTCAGGGCTCCCATGGAGCTGACTGAGGCTTTTGTTGTACTTGTAGCACAGACTTCTCCTTTGGCCCAACCTTGCATTCCTCTTTCACCCACAGGTGCTGAACCCAATAGCAGGACCAGCTACATAATTTGTGACACCCAGTGCAAAATGAAAGTACAGCCCCTTGCTCAAACAGCAGGAAAAAAAGTTCCACTAAAGGTACTAAAATAAAAAGCTTTTACCTTTTTTTCCTTGGTCTCTCTTGTCTGAGTTATTATTATTATTATTAACTACTTGATGTTATTCTAAGTAGAAAAAAATAATTTACATTATTAGCATGAATTTTATTGTTCATCTGATATTGTACAATATCTGCTTTAAATGCAAACATGAGTATTTAATTCCCATGCAGAATCACTGAAATTATACTATTCAGTTTTTTGTTCCTTAGGCATATGTTCTAGTCTGCCTTCCTTTGTGCTCTCTTTGTGTCTTTTATATACCCCTATGAAAGGACTGTCCCCCAATATTCCATAGGCTAAAGTGAAGGCATAATTTAGACAATCATGGGTTGGGAATTATGGAGACTGTTATTGTTCTGGAAAATCTTTTATTTTTCAATCTTTCTTTTGTAGATCTCTATTAGCTATGATTCTATACTATGAAGAGCTTCCTCAGAAAACAGAAATATTAATTTCCCTTTAAAAATTCCATGATAGCCGATTGTTGTTATTGTTGTTCAGTCAATAAGTCATGTCCAAATCTTTGAGACCCCTTGGAATGCAGCACACCTGGCTCCTCTGTCCTCCATTATTTCCCAGAGATGGTTCAAATTCATATGCATTGAGTTGGTGATGCTATATAACCATTTCAACTTCTGCCACCGCCTTCTCTTCTTGCCTTTGACTTTTCCCAGCATCAAGGTCTTTTCCAGTGAGTCAGTTATTCTCATTAGGTGGCCAAAGTATTAGAGCTTCAGCTTCAGTATCAGTCCTTCCAATAAATATTCAGGGTTGATTTCCTTTAGGATTGACTGGCTTGATCTCCTTGCAGTCCAAGGGACTTTCAAGAACCTTCTCCAGCACCACAGTGTGAAAGCATCAATTCTTCAGCACTCAACCTTTTTTATGGTCCAACTCTAACATTTGTACATGACTACTGAAAAAACCATAGCTTTGACTATATGAACCTTTGTTAGGAAAGTAATGTCTCTGCTCATTAATATGCTGTCTAGGTTTGTCATAGCTTTCCTCCAAGGAGCAAGTGCCTTTTAATTTCATGGCCAATACTATTGTTTATAAAAATTGTTTAAGACATCTAACACTTTTAACTGAGCATAATAATTAGGTAATATGATCAGTAATGCAAACAGTATGCATTCGTATCAAAGTAATTCAATTTGGAGAATAAAAATTTTAATTATTTATGGGCTAGATAAATGAGATTGAAACCTATTTTTTTATGAGCTAATAAATTTGCAAATTTCTTGTAGAAATCTCAAAAATAATGAGCTGCATATATTTGTCACCATTTAAATGAATCAGAAAGGTTATGAGAGTTTTCATAGCTTCAGTGCTATGCACTTTATTTCCAAGGTGTATTCATAGTGCATATATCACTTCTATTATTTTCATTAATGGGAAGTAGAAATATATTTATTAAAAGCATGACCATAATAACTTTGGTGGAAATAAAAATATATGAACATAGTCTTTTGAGATGTATTTTGCCATATTATTTGGAAGGAAAGATTGATATTCCATTATTTAATTAGCTTAAGAATGATAGTACAATAATTCTCTGTTTACAGATTAGTTCTACTTATCAGTTAATTAACTAAGGTCATATTCATATTCTTTTTTAATAAGTTTACGCAAGATATATTTGAGAGTGTCTCTAAAGGAAAAAATATTTTTCATTTTATTGGCCAAAAAAGGGAATTCTTTTAAGAGTTGTTTCACAACGAATGCACACACATCTCTTGGAAGGAAACAAGCCTGAACACACATTACACTTTAGTGTTTTTGATCTTCCCCAGTGTGCTTGAATTTCAATGATATTTTTCACCAACCAGAATCTTACTTTACCTAGCCTATGGACAATTATCTTCCCAGAATCAAAATCAGAATCTTTTTTCTTTTCATATGTATGGATTAATATACAGTATTTGTTTTTCTGTTTTTGACATACTTCACTCTGTATTATAGGCTCTAGGTTCATCCACCTCATTAGAACTGACTCAAATGCTTTCCCTTTTATGGCTGAATAATATTCTATTGTATATATGTACCACAGCTTTCGTATCTATTCAGAAGCCAATGGATATCTAGATTGCTTCCATGTCCTAGCTGTTGTAAATAGTGCAGTGAAGATTGGGATACATGTGTCTATTTTGATTATGGCTTTCTCAGCTATATGTCCAGTAGCGGGATTGTTGGGTCATATGGTAGTTTATTCTTAGTTTTTTAAGGAATCTCCATATTGTTCTCTGTAGTCTCAATTTACATTGCCAGGAACAGTTCAAGAAGTTTCCCTCCTCCACATTCTCCCCTGCGTTTATTGTTTGTAGATTTTTTGATGATGGCCATTCTGACTGGTGTGAGTTGACATCTCATTGTAGTTTTGATTTGTATTTCTCTAATAATGAGAAAAGCTGGGGCTTCCCTGGTAGCTCAGCTGGTAAAGAATCCGCCTGCAGTGCAGGAGATCTGATTTGATCCCTGGGTTGGGAAGATCTCCTGGAGTAAGGCATGGAAACTCACGCCCATATTCTTACCTGGAGAATCCTCATGGACTGAGGAGCCTGGCAGGCTATAGTCCATGGTGTCATAAAGAGTTGGATACAACTAAGCAAGCAAGAAGGCAAGCAAGCAAGCAAGCAAGAAATTGAGCATCTTTTCATGTGTTTATTAGCCATCTGTATGTCTTCTTTGCAGGAATGTCTATTTAGATTTTCTGCCCCTTTTTTGATTGGTTTGGTTTATTTTTTGTGTGTGTGCATGTATTGAATTTCATGAGCTGCTTATATATTTTGGAGATTAATCCTTTGTCAGTTGTTTAATTTGCTATTTGCTATTATTTTCTCCAATTCTGAAGGTTGTTAGCATTTTAATTACCTTATTCATAGATGCTTGCTTTCTATTTAGAAACATTAGCATGGTTTCTTTGGCTTTAACATATACAAAGGACATTTTTCAGGACCTGATTATTCAATTCCAATCTAATGCTCTCTTTAGCACAGTTTTATTTAGGGATTCTTTTCCTGCCTCTTGAGAAATCTGTATGCAGTTCAGGAAGCAACAGTTAGAACCGGGCATGGAACAACAGACTGGTTGCAAATAGGAAAAGGAGTACATCAAGGCTGTATATTGTCACCCTGCTTGTTTAACTTATATGCAGAGTACATCGTGAGAAACGCGGACTGGAAGAAACACAAGCTGGAATCAAGATATCCGGGATAAATATCAATAACCTCAGATATGCAGATGACACCACCTTTATGGCAGAAAGTGAAGAGGAACTAAAAAGTCTCTTGATGCAAGTGAAAGAGGAGAGTAAAAAAGTTGGCTTAAAGCTCAACATTCAAAAAACGAAGATCATGGCATCTGGTCCCATCACTTCATGGGAAATAGATGGGGAAACAGTGGAAACAGTGTTAGACTTTATTTGGGGGGGGGGGCTCCAAAATCACTGCAGATGGTGACTGCAGCCATGAAATTAAAAGACACTTATTCCTTGGAAGAAAAGTTATGACCAACCTAAATGGCGTATTCAAAAGCAGAAACATTACTTTACTGACTAATGTCCATCTAGTCAAGGCTATGGTTTTTCCTGTGGTCATGTATGGATGTGACAGTTGGTCTGTGAAGAAGGCTGAGTGCTGAAGAATTGATGCTTTTGAACTGTGGTGTTGGAGAAGACTCTTGAGAGTTCCTTGGACTGCAAGGAGATCCAACCAATCCATCCTGAAGGAGATCAGCCCTGGGATTTCTTTTGGAAGGAGTGATGCTAAAGCTGAAACTCCAGTACTTTAGCCACTTCATGCAAAGAGTTGACTCATTGGAAAAGACTCTGATGCTGGGAGGGATTGGGGGCAGGAGGAAAAGGGGATGACAGAGGATGAGATGGCTGGATGGCATCACAGACTCAATGGACATGAGTCTGAGTGAACTCCGGGAGTTAGTCATGGATAGGGAGGCCTGGCGTGCTGCGATTCATGGGGTCGCAAAGAGTCAGACACGACTGAGCGACTGAACTGAATTGTATGGCATCATTGTTTTTTCCAGAGCATTAACTCTGTTTTTCTTACTTTCTGATTTCTAAAGTTACCTATTATCATAAGTCATGACACCTTAATACAGTAGGAGGCCCTGAGTACAAGGGTTACTGCAGGAGAATAGGAATATAAAATTATTCCAAATATATCTACTTTTCTGTCTTTGATAAATCTTAGGCTTTAGGCTATGCATCATTAAGAAAACAGACTTATTTATAGATAGGGAAATAGGACCAAAATTCAAACTTTTAAAAATGGACGTAGAGAAAAGAACATTTGGAAGTTCTCAATTGAGGTTGGTCCAAAACGAATCAAATAAGTTATTTCAAGGTCCTCTGAAGTCATCAGGGCATGAAAATTTTAATTCAGAGTTATGTGAAAGGCTGTGCTTAATGGCAGATGCAACAAGTGAAGGAAGAGGGTAATGGGCTGAAACCCAAATCTGGGATCAGCTTATGGAGCAGAGCTATAAAGTATACCTATGTCTCTATCCCTATATATCAATGTCTCTGTCTATGTGTTTGTGCGTGTTAATCACTCAGTCATGTCTAACTCTTTGTGACCTCATAGACTGTAGCCTGCCAGGCTCCTCAGACAATGGAGTTCTCCAAGCAAGAATACTGGGATGTGTAGCCATTCCCTTCTCCAGAAGATCTTCCCGAACCAAGTGTCAAACCCTGGTCTTCTGCATTGCAAGCAGATTCTTTACCAACTGAGCCACCAGGAAAACCCCAATCTAAGGTGTGGGATATCTAATTAGACACAAGATATTTGAAACAAACAAGCCAGTTTTACTTCCTTCAATCTGTGATAGGACAGAAGTAGAGTTTGGGCATAAACAAAACTTTTGTACTGGGTATGAAAGAATAGAGGATGGCAAAGCCAAGATACAGAGTGAAATTTTCATTCAATGTACATAAAACATTTTATTAAATGTATCAGAGTTGGATTATTTCTATTATTTTAGGAGCCACTTACTTATGGTTTATAGTAACTCATTTGGTAGGTGTGTTTAAATACTGTGAGTCATTCTCCATATGGAATATACTGAATGACTTAAGATACCCAACATGAGATGACCACACTGTTCCAACATACAGAAATATGACAAATATTGCTTGGCCAAATAATAGTTAAATCTAATGGCCCTGAATGGTGCCTTATATTACTCTCTGAGTTGGAACAGGCCACTAAACCTTCTTAAATACATTTAATCAGTTTTGTAATGGAAAAGTTTCTGCATACAAAATATAAAATTTTCGCAACATATCACCTCTATTTAGAAATTGACAGCAATTGCTACATATTTGGATGAAGCTTTAGAAATTGAAATTTATATAATTTGATTCAGACAATTCCTGATTTAAAAAAGTAAAAAAAAAAATGATATTGCTATTTCCATTTTGGAGATAAATAAATGTTTCAGAGATCATGTACCCAATAAATTTCCTGTGCCTAATATAGAAGAAAGCAAGAAAGCCAAATATAATTATGAGAAATATGTCTATGATAGCTGGTTAAATATTATTTGTATAAAGTAAACTTACATTCATAAGAACTACCAGATTCCAGTCACTTACTTTTTCTTTACTACCTACCTGATTTCTTATTGTTTAACTTGAGGTATGTAGAATGAATGTAGCTTAATATTTAATTTTCTTAAAATAGAATATAAATCATATCCACTCCATTGGTAGCATGGAAATAAGTAAAGACTCTAAATCTGGCATTCAGTTCAGTTCAGTTCAGTCACTCAGTCATGTCCGACTCTTTGCAACCACCTGAATTGCAGTACGCCAGGCCTCCCTGTCCATCACCAACTCCCGAAGTTCACACAAGCTCCTGTCCATCGTGTTAGTGATGCCATCCAGCCATCTCATCCTCTGTCGTCCCCTTCTCCTCCTGCCCCCAGTCCCTCCCAGCATCAGAGTCTTTTCCAATGAGTCAACTCTTCTCATGAGGTGGCCAAAGTATTAGAGTTTCAGCTTTAGCATCATCACCCACTCAACTTTTCATTTGTTTACTTTTTCCTTAAGCAAGTTAGAAATCATTTTTGCCACTTATTACTGAAAGTATACTGACTAGTATACCCAATATCTACAGGTGATGACTAGAAGTAGTTCATTTTTTTCTGTTAAGTGTTTATGAATAAATATATAGACACACATCACTATAATTTTTTAATAAAATTATATGGTAATTTAAGACAAATATTAAATTATATGACTTTATTTTATTCTATACAGCTTTAATTAAGCAATATGGTATATTAATAGAAAAAGATAGGTAAATTCTCCAAGACTGTTTTGCTACTAGAAGAACAAAAATAGCAATCTATTTTTCAATTTAATACAAGAAATACAAGAGAATATAGGACATAGAACCATAGTTATAAATCATCGTGAAGAACAAGGCAATATAATAATCAATCAGAAAGGTAGAAAAAGACCAAACATATCAATGGTAAAATAATATAAATGGCTTAACATTTCTCATAAAAGGGAAACACTTCATAATGGAGACATTTCATTTTATTAGTTTGAAAACATTTTAAAATATCAGTGTTGTTAGAGGGTCTATAAATTTATCATTCTTGTGCAACTGGAGGGAATTCAAATTGTTTTAACCTTTCCAGAGGACATTTGGTGAAGAATATTGTGATCTAGAAGTTTGACATGTTTTATTTTAGATCTAATTTTTGCTTTTCCCTAAATTTGGGAACAACCTTTTAAGGTTATACTCTATACTGTAGATTTAATTTTGATCAGTATCATTTGTAACCTTTACATTAATAAAAATGAGTCCTGTATTCAAAGTGAAGAACTCTGGAGAGCAAAGAATATTTAACATGTAATTTTATATCTTATAAAAACTAGAAAATAGCTTTCATGTAGTTTATTGTAAATAACTTTCTTTTAATGTAAATATTTTAGACACACATCATTTACATAAATAAAATATTTTAGTCCATTATCTTAAATAACTCATTGATAGAACATTCTTTTTTTTTTAACTCTAGACAAAATCACATGTATTGGTTGGTTTGAGATATGTGTCAAGATCAGAATAAAGTTAAATAAATACTATTTTCATTTGTGTTAGTTTATGTGAACTTAGAAAATTTTAGCATTGGAAATTAGAAAAATAATAATAGTTACTTTATTTTGAATTATCATGTGTAAGACATTCTACTAAAAGACATATACTTTCTCATTTAAATTTCTAATAGATGTAATTATTGTTGTATTGGTTTTCAACCTTGGGAGCTTCGTCAGATGAAATTTGAAGCTGGCCCCCCACCATAGAAAGCAGGGAAGAGACTGAAGAAAGGGGCAGAAGAACTACTCCAGATTGGTAGGTGCAGGGTTTAATAAGCAAGGGAACATAACAAGAGGCTTGTCTTGGGCACCTGCAAGACAAGTAGATCTCAACGGTGCTTTGTATCAAGATTGTCATTAAGCTGGAGTGGTGGCTGCACAGTGCTGGAGCAGCGGCTGGAGTGACTGTGAGGAGATACCTCGCGTCCAACAGCAAAGAAGCCCCAGCAAGACAGTGGGCTCTGGAGCAGCCAGATCTTTGCAACCCCATGGACTGTAGCATGCCAGGCTTCCCTGCCCTTTACTATCTTCTGGAGTTTGCTCAGATTCATGTCCATTGAGGTGGTGATACTATCTAACCACCTCATCCTCTGCTGCCCTCTTCTCTTTTGCCTTCTATCTTTCCCAGTGTCAGGGTCTTTTCCAATGAGTCATCTCTTTGCATCAGGTGGCCAAAGTATTAGAGCCTTGGCTTTAGCTTCAGTCCTTCCAATGAATATTCAGGACTGCTTTCCTTTAGGATTGACTGGCTTGATCTCCTTGCTGGTCAAAGGACTCTGAGTCTTCTCCAGCACCACAAGTTGAAAGTATCAGTTCTTCAGTGCTCAGTCTTCTTTATGGTCCAACTCTCACATCTCTACATGACTACTGGAAAAACCATAGCTTTGACTAGATGGACCTTTGCCTGCAAAGAGATGTCTTTGCTTTTTAATATTCTGTCTAGTTTTGTCATAGCTTTCCTTCCAAGGATCAAGCATCTTTTAATTTCATGGCTGCAATCACCATCTGCAGTAATTTTGAAGCCTAAGAAAATAAAATCTGTCACTGCTTCTATTTTTGTCCTTCTATTCACCATGAAGTAGTGGGCCTGGATGCCATGATCTTGGTTTTTTGAATGTTGAGTTTTAAGCCAGCTTTTCACATAGAGTAAATAGCAAATAGGATATATGTATACTTGTAGCTGATTTGAGGGCTTCCCAGGTGGCACTAGTGGTAAAGAACCAACCTTCTAAAGCAGGAGAAATAAGAGACCCTGGTTCTACTGCTGGATCCAGAAGACCCCCTGGAGAAGTGCATGACAACCCACTCCAGTGTTCTTGCTGCAGAATCCCATGGACAGAGGAACCTAGTGGGCTGCAGTCTGTAGGGTTGCAAAAAGCTGGACAAGACTGAAATGATTTAGCATACGTACATGCCTGGCTGATTCATGTTGTTGTACAGCAGAAACGGACACAGAATTGTAAGGCAATTTGTTGTTCTGTCTCCAGGCTCTTGTGACCCCATGGACTGTAGCCCCCCAGGCTCTTCTGTCTATGGGATTTCCTAGGCAAGAATCCAGAGTGGATTGCCATTTCTTTTTTCAGGGGGTCTTACCGACCCAGAGATCAAATCTGCATCTCCTGCTTGGCAGTTATCCTCCAGTTAAACAAAACAAAATATGGTGATAAGGACATATTATTAAAATAGAAAACTTTTAGCTGTCCCACAGAAAAGCATCGTAAATTAACAAGATTATATATAGATGAAATGGCTTCCTTAGTGTCTCAGATGATAAAGACTCTGCCTGCAATGCAGGAGACCCGATTTTGATCCTTGAGTTGGGAAGATCGTCTGGAAAATGGTATGGTTACCCATTCCAATATGCTTGTGTGGAGAATCCCATGGACAGAGAAGCCTGGTGGGCTACAGTCCATGGGATTGCAAAGAGTCAGACACATATAGATCAACATCATTCTCTGAGAATAGAGTAATATTATTATGGTGATTGAAATATAATTAAGAATAAGGTTAGTCATTTCAATAAAATGTTAATTGGTATCTATTGCATTAATATAAAAAATTATTTAAATTAGCTATGCCAAATTCAAAGAGCTCTTCAAATTACTCCCCCTAGAAAACTGTAACCGAGAAGGCAATGGCAACCCACTCCAGTACTCTTGCCTGGAAAATCCCATGGATGGAGGAGCCTGGTAGGCTGCAGTCCATGGGGTCGCTAACAGTCAGACATGACTGAACGACTTCTCTTTCACTTTTCACTTTCATGCACTGGAGCAGGAAATGGCAACCCACTCCAGTGTTCCTGCCTGGAGAATCCCAGGGACAGGGGAGCCTGGTGGACTTCCGTCTATGGGGTCGCACAGAGTCGGACATGACTGAAGTGACTTAGTAGCAGCAGCAGCAGCAGCAGCAGCAAAAAAGTGTAACTATTATTGAATATAACTAAGTGTAATATTTAGTTCACCTAAATTGTTTAACATTTTAAATTCCTCAAGTGGGCATTTTTAAATGTTATCTGTAGCTCTGGATATTATATTTATATTTCATAGACTCCATTAAGCTTCTATATCTGTGCTTTTTAATACAGTAACCTCTAGCCATGTATGGCTGTTGGACATTTGAAATGTGACTGGTTAAGCCAGCTAAACGTGACCAGGTACATAATATAGAATTTCATATTTTTAAAAAATAAATTGAAATGTAAAAAATGAAGGAGTAAAAAATATTTTTCTTTTAAGCATAAGCTTTATTATTTCAGTAAAACTACATGTCATTTTAACCTTTGCATCACATAAAATATTATTATTATAGTGTACATTGGGTATGTG
Organism: Ovis aries; assembly: GCF_016772045.2. Classification (NCBI taxonomy): domain Eukaryota; kingdom Metazoa; phylum Chordata; class Mammalia; order Artiodactyla; family Bovidae; genus Ovis; species Ovis aries. The sequence continues at coordinate 194,687,725 of NC_056055.1, forward strand.
CTTCATTTTTAGTATTATAAGTAAACACAGACCTGATCTAGTCAGTGTTAGATTGAGTCTGTTTGAATGATTATTTCTACATGCTGATGGAACATTGTAATATATTTAATTGAACACAATATGCAAAAAGTTATAGTGATACCTAAGTAAATTGTACTTAGTAAAAAAGTGGAAATATTTATTATTATCTTAATTATAATAAAATTGAAATTTTAAATAATTAAAAAATTAATTTAGATTTAGTATGTGCAACAGTGTCAGATTTTATTTTTGGGGGCTCCAAAATCACTACAGATGGTGACTGCAGCCATGAAATTAAAAGACACTTATTCCTTGGAAGAAAAGTTATGACCAACCTAGATAGCATATTCAAAAGCAGAGACATTACTTTGCCAACAAAGGTCTGTCTAGTCAAGGCTATGGTTTTTCCATTGGTCATGTATGGATGTCAGAGTTGGACTGTGAGGAAAGCTGAGCGCCAAAGAATTGATGCTTTTGAACTGTGGTGTTGGAGAAGACTCTTGAGAGTCCCTTGGACTACAAGGAGATCCAACCAGTCCATTCTGAAGGAGATCAACCCTGGGATTTCTTTGGAGGGAATGATGCTGAAGCTGAAACTCCAGTACTTTGGCCACCTCATGCGAAGAGTTGACTCATTGGAAAAGACTCTGATGCTGGGAGGGATTGTGGGCAGGAGGAGAAGGGGACGACAGAGGATGAGATGGCTGGATGGCATCACTGACTCAATGGACGTGAGTTTAAGTGAACTTCGGGAGTTGGTGATGGACAGGGAGGCCTGGCGTGGTGTGATTCATGGGGTTGCAAAGACTCGGACATGACTGAGCGTGCTCAGCAATAAAGAATCTGCCTGCAATGCAAGAGACACAAGCTCAATCCCTGGGAAGATTCCCTGGAGAGGAAATGGCTACCCTCTCCAGTATTCACCTGGGAAATCCCATAGACAGAAGAGCCTGGGGGCCACATACAGTCCATGGGGTTGCAAAAGAGTCCACACAACTTAGTGACTAAAACAACAGTGCACTGATGATGCAAAATCAAGTGGAGATTCAGAACGTGTTAGTTACAACTAGAAAGCATAAATGAGAAAGAGACTGGTACAAGGTATTGTTACTAAATTGCTCAACAGGATCTACACCTGGGTCTGAGTCTGGGCAGAGCACCAGACCCCTTGTGACTGCCAGGGAGGTTCTTTTTCCAATCAAATTTGCACAGCCAGTAACAAAACAGATGCCCAGACTGGAACAGCACAAGTTTTATTCAGTGGCCAAAGAATGGAGAAGTGGGAACCTGGTTCCCCAATAAACTTCTTAATCCAGTTTGGGCAAAGACACCAAATATACAGGAGGGTCCAGGTAAAAGAGAGAAAATTGGAAAGTAGGAGGAGTACTCATGTGTTACCAGAGAACAGGGCTGTGGTTTGAACCTGAAGCTAGTGTGCACACTCTTTTTCAGTCCTCCTATGGGCTTGTTCAGCTGTTGTCATGGCAATCATGAACTGTCACAGCTCTGGTGGGTGTGTCATTTAGCATGTTAATGTATGACAGTGAATATGTAATGAAGTTCAAGATTTACTGGAAGTCAAATACTCTGTTATCTTGGGTTTAGTTGATTCCAACCAGTTCTTGTTTTTTCCTCTTTGAAGCTTCCTTCTGAAACTTAGACAAATGTAATTGGTTTCTATTCAAGGTTGGGGCAGGGCTATGATTCTGTGGCAACAGCCTTACAGAGTCAGACACGACTGAAGCTACTTAGCAGCAGCAGTGGCAGCAGCAGTGTGATTTGCAGTGGCAAGAGCAGAATGAAAAAAACGGTTTGTTGTAGAACAAAACTTAATGATAACAAAGTGAACAAAAAGGATTTATAAGAAAGTAGTGAAATGATGCTTTCTCTCAGTAGTCTAAAAAGAATCAATGAAATTATTCATTTGAAATTAAAATAAAATTCTAAAACAAATTTAAATTTAATAAGATCTGATCTTTCAATTTTGACCAACTTTAAAATTGCTTAGATTCTTACATCTATAAAGACACACACATACACATTTTTAGATCAAAAGATGGAAAAATATTATTTTTGTTATTAAAATTTTATTACAAAATTATAAGAAATAGATTTTTTTTTAAAAAAACACCTTTTTAAAGAAGTGAATAATCTGGGCAGTCCAAAGATGGCAGAGGAATAAGACGGGAGGACCACTTTCTCACCCACAAATTCATGAAAAGATCATTTGAACACCGAGAAAATTCCACAAAACAACTTCTGAATGCTGGCAGAGGACACTAGGCACTTAGAAAGCCAGCCCATTCTCTTCGAAAGGAGGTAGGACAAAATGTAAAAGATAAAAAGAGAGACAAGAGTTAGGGACAGAGACCCATCCAGGGGAGTGAGTCATGAAGGAGAAGAAGTTTCCAAACACCAGGAAACCCTCTCACTGGTGGGTCTGTGGGGAGTTTTGGAATCTCAGTAGGCAACATAACGAGGAGGAAAAAACAAACAAACAAAAATCCCACAATTTATGTGCCTAAACACAACTCCCTGCACAGAAGTAGCCCTGATGCTGGCATCTGCCAACTGTGTGCAGGTGTGGGCTGCATGCTTAGGGTAAGGACTGAGCCTGAATGCCCAGAGGACAATTTGAGGGAGCTGACTTAAATAGCAACCAAACTGTGGGACAACCAGAGAGAGAAAAAAAGAGAGAGAGAGAGAGAACTTTCTTTTGAAAAGCTCTATGGCACAGCCTGACCGGCTCACAGAAAAAAGGACTGTGCAAATACCAGAGGAGAGCTAGCCAGCTGCAGACCAGTGCCTCCCCCCACCAGAGACAGAGAGGCAGACAGGTGACAGAAAGAGCCAGGAGGTGAGGGGCAATCTCAGCCCCAGAGAGGGCATCCTCTACTAAACTGTGAGCAGGCTCCCAGTTGCTAACCAAGTCTTCCTGGGATCCTGGACAGCTGACATCCACCAGGAGCATCGCAGTCAGAGATCAGCTCCCTAGAGTAGACACACAGCACACCTGAGACGGTGCTCTTGCTGTGCACCCAGGAAACTGAGGGGCTGGGACTGCAGAGGTGATAAGACTGACTGTACACCTGGGAGAGTGCACTTACCAAGCACCTGGTTACCTGAGCTGCTCAGACCTGGGAAGGGCACAAAGCACACGCACAACCAAGTCTGTGCCTTTGTGGAGTACCTGAGAACCTGAACCTGAGCAACTTAGACCTGGGACGTGCACACAACCCAGGGCCGGCTTTAGATAGTTCCCCCGCAGAGCAACCTGGAACCTGAGCAGTGTAGATCACGAAAAGCACATGTGCCATGAGCTGGGGCAAACCCAGTGTGGCCCAGACACTGTGAGCCCTCCCCACACACGCCAGTGATATTTGTTTGCAGTGTTCCTCCCTCCCCACAGCACAACTGAACAAGTTAGCTTAAATAAGTGACCACCTTCGCCCCCTTGTGTCAGGGTGGAAATTAGACACTGAAGAGACCTGTAAACAGAGGAAGCCAAAATAAACAAAGAAGAGGGAACTGCCTTGGAAGTGATAGATGCAACAGATTAAAACCCCGTAGTTAGCACTGACTACATTGGAATGGGCCTATAGACCTTAAGAATAAGTACAAGCTTGAAAAAGGAACTATCTGAAACTGAATGGACCCTGCACTGCCCTCAAAAGCTCCAGAGAAAAAATTTTTAAAAAATTTTTTATTATTTTTAAATTCTTTATTACTCCTTTAATTTTCATTTTTATAACCTACTATTACCTTGCAAAAAAAAAAAAGACCCTATTTTTAAGGCAAATTTCATATATATAATTTTTATAATTCATGATTTTTAAAAAAAATTCTATTTTTGAGAGTCTAAACTCTACTCTGGATTTTTAATCTTTGCTTTTTGGTATTTGTTATCAATTTTGTACATTTAAGAATCCAATCTTCAGTACTTATTTTTACTTAGGAGTGTGATTACTGGCTTGGTTGCTCTCTCCCCCTTTTAACTCTCCTTTTTCTCCCCCAGGTCACCTCTATCTCCTCCCTCCTCCTTCTCTTCTCTACCCACCTCTGTGAATCTCTTTGGGTGTTCCAGGCTGTGGAGAAACTTACAGAAGTGATTACTAGCTAGATCTGTCACTCTCCTTTTCATTCCCCCTCTTCTCCTCCTGGTCACCACTATCTCCTTTCTAGCTCTTCTCTTCTCTGTGTAACTCTGTGAACCTCTCTGAGTGTTCCAGACTGTGGAGAGCACATAGGGAATTGATTACTGGCTACATTGCTCTCTCCCCTTTTTTATTCCTCCTCTTCTCCTCCTGGTCACCTCTATCTCCCTCCTCCCTCCTCTCTTCTCCATGCAACTCTGTGAACCTCTCTGGGTGCTCCCCACTGCGGAGAATCTTTTCATCATTAATGTAGACATTTCATCATTGGTGCCGTATGGATGGAGAAGTCTTGAGGCTACTGTAAGAATAAGACTGAAAGCGAGAGGCAGGAGGCTTAAATGCAAAACTTCAGAACACAAGAAAACTCCAGACTCTAAGGAATATTAATTGACAAGAGATCACCCAAAAGCCTCCATACCTACACTGAAACCAAGCTCCACCAGAGAGCCAACAGGTTTCAGAGCAAAACATATTAAGCTAATCCTCCAACAATGCAGGAAGATAACCCTAAGCATTAAAAGACAGGTGGCCAAAAGTCACACCAAACCCAGAGACAACTCAAAACTCACTACTGGATACTTCAATGCACTCCAGAGAGAGGAGATCCAGCTCCACCCACCAGAACACTGATGTAAGCTTCTCTAACCAGGAAATCTTACAAGCCACTAGTTCAACCCCACCCACAGGGAGGAACCTCGACAATAAAGAGGAACCACAAACTTAGAGCATAGAGAAAGGCCGCCCCAAACACAGCAATTTAAACAAAATGAAAAGGCAGAGAAATATTCAGCAGGTAAAGGAACATGATAAAAGCCCATCAAACCAAACAAAAGAGGAGGAGATAGGGAGTCTACCTGAAAAAGAATTCAGAAAAATGATAGTAAAAATGATCCAAAATCTTGAAAACAAAATGGAGTTACAGATAAATAGTCTGGAGACAGGATTGAGAAGATGCAAGAAATATTTAACAAGGACCTAGAAGAAACAAAAAAGAGTCAGTCAGTCATGAATAATGCAATAACAGAGATCAAAAACACTCTGGAGGGAACCAACAATAGAATGAGGCAGAAGACAGGATAACTGAGGTGGGAAGATAGAATGGTGGAAATAAATGAAGCAGAGAAGAAAAAAGAACAAAGAATTAAAAGATATGAGGACAACATTAGAAACCTCTGGGACAATGTCAAACACACCAACATTCAAATCATAGAAGTCCCAGAAGAAGAAGACAAAAAGAAAGGCCATGAGAAAATACTTGATAAGATAATATTAAAATTCCCTAAAATGGGAAAAGAAATAGCCACCCAAGCCCAAGAAACCCAGAGGGTCCCAAATAGGATAAACCCAAGGCAAAACACTCCAAGACATATATTAATCAAATTAATGAAGATCAAACACAAAGAACAAATATTAAAAGCAGCAAGGGAAAAACAATAAATAACCCAAAAGGGGATTCTCATAAGGATAACAGTTGATCTTTCAATAGAAACTCTTCAGGCCAGAAGGGAATGGCAGGACATACTTAAAGTGATGAATGAGAAAAACCTACAATTCAGATTACTGTACCCAGCAAGGATCTCATTCAAATATGAAGGAGAAATCGAAAGCTTCACAGAGAAGCAAAAGCTGAGAGAATTCATCACCACCAAATCAGCTCTTCAACAAATGCTAAAGGATCATCTCTAGACAGGAAACACAGAACAGGTTTATAAACTCTAACCCCAAACAACAAAGGAAATGGCAATGGGATCATACTTATCAATAATTACCTTAAATATAAATGGGTTGAATGCCCCAACCAAAAGACAAAGACTTGCTGAATGGATACAAAAGACCCCTATATATACTGTCTACAAGAAACCCACCTCAAAACAAGGGACACATACAGACTGAAAGTGAAGGGCTGGAAAAAGATAGTTCATGCAGATGGAGACCAAAAGAAAGCATGAGTAGCAATACTCATATCAGATAAAATACACTTTGAAATAAATGCTGTGGAAAGAGAAAAAGAAGGACACTACATAATGATCAAAGGATCAATCCAAGAACAAAATATAGCAATTATAAATATATATGCACACAACATAGGAACACTGCAATATGTAAGACAAATGCTAACAAATATGAAAGGGGAAATTAACAGTAACACAATAAAAGTGGGAGACTTTAATACACTACTCACACCTATGGAGAGATCAACTAAACAGAAAATTAGCAAGGAAACACAAACTTTAAATGACTCAATGGAACAGTTAGACTTAATTGATATCTATACGACATTTCACCCCAAAACAATGAATTTCACCTTTTTCTCAAGTGCACACAGAATCTTCTCCAGGATAGATAACATCCTGGGTCATAAGTCTGCCTTGGTAAATAAAAAAAAAAATTGAAATCATTCTACACATCTTTTCTGATCACAAGCAGTAAGATTAGATGTCAACTACAGGGGGGGAAAAAAAAAACCTATTAAAGATACAAACACATGGAGACTAAACAACACACTTTTGTATAACCAACAAATCACAGAAGAAATAAGAAAGGAAATAAAAATATGCATAGAAATGAATAAAAATGAAAATTAAAAAACCCCAAAACCTATGGGTATCAGTATAAGTAGTGCTAAGGAGCTGACTGTGGCTCAGATCATGAACTCCTTATTACCAAATTCAGACTCAAATGGAAGAAAGTAGGGAAAACTGCTACACCATTTAGGTATGACCTAAATCAAACCCCTTATGATTATACAGTGGAAGTGAGAAATAGATTTAAGAGCCTAGATCTGAGAGATAGAGTGCCTGATGAACTATGGAGTGAGGTTTGTGACATTGTACAGGAGACATGGATCAAGACCATCCCCATGCAAAAGAAATACAAAAAAGCAAAATGGGTGTCTGAGGAGGCCCTACAAAGGCTGTGAAAAGAAGAGAGGGGAAAAGCAAAGGAGAAAAGGAAAGATATAAGCATCTGAATGCAGAGTTCCAAAGAATAGCAAGAAGAGATAAGAAAGCCTTTTTCAGCAATCAATGCAAAGAAATCGAGGAAAACAACAGAATGGGAAAGACTAGAGATCTCTTCAAGAAAATTAGAGATACCAGGGGAACATTTCATGCAAAGATGGGCTCGATAAAGGACAGAAATGGTCTGGACCTAACAGAAGCAGAAGATATTAAGAAGAGGTGGCAAGAATACATGGAAGAACTGTACAAAAAAGATCTTCACAACCCAGATAATCATGATGATGTGATCACTAGTCTAGAGCCACTTGGAAAGTAAAGTCAAGTGGGCCTTAGAAAGCATCACTATGAATAAAGCTAGTGGAGGTGATGGCATTCCAGTTGAGCTGTTTCAAATCCTGAAAGATGATGCTGTGAAAGTGCTGCACTCAGTATGCCAGCAAATTTAGAAAACTCAACAGTGGCCACAGGACTGGAAAAGTTCAGTTTTCATTCCAATCCCAAAGAAAGGCAATGCCAAAGAATGCTCAAACTACCGCACAATTCCACTCATCTCACACGTTAGTAAAGTAATGCTCAAAATTCTCCAAGCCAGGCTTCAGCAATACTGAACTCCCTGATGTTCAAGCTGGTTTTAGAAAAGGCAGAGGAACCAGAGATCAAATTGCCAACATCAATTGGCTGGATCATGGAAAAAGCAAGAAGGTTCCAGAAAAATATCTATTTCTACTTTATTGACTATGCCAAAGCCTTTGACTGTGTGGATCACAATAAACTGTGCAAAATTCTGAAAGAGATGGGAATACCAGACCACCTGACCTGCCTCTTGAGAAATCTGTATGCAGGTCAGGAAGCAACAGTTAGAACTGGACACAGAACAACAGACTGGTTCCAAATAGGAAAAGGAGTGCATCAAGGCTGTATATTGTCACCCTGCTTATTTAACTTATATGCAGAGTACATCATGAGAAACACTGGACTGGAAGAAACACAAGTTGGAATCAAGATATCTGGGAGAAATATCAATAACCTCGGATATGCAGATGACATCACCCTTATGGCAGAAAGTCAAGAGGAGCTAAAAAACCTCAAAAAACCAGCAAAAAAGTTGGCTTAAAGCTCAACATTCAGAAAACGAAGATCATGGCATTTGGTCCCATCACTTCATGGGAAATAGATGGGGAAACAGTGGAAACAGTGTCAGACTTTATTTTTTGGGGCTCCAAAATCACTACAGATGGTGACTGCAGCCATGAAATTAAAAGACACTTACTCCTTGGAAGAAAAGTTATGACCAACCTAGATAGCATATTCAAAAACAGAGACATTACTTTGTCGACTAAAGTCCGTCTAGTCAAGGCTATGGTTTTCCATTAGTCATGTATGGGTGTGAGAGTTGGACTGTAAAGAAGGTTGAGCGCCAAAGAATTGATGCTTTTGAACTGTGGGGTTGGAGAAGACTCTTGAGAGTCCCTTGGCCTACAAGGAGATCCAACCAGTCCATTCTGAGGGAGGTCAACCCTGGGATTTCTTTGGAAGGAATGATGCTGAAGCTGAAACTCCAGTACTTTGGCCACCTCATGCGAAGAGTTGACTCATTGGAAAAGACTCTGATGCTGGGAGGGATTGTGGGCAGGAGGAGAAGGGGACGACCAAGGATGAGATGGCTTGATGGCATCACGGACTCGATGGACGTGAGTCTGGGTGAACTCCAGGAGATGGTGAGGAACAGTGAGGCCTGGCGTGCTGCGATTCATGGGCTCACAAAGGGTCGGACACGACTGAGCGACTGAACTGAACTGAAGGGGAAGTTTCATAGCAATATAAGCTTACCTTAAGAAACAAGATAAAAATAAAATAAATAACCTAATTCTATACCTATAGCAACTAGAAATAGAAGAAATAAAGAACCTCAGGGTGAGTAGAAGGAAAGAAATCATAAAAATTAGGGCAGGAATAAATGAAGAAGAAACAAAGGAGACCATAGTAAAACCAAAAAAGATAAAAGTTGGTTTTTTTGAGAAGATAAGTAACATAGGCAAACCATTAGCCAGACTCATCAAGAAAAAAAATGGAGAAGAATCAAATCAGCAAAATTAGAAATTAAAATGGAGAAACCACAAAAGACAACACAGAAGTACAACAGATCATAAGAGACTACGATCAGCAATTTATGCCAATAAAATGGATAACTTAGAAGAAATGGAGAAATTTTTAGAAAAGTTTAACTTTCCAAAACTGAACCAGGATGAAATAGAAAATGTTAATAGAGCCATCATAAGCATGGAAATCGAGACTGTAATCAAAAATCTTCCAACCAAAAAAAGTCCAGGACCAGATGGCTTCACAGCTGAATTCTCCAAAAATTTAGAGAAGAGCTAACGCCTATCCTACTTAAACTCTTCCAGATAATTGCAGAGGAAGGTAAACTTCTAAACTCAGTCTATGAGGCCACCATCACCCTAATACCAAAACCTGACAAACATGCCACAGAAAAAGAAAACTAAAGGCCAATATCACTGATGAACATAGATGCAAAAATCCTTAACAAAATTCTAGCAAACAGCATCCAACAACATATCAAAAAGATCACACATCATGACCAAGTGGGCTTTATCCCAGGGATGCAAGGATTCTTCAATATTCACAAATCAATCAATGTGATACACCACATTAACAAATTGAAAGATGAGAACCATATGAATATTTCAATAGATGCAGAGAAAGCCTTTGACAAAATTCAACATCCATTGATGATTAAAATAAATAAATAAATAAAAACCTCCAGAAAGCAGGCATAGAAGGAACATACCTCAACATAATAAAAGCCATGTTTGATAAACCCACAGCAAAACATCATCCTCAATGGTGAAAAATTGAAAGCGTTTCCCCTAACGTCAGGAATAAGACAAGCGTGCCCACTCTCACCACTACTATCCAACATAGTTTTGGAAGTTTTAGCCATAGTAATCACAGAAGAAAAGAAATAAAAGGAATCCAGATAGGAAAACAAGAAGTAAAACTCTCACTGTTTGCTGATGACATGATCCTCTACATAGAAAAAGCTAAAGACTCCACCAGAAAATTACTAGAGCTAATTAATAAATATAGAAAAGTTGCAGAATATAAAATTAACGCACAGAAATCTTTTGCATTCTTACACACTAACAATGAGAAAACAGAAAGAGAAATTAAGGAAACAATTCCATTCAACATTGCAATGAAAAGAATAAAATACTTAGGAATAAATTAGCTAAAGAAACAAAAGATCTATATACAGAAAACTATAAAACACTGGTGAAAGAAATCAAATATTATACAAATAAAAGGAGAAATATACCATGCTAATGTATCAGAATAATCAATATAGTGAAAATGAGTATACTACCTGAAGCAATCTATAGATTCAATGTAATCCCTATCAAGCTACCAATGGTATTTTTCAGAGAACTAGAACAAATAATTTCACAATTTGTATGGAAATGCAAAAAAACCTCAAATAGCCAAAGCAATCTTGAGAAAGAAGAATGGAACTGGAGGAATCAAACTGCCTGACTTCAGGCTATACTTCAAAGCTACAGTCATCAAGATGTATGATACTGGCAAAAGACAGAAAAATAGATCAATGGAACAAAATAGAAAGCCCAGAGATAAATCCACACACCTATGGACACCTTATCTTTGACAAAGGAAGCAAGAATATGCAATGGAGAAAAGACAATCTCTTTAACAAGTGGTGCTGCGAAAACTGGTCAAAGACTTGTAAAAGAATGAAACTAGAACACTTTCTAACACCATACACAAAAATAAACTCAAAATGGATTAAAGATCTAAACGTAAGACCAGAAACTATAAAACTCTTAGAGGAAAACAGGCAAAACACTCTCTGACATAAATCACAGCAGGACCTTTTATGACCCACCTCCCAGAATAATGGAAATAAAAGCAAAAATAAACAAATGGGACCTCAGCTCAGTTCAGTCGCTCAGTCGTGTCCAACTCTTTGCGACCCCATGAATCGCAGCATGCCAGGCCTCCCTGTCCATCATCAACTCCCGGAGTTCACTCAGACTCACGTCCATCGAGTCCGTGAAGCCATCCAGCCATCTCATCCTCGGTCGTCCCCTTCTCCTCCTGCCCCCAATCCCTCCCAGCATGAGAGTCTTTTCCAATGAGTCAACTCTTCGCATGAGGTGGACAAAGTACTAGAGTTTCAGCTTTAGCATCATTCCTTCCAAAGTAATCCCAGGGCTGATCTCCTTCAGAATGGACTGGTTGGATCTCCTTGCAGTCCAAGGGACTCTCAAGAGTCTTCTCCAACCCCACAGTTCAAAAGCATCAATTCTTTGGCACTCAGCCTTCTTCACAGTCCAACTCTCACATCCATACATGACCACAGGAAAAACCATAGCCTTGACTAGACGGACCTTAGTCGGCAAAGTAAGGTCTCTGTTTTTGAATATGCTATCTAGGTTGGTCATAACTTTTCTTCCAAGGAGTAAGTGTCTTTTAATTTCATGGCTGCAGTCACCATCTGCAGTGATTTTGGAGCCCCCCAAAATCAAGTCTGACACTATTTCCACTGTTTCCCCATCTATTTCCCATGAAGTGATGGGACTGGATGCCATGATCTTCGTTTTCTAAATGTTGAGCTAATTAAACTTAAAAGCTTTTGCACAATGAAGGAAACTATAAGCAAGGTGAAAAGACAGCCTTCAGAATGGGAAAAAATAATAGAAAATGAAGCAACTGACAAAGAATTAATCTCAAAAATATACAAGCAACTTCTGTAGCTGAATTCCAGAAAAATAAATAACCCAATCAAAAAATGGGTCAAAGAACTAAATAGACATTTCTCCAAAGAAGACATACAGATGGCTAACAAACACATGAAAAGATGCTCAACATCACTCTTTATCAGAGAAATGCAAACCAAAACCACAATGAGGTACCATTTCACGCCAGTCAGAATGGCTGCTATGAAAAAGTCTACAAACAATTGGTGGTAATGCAAACTAGTACAGCCACTATGGATAACAGTGTGGAGATTCCTTAAAAACTAGAAACAGAACTGCCATATGACCCAGCAATCCCACCGCTGGGCATAAACACCGAGGAAACCAGAATTGAAAGAGACATGTGTACCTCAATGTTCATTGCAGCATTGTTTACAATAGCCAGGACATAGAAGCAACCTAGATGTCTATTAGCAGATGAATGGATAAGAAACATGTGGTACACATGCACTGTGGAATATTACTCAGCTATTAAAAAGAATGCATTTGAATCAGTTTTAATGAGGAGGATGAAACTGGAGCTTATTTTCCAGAGTGAATTAAGTCAGAAATAAAAACACCAATCCAGTATATTAATGCATATTTATGGAATTTAGAAAGATGGTAATGATGACCCTATATGTGAGATAGCAAAAGAGACACAGATGTAAAGAACAGACTTTTGGACTCTGTGAGAGAAGGTGACGGTGGGATGATTTGAGAGAATAGTACTGAAACATTTACATTATCATATGTGAAATAGATCACAAGTCCAGGTTTGATACATGAGACAGAGTGCTCTGGGCTGGTGAACTGGGATGACCCTGAGGGATGGGGTGGGGAAGGAGGTGGGAGGGGGATTCAGGATAGGGAACACATGTACACCAATGGCTGATTCTTATCAATGTATGGCAAAAACCACTATAATATTGTAAAGTAATTAGCCTCCAATTAAAGTAAATAAATTACTTTTTAAAAAGAGAAGTGAATAATTTTAATTTAAGCCACCACATATTTGCTTATGGAATATAAATCTTTTCTAAACATAAAGAAGATCAACTGATCCACACAATCAAAAAGAAACCTGATGAGTCATGTGATATGAAATACAGCTCAATATTTTGGTTGTATTTTGTTTAAGAAACTGACAAATGTATGGTGACATGTAAATTTATAGCCTAAAAAGTCAAATTTTGGAATAAATATTTTGATTCTTCAACATAAGAATGAATACCTTGATATGAAAAAAAATATTAGTTTCATTTTGAAGGGCAGTGTCTCAGATATGTTAAGTAAAAAAAAATCAAATTTATTGGTATTTTATAATAAGAGACTGAAATATATTTTATGGTTTTATTCTATTACATGATATACTTTACAATATTGCTGCTCAGTTTGCTGAGGCAGGTCTTATAAGAAAAGTATCATGGTTAGAGTTGTCAAAATCGTTTGGCATATTTAAGGCTATGAATCTTCACCAGTTTATGGAACCACTGAAAGAAATAGATGACAAGGACTTTAATAATCTTGTTATTTGCCAATGTTATTGATTGAACTATGGAAAAGTTTTACAATGAATTACTATGCTGTTTTATTTATTTCAAGATTTCCTTACAACAAAAGGAGTAATTGTAAAATGTTAAAAAATGGGAGCATGATTTATAGTCTCTCACTAGTTATCACACTTTATAGGAACAAAATAGTTTCAAAGCTCCAAGGAAAGGAAACTTGTTTGTTACCTAGACAGATAAGTATGAGAATTTATGTTAGAGTCAAAATTTTTCATAACGAGTCAATAATAAAGATTTTTTATTTTCTACCAAGAATCTATGTGCAGGAGATTTAAATTGTAATCAAATGTTATATAAATTGACTTGCAAAAGCTACAAGAAAAATCTGAAGAACAGGTTTTGTTTTACTATCAATACATTTAGAATTGCTTTTCAAATTAGTCAATACTCTGAATTCAATACTGATAATATTGTGTTGACATAGTTTAGTGATATAGGTTCAAAACTAATATCCTTTTGCATCACAGCAAAATCAATTATATTGAAAAACAATATTTTGAATATATTTTTTAATAAAAATTATTCAATTTCATGTATCTTTTTACTTTTCACTGTGTCTACTAGAAAAATTTAAATTACATGTGTTCCTCACATTGTATTTATAGTGAATGATCGAACCCCTGGTCTCCCACATTGCAGGCGGATTCTCTAGCAGCCAAGTCACAAGGGAAGCCCAAGAGTATTAGAGTGGGTAGTTTATCCCTTCTCCAGGGGATCTTCCCTACCCAGGAATTGAACTGGAGTCTTTTGCATTGCAGGAGCATTCTTTACCAACTGAGCTACCAGATAAACATATTGAATGGCACTACCCTACATAAAGTAAAGAAATTATTTTTTTTCTAGTATTGTAGATGAATTTTTACCCTCTTTTATATTGGATTGGAAAACCAGAGAGGATTATGCAAATTGCTTTCCTATTTCACTACTTTTAAATATTCACTAAGAAGAAACAGTCTTTAAATAGCTTGGGCTCTGTATTGAATAGTCACTCTTAGAACTTTTTCAAAGTACAGTACACAAAAACACAAACTGAATGATATGACACATTATGAGGTTGGAAAAACTATTTATATGTAGAATTAGAATTGTTTAAGGTCATTTTCGTTGAGCTGTCTGATTCTCTTGCAGATTAGTTTTCCCATTGTAAATCTTTGTGCGTCTTTCACATTTTAAATCTTTGTGCATAATATTACTTAATTCCTTTATATTTGTTTTGTAAATTGTGGTTTTCCTCTCTCATTTTACCTGCTCTTTATTTCATTAAAATTCCTCCATCTATTTTGCTTTTAAGATTTAGATAAATAGCACTGATGTGAAGCTTATGAGAAAAAACAGAGGAGCATTTTGTAAATGTACTAGTGGCTACATGTTTGCCTAAATTGTCAAGTGAGCTCAGTGTATACACATGCTTACTTTGTGAAATAGGAGCTTTCAGAGAGTGCTATACAGAACCTGATTTCTATTTCCTTCCTTTTCACTTCTGCTGAAGGTTTTTGAAGCTCCCCCTCTCTGTGTAGGTGTAATGCTACTCTTCTTTTCAATAATCTAGTGCATTGGGGAAAGCTGTTTTTCTAAGCTATGCTTTTCTTAGCTAATGATAAAATAGTTCCTTTTAATTTTTTACATTTTAAAGGGCACCATATTTATACTTATTTTACATCAGTACATATTTTCTCCTGATTGAGTTGCTCCTGATTATCCTCCATTTTTCTATATTGAGCAGTAGTTCCCAGATTAAAAGTTCACAATCTGATACTACCTAGAAAGTATGTTTAACTATCGTTGTGCTCACTCAACCCTTTGTTTTCTTTACTTGACTCCCAGGAATCAATTTCTGATAGGTATCATACTGTGCAATATGAGTGTGGTGGAAAGATGACAATTTAAGGTGATCAATCTTGATTTCATCTGTCTTCAGCTCATAAGTAGCCTGTTTGGCCAACAAATATGTTATACACGTAACATACATACAGCTCATACAACTCAAATCCTCTCAGGTCTTGTATTGGCTTTAGGTCATTGACTTCCATTTATGAAACATTCCTTCATTTTAAAATATACTTTGCAAAACGAAGATGACTCTTGGGAATTTTAGGCAGAGCTCCTGTTGGAGGTCCCTTCACATTTTCCTTTTGAAGCCTTGGGGATATATTAAATAACATTCACAAACCATTTCTGAAAGCAAAGCTCTATTTTGAAAGCAACCAAATGATTGCCCTCAAATAGTTTCATTTAATAAGAGTATGCAAATTTTAATTACATTTCTGAGAAGACTATGCCTAGAGTTCTGAGAGAAATAACAACCATAACAGTATTGGATTTACAAGGTTCTTGCTTATCAAGAGTTTAAAATATTTGAATAAATACCACTGTGTTTGCTCAGATAAATTCTAAAAAAAAGCCATCTGAGTAACATTATCAGAGGGGTTAATTTTATCTGTTTATTCTCTGTATTTGTTAAGCAGAGATTTTCTTCTCCTCATGGGTCTCAGAAACTGAATCATTCTGCTTATCAATAAAGAATAAAAATGAATTTTATGTCAAATATCATAAAGTAATAGAAAATATTTAGTGTTAGTATCTTGCTATTTACAGTCATGATAAAAAATCATTAGACAATAATACATCCATAACTGTTTATATAGAATGGATTTACTTGATTTCAATCTTTGAGTTTTCTGTTCAGAAACAATATTTACTAGCTGTTTTCAACTATAGCTGAAATGACATAGTTCTGAAGTCTACACTGATAGAAATCCTTCATAGTTTTGTAACCTCCTCAGGCAGGTCACCATGCTATAATTTGTGACTCATACTATCATCTTATTAATCTAACTACCATATTATTATAAGTACAGGAAAATTATGATGGAGTCCTCTGCCTGTTAGCTTTTTGATCTTCTCTTACACCTCCCATTTATTCCTATGAGTTTATGAACATTTTGAACTAAGTTGAATATTATTTTCTCAAATGTATTAAAGAAAAAAAAAACATTTGTCATAAATGGGGCCATAATCCAATTTATCCACGAAGATACGTGGATAAAACATAAGATGATATACCTAAAAGAAGCAATTAAAAATATAATTATGGTTTCTAGCTTGATAACATTCTTTTTTTCCTTTATATAACTATAATTTAAAATTTGGGTATAGATCAATGTTGCTAATTGAATGCTTTTTTTTTTTTTTTTTCAAATACCTAGCATATTGGGCTTCCCAGGTGGTGCTAGTGATAAAGAACCTACCTGTCATTGCAGGAGACTAAAGAGACTTGGGTTTGATCCTGTGTTGGGAAGATCCCTTGGAGGAGGGAGGGCATAGCAACCCACTCCAACGTTCTTGCCTGGAGAAGCCCAAGGACAGAGGACCTTGGTGGGCTAAGGCCCACGGGGGTCATGTACAACTAAGCGACAAACACTTTCAATTTTTTGTCAGGTTGCTTATTATCAAAAAACAAAACAAAAGAAGAGTGTTGGTGAAGATGTGGAGAAATTAGAAACCTTGTAATTCAGTTTTGGGGTTTTCACTTTAAGGTAATACATATAAGCTATAATATACTGTTAGGAGGTTGATGAACAGAAACAAAATCCTCAAAAGGAAATACTTAAAGAAGTAAGAAGTATTAACTGAAAGAAGAAAGAAAACTTATTTTCTCTTAGAAAGTTTAGGAAGTAGTAAATATTGGTTTGAAGGGATGCCAAGAAACTTGTCCTGAAGTTGCTTTTGCACAGGAAATGCCAGAGATAAATTGGTGGCTAAATCCACTAATATCAATAATTAAATTAAATGTTGATGGCCCAAACACCTTAATTAAAAGATAGATAGTTACAGAGTGGATAAAATGCAAGACCCTACTATATGTGGTTTGCAAGGGCTTAATTTAAACATAAAAATAACATAAGCATAAAATTTAGATAGGTTGAATGCAAATGGATTAAAAAGGATCTGTTATGAAAACTGTAAATATAAGAAATTTAAACTTCAAATTTAAGCTTCTTTTTCAAAGTTGTTTTTGTTTGCCAGTTTCTTCCCCCAAAAGGCTTACTGACATTTTTATTGGAATTTGGCTGAATCTCTTTGTTTAGTTTAGGGATGCTGTAACAATATTGAATCTTTAGAGCCATAACACAGGATATCTCTTCACTTATTTATTTCTTTAATCTTATTCAACAATGTTTTATATTTTTAAATGCAAATCCAGGTTTTTCACATCCTTTGTTAGATTTAACCCTAAATATTTTACCAAAAATGGAATGTAAAAATTTTTTTATTTTCTGATTTCTTATTGCTGTTATGTAGGAATTAAATTAATTTTGTACATGATCTTGAGTCTTACAAGAAAATTTACTCAAGCAGTATTTCTTTAATATTTATGTCTACACAAACATTTGTACACAAATGTTTACAAGACTTTATTTGTAATATTTCCAAACTGGATATGGCTTAAATGTCCACCAGCAGGTAAGTGGGTAACCAATTTATGATACATTCAAAGAATGAAACATTAATCATCAATAAACTCAGTGAACTTTTGTTACATTCAAAATACATGGACAAATATAAAAATATGCTGTATGAAAGAAACTAGACAAAAAGTACATATGATATCATTTCATTTTGGTTAAATTTAGAAAATGCAAGCTAATGTCAAATGACACCAAGGAGTCAGTGGTTGCCTGTGGATGGGGTGGAAAGGAGAAGCGAATGGGAAAGATTGTAGAAGAGCAAGAGGGAGACTTTATGGTAATGGATATGTTCAATAATTTGACTGTGATGACAATACCTATGTGCAAAATTTTATCAAATGGTTCCTATTAAGTATGTGAGGTTTCAGTTCAGTTCCATTGCTCAATTCAGTTTCCAGCTCTTTGAAACCTCATGGACTGCAGCTCGCCAGACTTCTATTCTTCACCGTTTCCTGAAGCTTGCTCAACCTCAAGTCCATGGAGTCAATGATGCTATCCAACCATCTCATCCTCTGCCATCCGGACTGTATTTATCCCTCCAGTCTCTTATGGCCATGGGATTCTCCAGGCAAGAATATTGGAGTGGGTAGTCATTCCCTTCTCCAGGGCAGCTTCTTGGCCCAGGGATCAAAGTCTCCCACATTGCAGGCAGATTCCTTACCATGTGAGCTACCAGGGAAGCTCCATGTGAGGTTTATGTTATGTCAACTATACAGTTTTTTAAAAATCTCAAAAATATACAAGCAACTTATGCAGCTCAATTCCAGAAAAATAAACGACCCAATCAAAAAATGGGCCAAAGAACTAAATAGACATTTCTCCAAAGAAGACATACGGATGGCTAACAAACACATGAAAAGATGCTCAACATCACTCATTATTAGAGAAATGCAAATCAAAACCACAATGAGGTACCACTTCACACCAGTCAGAATGGCTGCGATCCAAAAATCTGCAAGCAATAAATGCTGGAGAGGGTGTGGAGAAAATGGAACCCTCCTACACTGTTGGTGGGAATGCAAACTAGTACAGCCACTATGGAGAACGGTGTGGAGATTCCTTAAAAATTGCAAATAGAACTACCGTATGACCCAGCAATCCCACTTCTGGGCATACACACCGAGGAAACCAGAATTGAAAGAGACACATGTACCCCAATGTTCATCGCAGCACTGTTTATAATAGCCAGGACATGGAAACAACCTAGATGTCCATCAGCAGATGAATGGATAAGAAAGCTGTGGTACATATACACAATGGAGTATTACTCAGCTGTTAAAAAGAATTCATTTGAATCAGTTCTGATGAGATGGATGAAACTGGAGCCGATTATACAGAGTGAAGTAAGCCAGAAAGAAAAACACCAATACAGTATACTAACACATATATATGGAATTTAGGAAGATGGCAATGACGACCCTGTATGCAAGACAGGGAAAGAGACACAGATGTGTATAACGGACTTTTGGACTCAGAGGGAGAGGGAGAGGGTGGGATGATTTGGGAGAATGACATTCTAACATGTATACTATCATGTGAATTGAATCGCCAGTCTATGTCTGACACAGGATGCAGCATGCTTGGGGCTGGTGCAAGGGGATGACCCAGAAAGTTGTTATGGGGAGGGAGGTGGGAGGGGGGTTCATGTTTGGGAATGCATGTAAGAATTAAAGATTTTAAAATTTAAAAAATAAAAAACTAAAATTAAAAAAAAAAAGATACCCTTAAAAAAAAAATAAAAAGCTTTTGAGCTTCTAAAGATGTCTCAAAATATCAGGGCTGTGAAATGTAAGATTCTAATAGTTGGCATAAATAGTAAAAAACACTCTATTGAGGTGTCGTTACTTCTCTACTCAATCATTACTTTCTTGATTCAATGAAAATAAATACAATTACTTTAAAAACAAAAATATCACTATAGTTTTATTTTTTAGCAGAAAATCATGTTAATTAACTCTTCTGCTCTCTTTTTATGTTAGTGAAATATTAAAATAAAATTGCACATCTAAAAAAATCAGGATAGCTCATGGAAAGCAGAACCCTAATTCATTCCCCCCCACCCTGGACAAAGATATAGGATTAAGTCATACTTACTGCATTATTCAAGTTAAATGCTTGTGAAGCAAAAGATTTCTAACAATATATATTTTATGTGAGTCCTTGCCTCAAACTAAATTTAAATATAGACACCCTGAAGTTATCTACAATGAACTGTATCAACCATTTGCATTTCAAACTTAAAAATAAAGCCAAAACAGATTTGTGTGATAACCTTAGTCATTTCTATTCCTTAATTACTATGATAGCACCATTGATAGTGCCAAATTTTTTATGAGACTATTGGCGGAAATACAGACTTTAAAAATTTTTCAGAAGAATTTGGAATGTTACTAATTCAAATATATATATGTATAAGTAAGTAAGTGTTAGTAGCTCAGTTGTGCCCTACTCTTTGTGACCCCGTGGATTGCAGCCCACCAGGTTCCTCTGTCCATGAGATTTTCCAGGCAAGGATTCTGGAGTGGGTTGCCATTTCCTTTTCCAAGGGATCTTCCCAACCCAGGGATTGAACCTAGGTCTCCTGCACTGCAACAGATTCTTTACAGACTGATCTACAGGGAAGCCCATATATGTATATATACACACATATAAATACAAAATGTACATTAGTGAACAATAATGAAGTAAGTATTTAAGGAAGGGCATATTAAAAAATATATATATATTCTACCTTCCCAGGATGTTTCTCTTGGATTTATTTTTAAACCAGTACCTTGAGGTATTTAAATTTTCATCTTGCAAACTATAATCATTATATGACTGAAAAGAATTTTATTCCAAAAATGTTCATTATTGTTTTGCAAAATAAGCCTCTTATGCATAGCAGGTATTCACTGTATTCAGGATAACACTGAAAAACAAAGCAACAACAAAAAATAAATGTATATATGCTTTAGGATTTTCATCTTTAGTTAATATGTATTCTTTCATGGGCAGATAAAATTTTTTCTGAGAATAATGATTAATCATGGAGTGTTTTTCATAGAGATTCATAAAATGAATTTTAACTACTGAAGCACAATGAGTGTGTGTAGCATCATCATAGCCATAAATCACTGGATATACTGACAAGCACTTAACAAACTAACACAATTTTACTTAATCCCTATGATTATAAAGAGGTAAAATACATTTGACTAAGAGTGCAGCAAGTTAACATATTATTTGTTCGGACTTCAAGTTAATGATTAAGAGTTTTCATATTAATGAAGAATGGAATTTTTTTTAAACATAGTAACCCTTTTGAGCATTTTTCACTGCCAGATCTCAATTTTAAGAAGCTTTCTATCATCTGCATATACAGATTTTTTTTCCCTCTTCTCCCTGAGTCTAAAGCCTTAAATTAAATTATCAAGGAATGACTTAATAAATTTCTGAATAAATGCCTATGGAGAGATGTGTTTTGGTTAATTTTCATGCACATCAGAGTTACTTTATAAATAATCATTATTCTGGCAGAGCATACATTTATACAAGTATACACTATATACATTTGTACAAGTATCAATTGTTGAACATAAACGGCATTGAACAATGAGTTTTAAATTAATTTTTGAGACCACCAGTGTTTTATTTTCCTCTGAAATGAAAAAAAGGAGAAGTCAGAGTTTGACAGCTCAGAGAATATTGCAATTTTTGAGTTTGAAAAATTGTACAAGACTGAACATTTCGTCAGATATACAAATGCTCAAGAATATTTTTAAATCTGAATGTGACAAGCATACTATACAAATATTAACTTATAGTATTATAACAACTGATAATCAATTATACAGATCTATTCTATAATGTAATCTGACTTAAATGCTCGGGAGGGTTTTTTCCCTATCACATTCACTAGAAGTGTTGCAGTTACCACTTGCCATGCATTGTGTAATTTGCCTTAAGTGTGTTGCCTTATTTTATCGTCATAACAGCCTCATGGGGCAGATTTTAAGATTCCCAATTCACAAATATGCAAAGTAAAGAATGAGTAGTCAATTAATTTTGCTCATACTCTGATGTTTGTGATTCAAGCCCAGTTCGCTTTGTCTCCCAAACTCAATTTTTCAGTTTTTTTTTTAACTTCTATTAAGTTATAGTTATAAAGACTACAAAAGATGAATCCCTTGCCCTGTAGGAGCTTATAGAAGTAGTTGATCCAGATAAGCTCATAGTTGAAAAAAAGGAGAGTTTAATATATTGTAACCTATTGGTTAAGAGGAAAGAAATTCCTGTTGTTATAGTCTCAAAGAAGGATGATTAACTCAGACACTACTGGAAGATTGGAAGAACTTGGAAATTTCCTGGGGTGATGTCCTAAGGTATGAGGGAAAATTGGCCACTGTAAAGTACAAGAAGGAATGGAAAGTCACTATATTGAAGAAGCTCCTTGTAAATGTCTAAAATTTAAGGAGCATAATCTATAAATTGGTATTATTAGAGAAATGTTTCAGACAGTGTGCCTAGACCTTAATTCAAGTCTGTGAATGGAAAAAGAAGTGCAGGATCCTGAGGATGAGAGTAAGCAGAAAGATGACTGTGGGAGAACACTAAAGACACACAATGGTATCTTTAGACTTTTTGCTAACAGTTTAAAGGCTGTTTGCCAGACTAGTCTGGGGAAAAAAAAAAAAAGGTTTTGAGTCTGAGATTTTACCCTGCTATGCAAGGTTACGTGTTAGTTTGTTACCTTTTCATGAATGCTGACAGAGAATATAAGACCCCTGGGTCAGAGGCTATAACTTGTAACCCACAGTGATAGCAGTTGCCAGAGTATCAGCATGTAGAGTTTTGTTCTATGAATCATGGTTCCCTCAAGGTAACACTAAGAGGGCAAAGTGACAGCCACACAGGCAGCAGTTTGCATCATGAGAGAGGATCTGGGAGCTTAGTGAACCTGAGTCTTTCTAATGTGCAGTAAACACAACTATATTTTGTTCCTGAAGGAAGTACTATCTCTAAGCTTTCAAGGTAGATGGCTTTATAAACATCTTGAAAAGACAGTCCAGAACAAATCTAGTAAGTGCCTTACTCATAAGATTTGGAGAAATGTGAGAGGTTCACAAAAACTGTCTTGTAACTTTGTCAAATAATAAATTTAGCTATTTTTAATCACTATAACTTGGGGCTTCCCTTGTGGCTTAATGGTAAAGAATCCACCTGCAATGCAGTAACTGCAGGAGAAATAGGTTCCATCCCTGGGTTAAGAAGGTCCCCTGGAGGAAGAAATGGCAACATACTCCAGTGTTCTTGCCAGGTTAATTCTATGGACAGAGGAGCCTGGCACTCTAGAGCCCATAGGGTTGAAAAGATTTGGAAAAGACTGAAGCCAACAGAACACACAATCACTAAAACTTGATATTTCTAGTAGCAAATGGAGGCACTGATTTAAAATAGTATAATATAAAATGAGGTATACCATTATTTGGGCTTCCCTGGTGGCTCAGCTGGTAAAGAATCTGCCTGCAATGCAGGAGGCCTGGGTTTGATCCCTGGGTTGGGAAAATCCTCTGGAGGAGGGCATGGCAATCCACTCCAGTATTCTTGCCTGGAGAATTCCCAAGGACAGAGGAGCCTAGCAAGCTGTAGTCAATGGGATCTGAAAAGTCAGACAGGACTGAGCAACTAAGGACAGCACAGCACATACCATTATTTAAAAGAACCAAACAGTACCGGCTGTTAGTTTTTATAGTTTTTGAAATAATTTTCCTAATCTGGAATGCTTTAAAACTGAATTTAAAATAATATTTGTAATTAATATTTTATATGGTTTGATTACTCTCCTTTTTCATTTATTAAAGTTTTACTTTTATTTGAAGAGTACTTTAGGCTTCCCTGGTGGCTCATACAGTAAAGAATCCACCTGCAATGTAGGAGACCCAAGTTTAATCCCTGGGTCAGGAAGATTCCCTGGAGAAGGAAATGACAACCCACTCCTACTCTTGCTGTAGAATACCATGGACAGAGGAGTCTGGTGGGCTACGGTCCATGGGGTCACAAAGATTTGGACATGACTGAGTGACTCACAAAGAATACTTTATATGAAATGAAGTTTTAATTTTTAAAAAAAGTTTTTAACAATACAAACCAACAACATCACAACAATGAACTCAGGCTCTTCCCATCTTTGCTCAGTCTTTTTAAAAGATGATTTTCTCTTAACTTAGTCAGCAGGTTTGACATCTCATTGATGAGTATCTAAAACTCAAAGTTTTCATAACCAGCCTTGCATGTGTTATGTATTTACTATGGACAGGAAAATTTTAATAGTAGTCACTCCTCTACAACAAGAACTAAACAATTAGAAACACTGCACATGAAATGAAACAAAATTGTGAGTAAGAGATTTAGAAGCAAACCCTTTTAAGGATCATTGCCAGTTCCTTAGTTACTTCGAGAAAGTGACACAGTTTTAATTAGGAACTTATATTGTAGTTTAGGGAATACTGGCACTTTATGTAACACTACTGAAAAGACAAAGCACCTTGTTGTATGACTTGGTGTCTTCATCCCTGACAGTGAAAAACTCTTACATTTTATGCTGAATGGGACTGGTGTTCTTCAGTTAGCATCTGATTTCTTTCACTGAGCAGTGGGTCAATAGCTCCCATCAAGTACAACCTATCCTGCTGCTGGTAGCAATTTCTGAAATATCTTATTATAATAATGTCATTCTTAAAATCACCTTGCAAACAGAAGGGTCTCAAGGCATTTCGAAAAACTTTGACAACTAATTTGCAACATACATTTTATAGAAATGACATTTCTTGCTTCTGAAATGAGACATCTCTTGGGTGAAAGATGACAGGTGATTAACAGAGTAGAGCAGTGCTACACAAGTGGTAAAGAATTCTCCATGTAGTGGGAGCTGGGGGCTGGGATCTTAAGATCATTGACAGAATACATAATAACAATTAGTGGTTGACTGAGGCTCTAGGGTTAAAATATTTACTTTTAAAAAGTTTTAATAAGCCCAAAAAGATTTGAATTCTTAGAAAAAGAGAATCTATAGTGGACTATTGTACCAAATAAGCAAGAGAAATAACTGCTTCGTTGAGCCATTGCACATGTTTGCATTTAAATGTTTCCTCCTTTAGATTTCAACAACCTAAAAGATCCCTTTTTGGGGATGTACATTTGTGACTACTCTTTCTTATAAGCAGTAAAGTTTGTCAACAGATATTTTGGTGGCATTTACAAATTGATAAAGACTGTTGAAGATACTAGAATATAGACATGAGTAAAACTTTGAGCTTGAGAAATTCATTTCACCTCTATATTTTGTGGAAAGATTTTAGTGTCAGGGTTTCCTAGGTGAGATTTTAGAAATATTTGAGGGCAAGATATGTTACAAAAGGTATTTTATTATAAAATATTAGTATGGATGTACTCATAATAAAGGCTATTTTCCCTTAAAATATAACAATTATCATAATAATTGAAATGTATACTTTTGAATGATTATGGTGCCAGTTTTAAAAGATGGAATATAAACAGTGGCCTATTTTGATTCTCTAGTAAATAATACCATATTATAGTTTTTTTTTTTAAAATTCAGGATTTAAGGCAAAATTAAAAGAGGCTTTTGGTTAATCAACTGCATATAAAAGTGGGAATTACTGATGATGCTCATCCTTGGTCTACTTAAAGATAAAAAGCATATAATGAATTGAAAGAAATTATTTTAATATGTGAACATGTCAGACAGGAATGTACTTTGCTAAGGCCCCTTCTGTAAAGGCTGATTATAACTCAATTTGACCACTCTGTACTTTCAGCATTTGATGGTGATCTATTTGAATATGTAAGGGGATCATTTCTTTCAACTTTCATGAACCAATTCTTATGTAGCTTACTGGCAATGACTGAACCCACATTTAGACTGAAATATAAAGAGTTTAAAAATGTATCCATTTATTAATAATATTTTTGACTTAGTGGAGAATGATAAAACCTTTAGCTGCACCTGTTCTCTGAGGCTTCCCAGCTGGCTCAAGGGAAAATAATCCACCTGCCAAGAAGGAGGCTCAGGTTCAATCCTTGGGTTGTGAGCATTCTCTAGAGAAGCAACCCACTGCAGTAATCTTGCCTGAGAAATCCCATGGACAAGAGAACCTGGTGGGCTACAGTCTATGAGTTACAAAAGAATCAGACACAACTTAGTGACCAAAACAAAAACGGCTCTCTGCTCAAGGTTTTTGCTTTATTTTTGTCCTCCTTTTTTTTTTTTTTTTTTGCATCAGTTGATAATCCTCTTCTGTGTTATAGTCGTGATGATAATTCAATGTACGGTTTTTATACTAATTGCCAATATTTAGTAGAATTTGTCAGAAATCAGTCATTAATCAATGAAAAGGAAATATTTGAATCACTTAGAGGAAGGAAATATCTTTTAGAAATCATTCTTCTGCCTTCTTCTACTACCCTGAAACCAACTGTTAGAATATGTGAATGGGTGCTTTTTATATCTTTAAGTCATGTGTTTTTGTTTGGGATATTTGAGAGGAGAGACCAAAGGTGAACAGAAGGTTAATGCCTGTGTCATTGCAAGTATGCAGACAGAATGGAGTCTGAATTCCCAGAACCTCTCAGTATGTTACCTTACATGGCAGAAAGGGACTTTGCAAATATAACTAAATTCAAGGCCTTGAGATGGGAATATCATCCTGGATTACGTGGGTGAGCCTAATGTAATCACAATTGTCCTCATAAGAGATGTAGGAAAGGCAAAGTCAGAGAGGGTAATGGGATGTGTGATAAATGATGCAGAGATTGGAGTGATCCAGTCACAACCAAGGCATGCTGGTAGCCGGTAGCCTGCAGAAGTTGGAAAAGGCAAGAGAACATCCAAAATGAATCTGACCCAGCCAACACCTTGATCCTAGGATTTCTGGCCTCCTGCCTTAAAAGATAATTGTTGCTGCTGTTCGGTCGGTAAGTTGTGTCTGACTCTTTGTGACCCCACAGACTGCAGCATGCCATGCTTCTCCATCCTTCACTGTTTCCTGTAGTTTCCTCAAATTCATGTCCATTGAGTCGGCGATGCTATCTAACCATCTCATCCTCTGCTGCCCTCTTCTCTTGCCTTCAGTCTCTCCCAGCATGAGGGTCTTTTCCAAATGAGTCAGTACTTTGCATCAGATGTCCAAAGTATTTGAGCTTTAATGAATGAATGAGTCCTTCCAATGAATATTCAAAGCTGGTTTCCTTTAGGATTGACTAGTTTGATATCTTTGCAGTCCAAGGGACTCTCAAGAGTTTTCCCCAGCATCACAATTCAAAAGCATCAGTTCTTTGATGCTCAGCCTTCTTTATGGTCCCACTCTCACAACTCTACATGACCACTGGGAAAACCAGAGTTTTGATTATACAAACCTTTTTTTGGCAAAGTGATGTCTTTGCTTTTTAATACGCTGTCTATGTTTGTCATAGCTTTCTTTCCAAAGAGTAAGCGTATTTTAATTTCATGGCTGCAGCAGTCACCATCTGCACTAATTTGAAGCCCAAGAAAATAAAGTCCTCACTCTTTCCACTTTTTACCCATTTATTTGCCATGATGTAATGGGACCAGATATGTAAATGACACCACCCTTATGGCAGAAAGTAAAGAAGATCTAAAGAGCCTCTTGATGAAAGTGAAAGAGGAGAGTGAAAAAGTTGGCTTAAAGCTCAACATTCAGATAACTAGTATCATGGCCTTCAGTCCCATCACTTCATGGGAAATAGATGGGGAAACAGTGGAAACAGTGGCTGACTTTATTTTTGGGGGCTTCAAAATAACTGCAGATGGTGACTGCAGCCATGAAATTAAAAGACGCTTACTTCTTGGAAGAAAAGTTACGACCAACCTAGATAGCATATTTAAAAGCAGAGACATTACTTTTCCAAAAAACGTCCGTCTAGTCAAGGTTATGGTTTTTCCAGTGATCATGTATGGATGTCATAGTTGGACTATAAGGAAAGCTGAGTGCAGAAGAATTGATGCTTTTGAACTGTGGTGTTGGATAAGACTCTTGAGAGTTCCTTGGACTGCAATGAGATCCAACCACTCCATCCTAAAGAAAGCAATCCTGGGTGTTCATTGGAAGGACTAATATTGAAGCTGAAACACCAATATTTTGGCCACCTGATGCAGAGCTGACTTATTTGAAAAGACCCTGATGTTGGGAAAGATTGAAGGCAGGAGGAGAAGGGGACGACAGAGGATGAGATGGTTAGATGGCATCATCAACTCAATGGACATGAGTTAGGGTAAACTCCGGGAGTTGGTGATGGACATGGAGGCCTGGCATGCTGTGGTTCATGGGGTCACAAAGAGTCAGACATGACTGAGAGATTGAACTGAACTAAACTGAATGGGACCAGATGTCATGGTCTTAGCTTTTTTTTTTTTTTTTTTAATGTTGAGTTTTAAGCAGTTTTATCACTCATCTTTCACCTTCATCAAAACACTCATTAGTTCCTCTTCACTTTCTGCTACTAGAATGGTATCATCTGCATATATATGAAATTGTTGATATTTTCTGGCAATCTTGATGCCAGCTTGTGATTTATCCAGCCTGGCATTTCTTATGATGTGTTCTGCATAAAAGTTAAAAAACAGGATGACAATGCAATCCCTATCAAGCTACCAGCCACATTTTCACAGAACTAGAACAAATCATTTCAAGATTTGTATGGAAATACAAAAACCTCGAATAGCCAAAGCAATCTTGAGAAAGAAGAATGGAACTGGAGGAATCAACTTGCCTGACTTCAGGCTCTACTACAAAGCCACAGTCATCAAGACAGTATGGTACTGGCACAAAGACAGACATATAGATCAATGGAACAAAATAGAAAGCCCAGAGATAAATCCACACACATATGGACACCTTATTTTTGACAAAGGAGGCAAGAATATACAATGGAGTAAAGACAATCTCTTTAACAAGTGGTGCTGGGAAAACTGGTCAACCACTTGTAAAAGAATGAAACTAGATCACTTTCAACACCGCACACAAAAATAAACTCAAAATGGATTAAAGATCTAAATGTAAGATCAGAAACTATAAAACTCCTAGAGGAGAACATAGGCAAAACACTCTCAGACATAAATCACAGCAGGGTCGTCTATGATCCACCTCCCAGAATGCTGGAAATAAAAGCAAAAATAAACAAATGGGATCTAATTAAAATTAAAAGCTTCTGCACAACAAAGGAAAATATAAGCAAGGTGAAAAGACAGCCATCTGAATGGGAGAAAATAATAGCAAATGAAGCAACTGACAAACAACTAATCTCAAAATATACAAGCAACTTCTGCAGCTCAACTCCAGAAAATAAACGACCCAATCAAAAATGGGCCAAAGAACTAAATAGACATTTCTCCAAAGAAGACATACGGATGGCTAACAAACACATGAAAAGATGCTCAACATCACTCATTATTAGAGAAATGCAAATCAAAACCACAATGAGGTACCACTTCACACCAGTCAGAATGGCTGCGATCCAAAAATCTACAAGCAATAAATGCTGGAGAGGGTGTGGAGAAAAGGGAACCCTCCTACACTGTTGGTGGGAATGCAAACTAGTACAGCCACTATGGAGAACAGTGTGGCGATTCCTTAAAAAATTGCAAATAGAACTACCTTATGACCCAGCAATCCCACTTCTGGGCATACACACCGAGGAAACCAGAATTGAAAGAGACATGTACCCCAATGTTCATCGCAGCATTGTTTATAATAGCCAGGACATGGAAACAACCTAGATGTCCATCAGCAGATGAATGGATAAGAAAGCTGTGGTACATATACAATGGAGTATTACTCAGCCGTTAAAAGAATTCATTTGAATCAGTTCTGATGAGATGGATGAAACTGGAGCCGATTATACAGAGTGAAGTAAGCCAGAAAGAAAAACACCAATACAGTATACTAACACATATATATGGAATTTAGGAAGATGGCAATGACGACCCTGTATGCAAGACAGGGAAAGAGACACAGATGTGTATAACGGACTTTTGGACTCAGAGGGAGAGGGAGAGGGTGGGATGATTTGGGAGAATGACATTCTAACATGTATACTATCATGTGAATTGAATCGCCAGTCTATGTCTGACGCCGGATGCAGCATGCTTGGGGCTGGTGCATGGGGATGACCCAGAAAGATGTTCTGGGGAGGGAGGTGGGAGGGGGTTCATGTTTGGGAATGCATGTAAGAATTAAAGATTTTAAAATTTAAAAAATAAAAACTAAAAATTAAAAAAAATATATACAACCTTATGGTACTTCTTTCCCAATCTTGCACCGGTGGGTTGTTTCATGTCTGTTTCTAACTGTTGCATACAGGTTTCTTAGGAAATAAGTAAGGTGGTCTGATATTTCCATCTCTTTAAGAATTTTTTTCACAGTTTGTTGTGATTCACGTAGTCAAAGGCTTTTGCATAGTCAATGAAGTAAAAGATAATGCATATGTCTTATTTGAAGCTACTGCATTTTGGGCAATTTGAAATAGCAGTTATAGGAAATAATACTCAAAATACACTCTGATCAGATTTCTTTTATACCTTACCCTGCAAAATCATTTAATATGACAATAGTTTAAACAAAAATGGAGCTATAGCTATTTCCCAGAAAAGTATTTATTACATATGATTATCACACACTGGTCATAACACTTTCTTCCAACAACACAAGAGAAGACTCTACACATGGACATCACCAGATGGTCAACACTGAAATAAGATTGATTATATTCTTTGCAGCCAAAGATGGAAAAGCTCTATACAGTCAGCAAAAACAAGACCGGGAGCTGACTGCGGCTCAGATCATAAACCTCTCATTGCCAAATTCAGACTTAAATTGAAGAAAGTGGGAAAACCACTAGACCATTCAGGTATGACTTAAATCAAATCCCTTATGATTATACAGTGGAAGTGAGAAATAGATTTAAGGGACTAGATCTGATAGACAGAGTGCCGGATGAACAATGGACAGAGGTTTGTGACATTCGTACAGGAGACAGGGATCAAGACAATCCCTATGGAAAAGAAATGCAAAAAAGAAAAATGGCTATCTGAGGAGGCCTTACAAATAGCTGAGAAAATGAGAGAAGCAAAAAGCAAAGGAGAAAAGAAAAGATATAAGCATCTGAATGCACAGTTCCAAAGAATAGCAAGGAGAGATAAGAAAGCCTTCCTCAACAATCAGTGCAAAGAAATAGAGGAAAAAAATAGAATGGGAAAGACTAGAGATCTCTTCAAGAAAATTAGAGATACCAAGGGAATATTTCATGCAAAGATGGGCTCGATAAAGGACAGAAATGGTATGGACTTAACAGAAGCAGAAGATATTAAGAAGAGGTGGCAAGAATACACAGAAGAACTGTACAAAAAATATCTTCACGACCCAGATAATCACTATGGTGTGATCACTCATCTAGAGCCAGATCCTGGAATGTGAAGTCAAGTGGGCCTTGGAAAGTATCACTATGAACAAAGCTAGTGGAGGTGATGGAATTCCAGTTAAGCTATTTCAAATTCTGAAAGATGATGCTGTGAAAGTGCTGCATTCAATAGGCCAGCAAATTTGGAAAACTCAACAGTGGCCACAGAACTGGAAAAGGTCAGTTTTTATTCCAATCCCAAAGAAAGGCAATGCCAAAGAATGCTCAAACTACCGCACAATTGCACTCATCTCGCACGCTAGTAAAATGATGCTCAAAATTCTCCAAGCTAGGCTTCAGCAGTATGTGAACCGTGAACTTCCAGGTGTTCAAGCTGGTTTTAGAAAAGGCAGAGGAACCAGAGATCAAATTGCCAACATCTGCTGGATCATCAAAAAAGCAAGAGAGTTCCAGAAAAACATCTAATTCTGCTTTACTGACTAGGCCAAAGTCTTTGACAGTGTGGATCAAAATAAACTGTGGATAATTCTGAAAGAGATGGGAATACTAGACCACCTGACCTGCCTCTTGAGAAATCTGTATGCAGGTCAGGAAGCAACATGGAACATGGAACATGGAACAACAGACTGGTTCCAAATAGGAAAAGGAGTACATCAAGGCTGTATATTGTCACCCTGCTTGTTTAACTTATATGCATAGTACATCATGAGAAACACTGGGCTAGAAGAAGCACAAGCTGGAAGCCAGATTGCCAGGAGAAATATCAATAACCTCAGATATGCAGACGACACCACTCTTTTGGCAGAAAGTGAAGAAGAACTAAAAAGCCTATTGATGAAAGTGAAAGAGGTGAGTGAAAAAGTTGGCTTATAGCCCAACACTCAGAAAACTAAGATCATGGCATATGGTCCATCACTTCATGGGAAATAGATGGGGAAACAGTGGAAACAGTGTCAGACTTTATTTTGTGAAGCTCCAAAATCACTGCAAGGTGGTGATTGCAGCCATGAAATTAAAAAATACTTACTCCTTGGAAGGAAAGTTATGACTAACATAGATAGCATTCTAAAAAGCAGAGACATTACTTTGCCAACAAAGGTCCGTCTATTCAAGGCTATGGTTTTTCCTGTAGTCATGTATGGATGAGAGAGTTGGACTGTGAAGAAAGCTGAGTGCCAAAGAATTGATGCTTTTGAACTGTGGTGTTGGAGAAGACTCTTGAGAGTCCCTTGGCCTGCAAGGAAATCCAACCAGTCCATTCTAAAGGATATCAGTCCTGGGTGTTCATTGGAAGGACTGATGCTAAAGCTGAAACTCCAATACTTTGGCCACCTCATGCGAAGAGTTGACTCATTAGAAAAAATTCTGATGCTGGGACGGATTAGGGGCAGAAGAAGGGGATGACACAGGATCAGATGGTTGGATGGCATCACCGACTGGATGGACATGAGTTTGAGTGAACTCCGGGAGATGGTGATGGGCAGGAAGGCCTGGTGTGCTGCAATTCATGGAGTTACAAAGAGTCGGACACGACTGAGCGAATGAACTGAAATGAACTGATGCTGAAGCTGAAACTCCAATACTTTGGCCACCTCATGTGAAAAGTTGACACATTGGAAAAGACCCTGACGCTTGGAGGGATAGAGGGCAGGAGGAGAAGGGGACGACAGAGGATGAGATGGTTGGATGGCATCACTGACTCGATGGACATGAGTTTTAGTGAACTCCGGAGTTGGTAATGGAAAGGAGGCCTGGCATGCTGTGATTCATGGAGTAGTAAAGATTCGGACATGACTGAGTGAGTGAACTAACTAACTAACTATTCACTAAAGGACATTGTTTTTAGATGAACTGTGAACTGGCCCTATGTTGCAATGTGGGCATGAGATTGTTACTTTACACACACCACTCACAAGAATGTGGTCTCATGGAGAGTTATTCATCCATCCAAACCTATCTGTCATTCTTTGTGAAAAATTGTCGTGATAGTTTAGGATGCAAACACTTTTTATGATCATTTCTTTCTCCCATTTTCCCCTTGAAAAATCCAGATAATATTATAGAAAATAAAATAGCTGCCAAACTGCAAGAATAGCTAAGCTCAAAGTCATAGTCAATTAAAATATGACTCATCACAGAGCTCGATTAGAGAAAGAAATTTGAAAGCAGTAACTTAAATTTTTTCTCCACTTAGCAGTATTAATATTCTAGAGTTGGATGTTAACATGCCAAAATGGTCTAAAAGATTAATGAGCAACTTCAAAGAACTGTTAATGACAAAATTAAGTCTCTCATTGTGGTTTCTCTCTTTCCTTCTTTGTATTTTTCCCTATCGCACTTGTGAGATGCTCAGGTGAGAATACACGTGTCCAGATGTTTTCAGTTGTGAGTGCTTTTTTTTTTGGAAAAACCAGATCCTGATGACATATAGAGGTAGTAAAATTTAATGTCTGCAACAGATACTCCATTAATTGTTTTTCTTTTTCCACTTTCCTTTTGAATAATGCAATGCTTGAAAAAAATAGACCATTTTTGTTCTCTGGAAAATTCAAAAAATTACTTTAAAATTACTGAGTAGTTTGTTCAAATAATCTGAAATTCTGAAGGTTGAACTCACTAAAACTTCCAAAATTCTAATTATGAAAGTCAGCATTTATTTGAAAATATTTCAACATGAATGTTCAAATCTGAAGATTAGATTAACATTAATATAGTATCAGTTATCTTTTGAATACCATGCAATGTGCTAAAGATGGAAAAGAGAAGTGAGCAGCATCAAAGAAATTCAAATGCAGTGGGGAAAGCCTACAGAAGATGACAATGGTGAATTCAGACAGGACAACTTATATTAGATGAATAGTCCTATTATTATGGGGTCTAAAGAAATTGGCAATGATACTGAAGGGGATAGAGATGCTAACATAACATAATTCCTTTTGTGTTTACTCTTCACAAATCCTGTTTCTATAATTAGTGGAAAACACCAATGTTACTGTTTTCAATCTATTATAACCATTCACAATCCATTACATAGATACCTATGTTTTAAAGAACAGTATTTCTCCTTGTATAATTCTTTCTCCTAGTGACTTAATTGTTTTCATGTTTGAAACCACAAGAGGTTGCTAAAGTCACTACTTTATTTTGAGTAAAGGCAAAAGATTAAATTAAAGGAGCTGCTAGATTTTCCTCACAAACTAGTGTGTGAGGAGGGAACTAAAACTACACCTTCATTTGTCTCTCTTTGCCCAGATGCCTTTCCTGTTTTCTTCCCTCTTTGTCTCTGTCTTCTCTTAGGCTACAAGTAAAAATTGTTGAAAAATTTAACACTCTTCCAAATCTGATTGGCAATATGAGCAATGAGCTGGGGTGACAATAGATTTTTAACCTTTCATCTCAGCAGACAAAGGTACTGAGAAAGCTGGAATTGTAAAAGAAAGAAAATTCTAGATAAAAATATTACTTTGTAATCTTCTATGAATTTTGTCGGTTTTCCTCTTGCTTTCCATTTCTCACCAACCTATATCTCATGTTTTGTTCCAAGACATTCTTCAATAACCAAAGCATTACTCAAGTAAGAGAGAACTACCAGTGGATTTGGTTTTTAGTTAGATTTGCTACGTAGATTTTCTGCTTAATTGCTGTGTAATCATGGGAAAATCACTGCTTTAAGTAATTGGGAGTGAAAAACTCAGATTTATGATAGTAATAAAGTGTTTGCTAGGATTCAGTTGCTTGAATAACACCAAAATCTTGGATTCAGTTGTTCAAATAATTCACCCAACCTTGTTTCTAAAGTCATCTTACTACGATTTGAAAATAACTCAAAGCATATGAAGTTTCAATGTAGTTAAGTATGCTATAAAATATAGAATTCTTAAAATTCTTAAAACTAGGAAGAAAAGCTCATGGTATTAGTCTTAAAACATTAAAAAAAAAAGTACATTAGCCTGATAATTACATCAAAATATTTTTAGGTTGTATTTCCTTTCTTCTGTCAAGAGACAGAAGAGTTCTAATTTTTTATTGTAAGTCCAACTGTCTTGAAGATGCTCCTCTCCCATTCGAAATCCCCCAGAATTACTTCTCTGAAGGCCTGGCTTTGGCTGTCTCTAATCTCCCCTTCAATTTCTTTTCTTGAATATTTATTATTCTTTTCGGTAAGTAGTTTGCCTTTAAATATAAATCTCTCCAGCTTTCTTACCAACATTTTATCTGCATGATAAAACGCAAGACCTAGCAGGCTAGCGCCATATCTTAGAAGGTAGTAGAATTGAAGAGAAAGGTCCAGAAAACATTAATATCAATAAATTATTCTTAATAGACAGGGGTAATAGATGTCATAATAACATATGCTCTTATCCCTTTATTTTTCCTTCTTTCCTTATTTTCTTCATCTATACAATATCTTCCTGCCTTTTTCTGCCACTACTACACTTATTATACTTTTAGGTCAAATTATACTTCCTTCACCAATTCCTTGGCCTCCTGATGCAAAGAGCTGATTCTTTGGAAAAGACCTTGATTTTAGGAATGATTGAGGGAAAGAGAAGGGGGTGACAGAGGATGAGATCGTTGGATGGCATCATCGACTTGAAGGACGTGAGTTTGAGCAAACTCCTGGAGCTAGTGAAGTACAAGGAAGCCTGGTGTGCTGCAGTTCATGGGGTCGCAAAAAGTCGGACATGACTGAGTGACTGAATAACAACATATCTCCTTCATAAACTATACTTGATTAAATCAATCACAATTTTAGTGTCTATATGTTAATATCCTTATATATCATTTACTTACCTATCTACTTTGTGTAAGTAATCTTAATTTTTTTAATTATTTAATGCCGTTTCTCTTTCTGATTGTTCATTATACATCCTTTGTGTTCTTTCTCTTTACCTGGACAGCAAATTATTTGAAGATGGTCCATACCTTTTTTTTTTTTTTTAATCCCCTAAGTTTGTCTAATGCAGTGTAAGTCATGCCATAGTGGCTATTGAGGCTTTATTTGGTTCATAAAAAGTAGAGTAGAGTGTTTACCAAGGGATTGGAAATTTGCAGACTTTGCCTAGACCCGGCTAATTATATTCTTATAAATATCAGCCTTAAACTACAACTTTCTCTTGACTAATTAAGTAAAACCACTGCTGTCTCTATTCTCTGATGAGCTTAATTTACAGATGTGTGTCCTTAACACATGAAAGAGTGTGGACTGGAGGAGTGGACATGGGAGGTGGCCTGGAAGAGTTCATGAAATTGGTGATGACAAAAGCTGTGACAAATACCAGTATTGATAAATGATGTAAAAACGAGGAAGGATGTATGACAGGAAGTGACTTTGTGACCTATAAGTGGGTTTTGAATGATCTCCATTCTCTCTTTTCATATTTTCAGAGACATGTAATTAAACATGAGAAACTATATTGGGATAAATCTATTGGGGGATTAAAAGTTGCAATTGATCCCACCAGTACAACTGACAGGATTGTCTAACATGATCCTTCTTCATCCTCTACATTTTAACCCAAAGGGAAGGACTGAGTAAATTTCTCAGTGTTTCTTAGGTGATGAACACAGATTCCTCCTGTGTTTTAAAGAACCAAGGAAGAAAATATTCAAATAATGTGAAGGAAATTATAAATATTGTGAGTTCAAATTTATGACTCATTTAGATGTTTTGTGACTCTAAAAAAGCGATGTGCAGTTAATTCCTTTTCTTTCTTGATATGTTAAGTATAATGTAACATGCCTCTGAACTTTGCCTTTAGTAGAATTGTCTATCATACTATTTTTGTGTGGTGTTTATCAAATCAGGATACAAATAGAGTTCTTACCCAAATAATTTAGTTGATTAAATATACATCAGTTCTTTCATATACATGTTATGGTTGGTAATGATTTTAGAGTTATCCAGAGTTATGTAGTTGGCTTAAACACAACTGAATGATATGGCTAGAGAAAACATCTCTAATTTTAGATAATTAATATAATGCACAAAGAAACTTTGTAGAGGATGCCTGTGAAGAATAGTGTGAACTTCATAAGTATAAAAGTATTTTTTAAAAGAAGTTGCTGTATTGCTTTCTTAATTTAACTCTTTAAGGTAATGCTTTCATTGAAAGCATTGAGTCTATTTCTGTGTGTAAGGTACAAATACATTAATGTCAAAGATGATACCTATAATAAAACTTCTCTTTTATGAAATCTTGGATTGAAGTTTGGAAAATCTTTTTATCAGTCCAGATGAATACACACACACACACACACACACACACATATATATATATATATATATATGGTAGCAACAGGTGCAAAAGCAAATAAACATATATAAAAATCAGCTAAAACTAGACCTTGAAAAGCTAGGGGGGACTTCAATATCAGTTACCTGATAGAGATGCATAGTACCAGAGGGAGAAGAGGTCACAGATGAACAGACAAGGCATCACAAAGCAGTACAGCCTGTTCTAAATCTGAGCAGTAATAGTTGCTATTTCTATTTAGAAAAATGCCTTCTCTCACCATTATATTCCTAAACTACATACTCCTGGCAATCTTATTTAGAACCACTAGATTCTATGCTTTGTTCTGAACTTGGATTTTTTTTAAAGATACCATTGTCACCTAGAATTGAACATAATCCACCCTTTCATCTTGTACACTTCTAAAAAACTACTGCTATAAAGGCCATGATTTGATATCTAAGGGTCAAGTTTCTAGGGAGGAGACAATAGGAAGGAAGTTTCAATGGGAAATGGAGTCACAGATTATAGGATTATTGATATATTTTGTGAAATAAATAGAATATAGTTATATTACTGGATATGAAATTGCATACCTTTAATATAAAACTCCCAATTTGAAGTTTTAATTAGAGAATGGGTTTATACTTTTTTTTTAAATTTTTATTTTTACTTTATTTTACTTTACAATACTGTATTGGTTTTGCCATACATTGACATGATTCCACCACGAGTGTACATGAGTTCCCAAACATGAACCCCCCTCCCACCTCCCACCCCATATCATCTCTTTGGATCATCCCCATTCACCAGCCCCAAGCATCCTGTATCCTGCATCGAACATAGTCTGGTGATTCGTTTCTTACATGATAGTATAAATGTTTCAATGCCATTCTCCCAGATCATCCCACCCTCTCCCTCCCCCTCAGAGCCCAAAAGTCCACTCTACACATCTGTGTCTCTTTTGCTATCTCACATACAGGGTCATCATTGCCATCTTTCTAAATTCCATATATATGTGTTAGTATACTGTATTGGTATTTTTCTTTCTGGCTTACTTCACTCTGTATAATCGGCTCCAGTTTCATCCATCTCATTAGAACTGATTCAAATGTATTCTTTTTAACGGCTGAGTAATACTCCATTGTGTATATATACCACAGCTTTCTTATCCATTCATCTGCTGATGGACATCTAGGCTGTTTCCATGTCCTGGCAATTATAAACAGTGCTGCGATAATTCCATTCAGTTTAGTCACTCAGTCGTGTCTGACTCTTTGTGATCCAATGGACTGCAGCACTCCAGGCTTCCCTGTCCATCACCAACTCCTGGAGATAGCTCAAATTCATGTCTATCAAGTCAGTGATGCCATCTGATCATCTCATCCTCTGTCATCCACTTCTCCTCCTGCCTTCAGTCTTTCCCAATATCAGGGTCTTTTCCAATGACTCAGTTCTTCACATCATGTGGCCAAGGTATTGGAGCTTCAGCTTCAATATCAGTCCGACTGATTTCCTTTAGGATGGATTGGTTGGATCTCCTTGCAGTCCAAGGGACTCTCAAGAGTCTTCCCCAACACCACAGTTCAAAAGCAGCAATTCTTTGGTACTCAGCTTTCTTTATGGTCCAACTCTTACATCCATACATAACTGATAGAAAAACCATAGCTTTGACTAGATGGACCATTGTTAATGAAGTAATCTCTGCTTTTTAATATGCTATCTAGGTTGGTCATAGCTTTTCTTCCAAGAAGCAAGCATCTTTTAATTTCATGGCTGCAGTCACCATCTGCAGTGGTTTTGGAGCCCAAGAAAACAAAGTCTATCACTGTTTGCATTGTTTCCCCATCTATTTGCCATGAAGTGATGAGACCGGATGCCATGATCTTAATTTTTTGAGTGTTGAGTTGGAAGCCTTGACATTGAGTTTTCAGTTGAGTTATTTTGCTCTCTTATTTTACTTTCTTCAAGAGGCTCATTAGTTTCTCTTCAATTTGTGCCATAAGGGTGGTGTCATCTGCATATCTGAGGTTATTCATATTTCTCCTGGCAATCTTGATTCCAGTTTGTGCTTCATACAGCCTGGCATTGCACATGATTTACTCTCTATATATTTAAATAAGGAAAGTGGCAATATGCAGCCTTGATATACTCCTTTCCCAATTTGGAACAAGACCATTGCTTAATGTCCAGTTCTAACTGTTGCTTCTTGACCGGCATACAGATTTCTCAGGAGGCAGGTAAGCTGATTCACACAGTCAAAGGCTTTAGCGTAGTCAGTGAAGCAATAGTAAATGTTTTTCTGAAATTCTCTTGTTTTTTCTATGATACAATGGATGTTGGAAATCTGATCTCTGGTTCCTCTGTCTTTTGTAAATCCATCTTGAACATCGAAAAGTTCAAAGGTCATGTATTGTTGAAGCCTTGCTTAAAGAGTTTTGAGCATTGCTTTGCTAGTGTATGAGATGAGTGCAATTGTGTGGTAGATTAAAGATTCTTTGTCATTGCCTTTCTTTGGGATTGAAATGAAAACTGATCTTTTCTAGTCCTGTGGCCACTGCCACTGCTGAGTTTTTCAAATTTGATGGCACAATGAGTGCAACACTTTCACAGCATCATCTTTTAGGATTTGAAATAGCTCAACTGGAATTTCATCACCTCCACTAGTTTTGTTTGTAGTGATACTTCCTAAGGCCCACTTGACTTCGCATCCCAAGATATCTCGCTTTCGGTGAGTGATCACACCATTGTGGTTATCTGGGTAATTAGTCTTTTTTGTATGGTTCTTCTGTGTATTCTTGCCACCTCTTCTTAATATCTTCTGCTTCTGTTAGGTCTATAATGTTTCTGTCCTTTATTATGCCCATCTTTGGGTAAGGGTTCCCTTGGTATCTCTAAGTTTCTTGAGGAGATCTCTAGTCTTTCCCATTCTATTGTTCTTCTATTTCTTTGCTTTGATCACTGAGGACAGCTTTCTTATGTTTCCTTGTTATTCTTTGGAACTTTGCATTCATCTAGTAATGCAAATTAGAAAGAGGTGATATAAAAGAAACTCTTGAGGGGAGAATTCCATTGACAGAGGAGCCTGGCATGCTAAAGTCTACTGCATTGCAAAAAGTCAGACATGACTGAAGTGATTTAGCACACAAAAGAAATGGTATTATTTTTTGCCTTGCTCTATGTGTCCACTTGGTATGTATTTTATACACATGGTCTCATTTGGTCTTTACAATGAAGCAATGATTTTAAAATAAATGCATTTAATTCCATAAACACAAAAGTCTGTAAAGCAATTATCCTTCAATAATAAATACATTTAAAAACTAAAGGTATTGAAATCTCTATTATAAATAAATGCTCATAAGGAAACAGGGATTGGAATTGTTTTTTTAACGTGAAAATACTCTATATAAATTAAAAGAGGGAAAAAAGCAATGCTAGCTGAGGGAACAATATGAATAAAACTTGGGAGGTAGGAATTAATCAAGTGTTGGGTGAATATCAATTTGATAAAGCATGAATTCTCAGTGGGAAAGATATTATCCCCAAGCAGACAAAACTGTTTTGGGTAGGATGAGGAGATGGTAGGAAAAAAATCTAAGATATTATAATGGTTTGTGGTCCACCAAAGCTCAGCTATATTCTACAAGATCTTCTTTGTTAGTATTTAATTTCTTTCATTAAGTAGAAACTAAATTAAAGTTAAATAAATATATTTTTTTCTTGGAGGTATGATAATGAAAAGTAGGCTGATAAACACTGGCTAAAAATCTAAAAAATTTGAAAAAATTCATATTATTTTTAATTTAATTGGTAGCAAAAACAGATACGAGTATATGTAATGAAACACTGCAGTGTACATTATATTACTATTATTTGAGTAAGTGTCTATGACTGCAAAGTCAAAGTCCATTGATTTTATTTTGTTCTAGAAGCTAATCCATTTACGTCCCAAGTAAAGCCTTGCTGAGTAAAGGAACTTCTTATAATAGCACTACCAAATAATTGTCTTATCCATACTTACCCATTTATCAGAATCTTGTCCATTTATCAGAATCACTGATAAATGATTTAGTTTCTAAAGGACATTCTTGAAATGAACTGAACACTGAACTGAACACAGAACTCCCAACAATAGCCTAGCCATCATAAAGTAAAAAGAAATTGAGATCCTATTCATTCTTAACTTTCTATTTGGATAGGAGCCTAATATCATTGGCTATATCAAATGTGACATCCACTGTTAACTAAAATCTCAATTTCAAAAATTACTATTAAACCTACTATATATGTGCTGTGGAACTACATTTTCAGCAGCCAAGATAGAATGTTTAATAAATAAAAGAATAATTAAAAAATATTTAAGAGTTCCTTGGAAGCACAAACATAGGTATGACTATATTTAATGAGACATTGCAATGTATGTTAAAAAATGATAACATAATTTTATCTTAACTGAATTTAGTCCAATATGGTTTGAATTTAGTCCAACATGGTTTAGTCCAGTCTGGTTTGAATTTTTTAATATGAAGTTTCTACCTACATACCTTCTTTAAAACATTATGCTACTTGATCATTTGATAACATTTCCATTCATGTGAACATCTGAGTGAGTTTTCAAAATGATGTAAGAAATCCAGCATTGCATACCTTACTCTGAGTTTACATCCCTTCATTAGTTATCA
This sequence comes from Ovis aries, assembly GCF_016772045.2. NCBI lineage: Eukaryota > Metazoa > Chordata > Mammalia > Artiodactyla > Bovidae > Ovis > Ovis aries. Next base: position 194,730,030 of record NC_056055.1, read on the forward strand.
GTCTTTGTTAGAAACAGTAAATTAGAAATGCACTGAATCATATTATTGTCTGTCTCACTTTTAACCTAAATCTCAGTGATATAATAGGATACTTAAAAACATATTGTAATTGCTAAAACAAAAATCATATTTGAAGTAGCCTGCTGATCTACTTATCCAGCAATATCAAAAAGAAAGAAACAGAAGAGAAAAAAAAAAAAGTAAGGGAAGGAAAAATGTTAGATGGTACAGTAAGAGGACTCTGAGTTCACCCCATCTCATGAGTATACCAAAAATAAAGATTATCAATTATTTTACTGCACATGTGTTAAATCTTGCTATTACAATGCAGAAACTACTAAGGTTTGTTACTTTCACTGTTTCCCCCAAACATGAATTATCTGTGGCTCTGTTATGTTTACAAAAGATATGCTCAAAATAAATTGTGATGCAAAAACAAAAGGAAAGATTTTTTCATCACAAAAACACGAGAAAAGATAAAAGTGTTGCAGAATGCATGAATGGCAATGCTAACATAAAATTAAAGATAATTGAGAGTAAGAAGAGTCATTTATTTTTAGAACTAAAAGGTTTATTTAACTGATATATATTAGAGCATATTTACTCCTACCAGAAAATCTACCTGTAAAGAATCTTTATATAATAACAAAGTTTCAAAATACACAAACAAATCTTTCTCTACCTCTTTGACCAAATGTTTTTCAATAAATTAGTTCTGTTTTTAACTATCTCCCACATTCACTTAATTTCCAGCATTGCATCCTTAGATTAATCTACCCAACTCCCAGTCCTATTTATCTGTTTTACTGGGCTAGAACCCAGTGTACTCTGGGTCCTACTGAGACAACAAACCCCTCCACCCCTCATCTAGTTCTGCTGATAGAGCCCTTGTCAAACTATGATTTCATGCATGTTCAGCTGATTGATTCCCTTTCTCTGTCCCGGGTCTACAGTGCTGTATATATGGGGATTACATTATCCAGAATACACACACTCATTGCTTCTCTCCTGGTAATTTAAGGTCAGATGTTTTCTGTCTAAAATAATGTAGTGATAGGAGGATGTACATATGTTCAGAGCCTCAGAGTAACTACCTCAAGGAGGTGGAGAGCCACAGTGGCCTGTCCTTTCACTGGTCTATGTGTCTTTTTCCCAAAATCATGAAAAAGATTTTGGAAGTGGTATAAAACTGATGTTTCTTATTCTGAATTCTGGTTAGATTTTCATACATCCAGTTCAAATAGTCAATTTTGTCCAGAATTCACAGAGAGTTAAGATTAATTCAGGGCTTCCCTGAGGCTCAGACAGTAAATTGTCTATCTGCAATACAGGAGACCCGGGTTCGATCCCTGGGTTGGGAAGTTCCCCTGGAGAAGGAAATGGCAGCCCACTCCAATATTCTTGCCTGAAGAATTCCATGGGCTACAGTCCACAGGGTTGCACAAGGTCAGAAATGACTGAAACAACTTAGCACTCAACACAAGATTTAAATTAATGTTATTTAATAAGTTACATTATACATTAATGTCCTAAAGGCTCTGAGGATTTCTAACATAAAACAAACAAACAAGCAAAAATAAAACAGTTAACTTCATTTAACTAAGAATTTCCAGCTATATTTGCCTAAGTTCCTTTGAATTAATAATATGCATCAACATTAGCATCCTAATTTTAGAATTATTGGAGACCATTTTGAGCAATTCTGATTTACAATAATTTGTTAAAATGTAGCTTGGGCTATTTAATACATCTCTGTCATTATTTGATCCATAGTTTTATTACTAGAAAATGTCAATATGTGGACCATTAAGAGCTCATTTCATAATTTTTCCTACACACAAGAATTTTTAACAATTTCTGACAGATGGCTATGTATCTAGTTAGGAATGTTTTCCTGAAGTCTATTCTATAATCTTCTTCAACCACCTGTTCAAATATCCAGCTGTCCCTCCTAATCAAGAAGTATTTATTTAGATTTACCAAAGAAGAAAATTAAATGTTTAAAAGTAAAAAAAATAATGATTCCTTGACATGTCCTTTTTAGCAACTTACTCAAGGAAAATGAGGTAGACAGTTATTTTCTAGGAGATTTAGAATCTCTAATTCTGTTTTCAAAGCTCAAGTTCTGATTCTAGAAGTATTAATATTGAGACAAAAATGTTCATCTCTATCTTCATTAGGTCTTTCCTCAATGAAAAGTTTTGATATAATTCACAGAGTGATATTTGAATTAAAGATCCACTGAGAACTGCTTGGTACACTTCCTTGGATAAGGAGTAATATTACCGTGTGCTGCATGCTACATTGCTTTAGTCTGCTTCTCTGCTCATGGGATTCTCCAGGCAAGAATACTGGAATGGTTTGCCATGCCTTCCTCTAGGGGATCTTCCCAACTCAGGGATTGAATCAGCATCTCTTATGTTTCCTGCATTGGCAGCTGTGTTCTTTACCACTAGGGCCACCTGGGAAGCCCATAAGTGGAATGTAATCATAGGAAAGATGCTTCAACCATTTTCTGGAATAAGAACAGCTCTGACCTAAGACTCGGGAAGTCTGAGTGGTGGGAAACCTTAGAGGGTGAAGAAGAAATGCTGAGATTTTCCAGCACTTCTTTTATTCGTGTTGATGGCATCAATGTTTCGTAGTTCCTTGAGAAATTTTATTTATCCACATTTAGAACAGAGGAATGGTACTGTAAAATAATACTCTTCTCCTTTACTCAAAACTCTCAACCTAAAATGCCATCAGACACCATTTCTAATATATTTGCTTGGACATTTATGCATTTTCATTTGAAAATACATTTCTTTCAGTGTAGGTATCTCTTTTAGGCCTTTAATTAGAGCTTTATAAAGCATTACATATGCAGGGATTTAGCATATACTAGTTTAATTGTTTTGATTCTAAATTTATCTTAGTCACTTAAAAATTCTTTAGTCTTTGAAGATAGAGATTAAGACTGCACTTCAATTTAACAAACATTTGTATAAGCTTAATATAAGCTTCATGTATTTTAACCTTTATTATTCTCCTAGTAGGAACTGAATGTATTATTTTCTTCTCAGACCTTTTCTTTTTGTCAGAATTTTTATCTTGTCCTTCTAGCAGTTGTTTCATCTCTCGTAAATTCTTGTGCAAAATTTGTATCTGCCAAAAAGATTTTCCAGAGCAATTTTACTAGCTCCAGTCATCTTATGGCATTTTCTCTTAACACCTATGTACTTTGCTAGTCTGCATTTGTTATTCTCCTTAATATGCAGTTTGCATGCATGCTCAGTCTTTTCAGTCATGTCTGACTCTTTGTGACCCTATGGACTATAACCTGTCAGGCTCCTCTGTTCATGGGATTCTCCAGGCAAGAATACTGGAGTGGGTTGCCATGCCTTCCTTCAGGGGATCTTCCCAAGCCAGGGATTGAACCTGGATCCCTTATGTTCCTGCATTGGCAGGTGGGTTCTTTACTACTAGCGCTACCTGGGAAGTGAAATATATGATTTACATAGTTATAATTTATAACTTTATCTTAGCAGGAAGAAGAAAATTATCAGTGTCACAGCTATATGTACAAGACATTAGTGTGTAGAGACTAAAGTCTACATGTGTTACCAATAAACACTATACTTTTATCTCCTTGAGAATATCTTAGCATTTTTTCACTTGTGATTATAATCTGATAGTTTAAATCTTAGAATTAGGTTTGGTTCAAAGTGGAAAGACAAATGAATTCTGAGAAGCACCTCACATCCATAAACTATTATTCATGGAAGATGATATATTCCCAACTGAAAATAGATGTCCTAGATTTTAAGCATTTACAAAAATTCATTGAGAATTATCATAAGCTTCCATAATTTAGCCTCTTGTGTCTCTAGCTCCCTTTTCATCTCTTTTAATCAAATAGGAATAGATAATCTATATTTTCAAGAATTTCAAGGTTTAAAGGAAACCTAGGTAACAACCTTCTGAGTTTTTAATTTTTATTTCTAAATTAATTGATTCTAAATCAAATGATTAATCAAGAATAAAGATGGAAATTTAGTTAACATTCCGCACCCTCCCCCACCCCCCACCCCCTCCACCGCCAGACTGAAGACCAACACTGGGCCAAAGAACTAAATGGGCCCCTTGTTACTTACTCAGCTGAATTGATTTTACTCACCCAATTGCAGGAAAAAGCAGCTGGAGGTCTGTAGAGGCAGAGCAGTGCTAAGGAGCATACGCTGTGGAGGTGTCTTTCTGTTAACAGTGAAATACATCTCAGAGATGGAGCCACACAAACAGTAACTTCTGACACATTAATCTCACTTGATGGAGTCACCAGATCTCTTGTTATTCTTGCATTAACGAAAGTTTGGTTTGTTGAAGCTGCTGGAGAGAGAGACCAGGAGTTTACATTTTTTATTCTCTCTAGTGAGAAGCCTACTCAAGAAAAAAAATGAGAAAGTGAGAACAATGTCTCTTCTAACAAAGTGCTAAGGAAGACCCGAAGGATATTGAAGGACAATGTACCCAAACTGTTTTTGGAGAAGTGGCCAACATGGGACAGGATTTTCCATGTTTGATGATAAACAGCAAGGAGAAAAAAACTACATACATGGCACCATACAAACCTGAACAAAATGTAAGTAGAACATAGCACACAAAATAGTGTTCAAAACATTGATTCTAGAAAGCAGTTGAAAATACTACTTCTAAATAAGTTGCTCTTGCAAAGAAATGAAAGAAAACATAGACTACTTGAAATAGGAATTGATAAAGCAATAGAAAGACATGAAAAATGATTTCACAGGGTTATGAAAAGAAATAGGGGAATAATGATACTAACAACTTAAAAACATTTACATGTAAAAAGATGCAGAATGGATATGCAAAAAAATAAACAAACAGCAAAGTCAGTGAACTAAAATATAGCCTCAAGAACAATCATAAGGAAGAGCACAAACTACAAGAGATGAAAATCAACAGAGAAAAGTGAATAGACATGGCCGGAGGTGGAGGGAAGATGATAAAATCTGTATGTTTGCAAAAGAAATTCAGACAAATTAAATGGACACAAATTCACAAATAAAAGAATATTTTTTTATGTAAGGAAAGAAATGTAGTTAGTCTAAAGGAAATCACTTTGTATATGATAAAGATCAATCACAAGGCACTTCTTGGTAAAATTTTTGAACTTCAAGGCAAAAATATCAATTTCTGTGAATGTTCAGGCTGTGCAGCAGGTGAACAGAAACGAAAAATTTAAAAACACAAATGTAAGCTTATTGCAGCTAAAAGGGAGTCTAAAATATAGACAGTTTTGTAGGAAGAGGGTATGCTGAGAACTGTGTGAATGGTCAATTTACACACAAAATTAACAGCAAGATGTTCATACACGTTCAAGAGTCCAAGATTTTTCATCAACAGTTTTAGGGGTGCCATTTATATTGTTGTACATATGGATGGACTTGTGATAGCACAGACTCACAGACTGGTGAGTCTGCCTGTGCTTCAAATAAAAGAAATAAAAGCAGTAGGAAAAGATCCAGTTAAACAGAAACAAATCAAAGTATAGTATCTAATAAATGAAAAAGTCTAATATTTAATAGTTTGTCTAGAAAATAAAAGCAGTAGGATATTAAATATTATTATACAAAAATCACGTCATGTTTCTATAACAAAAAAAGTGAAATAATTAAACAAAATTTAGGAAAAAAAATTACTTTGGACAGGGAGAGAAGACATTAACATAACCACTGGACATTTTTTTTTTAAGTAAGAAAGCAGAAATGCCATCAGTTTAAGAACTAATCTTTTATAAACAGTGAAAGAGATTACTCCTTGTATTAATCAAGAAGAGAAAATATTAATACATATATTTGTAATTAGGAATAAAAAAGTATATAATCACAGAGGAGTAATAAAAAGTATTATATTAAAGTGATTTTTACCAACAATATGAAGAAATGAAATGAAAATTTGGATAAATATATCAATCTTCTAGAAAACTATAGATTTAAAAAATTGATTCAAAACCCAAAGACATTAAATAGAACTGTATCGGGGGAAGGAGGTAAAGATGGCGGAGGAATAGGACGGGAAGACCACTTTCTCCCTCACAAATTCCTCAAAAGAACATTTCAACACCGAGCAAACTCCACAAAACAACTTCTGTAGGCTGGCAGAGGACATCAGGCAACCAGAAAAGCAGACCATTGTCTTCAAAAACAGGTAGGAAAAAATATAAAAGATGAAAAAGGAGACAAAGGAGGTGGGGAGGGAGCTCCGTCCTGGGAAGGGAAGCGCGTCCCGGGAAGGGAATTTTAAGAAGAGAGGTTTCCAAACACCAGGAAACACTCTCCCTGCCGAGTCTGTGGCGAGCCTTGGAAACACAGAGGGCAACATAACAGGAAGGAAAAATAGATAAATAAATAATTAAAACCAACAGATTACAAGCCCAACAGTAACTCCCCCAGCAGAAAAGCAGCACAGACGCCTGCATCCACCATTGGGAAGTGGGGGCAGGGCAGGGACGCGCGGGAGGCATGGGCTGCAGTGCTTTGTAAGAATCAGGCAGGAACGCCCCACGCGCAACCAGAATGATCTAACTTGGGCTAGCAAACCAGACTGTGGGATAGCTACCACACGAAAAGCTCGAACATAAGACACCGCCAGGACCGAGCACAGAACAAAGGACGGAATGGAAAAAGCCGGTTGCAGACCATCCCCCGCCAGGGACAGGCAGCCAGAGCCGTAAGGACTGGAAAGGGGCAATTGCAGACCCGGACAGACTTTACTTACCTAACTGCAAGCAGGCTTCTTTGCTAAGACTTCTGGGGGTGCTGGACAGTCACAATCTGCCTCACGGTGTGGGGGGGGAAGCCAGCGGTCCACCCAGAAAGCTGAGCAGCAGCGGCAGAAAAGGTGACAAGCCACGGCGATCTCGCTCGCCAAACTCCTGAGCTACTCGGACCTGGGAAGGGCACAAAGCGCAGTCCCAGCCGAATCTGTGCCTCTGAGGGCTGCCTGCGCGCCAAACCTGAGTGGCTTGGACCGGGGAAGTGCACGCAGCATGGGGCTGGCCCCAGACGTTCCCGGCTGAGCATCGTAGAGCCGGAGCGGTTTGTGCGCCGCGAGAAGGGACAGGTCAAGCGGGGCTGAGACACTGTGTGCACACGACAGTGCTATTTGTTTGCAGCATCCCCCCTCCCCACAGCGAGACTGAACTAGTGAGCCTAAAAAACCAGCAAACAGAAGAAGTTAAACAGAGGGAACCACCCTGGAAGTGATCCCACATGGCCCACAACATCAGAGAAGGGCCAGAAATATTTTACTATTTTTAAAATCATTCCTTTTTTTTGTATTGTTTTTTGTTTTTTTTTTTCTTTTTTTTTGTCTAACTTTTTTTTAATTGTTAAGTCTTCTATTTCTCCTCTAATTTTTATTTCTATAATCTACTATTACTATTTAAAAAAAAAAGACTTTTTTTTTTAAAGGCAAACACCATACATAGTCTTTGGGTGGTTGTTGGTGGTTTTTTGTTTGTTTGTTTGTTTGTTTTTGTTGTTTTTTGTTTGTTTTTTAATAATTCTTGTTTTTTTTTTCTTCTTCCTTTTTCCTTCTGCTTTTCTTTAATATTGTATCTTTGAAAATCCAACCTCTACTCTAGATTTATAATCTTTGCTCTTAGGTTTTTGTTGTCAATTTTCTACATTTAAAAACCCAAACTTCACTACCCAAGTTTACCTGAGAGTGAGATTACTGGCTTGACCACTCTCTCCTCCTTTGGGCTCTCCTTTTTCTCCACCAGGTGGCCTCTGTCTCTTTTCTCCCCCATCTCTTTTCTATCCAACTCTGTGAATCTCTGTGTGTTCCAGACGGTAGAGAACACCTAAGGAACTGGTTACTGGCAGGATTTGTCTCTCTCCTTCTCATTCCTCTCTCTTATCCTCCTGGTCACCTCTGTCTACTTCCTCCCTCTCCTCTTCCCCGTATAACTCTGTAAATACCTCTGAGCGGTCCAGACTATGGAGCGCACATAAGGAAGTGACTACTGGCTAGCTTGCTCTCTCCTCTTTTGATCTCACCGCATCTCATTCCAGTTACCTCTAACTATGCCCTCCATCTTCTCTTCTCCTTGTAACTCAGTGAACCTCTCTGAGTGTCCCTCAATGTGGAGAAACTTTTCATCTTTAACCTAGATGTTTTATCATCGGTGCTGTATAGATGGAGAAGTCTAGAGGCTACTGTAAAAATAAAACTGAAAACCAGAATCAGGAGGCTTAAATCCAAAGCCTGAAAACATTAGAGAACTCTTGAATTCAGGGAACATTAAGCAATAGGAGCCCACCTAATGCCTTCATACCTACACCGAAACCAAGCTCCACCCAAGGGCCAACAAGTTCCAAAACAAGACATACCACGCAAATTCTCCAGCAACACAGGAACACTCCACTGAGCTTCAATATACAGGCAGCTCAAAATTATTCCAAAACCTTTGATATCTCATAACCCATTACTGGTCACTCAACTGCACTCCAGAGAGAGGAAACCCAACTCCACCCACCAGAACTCCAACACAAGCCTCCATAACCAGGAAACCTAGACAAGCCACTGATACAACCCCACCCACAGTGAGGAAGCTCCATAATAAAGAGAACTCCACAAATTACCAGAATATAAAAAGGCCACCCCAAACACAGCAATATAACCAAGATGAAGAGACAGAGGAATAATCAGCAGGTAAAGGAACAGGAGAGTTGCCCACCAAACCAAACAAAAGAGGAAGAAGTAGGGAATCTACCTGAGAAGGAATTCCAAATATTGATAGTGAAAATGATCCAAAATCTTGAAATCAAAATGGAATCACAGATAAATAGCCTAGAGACAAGGATTGAGAAGATGCAAGAAAGGTTTAACAAGGACCTAGAAGAAATAAAAAGAGTCAAAATATAATGAATAACGCAATAAATGAGATCAGAAACACTCTGGAGCCAACAAATAGTAGAATAAGGAGGCAGAAGATAGGATTAGTGCAATAGAAGATAGAATGGTAGAAATAAATGAATCAGAGAGGAAACAAGAAAAACGAATTAAAAGAAATGAGGACAATCTCAGAGACCTGCAGGACAATATGAAACGCTCCAACATTCGAATTATAGGAGTCCCAGAAGAAGAAGACAGAAAGAAAGATCATGAGAAAATCCTTGAGGAGAAAATAGTTGAAAACTTCCCTAAAATGGGGAAGGAAATAATCACCCAAGTCCAAGAAACACAGAGAGTTCCAAATAGGATAAACCCAAGGCAAAACACCCCAAGACACATATTAATCAAATTAACAAAGATCAAACACAAAGAATAAATATTAAAAGCAGCAAGGGAAAAACAACAAATAACACACAAGGGGATTCCCATAAGGATAACAGCTGATCTTTCAATAGAAACTCTTCAGGCCAGAATGGAATGGCAAGACATACTTAAAGTGCTGAAAGACAATAACCTACAGCCCAGATTACTGTACCCAGAAAGGATCTCATTCAAATATGAAGGAGAAATCAAAAGCTTTACAGACAAGCAAAAGCTGGGAGAATTCAGCACCACCAAACCAGCTCTCCAACAAATTCTAAAGGATATTCTCTAGACAGGAAACACAAAAGGGGTGTATAAACCCAAACCCAAAACAATAAAGTAAATGGTAATGAGATCATACTTATCAATAATTACCTTAAACGTAAATGGGTTGAACGCCCCAACCAAAAGACAAAGACTGGCCGAATGGATACAAAAAGAAGACCCCTCTATATGCTGCTTACAAGAGACCCACCTCAAAACAAGGGACACATACAGACTGAAAGTGAAGGGCTGGAAAAAGATATACCACGCAAATAGAGACCAAAAGAAAGCAGGAGTGGCAATACTCATATCCGATAAAATAGACTTTAAAACAAAGGCTGTGAAAAGAGACACAGAAGGCCACTACATAATGATCAAAGGAACAATCCAAGAAGAAGATATAACAATTATAAATATATATGCACCCAATATAGGAGCACCACAATATGTAAGACAAATGCTAACAAGTATGAAAGGGGAAATCAACAGTAACACAATAATAGTGGGAGACTTTAATACCCCACTCACACCTATGGACAGATCAACTAAACAGAAAATTAACAAAGAAAACGCAAACTTTAAATGATACATTAGATCAATTAGACCTAATTGATATCTATAGGACATTTCACCCTGAAACAATGAATTTCACCTTTTTTCCAAGTGCTCATGGAACCTTCTCCAGGATAGATCACATCCTGGGCCATAAATCTAAACTTGATAAATTCAAAAAATTGAAATCATTCCAAGCATCTTTTCCGACCATAAGGCATTAAGATTAGATCTCAATTACAGGAGAAAAACTATTAAAAATTCCAACATATGGAGGTTGAACTACACACTTCTGAATAACCAACAAATCACAGAAGAAATCAAAAAGAAATCAAAATATGCATAGAAACAAATGAAAATGAAAACACAACAACCCAAAACCTGTGGGACACTATAAAAGCAGGGCTAAGAGGAAAGTTCATAGCAATACAGGCATACCTCAAGAAACAAGAAAAAAGCCAAATAGATAACCTAACTCTACAAATAAAGCAACTAGAAAAAGAAGAATTGGAGAACCCCAGAGTTAGTAGAAGGAAAGAAATCTTAAAAATTAGTGCAGAAATAAATGCAAAAGAAACAAAAGAGACCATAGCAAAAATCAACAAAGCCAAAAGCTGCTTCTTTGAAAGGATAAATAAAATTGACAAACCATTAGCCAGACTCATCAAGAAGCAAAGAGAGAAAAATCAAATCAATAAAATTAGAAATGAAAATGGAGAGATCACAACAGACAACACAGAAATACAAAGGATCATAAGAGACTACTATCAGCAGTTGTATGCCAATAAAATGGACAACGTGGAAGAAATGGACAAATTCTTAGAAAAGTACAATTTTCCAAAACTGAACCAGAAAGAAATAGAAAATCTTAACAGACCCATCACAAGCACGGAAATTGAAACTGTAATCAGAAATCTTCCAGCAAACAAAAGCCCAGGTCCAGACGGCTTCACAGCTGAATTCTACTAAAAATTTTGATAAGAGCTAACACCTATCCTCCTCAAACTCTTCCAGAAAATTGCAGAGGAAGGTAAACTTCCAAACTCATTCTATGAGGCCACCATCACCCTAATACCAAAACCTGACAAAGATGTCACAAAAAAAGAAAACGACAGGCCAATATCACTGATGAACATAGATGTAAAAATCCTCAACAAAATTCTAGCAATCAGAATCCAACAACACATTAAAAAGATCATACACCATGACCAAGTGGGCTTTATCCCCGGGATGCAAGGATTCTTCAATATCCGCAAATCAATCAATGTAATTCACCACATTAACAAATTGAAAAATAAAAACCATATGATTATCTCAAGAGATGCAGAGAAGGCCTTTGACAAAATTCAACATCCATTTATGATAAAAACTCTCCAGAAAGCAGGAATAGAAGGAACATACCTCAACATAATAAAAGCTATATATGACAAACCCACAGCAAACATTATCCTCAATGGTGAAAAATTGAAAGCATTTCCTCTAAAGTCAGGAACAAGACAAGCATGTCCACTTTCACCGCTACTATTCAACATAGTTCTGGAAGTTTTGGCCACAGCAATCAGAGCAGAAAAAGAAATAAAAGGAATCCAAATTGGAAAAGAAGAAGTAAAACTTTCACTGTTTGCAGATGACATGATCCTCTACATAGAAAACCCTAAAGACTCCACCAGAAAATTACTAGAGCTAATCACTGAATATAGTAAAATTGCAGGATATAAAATCAACACACAGAAATCCCTTGCATTCCTATACACTAATAATGAGAAAGTAGAAAAAGAAATTAAGGAAACAATTCCATTCACCATTGCAACGAAAAGAATAAAATACTTAGGAATATATCTACCTAAAGAAACTAAAGACCTATATATAGAAAACTATAAAACACTGATGAAAGAAATCAAAGAGGACACTAATAGATGGAGGAATATACCATGTTCATGGATCAGAAGAATCAATATAGTGAAAATGAGTATACTACCCAAAGCAATTTACAAATTCAATGCAATCCCTATCAAGCTACCAGCCATATTTTTCACAGAACTAGAACAAATAATTTCAAGATTTGTATGGAAATACAAAAAAACCTCGAATTGCCAAAGCAATCTTGAGAAAGAAGAATGGAACTGGAGGAATCAACTTGCCTGACTTCAGGCTCTACTACAAAGCCACAGTCATCAAGACAGTATGGTACTGGCACAAAGACAGACATATAGATCAATGGAACAAAATAGAAAGCCCAGAGATAAATCCACACACATATGGACACCTTATCTTTGACAAAGGAGGCAAGAATATACAATGGAGTAAAGACAATCTCTTTAACAAGTGGTGCTGGGAAAACTGGTCAACCACTTGTAAAAGAATGAAAGTACATCACTTTCTAACACTGCACACAAAAATAAACTCAAAATGGATTAAAGATCTAAATGTAAGACCAGAAACTATAAAACTCCTAGAGGAAAACATAGGCAAAACACTCTCAGACATAAATCACAGCAGGTTCCTCTATGATCCACCTCCCAGAATGCTGGAAATAAAAGCAAAAATAAACAAATGGGATCTAATTAAAATTAAAAGCTTCTGCACAACAAAGGAAAATATAAGCAAGGTGAAAAGACAGCCTTCTGAATGGGAGAAAATAATAGCAAATGAAGCAACTGACAAACAACTAATCTCAAAAATATACAAGCAGCTTATGCAGCTCAATTCCAGAAAAATAAACGACCCAATCAAAAGATGGGCCAAAGAACTAAATAGACATTTCTCCAAAGAAGACATACGGATGGCTAACAAACACATGAAAAGATGCTCAACATCACTAATTATTAGAGAAATGCAAATCAAAACCACAATGAGGTACCACTTCACACCAGTCAGAATGGCTGTGATCCAAAAATCTGCAAGCAATAAATGCTGGCGGGGGTGTGGAGAAAAGGGAACCCTCCTACACTGTTGGTGGGAATGCAAACTAGTACAGCCACTATGGAGAAGAGTGTGGAGATTCCTAAATAAAATTGCAAATAGAACTACCGTATGACCCAGCAATCCCAGTGCTGGGCATACACACCGAGGAAACCAGAATTGAAAGAGACACATGTACCCCAATGTTCATCGCAGCACTGTTTATAATAGCCAGGACATGGAAACAACCTAGATGTCCATCAGCAGATGAATGGATAAGAAAGCGGTGGTACATATACACAATGGAGTATTACTCAGCCGTTAAAAAGAATTCATTTGAATCAGTTCTGATGAGATGGATGAAACTGGAGCCGATTATACAGAGTGAAGTAAGCCAGAAAGAAAAACAATTCAGTATACTAACACATATATATGGAATTTAGAAAGATGGCAATGACGACCCTGAATGCAAGACAGCAAAAAAGACACAGATGTGTATAACAGACTTTTGGACTCTGAGGGAGAGGGAGAGGGTGGGATGATTTGGGAGAATGGCATTCTAACATGTATACTATCATGTAAGTATTGAATCGCCAGTCTATGTCTGACGCAGGGTGCAGCATGCTTGGGGCTGGTGCATGGGGATGACCCAGAGAGATGTTATGGGGAGGGAGGTGGGAGGGGGGTTCATGTTTGGGAACGCCTGTAAGAATGAAAGATTTTAAAATTAAAAAAGAAATAAATAACTAAAAAAAAAATAAAAAATAAAAAATAAATAGAACTGTATCTGTTTTAATACTCTTTATGTATAAGCTCCAAAAACAAATGAAACAAATCAAAATTTCAAGTTCATATATTTAAACAAATAAATTTTCTGTTTAAATAATATTAGAGCACAGAAAACAAAAGAACATTCCACGTGTTTAGAAAGATGATAAAACTTTAAACTTTGAACAATATAAAAGAAAGCATAAAATTTTTTATAAACAAAATATTAGATAATAAATTTGAGCACTATACCAAAATCAGTGTCACTTGGTCCCATCCCTATTCTGCTATCCCTGAGAGTTATATAATGCTGTAATAATAGTGAATACATTATTGCAATTCATCATATTAAAAAGTTAAATGAGAAAAGCAGTATTATTATATTTTTAATCTATAAAGATATTTGATAACAATGAAAACCGTCCTGTCAAAACTCATTAGTGAAATAAAACTAGAAAGATTGTTTCCTAAAGGGAAGTATTATGTTTAATAGGAAACAATCGGAACGTTTTCTTTAAAGGCAAAACAACATAAGAATGTCAGTCTTTATCATTTCTAGACATAGGCCATTAAGCAAAATGAATTGAAATATAACTAACCAAGCTGAGATAGTAAAATTTAAATCATTTGCAAAGAAAATCAGCTTTAGAAAAATGATGTGTCCAAGGAACTTAGTAAGTAGCTTATCATGAATTAAATAGAATCACAAAGGTTCTCTTTGTTTTTGTAGTTTATTTTAATTAAAATTAGATCTGAATATGGTTTACAAATTTCTATAGTTATACAGGTTTTTAACAAAAAAAATAAAGAGTAGAGACAATCAATTTTACTTACTTTTCCTGACTATTGAATATTTATCTCCACTATCTAATGAGTGACATTCTTTTTCAGCTTTAAGTATAAATTTTGAATTCTTAGTAGGGAGAAAGTACTTAGTTCTTTTTCCTATTCCAGTCTCATGTGACTGCTTGATTTCCATTCTATCATTTTCTAACAGAGTTTTATGGTTATTTTGGTTAGACTGAAAAGCAATATTTTGGTGAATATTGATATGATTGTATAATTGCCATATACAGTTGAGCAGGGTACTAAACTAGCAGTCTCCAGCAGTTTGACACCAGGGATTGGTTTCATGTAAAACAATTTTTCCATGGATGGGGTTTGGGGTGAAGATTCAGGTGGTAGTGTGAACCATGGGAAATGATGGGAAGCGGCAGATGAAGTTTTGCTACCTGGCCCTTGGCGCATCTCCTGCTCTGCCTCCTGGTTCCTAACAGGTCGAAGGTTGGGTACCCCTGTACTAAACCATTGTTAGTTTATTTTCCCTATGCAAACCTTGAATCACAAACACGTTTTTAAGTAGGTGACAAAAACCCCAGAAATCTTAAATATTTGACAGATTTGACTACAAAACCTGGAATGATATATCCATGATACATGTGTATGTATTTCAAGCAAATCATAGATACATTTTAAAAGGTTTTCTTTCCTTAAAGGAAGAAAGAGTCAGTTAGTCAGTCAGTTCAGTCACTCAGTCATGTCCAACTCTTTGCGACCCCATGGACTGCAGCACAACAGGCTTCCCTGTCCATCACCCACTCCTGGAGTTTACTCAAACTCATGTCCACTGAGTCAGTGATGCCATCCAATCATCTCATCCTGTGTCGTCCCCTTCTCCTGCCCTCCAACTTTCCCAGCATCAGGGTCTTTTCAAATGAGTCAGCTCTTCATATCAGGTGGCCAAAGTATTGGAGTTTCAGCTTCCACATCAGTCCTTCCAATGAACACCCAGGACTGATCTTCTTTAGGATGGACTGGATGGACTTCCTTGCAGGCCAAAGGACTCTCAAGAGTCTTCTCCAACACCAGTCCAAAAGCATCAATTCTTCAGTGCTCAGCTTTCTTCACAGTCCAACTCTCATATCCATACATGACTACTGGAAAAACCATAGCTTTGACTAGACAGATTTTTGTTGGCAAAGTAATGTCTCTGCTTTTTAGTGTGCTATCTAGGTTGGTCATAACTTTCCTTCCAAGGAGTAAGCGTTTTTTAATTTCATGGCTGCAGTCACCATCTGCAGTGATTTTGGAGCCAATAAATAAATAAATAAATAAATAAATAAATAAATAAAGTCAGCCACTGTTTCCACTGTTTCTCCATCTATTCACCATGAAGTGATGGGACTGGATGCCATGATTTTAGTTTTGAATGTTGAGTCTTAAGCCAGCTTTTTCACTCTCCTCTCACTTTCATCAAGAGGCTCTTTAGTTCGTCACTTTCTGCCATAAGTGGTGTCATCTGCATATCTGAGGTTATTGATATTTCTCCCAGCAATCTTGATTCCAGCCTGTGCTTCCTCCAGCCTGGCATTTTGCATGATGTACTCTGCATATAACTTAAATAAGCAGGTGACAATATGTAGCCTTGACGTACTCCATTCCCAATTTGGAACCAGTCTGTTTTTCCATGTCCAGTTCTAACTGTTGCTTCCTGACCTGCATACAGATTTCTCAAGAGGCAGGTCAGGTGGTCTGGTATTCCCATCTCTTTCAGAATTTTCCACAGCTTATTGTGATCCACACAGTCAAAGGTTTTGGCATAGTCAGTAAAGCAGAAATAGATGTTTTTTTTTCTGGAAATTTCTTTTTTTTTTTTTTAATAATCCAGTGGATGTTGGCAATTTGATCTCTGGTTCCTCTGCCTTTTCTAAAACCAGCTTAAACATCTGGAAATTCATGGTTCACATATTGCTAAAGCCTGGCTTGGAGAATTTTGAGCATTACTTTGCTAGCATGTGAGATAAGTGTAATTGCATGGTAGTTTGAGCATTCTTGGCATTGCCTTTCTTTGGGATTGGAATGAAAACTGTCCGTTTCCAGTCCCGTGGCCACAGCTGAGTTTTCCAAATTTGCTGGCATATTGACTGCAGCACTTTCAGAAGAAGACTGTGATCATTCAAGTCAATAAGAATAAGTGAATTCTTCACTAAAAGGAAAAACAATGAACTAATGTAAATCATAAAAGACTAACTTGAAAAGAAAAACACAAAAGTATATATACCATCTCTAACAAACAGTTCTTAAAATACTAATAAAATATCCGCAAGTGTAATATTATTCTTGTCAAATTACCAATAATTAAAAAAATAAATAGCACCCATTCTTGAGGTTGGTTTGGATATAGACTGACATTATGCAGGGGTGCACTTCTCTAGAATAATTCAAGTATACAGGAGTCACTTTGGGAGGTGGTCCATGAGTCACTAGGAAGAAGAAAACCCATCAAATGAGGCAGGGCAAACAATCCTGATGTGAATAGCTGACTCATTAGAAAAGACCCTGATGCTGGGAAAGACTGAGGGCAGGAGGAGAAGGGGATGACAGAGGACGAGATTCTTGGATGGCATCACTCTCTCAATGGACATGAGTTTGAGCAAGTTCCGGCAGATGGTGAAGGACAGGGAAGCCTGTTGTGCTGTAGTCCATGGGATTGCAAAGAGTTAGACACAACTGAGTGACTGAACAATAGCCACTGTACAAAACTGAAGCTCATCTCTGCTGGGAACTCTACAGGACTGTGTACAATCAATCTCAAAGTTTTCCTAACTAAGGGACCATGAAGCTGGGGTAGCTGTTCTCCCATCTCCATCTATCATTGGCAGGGTACTGCTCCCAAGAGAATTATCTGTCTGGCACTACCATCCCACTCCATATGTGTGGACCTAGAGAAAGTCCTGCCTTGAAGAGTTACAGATGCTTGCAGTTGGAAAAAATGTTTAGACCAGTGAGTGTGAATAAAATGTGGATGGGATTCTAAGAGTGCCACATTTATTTTAAAAGCAAATAAAGGAGAAAAAAATCATATAAAATAGAAAAATATTTAAAAAAATTACATATAAGAGTAAACAATTAGCTTGGAGCTTCCCATGTGGCTCAGTGTTAAAGAATCCACCTGCCAGTGCAAGAGATATGGATTCAATCCAGGTAGGGAGGATTCCCTGGAGAAGGAAATGGCAACCCACTCCAGTGTTTTTGCTTGAAAAATCCCATGGACAGAGGAGCCTTGTGGGCTAGCCCATGGGTTGCAAAAGAGTTGGACACGACTTAACGACTAAACACGCAACAAATTTTGTCAGATGATGTCAATCCACCTATCACTTTGTCTGTCTATCATCCTTTTATCTATCTATCTTTGATTCTGCTACTAATCTATTTACTACTTATTTGTCAAATATAGGCCATTTGATAGCCATGTATTTGGTTTATTACACTTTATATATTTCTAACATTTTCTCTCTGAATTTGCTATGTCATAGCCTATACAAATGGAGAAGGCAATGGCAATCCACTCCAGTACTCTTGCCTGGAAAATCCCATGGATGGAGGAGCCTGGTAGGCTGCAGTCCATGGGGTCGCTAAGAGTCAGACACGACTGAGCGACTTCACTTTCACTTTTCACTTTCATGCATTGGAGCAGGAAATGGCAACCCACTCCAGTGTTCTTGCCTGAAGAACCCCAGGGATGGGGGAGCCTCATAGGCTGCCGTCTATGGGGTCTCACAGAGTCGGACACGACTGAAGTGACTTAGCAGCAGCAGCAGCCTAAACAAATAAGTCTGATTCATTTTCTATTATTATGTAAGGGAATCATTTCTTAAGTCTTTATGCCATTTTCCAACTTTTCCTTATGTATGTATGTGTGTAATTAATCTATCAATCATCATTCAGTTATATTACCTGCTTCCCAAAGTTGAGTTTATTTGAACAGGATTATGTGCAACTAGTTTGTTTATGTATTTGCTAACCCCGTGATAATACATTTCTTGAAAACACATACATTTCTATTTCCCTACATCTTAGAATTGGGAGTTCCTTTCTAGTTGTAAACTTTGATGAAGTTACAAACTGACATTCCTCAAAACCACAAATTATTCTTGCATATAACTATTTAAATATTATAAAATGGAACCATTTTATATTATGACCTTGAATCCCTCTTACCTACAAATTACTTTGCATGATTCAAGGCTACGGTTTTTCCAGTGGTCATGTATGGATGTGAGAGTTGGACTGTGAAGAAAGCTGAGCACTGAAGAATTGATGCTTTTCAACTGTGGTGTTGAAGAAGACTCTTGAGAGTCCCTTGGACTGCAAAGAGATCCAACCAGTCCATCCTAAAGGAGATCAGCCCTAGGATTTCTTTGGAAGGAATGATGCTAAAGCTGAAACTCCAATACTTTGGCCACCTCATGCGAAGAGTTGACTCATTGGAAAAGACTCTGATGCTGGGAGGGACTGGGGGCAGTAGGAGAAGGGAACAACAGAGGATGAGATGGCTGGATGGCATCACTGACTCAATGGATGTGAGTCTGAGTGAACTCCGGGAGTTGGCGATGGACAAGGAGGCCTGGCGTGCTGCGATTCATGGGGTCACAAAGAGTCGGACACGACTGAGTGACTGAACTGAACTGAATACAATTTGACACTTTAAAACAGAAAATTTATAACAAAATTAATAAAATAATAATATAGTCAACAAATAATTTCCCTGTTCAAAAAGCATTGAGATCTAAGGCTCTCATCTTTCAATTTTTTGATCTCAGAGTTTTTCTTTTGTAAAAAGATAGCTGCTTTATTTTTCTGTGGTTGGCATTTTCCACCTTTTACTTTTCTTGAGCTCTGTTATTAGCCTTCTCTACTTTGAGTTTGTTTCCTTGCTCTTTATTTTTACAAGTTGCATTTAAATTTACTTTTGTCCTTTCTTGTTCTTTTTATCAAAATAGTAGCTTTTTATTCTATTTATTCCTAGAAACCTGACCTAATTACTTATTGAAGGTTCAGGACTTAATAGTATCAACTTTCAGTGTAGCCAAGTTGATTTCTTCTTTTATTTATAGTTTCTGTTATTTATTAGTAGAATGGTTTCTTGCACCCAAGTCCTAAAGAATATCTGATGTCCCTGAATTATTTTGTCTCTTAGACTTCTATTTTGGAAACTGTCCTCATATTTTCCTAAGCTTCCCAAGCTGGCATAATTGAAATTCACTTTCTTAGTGTTTCTGGTTCCCTGTCCTTTTTCATAAAATCACAAAATTCATTAACTTGTAATTATGTTAATTAATCTTATTTCCTTTGGCTTTAATTGACATAAAGCAACACAAAAGAGCAATACCCATAAAGGAAATCTGGGACAATAGGACCTAGAAACCCAATTCACTTTACTCGTCCCTCCCAATATTTTTCTATACAGATTAAATCACTGAGACATTCAGCTCTAACAGAAACTTATTTCAAGTTTTTCTATCTTGCCTCCTCAGTTCAGTTGCTCAGTCGGGTCCGACTCTTTGTTTTCCCGTGAACCACAGCACGCCAAGCCTCCCTGTCCATCACCAACTTCCTTAGTCCACCCAAACCCATGTCCATTGAGTCAGTGATGCCATCTCATCCTCTGTCGTCCTCTTCTCCTGCCTTCAATCTTTCCCAGCATCAGGGGCTTTTCCAATGAGTCAACTCTTCGCATCAGGTGGCCAAAGTATTGGAGTTTCAGCTTCAGCATCAGAACTTCCAATGAACACCCAGGACTGATCTCCTTTAGGATGGACTGATTGGATCTCCTCGCAGTTCAAGGGACTCCCAAGAGTCTTCTCCAAAACCACAGTTCAAAAGCATCAGTTCTTCTGGGCTCAGCTTTCTTGAGAGTCCAACTCTCACATCCATACATGACCACCGGAAAAACTATATCCTTGACTAGATGGACCTTTGTTGGCAAAGTGATATCTCTGATTTTTAATATGCTGTCTAGGTTGGTCATAACTTTCCTTCCAAGGAGTAAGCGTCTTTTAATTTCATGGCTGCGATCACCATCTGCAGTGATTTTGGAGCCCAGAAAATACAGTCAGCCACTGTTTCCCCATCTATTTGCCATGAAGTGATGGAACAGATGCCATAATCTTAGTTTTCTGAATGTTGAGATTTAAGCCAACTTTTTCACTCTCCTCTTTCACTTTCACCAAGAGGCTCTTTAGTTATTCTCCTCCCCAGTACACCTACAAAATTCAAAAGGAAAAAAATAATCAGTTTACACTTGTATCTCTCTACAACATTGCTACTTAAAATGTGTACTCAGATGTACACATTTGTCTTCAGAAACTTGTTTGTGTGAAATATTTCCTGCCATATTGATGGGCAAGAAATGTCACAGCCATCAGAGATTTCTGGCCTCCAAATGTGAATGAGAGCTCCCAAAAGGGAACACAGTGCCTGCAATCCTGCAGATGCTCCCACCCACCATGGTGATTGCTGAGGACCTCAGAGAGAATACAAGAAGCAGCCATCCACCACACCTTTGTGAACAAGGAATTAAGGATGTAAACAATCAAGAAACAGGATTTGGGCCCAGATAGCTGAGCTGAATATAAAAGGAATGAATTCAGTGAGCGCAGAGGCTTATATCTTCCCATGCATACAAACACTCTAAATTCCTCAGTGTGATATCTGGTTTTCCTTACTGCTAAACAATCTTTGATGTTCAGACTGCCTGTCCGCTATGTTACAAAACTGTATATAGCCTGACGCCCTCTCCTGCCACCTTGGAGCAGTTTTCTCAGACTATTTCATTGGAAGGACTCATTCCGAAGCTGAAGCTCAAATACTTTGGCCACTTGATGTGAAGAACCCGCTCATGGGAAAGGACCCTGATGTTGCGAAAGATTGAAGGCAGGAGGAGAAGGGGAAGACAGAGGATGAGATGGTTGGATAGCATCACTGAATCAATGGACCTGAGTTTGAGCAAGTGCCAAGAGATGGTGAAGGACAGGGAAGCCTGGCATGCCGCAGTCCATGGGATCGCAAAATGTCGGACACGACTGAGAGACTAAACAACAACAATCAATTCTTACAGATTTTAAATTATTACTATATAATAGTAGAATAGATAATTCTCAATTATGTCAATTGATACCTAGTTTTTCTTCTTTCATTAACTTGTTTTTACAAGTTAAATCACAGAGGCATTATCCTTAAATCATTTCACATACACACTCTCTGAATACTTGTACTATTAATCTATTTCTCTATTTTAAAGTGATCACTAATGAATGGTTATGTAGATAAATTTAATACCTTTTATATTATCATTGTTATTGCATTTTATGTTTGCAGTAGCAATCACTAATGCTTAAGAACTGCATTTTTATTGAACTCTTATTGAGATAATTATTGATTCCCATACAGTTGTAGGAAATAATGCAGAGAGAGCCCATGTATCCTAAAACACATTTCTTTCAAAGGTAACACTCTGTAAATTATCTGATGATATCGCAACTAGGATATTGACATAGATATGATCCACCAATCTTAGTCAGATTTCCTCAATTTTACTTGATGTGTATGTGTACATTTTGTTCTATATAATTTTATCACATGTAGGTACATGAATCTGTCACTAAAATCAAGATACAGCCACGAAGATTCCAGTATTGTCATTTTATAACCTCTTTGCTATCCTCAACTCCTACTGTTTCTAAATCTAGGGGATTGTTAATCTGATTGCCATTTCTAAAATTTTTCATTTTAAAATATTATACAAATAGAATCATTCAATATACTACCATGCAGGATTGGCTTTTTTACTCAACACGGTTCTTTGAAGACCCGTCCAAGTATAGATAGTTTGTTCATTTTTTCATGTATAGATAGTTTGTTCATTTTTTTATTACTAAGAAATGATTCTTTGTATGGATGGACCAGTTTGTTTAGTCATCCTTATGCTGGACATCTGAGGGATATTTTGACCATTTCTAGATTTTGGCTGTTTCAAGTGAAATGTATGAATATTTGTGCACAGTTTCCTGGGTGACTATGTTTTCATAAGTTTTAATTTAATTTTTACTTCAACTGGCTGATAGTCCCAACATGTAAAGTACATAAGATTTTCCCTCTAATTTAAACCTATAATTGAAAATGGACAATCAGATAATTATAATTCTAAAGCATGTCTTGTCCGTATTACTCATTAAATGGATTACAAAAGATGGTAATCAGTGTGATTATGTGATCATAGTCTTGCAGACACATACTGTTTAATATGACTTTGGTTATTTAACCTTTCAAAGACCAAGAATGAAACTGCACTAAATAGAAGATTTTAAATAAGTATTGCAGCCAAATGTTAGTGCTTTCCTAATAATGCCCAGAACAAGCCTAACTACTGCGCCTATTAAGCTTTGAACAGTTGCACTATTCACCTGGTAATAGTTAAACACATTAGTGAATAGGGGAGAAAAAAATGCATGTTCTTTATGACAGATGTTTTATATACTTCCAATAATTTTGTGTTTGTATGTGTGTTTGTGTGTGTATGTATGTATGTATATGTATGTATCTATTATTAAACTTCTAAATTTAGCTCATTCTTCATCCATCCATTCAACAAATGACTCTTAAATGTCTGTTATATGGAATTCCTATAATGTATGCTTATGACTTATAGGTTAAACAATGCAGTCTTTGGGCTTCCCTAGTGCCTCAGTGGTAAAGAACCGGCCTGCAGTGCAGGAGATGCAGGTTCAATCCCTGGGTCTAGAAGATCCTCTGCAGAAGGGAACGGCAACCCACTTGAGTGTTCTTGCTTGGTAAATGCCATGGACAGAGGAGCCTGGTGGGCTACAGACCATAGGGTCACAAAGATTCAGATATGACTTAGCAACTAAACAATGAAGGTGAAATATGACCTTTAGTATGAAAGAATTTCTTGTATAAGGGATATAAATATATATGGATGAAATTAAAAAAAATCTATGTTGTAGTTATGACTAATTAGTATTTCTGGAAGATAGTAAGGAATAATATTAGGAATTTACAACTATACAGAGAAAATAATTTTTTTTTAGTACTACACAGATAACCAGAATTTCTTTGTGTGTGCAGAGAGAGAGGAAGATCAACTTTTTATTAAAAGTATTTTTCTAGATAGATCCTATTGAGATATGAATTTATATTTTAATTCCTCCTTCTTGCTTTCTTTCCCACACAGGTAGGTCGCATTTTTTACTTAACTCCCTCAGTTATGTTTCAGGAATGAACGCCAAGATGATCTGCAAAATTTACTGACTTTGATTTTCTCAAATTATTTTCCCAGGGGAACTTAGATTTGCCCAATGGAAGAAGAGGACCCTTGGATGGAGACTGAATCTGTTAAGGAACAAGAGGGTTGGCTGGTGAGGCAAGCTTTTTCAGAAACTGAGGCAGATTCTTCTTACTGAAGGAGATGCATAGGAAGACTGCCTTTCTCTGAGTAATATGTCTTGAGAACAGCTTTCTTAAGGGAACACCAAGGATGTGGGAAACTGTGAGACAAGAAGGGGTACCTGGTACATTTAGGCATCAGGTTTATGGCGCCCATCACAGATTTCTTTTAATTATAGAATACCATCCCCAGATCTGAAGAGTCACTGAAAAAAAAGTGAGGGACATCTCAGTGACTATGAAACTGCCTCCGTAATGTGGCTTCCCTGGTGGCTCAGAGGTTAAAGCATCTGCCTCCAATGTGGGAGACCCGGGTTCGATCCAAGGATCGGGAAGATCCCCTGGAGAAGGAAATGGCAACCCACTCCAGTATTCTTGCCTGGAGAATCCCATGGACTGAGGAGCCTGGTGGGCTGCAGTCCACGGGGTCACAAAGAGTTGGACACGACTGCGTGACTTTACTTACTTAATGTGGTGTAAGACCTTGACAAGAAGCATAATGTAGACAAAAGGAAAGGCTGTGCAATGATGATTCCTAGTGTCTCCAGCTTGGGAGAATAAGGCACAAAAATAAAATTACAGTGGTCTTTAAGGCACAAAGGGAAGCAATGTTTTATTTGCACACTTGAGTTTGTGGCCTGAGAGTCATGTCTGCTCATGAGGCTACTCTGGGACAGAAATGAGTTTTTCTGTCCTGGGTGTTGGTCTGATGCTTAGGGTTTTTAAAGAAAGGGATTGTGGGTTTCCATGGTGGCTCAGTTGGTAAATATCCAATATCCACCCATTCCAGTATTCTTGCCTGGGAAAATAAATCCCATGGACAGAGTAGCCCAGCAGGCTACAGTTCATGAGGTTGCAAGAGTCGGCAAAGACTTAGAATCTAAACCAGCACCACCTGTGATCATTTCAGCAGAGAAGAAGGAGGGACTGGTGGAGACAATCACAGCTCAGGGGAAGAGCCAAAACAGAGGAGGAGATGAGTTTGACTGCACTGAAGAAGCAGAGAAAGAAGAACAGAGCGTCTAAAGGGGAAATGGTAAATGTGGATGATGTGAATCTCTCTCTGCCTTCCTTAAATAATCTTTAACAAACTAAAAACTAAAATCCTGAAATGAGGAGTGTGACAGGACTAAAATACAAAGAAGTTCAGTTCAATTCAGTCGCTCAGTCATGTTTGACTCTTTGTGACCCCATGGACTGCAGCACGCCAGGCTTTCCTGTCCATTGTGAACATCCAGAGCCTGCACAAACTCGTGTTCATCGAGTCAGTGAAGCCATCTAACCATCTCATCATCTGTTATCCTCTTCTCCTCTCGCCTTCATCTTTCCCAGCATCAGGATATTTCCAATCAGTTAGTTCTTCACATCAGGTGGCCACAGTATTAGAGTTTCAGCTTCAGCATCAGTCCTTCCAATGAATATTCAGGACTGATTTCCTTTAGGATAGACTGGTTGGATCTCCTTGCAGTCCAAGGGACTTTCAAGAGTCCTCTCCAACACCACAGTTCAAAAGCATCAGTTATTCACCACTCAGCTTTCTTTATATTCCAACTCTCACATCTATACATGACTACTAGAAAAACCATAGCCTTGACTAGACAGACCTTTGTTGGCAAAGTAATGACTCTGCTTTTTAATACACTGTTTAGGTTGGTCATAGCTTTCCTTCCAAGGAGCAAGTGTCTTTTAATTTCATGTCTGCAGTCACCATCTGCAGTGATTTTGGAGCCCCCAAAAATAAAGTCTGACACTATTTCCACTGTTTCCCCATCTATTTCCCATGAAGTGATGGGACCAGATGCCATGATCTTCGTTTTCTGAATGTTGAGCTTTAAGCCAACTTTTTCACTCTCCTCTTTCACTTTCATCAAGAGGCTCTTTAGTTCTTCTTTGCTTTATGCCATAAGGGTGGTATCGTCTGCATATCTGAGGTTATTGATATTTCTCCTGGCAATCTTGATATCAGCTTGTGCTTCTTCCAGTCCAGTGCTTCTCATGATGTACTCTGCATATAAGTTAAATAAGCAGGGTGACAATATGCAGCCCTGACATATTCCTTTCCCAATTTGGAACCAGTCTGTTGTTCCATGTCCAGTTCTAACTATTGCTTCTTAACCTGCATACAGATTTCTCAGGAGGCAGGTCAGGCGGTCTGATATTCCTATCTCTTTAAGAATTCCCCACAGTTTATTGTGATCCGCACAGTTAAAGGCTTTGGCATAGTCAATAAAGCAGAAATAGATGTTTTTCTGGAACTCTCTTGCTTTTTCGATGATCCAACAGATATTGCCAATTTGGTCTCTAGTTCCTCTGCCTTTTCTAAATCCAGCTTGAACATCTAGAAGTTCATGTTTCATGTAATGTTAAGGCCTGGCTTAAAGAATTTTGAGCAGTACTTTGCTATCATGTGAGATGAGTGCAAATGTGTGGTAGTTTGAACATTCTTTGACATTGCCTTTCTTTGGGATTGGA
Source organism: Ovis aries (assembly GCF_016772045.2). Lineage (NCBI taxonomy): Eukaryota > Metazoa > Chordata > Mammalia > Artiodactyla > Bovidae > Ovis > Ovis aries. Next base: position 194,756,559 of record NC_056055.1, read on the forward strand.
ATGAAAACTGACATTTTCCAGTCCTATGGACACTGCTGAGTTTTCCAAATTTACTGGCATATTGAGTGCAGCACTTCCACAGCATCATCTTTTAGGAATTGAAGTAGCTCAACTGGAATTCCACTATCTCCACTAGCTTTGTTCGTAGTGATGCTTCCTAAGGCTCACTTGACTTCGCATTACAGGATGTCTGGCTCTAGGTGAGTGATCACACCATCGTGGTTATCTGGGTCATAAAGATCTTTTTTGTATAGTTCTGTGTATTCTTGCCATCTCTTCTTAATATCTTCTGCTTCTTTTAGGCCAATACCATTTCTGTCCTTTATTTTGCCCATTTTTGCTTTAAATTTCCCTTGGTGTCTCTAATTTTTTGAAGAGATCTCTAGTCTTTCCCATTCTATTGTTTTCCTCTATTTCTTTGCACTGGAATATAAAACAGTGAAGGGGTTAATGTGTGCATAGTGATTTGAATGAGGTAGACAGAGATAGGCTGGTAGGAAAGGGAAACACCTGACATCTGGGCTAGTAATTGAGTATTAAGGTAGCCAAAAATCCAAGTTTCACTTTTATCTCAATAATCTATATATACAAATGTATATATAATAAAAATATGATATACCTTGTGTTTGTATATACAAGTGTGTGTATGTATATGTGAGTGTAAATTCTGAAAGCAAACTTCTGTCTGCCTGGCAGTTACCAATTTTGGTTTCTATTGCTTTGGCTTTATCACAAAAGCTATGTGCAATATAGACTATTTAGGAAGAAGCTAAAGTAATAAAAGTAGCTATGTATTTTGGAAGTCACTGCTAAAATAATCTATGGAGTCCCTTATCACTGAACACCTACTAGAGTCTTTGATTTTGTGCAATGATATAAAAAAAGAAACTTAATTTTTGTTAATGTAGTGAGTTCGTTGGAGACAAAGCCCTGATGTAGCTCTCATAGTATTATCATTTGTGCTGTAAACAGAGGTTTTAAGAAAGCAAACAGTGTAATGCTGAGATTTCTCTCTGGGTTTAGAAATAAAAAGAAAGGAATCTGCACATTTCCTATGTTACAGGATCTTGTGAGCATTGGTATTTTGTTTTTCCTCTCCATCCATCACCTGGAGAGTTTGACATTTACTGTTTGCCAGTGATGAGTCTGAGAGGAGAAAGATGGGTCAGCTGATGCTAAAGTCAGCAGAGGCTATAACATTAACACCAATAAAGTTGTCAAACTATCTTGACACTTTCCTCTTTAGTCCTCTGGTTTTACTTTTCCTAGGAGCATTTGGATGCTGACAGATTTGTGCAGTGCAAGCCTGGGAGTCATTTAATGCAGGCACACTTCACAGCTACAAATCTCACATTACAGTCATGTGATGTTAGGACAAGGAGAAAGGAATCTTCTCCGTGTGTCTTGGGACAAAAGTTTGCTCCTTGTTACTCTCTAAGAAGGGCTTTCCTGGTGGCTCAGACGGTAAGGAATCTGCCCATAACGTGGGAGACCCAAGTCTGATCCCTGGCTTGAGAAGATTCCCTGGAGAATGGAATGGTTATCCATTCTAGTATTCTTACCTGGAAAATTCCATGGACAGAGTAGTCTGGCAGGCTACAGTACATGGGATCACAAAGAGCCAGACACGACTGAGCAACTCACACTTTCACCCCCTAAGAGAGATTCTTCCATGGTGTAACTACCTCCCTTGTTCAAACTTGACTTTAGATTAAAGCCTCATCTCACCCAATCTCTAACTTTACAAAATAGCATGAAAAATCTTGTACAATAAAAGTTGCAGAGGATGGCAGAAAACTAAATTGAGAAAAACAGCAGAAATGTTTTAGAATTTTAGAGAAATTGCTAGAAAAAGCCAATAATTGTATTTTTGATGAAAAATTATATAAAAAGAATAAAAATGAATCATATGCTAATTAATAAAGTCCTTTTAGTCAATTGACAAAATTCAGATCACCAGTTATTTACTGAGTGTACACAGAACTGAGAACTTGTCCTAAAATAGTTAAAATCATGTCAGGGAAATGAAACATTCACAGGCTAAAGAAATTAAGTGATGATTAAATTCATGTAATTACAAACTAAGAGTAGTGACAGAGATAGTGAATTAACACTTTAAAGGGGGACTAAAGAGTTTGGAATGGTGAACTTCAGTGCCATCTCTCTGCTGGGGAGCAAAGTGCAGAAGAGCCATTGATAACCAGTGGATAGTCTGAATGAAAGTATAAATGTTCAAGGACATTTTTCCCCATAGAAAGTAAATTACTATTGTATATTCTTAGACATGGGCAAAATAATGAGAGAAGTGACTCTTTAGAAAGATTAATTTGAAAAATAATCAGAAGGGATGGAAAGGGAAGAGACTGTGTGCTTTGTACAAAGTAATAAACCCAGTTATGGTAGACTACAATAGATGAGAGCAAGGAGAAAACATTACCATAATTATCATTGCTTGCTAATAAAAGGGAAAGCCATTTAGGTTGTGATCTCATTGCTGAATGCTAAATTTTACTCTATCCTGATCTGAAACCACCTCTAGAATTTTCATGACCTCTACTTGCTAGCGCTCCCAGGGCACATGAGTTTCCATCTAAGTGAATCCCTAGGCCTTGTTTAAGGACCAGTGACACCTGGAATAATCTGTCCTCATGTACAGGACAGAGCACATGTATTAAGTCCTTAATATAGAAAGCCACCTCATTGTGGCTGTCTTGAGTTTACACTCATCCCTATCAAATGATGATATTTTGTTCACTTTCACTGTTATGTTGTTCTGAATTCCATTTATCACTCAAATTTTAATGCCCAATTTCAGTTATTAGGTGTTCACTCTGCTATGCCACTGCCTCTATATTTCATGTCCTATCTCTTCTCTGTACATCAACTAAAAGCCTCAGATTCCCAACCTTCTTTCCCAGCTGACTCCATAAGGACTTACATCTTGAATGAAAACAGAAGCCTACTTCTTCAGTTGAGTTTAACCTGAGCTCCATATCTCTGAACTTGCTTTTGCTCTTGGGGAACATACTAGTTCCATATTCAGTCTTACTGCACTTAATTAATTCCTACTTGTCACTGTTGGCTTGCCTGCCATGGTACACGCTCTACTTTAGATTTCTGCTGTTGATTTTGAACCCTATCTTCTGTTGGGGAAATTCCCTCCTCTATCCTTCTTGAGTTCTCACGGCCAGGCTAATAATAAAATTGACCCAAGACAGATTAATAGGAAAAACCAAGAAACAAGTTTAAATCATGTGCATGGAAGTCTCATAAAAATGGGACTTAAGAAGTGGTCAAAGAAGACAGTTTTTATACTTTTTAGAGGAAAAAACAATACCTATGAGAGGAATTGTCAGGACAAAGAAACTTAAGTAAACTTAGATTTGGGTGCTTAATTAGAAAGGAATTTAAGCAAATTTTGGACTTGGGTAGTAAATTAGTAAAGAAGTAACAAGTTTTAACAGGCTTCTTGGCCTTAAATTCTCTATTTCTGGTGATAGGTCTTCCTAGGTGGTGCTAATGGTAAAGAAAGTGAAGTCGCTTAGCTGTGTCTGACTTTCTGCGACCTCATGGACTGTAGCTTACCAGACTCCTCAGTCTATGGAGTTTTCCAGGCAAGAGTACTGGAATGGGTTGTCATTTCCTTCCCCATGGGATCTTCCTGACCCAGGGCTTGAACCTAGCTCTCCTGCATTGCAGGTAGATGCTTTACCTTCTGAGCCACCGGGGAAGCCCAATGGTAAAGAACCACCTGCCAATGCAGGAGATGCAGGTTCAATCTCTGGGTGAGGAAGATCCTTGGAGGAAGGCATGGCAACCCACTCCAGTGATGATAAGTCTGTCTTTCTACTTCCCAGTACAGGGAGGGCAACTTTCATGTGGAAGATTTATTTCCTGATTTCAGGGAGAAGTGTCAAAGTCTCTCTCTTGTATCTGCTGGCCACAACTTAAATACTTTTAGTTCAAATAATCAAAATGAAGTTGAAGCATATTTTAGGGCAGCCTGTCTGGGAACCTGACACTTTGATCCCCTTCAAACTGCTTTTTGCCTTACATCTAGAGCTTGATCATGCCTGTTTTTTCTTCTATAGTTGCCTTTGTTGTTGTTGTTGTTGTTAGTTTTGAAGGATCTTTCCATATTTTCACCATTGTAGGTCCCTCAAACATGTCAAAATCCATTTCAAAACTGATTACAGAAAGCATTTTTTTTCTATTTCTCCCATTTATTATGCATTTTACTTACTTAATAGTTTCATTATTTGATTAACACATCTTAAATAAATTAAAGTACACATTTACATTCATTTCAAACCAAACTTATTCTAAAACTGGTTAAATGATCTGTGTGTATATATATATATATATATATATATATATATAAAGTCAAATATATGTGTATATATATATATACATAGCAAAGTCAAATTAAAATATTTTAAAATTAAAGCAAATGAAAAAGAAGAGCACAAAATAAGATGAACATTATCATGTCCTAAATTCTTGGTAGAGATTAGACACAAAACAATAAGCAAAACAAATTCTTCTGAAAAAATTACTAATGAGACTAGACAGTTACTCATATTTGCATTTCCTCATAGAGAAAACCATATACAATATAAGGCTAAATATCTTTAAGAATACTCTTACATTAACCATCTGCAAATTTGAAAGAAATAACATAAATAAATGTTATGATCTGTCATGCATTTCTTTAATTTTGTAAGTACAAAATTGAGTAGTTTTATTTTGAAAAATATATTTAATAGCATATTATATTATAGGCTATTATTTTTTATTCAAGGAATTGAATAATAAAATATTATTTTTATAATTCTATTTAAGAAATTAAAGTTTTAAAATTAAGATGCCAAAGTGTGATTTCAGAACGTCAAGCTAAAGACAATCCAAAACAGAAAAAAAAAAAAAAAAAGGCAGGCAAGACCATCTCTTAGAAAATGTCTTCCAAGATTGGTTCTAAGGGTTTCCTTTCTTGATCTTCTTCTGACTAATTCACCAAGAACTAATGACTTGATACATTGGCCCAGTGGACAGCCAACTTTGAAAAGAGTCTGACAGTCCAGGGAAAAGCAATGCATTCATTGATCAGCTTCTATGGCAACCTTCTTATTTCCTGTTGGCTTCTAGGCTTCTCACTGGTTGTGATGTTAAAAGCCAACAACCCCTCAATTATTAGAATCTGAAGGTGAAGAGGGGTGTCCTGGGTTACAGTTCCTTATATGATAGGTCAGGATGGAAACCGTCTACTTTCAAGTCCATAAGAATTGTGCATCCTTACACTTGAATCTAGAAACAAGCGTGTTTCTAAAAACCTTTCTGGTTTTAAATATCTCTGGAATCTTGTGTCAATCTGAATGAAGATTCAAGTCTCAAAACCCACAGCTTTTTTTTTTCCCCCAATGTAGCAGTTCTTAGCTATCCCAGTTTTTTTTTTTTTTTTTAATACAAAATTGTTAAGATTTGCAATGAACCAAACTGATGATTTAGTTCTAGATAATGGAAAGAAACGTATCTTCTGTGGTGTTGGAGAAGACTGTTGAGAGTTCCTTGGACTGCAAGAAGATCCAACTAGTTCATCCTAAAGGAAATCAGTCCTGAATACTCCTTGGAAGTAGTGATGCTGAAGCTGAAACTCAATACTTTGGCCACCTGATGCAAAGAAATGACTCATTGGAAAAGACCCTAATGGTTGGAAAGATTGAAGGTGGGAGGAGAAGGACGATAGAGGATAAGATGTTTGGATGGCATCACCAACTCAATGGACATGAGTCTGAGTAAACTCTGAGTTGGTGATGGATAGGGAAGCCTTGTGTCCTGCAGTCCATGGGGTCACAAAGAGTCAGACACAACGGAGTGACTGAACGTAATAGAACTGAACCGATGGAAAGAAAATACCCAAGTTAAATGGTGTGACTTTCCTGGATTTAAATTAATAGATAATAGATAAACAACCAGAAAGGCTGAGCACCAAAGAATTGATGCTTTAGAACTGTGGTATTGAGGAGACTCTTGAGAGTCCCTTGGACTGCAGGGAGATCCAACCAGTCCATTCTGAAGGAGATCAACCCTGGGATTTCATTGGAAGGAATGATGCTAAAGCTGAAACTCCAGTACTTTGGCCACCTCATGCGAAGAGTTGACTCATTGGAAAAGACTCTGATGCTGGGAGGGATTGGGGGCAGGAGGAGAAGGGGACGACCGAGGATGAGATGGCTGGATGGCATCACTGACTCGATGGACGTGAGTCTGAGTGAACTCCGGGAGATGGTGATGGACAGGGAGGCCTGGCGTGGTGCGATTCATGGGGTCGCAAAGAGTTGGACACGACTGAGCGACTGAACTGAACAAGAAAGGCAGAATTACTTTCTTTACCTCTTCCTCAGTTCAATCCAGTTCAGTCTCCAGTTGTGTCCGACTGTTTGCGACCCCATGAGCCACAGCATGCAAGGCCTCCAGTTCCATCACCAACTCCCATAATTCACCCAAACTCATGTCCACTGAGTAAGTGATGCCATCCAACCATTTCATCCTCGTTGTCCCCTTCTTCTCTTGCCCTCAATCTTTCCCAGCATCAGGGTCTTTTCAAATGAGTCAGCTCTTCACAGCAGGTGGCCAAATTATTGGAATTTCAGCTTCAACATCAGTCTTTCCAAAGAACACCCAGGACTGTTCTCCTTCAAAATGGACTGGATGGATCTCCTTGCAGTCCAAGGGACTGTCAAGAGTCTTCTCCAACACCACAGTTCAAAAGCATCAAATCGTTGGCATTAGGCTTTCTTCACAATCCAAATCTCACATCCATACATGACTACTGGAAAAACCATAGCCTTTACTAGACGGACCTTTGTTGACAAAGTAATATCTCTGCTTTTTAATATACTGTCTAGATTGGTCATAATTATCCTTCCAAGGAGTAAGTGACTTTTAATTTCGTGGTTGCAATCAAAAACTGCAGTGATTTTAGAGCCAAAAATAAACAAACTCAGCTACTGTTTCCCTATCTATTTGCCTTGAAGTGATGGTACTGGATGCCATGATCTTAATTTTCTGAATGTTGCACTTTAAGCCAACTTTTTCAGTCTCTTCTTTCACTTTTCAAGAGGCTCTTTAGTTCTTCACTTTCTGCTAAAAGGGTGGTGTTATCTGCATATCTGAGCTTATTTATATTTCTCCCATCAATCTTGATTCCAGCTTGTGCTTCTTCCAGCCCAGCATTTCTCATGATGTACTCTGCATATAAATTAAATAAGCAGGATGACAATATACAGCCTTGACGAACTCCTTTCCCCATTTGAAACCAGTTTGTTGTTCCATGTCCAGTTCTAACTGTTGCTTCCTAACCTGCATACAGATTTCTCAAGAGGTAGGTCAGGTGGTCTGGCATTCCTATCACTGTAAGAATTTTCCACAGTTTATTGTGATTCACACAAAGGCTTTGGCATAGTCAATAAAGCAGAAATAGATGTTTTTATGGAACTCTCTTGATTTTTCAGTGATTGAGCAGGTGTTGGCAATTTGGTCTCTGGTTCCTCTGCCTTTTCTAAAACCAGCTTGAATATCTGGAAGTTCACAGTTCACGATTTGTTGAAGTCTGGCTTGGAGAATTTTGAGCATTACTTTGCTAGCATGTGAGATGATTGCAATTGTGTGGTAATCTGAGCAATCTTTGACATTGCCTTTCTTTGGGATTGTAATGAAAACTGACCTTTTCCAGTCCTGTGGCCACTGCTGAGTTTTCCAAATTTGCTGACAAATGGAGTGCAGCACTTTCACAGCATCATCTTTTAGGAATTGAAATCGCTCAACTGGAATTCCATCACCTCCACCTTTGTTCATAGTGATGCTTCCTAAGGCCCACTTGACTTCACATTTCTTGATGTCTGGCTCTAGGTGAGTGATCACACCATCGTGATTATATGGATTTTGAAAATCTTTTTCTGTGCAGTTCTTCTGTGTATTCTTGCCACCTCTTCTTAATATCTTCTGCTTCTGGTAGGTCCAGACCATTTCTGTCCTTTATTGAGCCCATCTTTGCATGAAATGTTTCCTTGGTTTCTCTAGTTTTCTTGAAGAGATCTCTAGTCTTTCCCATTCTGTTGTTTTCCTCTATTTCTTTGCATTGATCTCTGAGGAACGCTTTTGTGTCTCTCCTTGCTATTCTTTGAAACTCTATTCAAATGGGTATATGTTTACATTTCTCCTTTGCTTTTTGCTTCTCTTCTTTTCACAGCTATTTGTAAGTCCTCTCCAGACAGGCATTTTGCTTTTTTTGCATTTCTTTTTCTTGGGGATTGTCTTGATTCCTGTCTCCTGTACAATATCACGAACCTCTGTCCATAGTTCATCAAGCACTCTGTCTATCAAATCTAGTCCCTTAAATCTATTTCTAACTTTATAATCATAAGGGATTTGATTTGGGTCATACCTGAATGGCCTAGTGGTTTCCCCCACTTTCTTCAATTTAAGTTTGAATTTTATAATAAGGAGTTCATGATCTGAGCCACAGTCAGCTCCTGGTCTTATTTTTGCTGACTGTATAGAGCTTCTCCATCTTTGACTGCAAAGAATATAATCATTGTCATTTCAGTGTTGACCATCTGGTGATGTCCATGTGTAGAGTTCTCTCTTGTTTTGTTGGAAGAGGGTGTTTGTTATGACCAGTGCATTCTCTTGACAAAACTCAATTAGCTTTTGCCATGCTTCATTCTGTACTCCAAGGCCAAATTTGCCTGTTACTTCAGGTGTTTCTTGAGTTCCTACGTTTGCATTCCACTCCCCTATAGAAGAGAGGTAAAAAGCAAAGAAGGAAAGATATAAGCATCTGAATGTAGAGTTCCAGAGAATAGCAAGAAGAGATAAGAAAGCCTTTTTCAGCAATCAATGCAAAGAAATAGAGGAAAACAACAGAATGGGAAAGACTAGAGATCTCTTCAAGAAAATTAGAGATATCAAGGGACTATTTCATGCAAAGATGGGCTCGATAAAGGACAGAAATGGTATGGACCTAACAGAAGCAGAAGATATTAAGAAGAGGTGGCAAGAATACACAAAGGAACTATACAAAAAAGATCTTCACGACCCAGATAATCATAATGATGTGATCACTAATCTAGAGCCAGACATCTTTGAAAGTAAAGTCAAGTGGGCCTTAGAAAGCATCACTACGAACAAAGCTAGTGGAGGTGATGGAATTCCAGTTGAGCTGTTTCAAATCCTGAAAGATGATGCTGTGAAAGTGCTGCACTCAATATGCCAGCAAATTTGGAAAACTCAGCAGTGGGCACAGGACTGGAAAAGGTCAGTTTTCATTCCAATTCAAAGAAAGGCAATGCCAAAGAATGCTCAAAGTACCGCACAATTGCACTCATCTCACATGCTAGTAAATAGTAAAGTAATGCTCCAAAATTCTCCAAGCCAGGCTTCAGCAATACGTGAACCGTGAACTTCCTGATGTTCAAGCTGGTTTTAGAAAAGGCAGAGGAACCAGAGATCAAATTGCCAACATCCGTTGGATCATGTAAAAAGCAAGAGAGTTCCGGAAAAACATCTATTTCTGCTTTATTGACTATGCCAAAGCCTTTGACTGTGTGGATCACAATAAACTGTGGAAAATTCTGAAAGAGGTGGGAATACCAGACCACCTAACCTGCCTCTTGAGAAATCTGTATGCAGGTCAGGAAGCAACAGTTAGAACTGGACACGGTTATAAAACTAATAGAGATTTTCCAGGATTAAAGTCCCAGAGAGGAGAATGATGAATACCTTGTATTGACAGAGAAATGCCAGATGGCAATGTATACACACTGTTTAGCTCCAGATTACAAGCATACAAATCATTAAAATATTTATGATACAAAAAAAAAAAAAGAACTAGACAACAGACAACAGACTGGTTGGAAATAGGAAAAGGAGTACGTCAAGGCTGTATATTGTCACCCTGCTTATTTAACTTATATGCAGAGTACGTCATGAGAAACGCTGGACTGGAAGAAACACAAGCTGGAATCAAGATTGCCAGGACAAATATCAATAACCTCAGATATGCAGATGACACCACCCTTATGGCAGAAAGGGAAGAGGAGCTAAAAAGCCTCTTGATGAATGTGAAAGAGGAGAGTGAAAAAGTTGGCTTAAAGCTCAACATTAAGAAAACGAAGATCATGGCATCCGGTCCCATCACTTCATGGGAAATAGATTGGGAAACAGTAGAAACAGTGTCAGACTTTATTTCTGGGGGCTCCAAAATCACTGCAGATGGTGACTGCAGCCATGAAATTAAAAGACACTTACTCCTTGGAAGAAAAGTTATGACCAACCTAGATAGCATATTCAAAAGCAGAGACATTACTTTGCCAATAAAGGTCTGTCTAGTCAAGGCTATGGTTTTTCCTGTGGTTATGTATAGATGTGAGAGTTGAACTGTGAAGAAGACTGAGTGCCGAAGAATTGATGCCTTTGAACTATGGTGTTGGATAAGACTCTTGAGAGTCTTTTGGACTGCAAGGAGATCCAACCAGTCCATTCTGAAGGAGATCAACCCTGGGATTTCATTGGAAGGAATGATGCTAAAGCTGAAACTCCAGTACTTTGGCCACCTCCTGCTAAGAGTTGACTCATTGGAAAAGACTCTGATGCTGGGAGGGATTGGGGCAGGAGGAGAAGGGGACGACAGAGGATGAGATGGCTGGATGGCATCACGGACTCGATGGACGTGAGTCTGAGTGACTTCCTGGAGTTGATGATAGACACGGAGGCCTGGCGTGCTGCGATTCATGGGGTTGCAAAGAGTCGGACACGACTGAGCTACTGAACTGAACTGAATTGAACTGGATAATGGGAACCATATTCACAATTAAGCTTTTAGATAAATATTTGAAGACTATTTCATTTTCATTCATTCATTTATAGCTTTCAGTGGTGTCCTATCCAAACCTGAGTAAAATCCAGTCTTTCTGCCATCTACAAAGCACGATTGACCATCACACGTTACTTTCGTGAGCTCACTCTGAGTCTACTGAGCCTCATTCTTAGTGATTTAGTGAAAATGACCTCCATGCAGCTTTAGAAAGCATGACATTATCTCTCTAGGTCTTTGTATTTCTTTTTATTTTTTTCTGAATTGCTCTTCTCCATATATGTGCATGTATTGCTCACTCCTTTTATGTCTTGCCTAAATATCATCCAACTAGCAAAGAGCTTATGTTACCCTATAAAAAAGGGTATTAGGGTAATGGTGGCCTCATAGAACGAGTTTGGAAGTTTACCTTCCCCTGCAATTTTCTGGAAGAGTTTGAGGAGGATAGGTGTTAGCTCTTCTCGAAATTTTTGGTAGAATTCAGCTGTGAAGCCGTCTGGACCTGGGCTTTTGTTGGCTGGAAGATTTCCAAAGAGGACACTAATAGATGGGGAAATATACCATGTTCATGGATTGGAAGAATCAATATAGTGAAGATGAGTATACTACCCAAAGCAATTTACAAATTCAATGCAATCCCTATCAAGCTACCAGCCACATTTTTCACAGAACTAGAACAAATCATTTCAAGATTTGTATGGAAATACAAAAAACCTCGAATAGCCAAAGCAATCTTGAGAAAGAAGAATGGAACTGGAGGAATCAACTTGCCTGACTTCAGGCTCTACTACAAAGCCACAGTCATCAAGACAGTATGGTACTGGCACAAAGACAGACATATAGATCAATGGAACAAAATAGAAAGCCCAGAGATCAATCCACACACATATGGACACCTTATCTTTGACAAAGGAGGCAAGAATATACAATGGAGTAAAGACAATCTCTTTAACAAGTGGTGCTGGGAAAACTGGTCAACCACTTGTAAAAGAATGAAAGTACATCACTTTCTAACACCGCACACAAAAATAAACTCAAAATGGATTAAAGATCTAAATGTAAGACCAGAAACTATACAACTCCTAGAGGAGAACATAGGCAAAACACTCTCAGACATAAATCACAGCAGGATCCTCTATGATCCACCTCCCAGAATTCTGGAAATAAAAGCAAAAATAAACAAATGGGATCTAATTAAAATGAAAAGCTTCTGCACAACAAAGGAAAATATAAGCAAGGTGAAAAGACAGCCTTCTGAATGGGAGAAAATAATAGCAAATGAAGCAACTGACAAACAACTAACCTCAAAAATATACAAGCAACTTATGCAGCTCAATTCCAGAAAAATAAACGACCCAATCAAAAAATGGGCCAAAGAACTAAATAGACATTTCTCCAAAGAAGACATACGGATGGCTAACAAACACATGAAAAGATGCTCAACATCACTCATTATCAGAGAAATGCAAATCAAAACCACAATGAGGTACCACTTCACACCAGTCAGAATGGCTGCGATCCAAAAATCTGCAAGCAATAAATGCTGGAGAGGGTGTGGAGGAAAGGGAACCCTCCTACACTGTTGGTGGGAATGCAAACTAGTACAGCCACTATGGAGAACAGTGTGGAGATTCCTTAAAAAATTGCAAATAGAACTACCGTATGATCCAGCAATCCCAGTGCTGGGCATACACACCGAGGAAACCAGAATTGAAAGAGACACATGTACCCCAATGTTCATTGCAGCACTGTTTATAATAGCCAGGACATGGAAACAACCTAGATATCCATCAGCAGATGAATGGATAAGAAAGCTGTGGTACATATACACAATGGAGTATTACTCAGCCATTAAAAAGAATTCATTTGAATCAGTTCTGATGAGATGGATGAAACTGGAGCCGATTATACAGAGTGAAGTAAGCCAGAAAGAAAAACACCAATACAGTATACTAACACATATATATGGAATTTAGGAAAATGGCAATGACGACCCTGAATGCAAGACAGGAAAAAAGACACAGATGTGTATAACGGACTTTTGGACTCAGAGGGAGAGGGAGAGGGTGGGATGATTTGGGAGAATGGCATTCTAACATGTATACTATCATGTAAGAATTGAATTGCTAGTCTATGTCTGACGCAGGATACAGCATGCTTGGGGCTGGTGCATGGGGATAACCCAGAGAGATGTTGTGGGGAGGGAGGTGGGAGGGGGGTTCATGTTTGGGAACACATGTAAGAATTAAAGATTTTAAAATTTAAAAAATAAAAAAATATATATTAAAAAAATAAAAATAAAAAAAATAAAATAAAAATAAAAAAACGGGAACCCTCTTATCCAAAGATAGTTTCCATTCCTTTGTTTTTCTTCTTAGTTCTTATCTCCACTCAAAAGATCATTCATTTTTAAAATTTTATTGTCATTGTTCTTAATAGAATCCAAGTCCCTTGAGAATAAGAACTTCATCATTGTTTTTTTCACTGCAGGTTCTCAGTACCTAAAGTAGGATTTCTGAAAAATGGGTCTTTTTTTATATGAACGAAGTGACTTTTGGAACCCACTTAAGGATGAGGACTGGTTGCCATGGAAATTGACCATGTGATTTGAAGTTTGGAACCTGATGTCTAGGAAAGTGAGAAGGGGCTGGAGAGTGAATTCAATTATCAGCAACCAGTGATTTTCTCAATCATTCCTATGTAATGAAGCCACCATAAAAGCCCCCAAAAGACAGGGTTTTGGAGAGCGTTCATAGTTCAGTGAGCTCTTGGTAAACACCTGGAGATTCAAGGAGAGTGATATGCTGAAAGACAGCTTGGAAACTCTATGCCTTCCCCATGCCTTCTCTAGACATCTCTTCCATCTGGTTGTTTCAGAATTGCATCTGTTCACTAACGCACCAGTGAGTTAGTAAGTAAAATATTTCTCTGAGTTCTGTGAGCTACTCTAACAAATTAATCAAACCCAAGGAAGGTGTCATTAGAACTTCTGATCTTTCATTGATGTTTCAGAAGCATAGGTGACAACCTGGACCTGTGGCTGGCATTTGAAGTATGTGCGTATGTGTGTGTGTGTGTGTGTGTGTGTGTGTGTGTGTGTGTGTGTGTGTGTGTGAGAGAGAGAGAGAGAGAGAGAGAGAGAGAGAGTCTTGTAGGACTTATGCATTAATGTGTGGGACATGAAGCTATCTGTGGTGGACTGTGTCAGTACTGAGTTAAATTGTAGGAACCTCCAACTGGTGTCAGAGCATTGCTTGGTAGTCTGAATACACACACATATCAGAGCTGGATTCAGAATCCATTTACCCTAAGAGGTACTTAGTCAATTTAAACAAATGATGAGCTTTCACATACAATTTTGAAATATGAGATTACTTAATTCATTCCATTATCTGTAGCAGAGATTTATTTATCAAGAAATGTACCTTGTCACCCTTTTTTTTTTTTTACATTTCCTTCTTAGTGTTACTTAGCTACTCAGTTGGAAATCAACATGGTACAATGGAAAGCTCATTTCTTCAAATGGGAATAAAATACTTTTCACATAGCCTTATTTGAAATAATAATCCTTTTACTAAACTTGGTCTCCATAGGGAAAAAAAAATTCTGACCCTACCTAGGTGATCTAGTGACTGCTAGTATTTCTGCCTATTTCTGTAGTTCTCAGAACTCTACAGAGAAGGGTTATAAAGTTTAAGAATGTGCTCTCTATATTTAGGAGAATGACTTAGGGAGCACAGTTCAGTATTGATATTATACATGTTTCGATGCCATTCCCCCAAATCATCCCGCCCTCTTCCTCTCCCACAGAGTCCAAAAAACTGTTCTATACATCTGTGTCTCTTTTGCTGTCTCACATACAGGGTTATCATTACCATCTTTCTAAATTCCATATATATGTGTTAGTATACTGTTATGATGTTTTTCTTTCTGGCTTACTTCACTCTGTATAATAGGTTCCAGTTTCATCCACCTCATTAGAACTGATTCAAATGTATTCTTTTTAATGGCTGAGTAATAATCCATTGTGTATGTGTACGACCACCACTTTCTTATCCATTCATCTGCTGATGGACATCTAGGTTGTTTCCATGTCCTGGCTATTATAAACAGTGGTGTGATGAACATTGATGTCTCTCCATTCTGGTTTCCTCCGTGTGTATGCCCAGCAGTGGGATTGCTGGGTCATAAGGCAGTTTTATTTCCAGTTTTTAAGGAATCTCCACACTGTTCTCCATAGTGGCTGTACTAGTTTGCATTCCCAACAACAGTGTAAGAGGGTTCCCTTTTCTCCACACCCTTTCCAGCATTTATTGCTTGTAGACTTTGGATCACAGCCATTCTGACTGGCGTGAAATGGTACCTCACTGTGGTTTTGATCTGCATTTCTCTGATAATGAGTGATGGTGAGCATCTTTTCATGTATTTGCTAGCTATCTGTATGTCTTCTTTGGAGAAATATCTATTTAGTTCTTTGGCCCATTGTTTGATTGGGTCGTTAATTTTTCTGGAATTGAGCTGTAGGAGTTGCTTGTGTATTTTTTAGATGAGTTGTTTGTCAGTTGCTTCATTTGCTATTATTTTCTCCCATTCTGAAGGCTGTCTTTTCACCTTGCTTATATTTTCTTTTGTTGTGCAGAAGCTTTTAAGTTTAATTAGGTCCCATTTGTTTATTTTTGCTTTTGTTTCCAGTATTCTGGGAGGTGGGTCACCGAGGATCCTGCTGTGATGTATGTCGGAGAGTATTTTGCCTGTGTTCTCTTCTAGGAGTTTTACAGTTTCTGGTCTACAAAGTATAATTAACTATTTTTTTCAAATAAAGACAAGTAATATTTTCATGTCAGTATCAATTATAGAAGAACTCTTTATTATAAAGGCAGAAATTTTTCGAGTGTAATCTAGCGCAACATTTGGGAAGAAAGATCCTGTCCCTTCCAGTATCATGCTGCTAAAAACATCATGCTTATTTGAATGTTACTATGACTTCATCTTTGGATAAAATGGGGTAAAGCACTGTTTTTGTGGAACCAGAGACCAAAGTAATGCAAAATTTTGCCAGTGTTCTAAAGGTGATGACTGTGGAGAATGCAAGGTGGTAGGATCCAAAACTGGAGACTAGAAGAGACCCTTCAATGAAGTACACTGGCCCTGTTTTTGATTTCTTTATCATTCTTCCATGTAGGTGAGATGTTAGTAGGATTTAAGGCTTGGCAATCTCATATGAAGACTTTCATGTATCAAACTTGTTATTCTGCTTCTGACCAATTAATGACTAATACTTAATAAAAATTGTTATCATTTACCCAGCATTTTGTATTTTCAGTGTACTTTATAGTTATTAGTGAAACATGAGTATCTTCATGTGAGGTTCAATTTGTATTATATCTATTTTCTCTCTACTCCTATCCTATATTGTTCTACTGATAAACAGGCTTGTCTTAGTAAAGTTTATTGATGAATTAAAGTATGTTCATACAATAAATATTAATATATGACATTTTTTAAGTCTCTAGCAGTTTAAAGAAATCTTTTTATAGATAAATATCTAAATGTATATCCATTTCCACAAAATCAAATCGTACAACAGAAACTATTTTTTCACTCAATAAATTAGAGACACCTTTTAACAGATCCATTTGTATAGTACATACTACCTACAAAGTTTGATTTGAAGGACAGTAGTTTTTTAGCTCCTGAGATTTTCAGCAATACTACTGCCTCTTAAGGAGTCTTTATTCTCACTTAACCCCTGAAATGAATGCAGGACCCAAGACAACAGCGTAGGAAGGCTTTTCATAGATATGGGCTTGACATGATGTGGTAGATAAGTTATACCACAAAGGCAGATACATAAGCCTTACTTCACACACGTATTCACTTCCTAACTCTCTAATGCCAGTGTTATTTGCCTCTTTTCATAACTAGGAAATCAAGACTCATTGGTGCTGAGTAGGTTGCCATATTCAAGTAGCTAACAAATACCAGAAACTTAGGTGTGAAGCCATTCTTTCATAGCAAAGCCCTTGCAATGCATGTAACCACCATTTTTATGATTAATATCAATAGTTATTTGGTCTTCTTAACTGAATTAAGATTTGAAAAGTTGTGAACCTAATTTTAAAGATTAGGAATTGAAAATTCTAAATTATCATCCTTTTTCAGAAAAGCTGGATATTATTATTGAAATAGTTGTTCAAACTATAGCTGTGTTCTTAATATTAAATCAGAAAAAGTCAGAGAAGGATGGTTGTGTAAATTGGTTAATTGATGCTGGTTACTATTTTTTTTAAATCTTGACTTTATAAACTTGGATAACATTTTAAAGTAAGAAGAAGACTGTATGGAATAAGAGAGCTTTGAAATAAGTGCTTAGGTGATCTGTGGTCAGATACTGGCCCACAGCTACCAGTCACACTGTAAACAAAGTAAGTATGCAAACTGAAAGTAAGCACTTAGAAACTTTTATAGCAATTTGTGGAATAATTCTATGTTAAAGGTAACCATAAATGGATGTCTACTTTTCTGTCATTACTTTTAAACTTCATTTATTAAGTAATTTATTTTAATATATAATATGAAAGTTTTGTTCTTCAAACGAACATTAGTTCAACTTTGTAGTCTCTTTTGTTTTTTAACTTTTTGTTTCCAGTATTTTTTTAAATATATATTACAAAAGTATGGTTGGGAGAAAAGCACTGCAAAGAGTTTGAAGAATACTAATAGAAGATTTTGTAGGTGTTGTGAATCCTCTAGGACAAAATCATGGTCAGTAATTAAATTCTCGAATAAAGAGACTGAGAAGATAAGGAATATGAGGAGTTAGGCTAAGAACTCTGGGGTTCTACATCATGAAGGAGAACACAAACAGAGGCTGAGTATAGTTGCATTAGGAGGTCAGCAGCCAGATTTCCAAATTAGATGGAAGGACACAGATAGAAAGGTAATGAAGTATAAAAAAGTGTGGAGAGGGGAAACTCACATGCTGATAGCAGGAAGGTCACCCAAGATTTTGAACAACCTAAGATGACTGATACTTCTTAGTTTCCCTACAATTTGCTCCCTCCTTTTAGATGTGGGCAGAGAAAAGCTGGCTGGAGCTACTTTTCTTCTCAGTGAGACTAGGCAATCCAACTTCCTGGAGTCAGAAAAAAAAAGCACTTTTCTCTGGGACATTCTATGCTCCCTTGTGGCTCAGAGAGTAAAGAATCTGCCTGCAATGCGGGAGATCTGGATTTGATGCTTGGGTTGGAAAGATCCCTTGGAGGAGGACATGGCAACCCACTTCAATATTCTTGCCTGGAGAATCCCCATGGACAGAGAAGCCTGGAGGCTACAGTCCATGAGGTGGCAAAGAGTTGGACATGATTGAGCGGCTAAACATACAACACAGCACCATCACCACCACTACCAAAATATTAGCAAAATCCAATCTTAAACAGAATGGTGAATTGCAGGACTTGTGAATACCATCACTGTGGTGGTGGTTTAGTCGCTAAGTCATGTCCGACTCTTGTGACTCCAGGGACTGTAGCCTGCCAGGCTCCTCTGTCCCTGGGATTCTTCAGGCAAGAATACATGAGTGGGTTGCCATTTCCTTCTCCAGGGGCTCTTTCTGACCCAAGAATTGAACCCAGGTCTTTTACATTGCAGGTATATTCTTTACGTAGTGAACTATGAGGGAAGCCCAAATACCATCATACTTTGGAGTAATGCTTATTCTTAAGTTGAAAAATATTTTGTGTTTATGAAAGTATAATATGTTTTCCCAAATTTAAAAACAGCTATAATTTGGGAACTTCCTTGGCAGTCCAGTGGTTAAGACTCCATGCTGCCAATGCATGGGAAATGAGTTCAATCCTTGGTCTGAGAACTAAGATTCCAAGTTCCACTTGCCACAGAAACAACAACAAAAAAAAAGCCATAACTCTACAATATAATCACATAATTTTAAGTGTTTCTTTGATATCAATTACCTGCTCATATACTATTCCAAATTTGCATATGTCTATCTGGACCTTTGCCTATATAGACTTTCTCCCAGATATTACATTGTAATTGTACTGGGTTGCTAAAGTTGCCATAACAAATTATCACAAACTGGCTTAAACAACACAAATTTAGTGTCTTGAGTTCTGGAGGCTAGAAGTTGAAAGTTGAGGTGTTGGCAAGCGTTGGCTCGTTCAGCAGCCTGTGAGGACTGTGAGAAAGGAAATATTCCATACCCTTCCCTTGCTTTTGGTGGTTCTCTGGCAATCTTTATCTTTGCTTGTAGACACATAATCCTGATCTTTGCCTTCGTGCCCACATGACAGTCTCACTGTGTGTGTCTTTGTGGCCAATTCACTCCTTTTCATAACTCCAGTAATATTGGATTAGAGTCTATCCTTATGAACTCATTTTAACTTGATTATCTCTGCAAAGAACCAATCTCCAAATAAGGTCATGTTCTGAGATTTGAAGGGTTAGAACTCCAACATATCTTTTTGAAGTGAGGACAAAATTCAACCCATTATTTTTATTAATTCTGAAACTATTCTTTGAAAATCTCATTTCTAATGACTGCCTAGGTAGGATTTTTATTGCTAAGGTAAACCATGTTTTATTTAACCATAACTCACTTGTTGGACATTTTGTTTAACATTTTTTCAGCTTTATACACAATAAAGCTATGAATATTCTTACATAGGAATATTTTGTGTTTCTCTGAATTTATATGCAGTTTAAATTTTTAAGGATAAAAAGACACAGCATAAAAGTATGAATATTTATGAATTTTGATATTTAATGCCCAACTTTTCCCATAAAAATTGTAGGTGTTATCAAACTAAAAATCTAGTCAGCAAAAATTTAAAAGTCATTGTTGCTTTAATGTGTTTCTTTTTCTTGTAATAACATTGAATATTTTTTGCATTATTCTGCTATTGTTCCTTTTTGTGAGAGCCACTCTATTTACTCTTCCTATGTTTGTATAGGGTATGTTACTCATCTTCTTGCTGATTTATAAGAGAAAGTTTCAGTATATATCACTTTCATATAGAGCTTATTTTAGTTGCTTTGCTTTGATATACAATATAAAATCTAATGCAAAATTACTCAAAAATATGTGTGGGTTAATTTTTTTCCTCAACAACATTGCTGTCTAAAAAGATTGAAAATATACTGCACAGTAAATAATCTATAGGAAATATTTGGGATTTTATATTATTACAGGAAACATAATTCCAGTTTTCCAATTGCTGCAGAAAAAGGCTTATGCATCAATGAAAGTTAATTATAAGTTTTCTCTAACACAGAAAGGTGAAGTGACTTTCCAATGTCATAAAACTAGAGAATAGCAGAAATGGGAATAGAATTCAGGTCTCCTGAATCCCAGTGCAATACTTTAGTGAGTAGACAACTATGATTTGTTGTAAAATAATAATTGCTAAGTACTTTGGGTATTTCTTTCATCCTTAAAAGCTAATAATGCTCACAAGTTTACAAAGGAGTTTTATCCAGTGGAGAACAATGCCTTATTAGGGGATTTTTCCTTTAATATTATGTCAGATAATCTTTTTAAATTTGATGACAATTTCAACTGAATTCTCTAATGCCAGACTCTAATGCCACTTTAGACTTCTTCTTGTCTAAAGTGGCTAATGGTAATATACAGGGTCTCTCCATCAAACACGCCAACATTATTTGTGTTCCTTTTCACTGCCAAGCATTTACCTTGGTCTTTAATTTATTCCCATAAAATTCCAAGAAGCAAAACTTTTATAGATTAGTTAGATACTGAAGCTGAAATTGTGCTCAAATCAAGCAGAACAAACAAGAGAGTCAAACCTGAACTCAGGTCAAACTCCTAAGATCCCATTGTTTTCACAACACTACAGTATTTCCACTTTGAAAGAGCACAGGTAGCTTTTCTTCTATCCTGACAAGCCACTGAAGAAAGCAGAGACAGAAACTCAGATGGTAACATGAATTCTGTGGAAATACATATTTTAAACAGCATTGTCAGATCAAAAGCAAAGGTGAAAGGAAGTAACATTTATTGAAGGTGTACAAAGTATCATTTAACCTTCACATTCACAACTTTATTATGGCTGTTTCACTCATGGGGGCATTGACTCTTAGAGAAGTTAAATAAATTATCTGAGATCATAAAGCTACCTCATGGTAGAACCAGGATTGAAAAGACATATGTCTGGCCCCACAACTTTCCATCACTAACTTTTTGATATCTCCTTTGTTAGAATAGTTCTTCCAGATTGAAGAGGATATAGGGAAGGTTGATAAGAGTTACCTTTGATTAATGCATATATGATTTTACTTACTCATCAATATTATTACTATACAATTTTATTTTTTTAATATGTGTTTATTAACAGACAATCAGAGTTCAGAATGCATTTTTTTTTTAATTTGCTCAGTCGTGTCTGACTCTTTGCAACCCCATGGACTATAGCCTACCAGGCTCCTTAATCCATGGGATTTTCCAGGCAAGAATACTGGAGTGGGTTGCCATTGCTATAATTAGTCTATGGTAAATCTTAAGAGACAAATGTAATTGTAACTTTATCTACATAATGCTTGCGTTTTATTTCTTTTAAATCTCTCAGTGAGCATTATCTGTTATAGTAATGGTACTCTGATATTAGTATGCATAAGATTTATCTGAAAAGATGCAGATACCTTGGCTCCAGCTTATATATTTGACCTAAGTAACTGGGGAGGAACTTCATAATTTTTAACAATTTCCCCTAAATAATAAATACTGTTGTATTCTGAGGGACAAAAATGAAATAAATTCATATATAAGGCTAAATTTTAGAACTTCATGAAAAATTTTCAATGGAAAACCACATTGTTGAGAAGTTTTCTCAGACTTTGATGTATATTAGCATCAGCAGATTTGTTAAAGCTTAGGCTTTTGGTGATATCAATTTAGAAAGTCCTGCAAATGGACATGAGTGAATTATGCATGTTTATTGATAACAAGCTCACCAATGTATTGTATATTATATGAAAGTCAGAAAGTGAAGTCATAGAATTATATAGATTAAAAATGCTAAGGAGATTATTGATAAAATGACTTAGGAAGACTAACATACTTCTACTTTGTGGTTTTGGTAGTCGCATGTGATTGGTAATATCTGAAAAATGTTAGGATTGAAAACTATATATTGTGACAGAAAGAGGACTTTCCAATACAATGCATTCTTGGGAACTTGGCTACCAAACATTAATGGGCCTTCAATTACTGATTTTCTAAAGTAGACACACAGTTTTCAGCTGGAGTGTTCAGAATTTCATCTTCCCAGAAGCGCAGAATAGTCAATACCGGTACTCTTCATTGTTGGACTTTAACTTTCATAGATCAAACATGGATGTCAATATCAGGTAAATTTAAAAAAATGTGAATTCAATATAATACTTAACAAGGATTTTAAAATACTTTTTCTGAATTGAGTCAGAAAAATGAGAGCCCAGAGTACAGACACTGAATAATTTTAGAGCATCATGGAAAAACTGACTGAAGTTCTTTAGAGATTATGTAATAGGGCCACAGTAAGGAGCGCTGCAGTTCATGTGGTCGCAAAGAGTTGGACACGACTGAGTGACTGAACTGAAATGAGAGCCACTACCAGACACATCACTAAGCAACTTACTGTTGACTTTTATTGTTGACATTAAGTATAATGATGAATGGGCTGTTAACCAAACAAAGTGATGCTTTTATAAAAAAACAAGGAATTTTCCTCTCAAGAATAAGAATCAAGAATATTCTTGACAAGACAGTTTACTTTTATTTTATGGACACTCAGAATCATGAATGATTTGGTTTCCCATATGAGTTAGACTCCAGAAAGAACAGAAAATTACAACCTGCTTTTTAGTAAGACATTATGTGCCCTAAGCCTTCCCTGCTGACTCAGTCAGTAAAGTCTGTCTGCAATGTGGGAGACTCGGGTTCAGTTCCTGGGTCAGCAAGATCCCCAGGAGAAGGAAATGGCAACACACTCCAGTTTTCTTGCTGCAGAATACAATGGACAGAGGAGCCTCTTGGGCTACAGTCCATGGCGTCACAAAGAGTTGGGCATGACTGAGTGGCTAACACACTCTCACTTTCACTTATGTGCCCAAATATCATACCTAGATATATTGTATCTTTACTAGAATTATTTTCTTTTTTGTCCCATTTCATTTACTTTAAGTGCAAAATCAAACTTCTTGAATACCTACCATACATTGTGACATGGTCAGATAAAAGCAAGTTAAATAAACTAATGAATAATAATAGTTTATTTTTGATTAAACTAATGTAAAGTTTAAATTTTCATTTTGTTGTTTCACATTAAAGATTGTTTTTTAAGAAAACATTATATTAGCCATGGTCCATATTGTTATAAATATGCTCTTTTTAACATTAATATGCATATTGAAAATGTGTGTCTTCACTGTCTATATCACTTAGGATTTCATGATATTAAAGAATATTTTCATCAATTACTTATCTACTTTCAAAGAAGTAACAAAAAATTACTCTCAAAAATTATGATCAGATTTCAAATAAAATTACTTATGATTAAGAATAGCTTTATTGTCTAGACTCTGATAAACATACTCAGTAAATAATTGATAGCCGCTTTCCTCACTGCTAACTTCAGAAAATCCATGAGGGATCCCTGAGCTGAGCAGAATAGGCCCTATATTCTTGCATGTAAAAACCATTATCTCCTGGATATTACCACACCAGGCTTTTTCATAGAGCAAAGGTAAGTTTAAATAATTTTAACGTGGAAGAAAATCAGAAAGGAAGCTATAATGTGTAGGTATGCGCCATAATAATTAAGTATTTGCATAGCTGACTGCAACCCTTATTAAGCAATATGCCAGGTGCCAGGTTGTTTTACATCATGGGTGTGGGAGAAGTGACACACTTCAAAGTAATCAGTCAGTTCAGTCACTTAGTCTTGTCTGACTCTTTGTGACCACATGGACTGCAGCATGCCAGACTTCCCTGTGTATCACCAACTCCAGGAGCTTACTCAAACTCATGTCCATCAAGTCAGTGAAATCATCCAAAAATCTCATCCTCTGTTGTCCCCTTCTCCTCCAGCCTTCAAACTTTCCCAGAATCAGGGTCTTTTCTAGTGAGTCAGTTCTTCGCATCAGGTGGCCAAAGTATTGGAGTTTCAGCTTCAACTTCAATCCTTCCAATGAATATTCAGGACTGATTTCCTTTAGGATGGACTGGTTGGATCTCCTTGCTGTCCAAAGGACTCTCAAGAGTCTTCTCCATCACCATAGTTCATAAGCATCAATTCTTTGATGCTCAGCTTTCTTTGTAGTCCAACTCTCACATCCATACATGACTACTGGAAAAACTGTAGCTTTTACCAGGCAAATCTTTGTCGGCAAAATAATGTCTCTGCTTTTTAATACACTGTCTAGGCTGATCATAGCTTTTCTTCCAAGGAGCAAGCATCTTTTAATTTTGTGGTTGCAGTCACCATCTGCAGTGACTTTGGAGCCCCCAAAATAGTCTCACACTGTTTCTATTGTTTCCCCATCTATTTGCCATGAGGTGATGGGACTGGATGCCATGATCTTAGTTTTCTGAATGTTGAGCTTTAAGCCAACTTTCACTCCCCTCTTTCACTTTCATCAAGAGGGTCTAGATCTTCTTCTATTTCTGTGATAAGGGTAGTGTCATCTGCATATTTGAGGTTATTGATATTTCTCCTAGCAATCTTGATTCCAGCTTGTGCTTCATCCAACCCAGCATTTCTCATGATATATTCTGTATATTAGTTAAATAAGCAGGATGACAATATGCAGCCTTGATGCACTCCTTTCCTGATTTGGAACCAGTCTGTTTTTTCATGTCCAATTCTAACTGTTGATTCTTTACCTGAATACAGATTTCTCAGGAGGCAGGTCAAATGGTCTGCCTGCCATCTCTAAAAATTTCCCACAGTTTGTTGTGATCCACACAGTCAAAGGCGTTGGCATAGTCGATAAAGCAGAAGTAGATGTTTTCCTGGAACTCTCTTGCTTTTATGATGATCGAGCAGATGTTGGCAAATTTATCTCTGGTGTCTCTGTCTTTTCTAAATCCAACTAGAACATCTGGAAGTTCATAGTTAATGTACTGTTGAAGCGTGGATTGAAGAATTTTGAGCATTACTTTGCTAGCATGTGAGACGAGTGCAATTGTGTGGTAGTTTCTGCAGATGGTTATTGCAGCCATGAAATTAAAAGATGCTACTCCTTGGAAGGAAAGTTATGACCAACCTAGATAGCATATTCAAAAGCAGAGACATTACTTTGCTAGTCAAGGCTATGGTTTTTCCAGTGGTCATGTATGAATGTGAAAGTTGGACTGTGAAGAAAGCTAAGCACCGAAGAATTGATGCTTTTAAATTGTGGTGTTGGAGAAAACTCTTGAGAGTCCCTTGGACTGCAAGGAGATCCAACCAGTCCATTCTAAAGGAGATCAGTCCTGGGTGTTCATTGGAAGGACTGATGCATTGGAAGGACTGAAACTCCAATACTTTGGCCACCTCATGCGAAGAGCTGACCCATTGGAAAAGACTCTGATGCTGGGAAGAATTGGGGGCAGGAGGAAAAGGGGACCACAGAGGATAAGGTGGCTGGATGGCATCACCGAGTTGGTGGACATGAGTCTGAGTGAATTCCGGGAGTTGGTGATGGACAGGGAGGCCTGGCGTTTTGCAATTCATGGGGTTGCAAAGAGTCAGACACGACTGAGCGACTGAACTGAACTGAACTTCAACATTCTTTGGTATTGCTTTTCTTTGTTATTGGATTAAAGATGGACCTTTTCCAGTCCTGTGGCCATTGCTGAGTTTTCCAAATTTACTGGCATTTTGAGTGCAGCACTTTCACAGCATCCTCTTTTAGGATTTGAAATAGCTCAACTGGAATTCCATCACCTGCACTAGCTCTGTTTGTAGTGATGCTTCCCAAGGCCCACTTGACTTTGCATTCTAGGATGTCTTGCTCTACAGGAGTGATCACACCATCATGGTTATCTGGGCTATGAAGATCTTTTTTGTATAGTTCTGTGTATTCTTGCCACCTCTTCTTAATATCTTCTTCTTCTGTTAGGTCCAAACCATTTCTGTTCTTCATTGTGCTCATTTTTGCATCTTTACTGTGCCCATCTTTGCATCTGTGCTCCACAGTAAAGGAGCACATTAATAAAATTTGCACAATGTGTGTCCTTCATACAGGTTGTGGTGACCAATATCCATGCCTTTGCAAGCTACATGACAGTATGCTGTTTAGTCCTCTGGGACTCGTCTGCTAATTGGCTATCTATCATTTATTTTCCCCCATGGGGTGTACTCTTTGAGTGATCTCAACAGAAGGTCACAGCCAGTGAAGTTTCTTTACCAAACATTTCTTTTATTCCTGTCTGGGGCTTTGAGTGTTTCACTTTTAAAGTTTATTGTACTTCATTTTAGTAAACGTCCCAAGGAGATTCAGAGTAGGTCCTGGAACCAGAGTCTTCCATCAATGTGTTTGCTCTGTGTGCTCCTGTGGTCTTCCCAGTTCCCATTTCTATAAATAACTGGTGAAACATTTTCAGTAACACTTTTATTGTCCTTAACCTCATCTCTTGTTACTTTTAAGGTTCTTATAAAGAAAAAAAAGAGAAAGGTAAAAAGAAGCCTTTTTTAGGTCTCTATTTTGATATCTATTGGCTATAAGCAGATGGGCAGCAGTATATAATACTGCTCTTAAAATTGCACCTCTGTCTCCATCAAAGTTCTCCTCACTCAGGCTCAGCCATCAAAGTAGAGGTGGGTGACTGACTGATAGTTAAATAGTACATCACCAGAGATCAAGAGACAGTGTTCTCACTACATAAAATAACTTTGCCTGTTTTAAACTGAACAAGCATAGCAAATTATCTTTTTTCCCCTCATTTTTATTTCCAAGGCAGCGTTTAACAATGGACCTTTACAAAGGGACATATTAATACATCACCCCACTATCTCAGGTTTGAGTTGTCCAATGGTGAAATTGAAAGAGTGCACACACAGGGGGAGGACACACTGCCTTTCCCAGAAGAGACAAACCTGTAATCTTGTGTAAAGAACTCAATTACAGCCCTGTGATGGGGGTAGTGGACATTAACACTAGGGCTGTTTTGAGCATCCCCAAGGTGCCAACACCTGGATAGTCTTTTATCCTCTGCCTCCTCTCCAGTCTAGTATTTTTAGCACCTCACAAAGCTGGCATGCTGGGCATCTGTCCCTCCTACTTCACTATCTCTCATGCACTCTCTTTCTGAGGTGGGCAGGCTCTGGTGTAAAAGCTGAAGATTAAGCTGGCTACAAACAGATGCATTGTTTCTACTTTTTATGCAAATATTCTGAGCTTGGCCAGAAGAAAAATCAGAACAGATGAAAAGGAGAAATTGGCTCATTTTGGGGCCAGATTTCAAGTCTTCTGAGTGCGGTACTCATTTAATTTGGGAGAAATAATGATGTGGTGAGCAAGTCCTTGATAAAACTCCATTACTTGCAATGTGTTTGAAACTTTTCTTTCTGGGACCCCAGGGAACTGGTTTAAAATATACCAAATATGCAATTATAAGGCATGAATTCTGAATGAAAGGGCTTTGTGTTATTGAATTTTTAAAAAGGTTCCTACCTTTTGACACATTTTTTATTCAATCTATTAAAAAACTGCAGCTCTCAATTTGTTCTGTTTTCAACATTTTCATGAATATGCACATTAAATTCATATCTAAATCAACCACGGTGAAACCACTTTTGATCTGTGCACTTCAAACTATCAAACTGTTTTTGTGAATAAAATTCCTATTAATCAGCATGTTTATTTCTTATGTAATAAAATATATAATATTAAAAGTATATCTATTGCTCCTTCATTACTAATAGATAATAGGATTTTAAACTAAGGCTGTCTTTCATAAAGATACATTTTCGTTCTCCTCCAATATGTTATGGCCTAAGTAACTTGTAGGCATTTGATTATTTTGATGATCAATGTACTAATTTGTTAGTTAATTCAACATAAATCCAAGAATTTTTAATCCTGTGATTTTCTGTGTCAGTCCTGGTCTGATTCTCTCCCAGACCCATTGCTGACACTCCCCTGATCGGCTCTGTAGTGTAGCACCTGGCCCTGCAATGTTCTCAGTGTCCCTGCCAGTAGTTTGCATTTAAGTTTGCGCCATGAGAGGTACCGGGAGGAGATGAAGAGGAGGAAGGGAGAGGGCTCCCACTTCCTGCTGCTTCGGTAGATGTCTCTGAGAGTGACTGAGTTTCTGCTGTGAACCCAGCTTTCATCAGACAGTTCATCCCTCTGCCATACCAGCTTGCACCAGACAGAACTTTCTGTGGTCCAAGACTGTGTCTGGTGGTTCCAGGTTCTGGTCTTTACTCAAAACACTGCTTTTCTTGGTTTCTGAGGGTATTGTTCCTAATGCTCCTCATCTCTGATTTGCTTTATTATTTGAGCTCAACCAACATCTTTTTAACAAATCCAGTGGCATGGCCATGGGCATGTTCCTCAAGAGAACCCACCATGGGAGAATCATTGACAGACAGCTTCCAACTGTTGCCTGTCTAATACAGTGTGGGTTTCATACAAGGATACACTTATTCATACAAGCTGCTCTCAGCCAATGACTACAAATGACAAGTTTATTAGAATTAGGCCATTACTGCACAAGGCAGAATTCCTTTCATCAGTCTTTGCTTTAGGACTATCACAGCCTTCAGAGGTGAGCTATGATATGAGACTTTTCCTACCGAATCTCCCTTCCTTCCTTCTCTCCTCTCATAGCTATAAGCATGCATCATGATTTGATGTCTCTCTCCATTTAATCTTGTTCCTTCCCTTTCTCCTTATTATTATAATGTGTACTATGAATCTGTAAAAAAGAGGATATAGAATTCCCAGGTGGTGCAATGGTAAAGAATCTGCCTACCAGGAGATACAAGACATACAGGATATATGGGTTCAATCCCTGGGCCTGAAAAATCCCCTGGAGTAGGAAATGGCAACCCAATCCAATATTCTTGCCTGAAAAATTTCCTGGACAGAGGAGCCTGACAGGCTACAGACTATGGGGTTGTAAAGAATCATACACAACTGAACACACACTCACATACACATGTATACTGTGAAACTGTAAGAAAGAGGATATAGAATTTTTTTAATGTACTTATTCACAGAACTCTATTTTAGAGAACATTTGGGTAATATTATTCTGTGCAATATTTTTTTAAGAATAGTCACATAATTTTTAATCCTAGTAATTTATTACCTTGAAAATTTGTTGCTTTTTAAAATTAATCAAAATATGGAAGGTGAAATTGAGGTTTGCTGCAATTAGGGTAAGAAGAAGTTCTTTTTGAAATGATGCTAGTTGGCACTGTGGAGAGATGACTGTGTTTTAAAGGGATGGGATGTGTTCGATTCAAAGAGAAACGAAAATAAGTATATTGTTAACTGTCTCCAAAGTGCCGGGTTATAGAGTAGGCTTCCCCATAGCAGCAAGCTTTGTCTGACCTGAAAACCTTGCCAGGAAAGCTCTAAACCTGATTATTATCAAGACAATCATTTGGTATTTCAACTTTGTATTGAACACTTTGATTAAACTTTGAACACTTCTATGAAACATATTGTTCCTATCATCACTGTACAGTTCAGTTCAGTCGCTCAGCTGTGTCTGACTCTTTGCAACCTCATGGACTGCAGCACACCTGGCTTCTCTATCCATTACCAAATCCCAGAGATTGATCAAACTTAAGTCCACAGAGTTGGTGATGGCCTCCAACCAGCTCATCCTCTGTTGTCCCCTTCTCTTGCTGCCTTCAATCTTTCCCAGCATCTGGATCTTTTCCAATGAGTCAGTTGTTTGCATCAGGTGGCCAAAGTATTGGAGTTTCAGCTTCAGCATCAGTCTTTCCAATGAATATTCAGGACTGATTTCCTTTACGATTGACTGGTTGGATCTCCTTGCTGTCCAAGGGACTCAAGAGTCTTCTCCAACACCACAGTTCAAAAGCATCATTTCTTCGACTCTCAGCTTTCTTTATCATCTTTCTCATCACTGTATCTTGATCTGGTTTATCTTTCTTTATCATCACTGTATCTTGATTTAATTGATTTCTATATTACTAAAAATGTGGAAATGAATTTATTCACTTAACTATGTGGAAATCAATCATTTTTATCATGTATGTCCTTTGGAAATGTGCTTCTGTGTTTCCTTTTTGCTTTCTCTTGTGGAAGCTGGTTATGAATTAAATGCATTTAAGTGTTTGGTTTCTTGATGTATCTAGAGAATAATATCTCATTTTCTTTCACAATCTCCTTTTTTATTCCTTGTGGTGTTCTTATTTTTATATTCTAGATTGAATCTTTTCTATATGCCTATTAGAGGATGACAATCTGTTATTTGTCTTTACTTATTGGTTGAACCAGCACATCACTAGGTTGTTCTATTTAAAGATCAGAGCACACTGAGCACACCGCTAAATAGGGGCTTGATTTTAAAGTCTCAACAATCAAAATTAATGTTAAGCAAAAGTTCATGTTAATTAAAATAAATGTGCAAATAAAAGGCTTTCCAGCAAATAATTTATTGCTCCATAAAGTTTTTTTAGTTTACTTATTTAAAAGTTACATGGATATCCCCAAAATGCCATTTATTCATTCATTCATAAGTAAAAATAGGTTGAATGATTTCTTTGATTTTTTTTTGGACAACTGACAGGAGATAGAATATCTATTTATTCACTAATTAATTCATTCATTCACTATATATTCAATTCCTACTACACACAAAGTACCATGTCAAGTGACTGTGAATATAAAAGATAAATAAGAACTAGCTCTAACGGCCCTACTATTTTTCCAATGGACTTTTCTGAAACATACCACCTTGTATCTTTTGGTATTATTTCAGATTTGTATGATCATATTCTAATTCTCCAAATGTCTCTGTACTGCTAGACTGACTACCATGTTATGCCATACTTGCTGCCTAAACAATGGGATTTACTCTCATTGAGACTGGCTATAGTTTGTGGACAATTATTTTTCAAAACACTAGTGCAATTATATTCCTCAAAAATCCTAACATGTTATATCAATAGGATTCAGTCAGTCCTTCTTTATTTGGGTGATTGCAAGTATCAAAGGAAGTAATGTAAGTGAAAATTATTTGAAAAAATGTACTGTGAAACTAATACTTAAGGAGAATTTGCAATTGTGCTGGGCATCTTCCAAAACTGGAACCTCAATTAATCCTTCAAAAAAACCTATGAATTAAGTGGCAGAGGTGGAATCTCTCCCACAGCTTTTATCTTGCACAGCTGAAGTTTCAAACCCAGACTTCTGGTGTCCCTGGAGCACAGTTTCTCTGTACCACACTGGAGCTTCAGTAACAGGGACTTTAAATATCATCTGATAGCTTTGTGTTAGACATATGTTTTCATTTCTATGTTTTCTACTGACTTCCATTTTGGAGAAAAGAAAGAGAGGATATTTACCTTAAGATACTTTGTTAAGATACTTTGTTATCAGTCTGGTTTAAAGGTGCATTGAGCAAGGGACACCATTAGTAAAAAGAAAGTGATTGAGAATAAAGCTATTGGCAGCACCATCCATTCAAACTGATTCTCTTTCTATAAAATGTCAATTAAAAAGCAAAAATGAAAATTATGGACTGGAATGATGTATTTGAAATACTTTTCCCTTCTCTAAGGTTTATTATTATCATTATATTTAATAGGGATATGTCAGAAGGAGACATTTCCTAACTGTCAATATGCAGGTAGAAGTTCTGCTGAAGCTTTTTTTTTTTTGGTTAAAACTGTTCAATAAAGTAGGAGGGATTCATTTAGTCATTGTAGGAGTATATCATTACTTTAGATTATACATAGGACAGTCTTGTACAGTATTTAAGTAATTAGCAACTGTGTGTTTATGAGCAGTTCAGTTCAGTTCAGTCACTCAGTCGTGTCCGACTCTTTGCAGCCCCATGAATTGCAGCATGCCAGGCCTCCCTGTCCATCGCCAACTCCTGGAGTTCACTCTGACTCATGTCCATTTAGTCAGTGATGCCATCCAGCCATCTCATCCTCTATCGTCCCCTTCTCCTCCTGCCCCAATCCCTCCCAGAATCAGAGTCTTTTCCAATGAGTCAACTCTTCGTATGAGGTGGCCAAAGTACTGGAGTTTCAGCTTTAGCATCAATCCTTCCAAAGAAATCCCAGGGCTGATCTCCTTCAGAATGGATTGGTTGGATCTCCTTGCAGTCCAAGGGACTCTCAAGAGTCTTATCCAACACCACAGTTCAAAAGCATAAATTCTTCGGCGCTTAGCCTTCTTCACAATCCAACTCTCACATCCATACATGACCACAGGAAAAACCATAGCTTGACTAGACGGACCTTAGTCGGCAAAGTAGTGTCTCTGCTTTTGAATATGCTATCTAGGTTGGTCATAACTTTTCTTCCAAGGAGTAAGAGTCTTTTAATTTCATGGCTGCAATCACCATCTGCAGTGATTTTGGAGCCCCCCAAAATAAAGTCTGACACTGTTTCCACTGTTTCCCCATCTATTTCCCATGCAGTGATGGGACCAAATGCCATGATCTTCATTTTCTGAATGTTGAGCTTTAAGCCAACTTTTTCACTCTCCTTTTTTACTTTCATCAAGAGGCTTTTGAGTTCCTCTTCACTTTCTGCCATAATGGTGGTGTCATCTGCATATC
Source organism: Ovis aries (assembly GCF_016772045.2). Taxonomy (NCBI): domain Eukaryota; kingdom Metazoa; phylum Chordata; class Mammalia; order Artiodactyla; family Bovidae; genus Ovis; species Ovis aries. The sequence goes on from NC_056055.1 coordinate 194,789,210, forward strand.
TGAGGTTATTGATATTTCTCCCGGCAATCTTGATTCCAGCTTGTGTTTCTTCCAGTCCAGCGCTTCTCATGATGTACTCTGCATATAAGTTAAACAAGCAGGGTGACAATAGACAGCCTTGACGTACTCTTTTTCCTATTTGGAACCAGTCTGTTGTTCCATGTCCAGTTCTAACTGTTGCTTTGTGATCTGCATACAGATTTCTCAAGAGGCAGCTCAGGTGGTCTGGTATGCCCATCTCTTTCAGAATTTTCCACAGTTTATTGGGATCCACACAGTCAAAGGCTTTGGCATAGTCAATAAAGTAGAAATATATGTTTTTCTGAAACTCTCTTTCTTTTATCATGATCCAATGGATGCTGGCAATTTGATCTCTGGTTCCTCTGCCTTTTCTAAAACCAGCTTGAACATCAGGAAGTTCATGGTTCACATATTGCTGAAGTCTGGCTTGGAGAATTTTGAGCATCACTTTACTAGCCTGTGAGATGAGTGCAATTGTGTGGTAGTCTGAGCATTCTTTGGCATTGCCTTTCTTTGGGACTGGAATGAAAACTGACCTTTTCCAGTCCTGTGGCCACTACTGAGTTTTTCAAATTTGCTGGCATATTGAGTGCAGCACTTTCACAGCATCTTCTTTCAGGATTTGAAACAGCTCAACTGGAATTCTATCACTTCCATTAGCTTTGTTCATAGTGATGCTTTCTAAGGCCCACTTGACTTCACATTCCAGGATTTCTGGCTCTACATGAATGACCGCAGACACCATTGTGATTATCTGGGTCCTGTGAGTGGCTGCAACTGGGGCAGTAAGCAGCGGGCGGCTGCGACCCACACACTAAGCGTGGGCAGCTACAACTGAAGCACTAAGCGTGGCCAAGAGGAGCTACCCCACATCCGAGGTCAGGGGCAGAAGCTGGGAGGACCCCATGCTCGAAGGACTTCGGACAAGAGGAGTTACCCCACGTCTGAGGTCAGGGGCAGCGGCGGAGAGTGCCAGGCTGCGACGGCACAGGAACTGCTGAGAGGAGCAACACCACATCCAAGGAGCAGTGGCTTCGTGGGTGCAGGAGGGTGTTTATGAGCATTTACAATTAAATTATTTTCTTTGAAAAGTACTTCAAATTGTAACACATTCTCTGGCCTTGATGACATCGGATTCTTTGCCTAGTCTTTCTCTTTCCAGGTTGGTGAATAGTGGCCAAGAAAAGCACTGACAATATGCTTTGCATAAAGCATAGATGGTCATAGGAAATATAGACAGCTCCTTTGTGAAGCACAAAATGTTTCTCTAGATTCTGTTAAGGAATGTAGAAGTGAAAAATACTCAGAAACAGACACAAAGCAAATGCAATGAAATAAATACATGAATGAATAAACATTTTAACAGGAGGCCTACAGAAAACCTATGACCAACTTAGACAGCGTATTTAAAAAGCAGAGACTTTCCTTTGTTGACAAAGGTCTGTCTGGTCAAAGCTATGTATGGATAGTCATGTATGGATGTGAGAGTTGGACTATAATAAAAAGCTGAACGCTGAAGACTTAATGCTTTTGAACTGTGGTGTTGGAGAAGACTCTTGAAGAGTCCCTTGGACTGCAAGGAGATCCAACCAGTCAATCCTAAAGGAAATCAGTCCTGAATATTCACTGGAAGGACTGATGCTGAAGCTAAAGCTCAAATACTTTGGCCACCTGATGCAAAGAACTGACTCATTGGAAAAGACCCTGATGCTGGGAAATATTGAAAGCAAGAGAAGAATGGGGTGACAGAAGATGAGATGGTTGGCTAGCATCACTGACTCAATGGACATGAGTTTGAGCAAGCCCCAGGAGTTGCTGAAGAACAGGGAAGACTGGAATGCTGCAGTCCATGGGGTCACAAAGAGTCAGACAGGACTGAGCACCTGAACTGAACTGAACTGAACTGAACAGATATCTTGTGGATTAAAGGAATCATATCTGTTTTTATTTGCATTGAAATATATTTCCTAATTGAAATTGTACCTTGGTTTCTTTGCACCTGTGGGACATAAAAGTTGAGATGAGTATTCTTTCAAGTTAAAGGAAACAAAGCCATGGATAGATGTGTGGAATCAACCTTCTAACATGGATGTTAAGAGAAGAAAAGGGAGAATAAAATGCAAAGAATATGGATATGTGATTTGAAACAGTTAGGAAAGAGATATCTAGAGAGCGTTATGAAGAGATACTTTAGTAATGATTCTGCTTCATCAACGCCCATCATATGTAAAATTATTTTTCTATATATTTTAATGATATCTATGTTGTTTCTCCTCAGTGTAGTACAGTCACGTCCAACTCTTTGAGACCCATGGACTGCAGCATGCCAGGCTTCCCTGTCCACTGCAAACTCCTGGAGCTTACTCAAACTTATGTCCGTTGTGTGGATGATGCCATCCAACCATCTCATCCTCTGTTGTCCCCTTCTCTTCTTGCCTTCAATCATTCCCAGCATTAGGGTCTATTCAAATGAGTCAGTTCTTTGCATCAGGTGGCCAAAGTATCGGAGTTTCAGCTTCACCATCAGTCCTTCCAATGAATATTCAGGACTGATTTCTTTTAGGATTGACTGGTTGAATCTCCTTGCTGTGTTGTTCAGTTCAGTTCAGTTCGATCGCTCAGTCATGTCTGACTCTTTGCGACCTCATCAATTGCAGCATGCCAGGCATCCGTGTCCATCACCAACTCCCGGAGTTCACCCAAATCCATGTCCATCAAGTCGGTGATGCCATCCAGCCATCTCATCCTCTGCCATCCACTTTTCCTCCTGCCCCCAATCCCTCCCAGCATCAGAGTCTTTTCTAATGAGTCAACTCTTCACTTGAGGTAGCCAAAGTATTGGAGTTTCAGCTTTAGCATCAGTCCTTCCAGAGAACACCCAGGACTGATCTCCTTTAGAATAGACTGGTTGGATCTCCTTGCATCCCATGGGACTCTCAAGAGTCTTCTCCAACACCACAATTCAAAAGCATCAATTCTTCTGCCCTCAGCTTTCTTCACAGTCCAACTCTCACATCCATACATGACCACTGGAAAAACCATAGCCTTGACTAGACGGGCCTTTGTTGGCAAAGTAATGTTTCTGCTTTTTAATATGCTTCCTAGGTTGGTCATAACTTTTCTTCCAAGGAGTAAGAGTCTTTTAATTTCATGGCCGCAGTCACCATCTGCAATGATTTTGGAGCCCCCAAAAATAAAGTCTGACACTGTTTCCACTGTTTCCCCATCTATTTCCCATGAAGCCATGGGACCAAATGCCATGATCTTCATTTTCTGAATGTTGAGCTTTAAGCCAACTTTTTCACTCTCCTCTTTCACTTTCATCAAGAGGCTCTTTAGTTCTTCTTTGCTTTCTGCCATAATGGTGGTGTCATCTGCATATGGGAGGTTATTGATATTTCTCCCGGCAATCTTGACTCCAGCTTGTGTTTCTTCCAGCCCAGTGTGGTGTGCCAGCTACCACGGACTGCGCAGAAGTATGGCCAAGAGGAGCTACCCCACGTCCGAGGTCAGGGGCGTTGGCCAAGAGGAGCAACCCCGAGTCCAAGGTCAGGGGCGGGGGCCAAGAATGCCAGGCTGCGACAGCTCAGGAGTGGCTGAGAGGAGCTACCCCATGCCCAAGGCCAGGGGCAGTGGCCGAGAGGAGCAACCCCATGTCCAAGGAGCAGTGGCTGTGCAGGCATAGGAGGGCCGAAAGGAGCTACTCCACGTTCAGGGTCAGGAGGGGTGGCAGTGAGGAGGTGCCCCTCGTCCAAGGTAAGGAGCAGAGGCTGCACTTTGCTGGAGCAGCTGTGAAGAGATACCCCACGTCCAAGGTAAGAGAAACCCACATCAGACAGTAGGTGTTGCAAGAGGGCATCAGAGGGCAGACACACTGAAACCATACTCACAGGAAACTAGTCAATCTAATCACACTAGGACTACAGCCTTGTCTAACTCAATGAAACTAGGCCATGCCCTGTGGGGCAACCCAAGATGGGTGGGTCATGGTGGAGAGGTCTGACAGAATGCGGTCCACTGGAGAAGGGAATGGCAAACCACTTCAGTATTCTTGCCTTGAGAACCCCATGAACAGTATGAAAAGGCAAAATGATAGGATACTGAAAGAGGAACTCCCCAGGTCAGTAGGTGCCCAATATGCTACAAGAGATCAGTGGAGAAATAACTCCAGAAAGAATGAAGGGATGGGGCCAAAGCAAAAACAATACCCAGTTGTGGATGTGACTGGTGATAGAAGCAAGGTCTGATGCTGTAAAGAGCAATATTGTATAGGAATCTGGAATGTTGTTTCTCCTAGAAATGGTCGAAATCCATGCAAAGTAGATTGTCAGTATAAATTACTGCTACACTGAGACTAAATTACAAATCCTTCTTAGAAGTTATATTTTTTTCCTTATACTACACAATGATTTAATAGGCAGTTTTCAAGCATAAATTTATTTCAGTTTCTACAGACTTTATTTGATGATAATGTTATTGATCTATGATAGTGTATAAACAGCATGTAGCCACTGAACAATGGAGGCAACAGTAAAAAGTAAATACTTCTGAGTTATTAAAAAAAGGAAAAAGAAGCTTTTAATAAAACCCAATATCATTGCAACTTAAAATAACCAAATATAATAAATAAAAATATGATGACTTTTGATAAGGAAGATTCACATTTAAATCTTATTCTCAGTCTGGAGAAAAGATGTCTGTAACTATGTTATAGGGTCTAGTGAGGGTGTACAGTGATGAAATAAGTGACAATGCTTGGTAAACTAAAGTGCTAAATCAGTGGAAGTATTTTGTTTTATGTAAACACATTGAATCAAGTTGTGAAGTGAGATTAATCTTTTCCTTTATAGACAGAGAAGTCATCCTACATTAGGATGACCAGATAGAATTTACACAGGCATGGAGAGAGAAAAATTCCTCTGTCCTAACAAATAATGAGTGAGGTCATATCTGAAAGCTTTTCATTCATATACATAATCTGTGGATGATTGGGTTTGGCAGGAGATTCAGAGGCAGGTAACATGCTAAGCTTGTGCCCAGTAACTTGAATACTCTTACTTTCTATAAGTCTGTTTTGCATAAACAGATGTTTGGACAACTGGGAATCCTTCAGCTAAGTGAAGCAAAAATTCTGGGGATGGGATGGTGGTGATGACAGTACTGGTAAGAACATTCAGCTTGTCAGAAAAATATAAACTATATGAGATAAAAATATGTTTATGCTTGACCAATTCTGGGTTTATCTGGTTTGTTGTTTAGTCACTAAGTCGTGTCCAACTCTCTTGTGACCCCATGGACTGTAGCACACTGGACTCCTCTATCCATGGCATTTCTCAGCAAGGATACTAGAGCAGGTTGCCTTTTCCTTCTCCAGGGGATTTTCCCGACCCAGGGATCAAACCCGCGAGATCAAACCTGCTTGGCAGGCAGATACATTACCACTCAGTCACCTGGTTTGGCCATCACTAATACCAAATAAGAAATATTTTAAGAATAATATTCAGCATAGGGAGACTTAAATGCTAAATGCCAGTATTATTCAGTTGTCAAAATTATATTCATGTCACATTTAAAAACACTGTATAACTCCAAACTCTTATGTAAACATAAGATATAAGTCTCAGTTTATAAACTGTGAAGTGTACCAAACATTTTATGTTTCTTGGCACAGTATCTCAAGATCTATTGGAAAATTATAACTGTATTTATTTTATTTTCATGGGTTTTTCATTAGTGTCATCACACTTTGAGCAGCTGTGACAATTTACTACAGGAATAATTCCATCCTCAAATTATTACTGTAAATTGAAGTCCTATTTTTCCATCCCAAGTGTATTTTTAATATTAACAGTTGGTAATTAGTCTATCCTTTGGAGAGACTCTGAACAGTCCTGGAGAGCATTCTGTACATTTAATCAGGAGAACACATTCCTTACAAAAGGCGACAATAAAATATAACATTAATTGAATTGTGAAAGTGTTCTCTAATTGCTGATGCTATCTCCATTTATTACTTTTAAAGTACATTCTTTAATATCCCAAGGATAACATTTTTGGGCTATAATTCCTTCTCAAGAATCTGAATTTAGAGAAAACATGAGATATTTATACATGCAAAAACAAAAAGTAAGTCATTACAAACTGTTTTTTAAAAGAGAAATATATGTGAAATATTTGTTTTTGAAACCATTAAGCAAACTGGTCATTCATTATAATGGCTTCCCAGGTGGCACTAGCAGTAAAGAACCCGCCTGCTAATGCTAGAGACACAAGAGATGCGGGTTCAATTCCTGGCTCAGGAAGAGAAGGCACAGGAACCCACTCCAGTATTCTTGCCTGAAAAATCCCACGGACAGAGAAGTCTGGCGGGCTAGAGTCCACAGGGTTGCAAAGAGTCAGACAGAACTGAAGCAATTTAGCATGCAGGCATTTATTATAACAATATTTACCTGCCTGGAACATATGTAAGTGAGCACACAGTTTCTTCATACCAGTCTAGGCAGTTGCAATCTGGTTTTAGATAGCATGCTTTGGTTTTAGATAGCATATAGGTACTAAAGTTATCAATTCAGAATAGTCTTTTACTTTTAAACACCTTCATTTTGTTTTGCTTTAATCATTATAATCTTTAAGTATTTTTACTGGATGTTACTTTGCAGTTTCCACTCAATGCTGCCTTGAGACTTAGGAATTAGATGTATATTTGAAAAAATTTACCAAGTTATTTTACGTCATTGAGACAGATTGTCTTTGTAATTTATTAGATTTTTACTTATGAGTACTCCTTCCAAATCCATGTTACTTAAAACCAAGTAAACTAAAGCATCACCAATCTCTTCATTAAGTTCTAAATTAAAATTTTGTTCCACAAGATGATGGATGGTTATGACAAGTTAATGGGGTAGAGTAAAATAAGAAAGTGAACCAGATATAAGTGTTATTTAAACTAGTCATATTAATAGATTTTTAAAATGTATTCTTCTACTTTAAAGATTGAAACAAATTTTATTAAGGGTAAAACTAAAATTTGGGTAAATTATTTTCCTTATTTTCATGTAGGTAAATAATAACAGATTTTAATACAACTTTTTATGAAGTTTTGTTTATCTGTAGGCACCATATTTACATTTGGCAATTTTCTTTCATAGCTACTCTAAATGGTAATCTGTTACAAAATTGACAAGATTTTATCAAGCAAAGTCATTGATGTACTTTTCTTTTTATAATCACAGTTTAGAATATGTGAGAGATTTAGAAAATTGTCCCATTAAAACAGTTGCATATAATGAAAAGTCACACCCTTCTGGTACACCTTAATACATAACTCAAATGCACACATCTGTGCCCACAAGTTGGAGAATATACTTTATTTAGAATAAAGGAACTATTAATAGACCCTTCTGCAAGGTCTTATTACAAGAAGATTTTACTAAATGAGTCCAGCAAAATTACAAATGAAGAACTCATCCACAACTTGTCTTGAAGTTACTGCTGTCCCACCAGGCTCCTCTGTCTGAGAGATATTTCTGGCAAGAATACTAGAGTGAGTTGCCATTTCCTCCTCTAGGGGATCTTCCTGACCCAGGGATTGAACCCAAGTCTCCAGAGTCTCCTGCATTGACAGGAAGATTTTTTTTTTTAATCACTTACTTACCTGGAAATCCCCAAATAGACTTTACTGGAGTCAAATACAGCATATGGGCTATATGGTTCAATATAAATTATACCAATACATGCACAGTTTCATTTATACCTAACCATTTTAATAGTAAATTATTCGGGTGGTAGTTAATATCTCCTGGATATGTGCCAGAGATGAGAGTGATTATGATAATACATTCGGTTACTAAATAGGCTGAATACTTCCAAGCTTCCAATGATACAGCTGTTAATGACAGTGGCTTTGCTAGTTAATCAGATGTTTTGCCACTGGGGATTGCCCATGTGAATCAAATCTGACAGAGGCTTCTGCTTCACCTCAAATGTAATGACACAAATGTGTCACTTATTAAGGACTCCAGGAAAAATGCACACGACATTCACCCTCAAGCAGCTAGAGCTCCTATCCAAGTATCATTCTCATTTATGGTATGATAATAAGTCATTCATTAATTGAATAATGATTCAAGAGTGAATACAAGTATTTTGCATATTTAATGGCATTTATTTTTCTTTTGTATATGCTTCCTTTTGAGCTATTAGAATTTTAATGTCTAGGAACACAGACAACACTATTTAAGAAACGGAGTTTGATTTGTTAGTATTTCCCAGAAGTGAAAATGAAAAATTCATTTGTAAGTAAAATGTGAAATATATTATCCATGTCTTCTCAGCCATAGTGCCATGAGGTGGAAAAAAAATTCTGGCCTTAAATCTACTTCATATTATTTGAAGTATTTTATATTTCTGTTGACTTTCGGCTTTCTTTCTCTGAAAAAAATGTGTCCATTAATTAACCCAAGGGAGGCTTTAAATAAACACACTTGTGACCTTTATATATTGAGCAAGATTGTGTTCTTGGTGGTGTATCTGACGCATTGATTTTTTTGTAGTGAATTTCAAGGTTGTGTATAAAAGAAAGGACAGAAGCTGCATTTTGTGGGTTTCTACAAGAAACTAGATTCTCTTCTTTCAGTAAGATCAGTTAGCTGCCAGAATATTGACTTTGTTTCGATGTAGGAGGTAGGACTTTAGATTCAGGGCCGTCCTTAGGAAAGAGAACAATTTGGGGTTGAGTGACACTTTTCTGTGTTATAGCATTTGTAAGGCCATGGTGATAAACAATAATCCACAGACAGAAGAGCACCAGCTAAGAATCTGTTAAGCATAGGTAAATAGAAACAATTCTTTAAACATGCTGTTGGAAATCGGCAAAACTGAAATTCATTTTGAGAACTGAATCTCTATTCTCCTTATGACTGAAAATAAAGAATTACCATGCTCAACAGTTCAAGTTTTAAAAGAAGCCCAAAATGAAACCAAGAAAGTTCAAAGGAAATTGTTTCTATGTTTGTAGAGTATTGGTGATGAAATAAAGCATCTTAAAAATAGCCTTGTAATAGTATAGGGCAAATGTCATCTACAAGATTCTTCCTCTTTTCCATCAGTTAGATTGATTGCTGTTAGTGACCTGTTAGTCTCCCCTGGGTCTGCATTATTCATAGACTAAGCCTTATGCAGACATAACTAGGTCACCTTAATTACCTGCGGAAATAAAGTGTAGTTGTGAAAGTTTCACAATGATAATTACTCTAAAATGCTAAAATAGTATATGCAAACCTTGGAGGTACATGCTGTAAATTATCGTACAACCAAGATCAATCAAACTAAATGGTTCATATTTTTTCAATTCTCTAGCATTCCTCAATACCTTTCTTTTACCACAATAAAAGTGCAGTCCTTGATGAGCAATATAATGATTGTACATCTTGTGAATTAGTTGTTAAGATTTTTTCTTTTCTTTAAATTTCTTTGCAGTATTTAAGAAAATCAACAGACTATTGTAGAGGAACAAAAGGGAACTAATCACTTTTTAAAAAATCTAAAATGATACCATGGAACCCTTGCTAATCAGCATGTGTTTTCCCTGCAGACATTTCTGTACCTGTCATTTTGTCATAGAAATAAAGTGAGGGAGATTAGAAAATGTATGGTCTTTTTAAACAGTGAGGGAACGAAAAGTAGAAATGTTTTGCATTTTCATATGAAAGTTACAAAATATTTTAACTATCTGTTCACCAATGTATTTTTAAAAATAGCAATTTGACCGAAAAATCAAAACCCTTGTAGATTCCTGACAAATGGCACAATGTGACCAAAAGTAACTACAGTTTGAGTAACAACAGCCATTTTGGATTCTGAAAATTCCTTGAAATTTTTAATGGATTAATCTGTAGTACTGATGAATAATATTGGAGATCATTATTTTTGATAGGAACAATGGATAAGAATTCATTATTCCACAGAAAGGAACCAAGTATTTTAAAGCTGATCAACTTTATATAATCGGAGGGATGATTTTTATATTTGAATTATAACATATTTCCTGAATTTTGTAAGCGCATTCTTTGCGACGCATTGACTGTAATCTGCCAGGCTCCTCTGTCCATGGAATTTTTCAGGCAAGAATACTGTAGCAGGTTGCCATTTTCTACTCCAAGGCATTTTCCCAACCCAGGGATCAAACTCCTGCATTGGTAGGCAGATTCTTTATCACTAGAGCCACCTGGGAAGCCCTAAGGGTAAAATAGATATCATAAATTTTTTAAAAGAAATTAATTTATTTTAATTAGAGGATAATTACTTTGCAATATTGTGATGGTTTTTGCTATACATCAACATGGTTTGGCCACAGGTATACATGTGTTTCCCCTCCTGGACCCCCGTCCCACCTCCCTCTTTACCTCATTCCTCTGGGTTGCTCCCAGAGCACCAGCTTTGCGTGCCCTGCTTCATGCATCAAACTTGAACTGGCCATCTATTTTACATATGGTAATGTACATGTTTCAATGTTATTCTCTCAAATCATCCCACCTTCACCTTCTCCCACTGAGTCCAAAAGTCTGCTCTTTATATCTGTCTGTTTTTCTGTCCTGCATGTAGGATCATCAATATAATCTTTCTGAATTCCATATATATGTGTTAATATACAGCATATATATAGAATTTAGGTATAAAATTTCACAGAGAATTATGAACAAAAAGAAGTTTATAAAAGAATTTTTATTTTTTACCTTGAAAGTGAATGGATTATAAGGCCAACTAGTGAAGTTTAAAAACCAGTGGCTACTGTAGGTAGTCTGACTTGATTCATATAGGCATTTTAGCCTTCTGATATGAGAGAGGTGACCACAGTATATTTCAATTGGCATCTTTTCCATAAGTGGTCTTATGATGACGATGGTCTCCAAAACAGTGTTTTGTTTCTGTTCCTCATCTTCATCTTGCATCTAAATTGGTAGTGATATAACATGATTCTCCTAAAAGAATATACTAAATGAAAATTGGTGTTACACTGAGTGAATCTTAGAGAAAAACATGGTTTGATTTCTGGAATTTTTCTCTTTTAAAAGCCACTTCACACTCTCCCTTATTCAACAAAGAGCTTTATACAAATTTAGCTCTTCTTGAAGCATTGTTGAGGTATTGTCTGTAAATCGAAACTGTACTTTAAGCTCCAGTGGCCTTATTAATTAATTAATTTTTTGCAATATTCATCTACCTAGCAACTTCAGAAGGCCATATTAGTAACTTCTTAAGACTCTAATCCCAGCTGCTATCTTAAGCATGCTGTCATAATGAGCTAACACTCATTATGGAAAAGACAGAGGGGAACTGTACTGAATATCATCATTTATAAGAAATTATAATTGCTAACATATATCAAACACTTATTCAATTTGTTTAAACTTATGAAATTTGCACTATCATTTTGCCGATCATGAACCTGAGCCTCAGAGACAAGAAACATGTCCAAGGTTGCTTATTTGGGGCTGAGATTTGACCTCATCTCCCTGATCAAAAGACTATCAGTTTAACCTCCAAAGGCATTGTCATGTTAGCAACCACACAAGGATGACAACCTTCAGGCTGCCTACACAATATTTCTGGACATCTGCTTATTTGAGAAGTTGAGTGGAAGCTATTTTTACTAAAGATTGTTAGAGGCCATCCCTTTTCTATCATTCAACTTACTATCTTACTTTTTGTTGTTGTTTTTCCTCCATCATGAGATCCAAGAAAATGTCCTAATAGAGGGCCCACTAATATGAAAAAGTCACCAGTTTTCAGCTTGCAAATGGAGTTTCATTCAGGTCTTACTCTCTCAGTAATTTGCTTGCTGGTATCAGAATATTTATGTTCCAGAGCCAAGAGTCACATAGGTGTATTATCTAAATTTTGTGGAATGGCTCACTGGAGTGTACTGCTGCACTTCAGTGACATGATATAGTTGTCATACATTGACTACCTTTATAATAGAGAAATTTACTCATCAATTTCTCATATTATAATGACTTTATATTTCTGCAGTGCTTTTATATACATTATCTCCTGTGAGCAACTCAGCAATATTATGAGGCAGAAATTATTATCCGCATTTTAGAGATGAGGGCTTTAAAGATGAGAGTGTTGATGTGATTTGTCCAAGGTTATAAAACTAGTAAGTGGAATGCTCTGAACCAGGTCAAGTGCTTTTGCTACTCCAATGTGGCTCTGGTTATTTACTTGCAAGTTAGGAAGTATAACCAGTATTTTCACATCTGTGTGAAAAAAAAAAAACCAAACACCCATATTATAATTCAGACATTTTGAATCATAATCTACATTTGGGATTTGTGTTGCTGTGTTGCTAAACCATGTCCAATGCTTTTGTGACCCCTGGGACTATAGTTCACCAGGATCTTTTGTCCATGGGATTTTCCAGGCAAAAATACTGGAGCATATTGCCATTTCCTTCTCTAAAGGATCTTCCTGATGCAGACCCAGGGATCGAACCATGTGTCCTGCATTGGCAGGTGGATTCTTTACCACTGAGCCACCAGGAAGCCCTTATTGGGAATTAGACATCTGTATTTTCTGAAAACTACACTGCTCAGCATTGAGAACCCATGTCCTAAACAATACTTGTTGCTTGTTGATTTACTTGTTTCAATTTTATCATGGCAAAACACACACACACACACACACACACACACACACAAAACCCAGACTCGTCTTAATCATTATTAAGTGTACAGTTTAGAAATATTAAGTATACTTTTCCCATTGTTGTACATCAACGATGTTGTACATCAGCTCCCTAGAATTTTTTCATCTTGTAAACTGAAACTAAACCCATTAAACATCTAAATTCCCCTCCTTTTTTTTCTATTATTTTATTTTAAAATAATTTTGAGTTCACAGGAGAGTTGCAGTACAGTACTAAAAACTTCTTTCCCTTGCAGTGTTTGACATTAAGCTGCAGTCTATTTTCTACAAATAAGGACATTTCCTCCCATAAGAACAGCACAATCATTCAAACTAGGAAAATAACACTAAAACATTACTATTATCAAATATGCAGACCCTGGTAGTTTCACTAAATCTTTTTATAATATTTTCATAGTAATAAGATCCAGTTGATTACATGTTATGCTTAATTATACATATAATTAAATTAAATTTCTTTCAGTTTGAATTAATTCTTCAATATTTTCTGACTCTCACAACCTTGACTCTTACAAATGTTATAGGCTAGTTATTTTACAGAATTGACCTCAACTTTGGATTTGTCTATGTTTCCCCAATTTTCAATCAAGTATCAGGTTATGTCTTTCAAGAAAAAATATAGAAATGTTGCTGGGTTCTTTTTTCTGAATCTTGTCCAGTGGTACATGGTTTTGATTTGTCCCATTACCAGTGATGTTAACTTTCATCACAGCATTAAGTGGTACTTTCTAAGTTTCTCCACTGTAAAGTTATACTTTTAAAATTTGTAATTAATCAGTATTTTCTGGAAGACACTTTGAGACAATATATGCTTCTCATTTCTCATCAATCTCTTACATACTAGTTTTAGCATTTGTTGAAATTACTGTAGATGGTAAATGTAACCATGAAATTAAAAGACGCTTACTCCTTGGAAGGAAAGTTATGACCAACCTAGATAGCATATTCAACAGCAGAGATATTACTTTGCCAACAAAGGTCCATCTAGTCATAGCCTTGACTAGTCATAGTTTTTCCAGCGGTCATGTATGGATGTCAGAGTTGGACTGTGAAGAAAGCTGAGTGCTGAAGAATTGATGCTTTTGAACTGTGGTGTTGGAGAAGACTCTTGAGAGTCCCTTGGACTGAAAGATCCAACCAGTCCATTCTGAAGGAGATCAACCCTGGGTGTTCATTGGAAGGACTGATGCTGAAGCTGAAACTCCAATACTTTGGCCACCTCATGTGAAGAGTTGACTCATTAGAAAAGACCCTGATGCTGGGAGGGACTGGGGGCAGGAAGAGAAGGGGATGACAGAGGATGAGACGGCTGGATGGCATCACCGACTTGATGGACATGAGTTTGAGTGAACTCCAGGAGTTGGTGATGGACAGGGAGGCCTGGCATGCTGCAATTCATGGGGTCACAAAGATTAGGACATGACTGCTTGACCGAACTGAACTGAGCTGATGTTATGATAATCATGACTATGGGAGTCTCCACTGGTGACTTTTTAAATTAAAATTTCTTCCTACTTTTATTAGTTGCCATTCTACTGTAAGGAAAAGTGTTCACTTCTTTCATCTTATTTGGTTGTTTATATATCCATGTGCTCATAGATTCCTGTTTTATTCAATGAGTTATAATCTGTTAGTATCATGATTCTTTCTTTTGGTACTGAAGTTACTCCAGATTTGCCTGGAAGAAGCACCTTTAAGCTGACTTCTGCATTCTTTTGATATTTGTTTTTCAGTCACTAAGTAGTGTCCAACTCTTCATGACCCATGGACTGGCTCCTCTTTTGATATATCACATGACTTTTTGAGTACTTCATTATTTTTTGCACAGAATATATTCCAAGTCATTTTGTCATTCCCTTAACCATTTCCTGCCCTAGCTTATAACCAGCAGTGTTTCAGTGAAGCTTTTGTTCCTTTTCATGAAGAAAATATTTGGAAACCAAAGTTTGGCTTCGACGTGTACTCACTGATTTGGGGAGGAGGTTGGTCACTGCTCCAGGCCTTCTCAGTAGATATATATATATATATATATATATATATATATATATATATATACACACACACACACATATATGTGTGTGTATGTGTTTTGGAGAAGGAAATGGCAGCCCACTCCAGAATTCTTGCCTGGAGAATCCCATGGACAGAGAAGCCCGGTGGGGGCCTCAAAAAGTCTGGCACAACTGAAGTGACTTAATGTGCACACATGCACACATGTATGTGTTTAAAAATATCTTCATAATATATATTGAAAATCGTGTGTTTATGCCAATTATTTCCAAGTACAATTTACCAACACAGTGTTTATTCTAGTTTTCTTTCTTCCTATAAGTGTGTCTCCCTTCTTGAAGAGTGAAAAGCTCTTTTTAATGTATTCACTTATTATTAGAATCCCCCCTGTATATAACCTCATTTCCATTATCAGTGCTGCCTCCATGTCCCCTTGCACAGATGCTATTATCAGCTCTGTTCAGGCCCCACTACCCTACCTCGAGTCCACTCCCACCCCCTTCCCCACATGAATTCTTACTTTGTGGAAGTTACTATGTAGATTGTTGAAATGACAACAAAGGATTTAGAATATTACATATACTTAATTGATAAAGCAGGGCAGGGTTTGAGAGAACTAATTAGAATTTTGAAAGAAGTGCTACTGTGGGTTAAATGCTATCAAACACTGTTGCATACTATATAGAAATCATTTGTGAAAGGAAGAGTCAATAAATATAACAAACTTCATTGTCTTGTTTTAAGAAATTGACCCAACCACCTTAACCCTCAGCAAACACTGCTCTGATAGGTTAGTAACCGCCAACATTGAACTAAGACCCTCCACCACCAAAAACATTATGACTGGCTGAAGGCTCAGATGATGGTTAGCATTTTTTAAGCAATAAAGTATTGCTATTACAAACTTAATAGACTACCATGTACTAATAGTATAAACACAACTTTTATGTATACTAGGAAACCAAAAAATCTGTGAGACTTGTTTTATTATGGTATTAGCCTTATTGCTGTGATCTGGAACTGAATCTACAGTATTTTGGACATGTCTGTATTAGTATTGTCCAAAACATGGTAATGACTTCTACTTTAAGCAGCTTATTTTCACTACTAAACTGGCAACGTTCTAATAACCGCAAGGATTTAAATTTTAAAAAATGGAGGCAAGATTGTTGAAAGAAGGAATAAAATAATATCTACTCTAAAGTTGCATGTGTTTTTTTATATTATACATATTTGAAGGACTTTTCTGAGTCCCTTCTTTCTCTTTTCCTCATTGCTTTGCTCAGCTGAGTTATAATAACCTTATTCTCACAATACATTTTTTGGAGATAATACAGATCAAAGACCTGAGTTTTAGTCTTTACTCAGTGATTATATGAGGTTGAAAATCTACTCTCATATTTAAATATTGATCTATTAATCTATGAAAGTGTATGAGATGTACATTTAGTGTTTCAAAGTGCTTCCCCTGTACAAAATGTTTCACTTCAGAGCCCAATGACCTGAATTTTAAAGGTATATTAAGCCTTTTAAATTATCCATTATTATTATTTATTTACACTCTTTAGTCACTTTTTAAGTGTACATATTGGATTTCATGGTCAGTTTTTAGCACTTTTATCAATAGCGTTCTTATTCAGTTGAACTTTTATTCTGGTCAGTTTTCCTTTGACCTAAGAAACCAGAATATTTCCAATGAGTATGCCAAAGATTCCTCAAAAATTAATATTTTTGAGCCCTACATCCCCTGATTATATTTTACTTTGCAAGTTTCATATTAGTATGACTTGGATTTGGAAATACATGATGAAATTAATAAGAAAAAAGGCCCTGAGCAAGAGGAGTAGAAAGCACAGATATAATAACATTGAGGGAAAGAAGCCACACACAAGAAGCTATACCTTGTGATTTCATTTATAAAATGTACAAATACAGGTAAAGCTAATCTATGCATTGGTTATAGGATTATATAGACAGTGACTGGAGAGGAGCAAAAGGAAGCTCCTTGGAGTGCAGGTAGATTTTTATTTTTTATTCCGAATTCTGATTGCAAACTTCAACAAACTGCATTTACAGTGTCTATACTGGTGTTTGGACTTCCTCCATGTCTCAGTAGTAAAGAATCTGCCTGAAATGCAGGAGATGCATGGAGATGCTTATTTACTCCCTGGGTCAGGAAGATCACCTGGAGGAGGGCATAGCAACCCACTCCAGTATTCTTGCCTGGAGAATCTCACAGACAGAGGAGTCTGGCAGGCTACAGTCCATAGGGTCACAAAGAGTTCGACACAACTGAAGCCTCTCAGGATGTACACATACTTAGGCTTGGCACGTTATCCTTCAATAAGATCTTAAAAAACAAAAACAAAAACCTATGTCCATGTTTAACAACACAGGGGCAAGTTTTCACTTGGATATTATCATGTGTTTATCGTTTGTATTTCTACTAAAATATAAAAAGTATGGTTAGTGGCTGCATCTCTGAGAAGAAAGAATTTTGCCAGGGTTCTTGCAGAACTTGTGAGTCTTCCATTAAGAGATATTTCTTGGGGCTAACAACTCAGTAAAGTCTGAGATGAATTTCTGGCAAAGTCATTTGTCATTTTCAAGTCAGCATGGTTTTGGCACCTGCTTGTCAACAAAGACTGCCACTATTGGAAACTCACTTTTAGCAAAGTTGTCTGCTTCTGACCAAATAGATTATGATATGGCAGAAAAAGTCAGTGAAATTTTCCTGGCCATATCAGTAATCAGCACAGGTGGCTGACTCAATAGTTTCATGATTGATATGACTTGCTAATTTTATAGTTTGTAGACAGACTATGGCAGGCAATATTGTCTGGTCACACTAACTTACAAGAATGCATCTTCTATAAGTGTGTTCAAATTCAGCTTGGACTTGCATGCTAGGCATTCTAGATGTTTATCTTTTAGTGAGGTATATTTGTCCCTTAGATCTGATTCATGTTTTTACTGTTGTTGATGGTGGTGATGATTTTTTGTTCTTTTTTTTTTTTTTGGTTTATTTTTCAGAAATTAGAGATAATATCCTTATGGATTTTATCATCTTTCATATTAGCTCTCAATACAAAATGACATGCTTAACAGCTACAATGATTTCATCCAGTTTTCTCTGGAACAATTTGTGTCTGAACTGGTGAATATGCGATGTTCTACTGCTGCTGCTGCTAAGGCGCTTCAGTCATGTTCCACTCTGTGCAACCCCATAGACGGCAGCCCACCAGGCTCCTCTGTCCCTGGGGTTCTCCAGGCAAGAATACTGGAGTGGATTGTCCCAGTGCTTGAAAGTGAAAAGTGAAACTGAAGTCATTCAGTCGTGTCCAACTCTTAGCGACCCCATGAACTGTAGCCTACCAGGCTCTTCCATCCACGGAATTTTCCAGGCAAGAGTACTGGAGTAGGTTACCATTTCCTTCTCTAGTGATGTCCTAAGGGAATGCTAAATATGGCTAATGTTGAACTGCCTCTCATTTCACTTTCTCTCTTGTGCACATATGTAAAATAAAATTGCACATAAAAACTGGGCAGCAGAATAGCTGTTCATAAAAATAATCAAGGTAGGCATCTGGTGAAGACATGTGCTCAATTGTTTTGTTCAGCTTATTTAGACCTCAGCATCTTTAATGTTTTGGTAAGTAATTCTTCAGTCTCTATAAAGCAAATTCAAGTTGGGTTGTTTATACCTCCAAAAATAACTTATTGGAAAAATTTTCAGTGGTAACTATCTTCTATTTCTTAATGTATTTAGTTGTGTTGTTTTCATGTTCACTCCTAATTAAGGATAAAATTTTATGAGGTTATTTTCATGTTACCATTGGTCAATATGCTGTTCTATTGAATTACGCTGTGCAACATAAATATTACATGTTATTAGAAAGCGGACAACTGCCTTTATCATTAGAGCTCCTAAGGAGTGATCATTTTTCAATGCTTGATAAATCTTCAAAGTTTTCTTTGTTTCTGTTTAGCTCAGCTATAATTAATGCCAGAATTGCCTACCATAAGTAAGAATTTGGATTTATTTTTTTAATCTAATAGAAAAATAAATTTTGCTTCCAGAGGGATCACGAGATGGGAAAGTAGATAGAGATTCACTTTTAAGTTACTGAAAATATGCAATGTTCTGAATACTAGCAAATAGTTGAGGTATTTTACATGGCTTGGTTATTCAGCTTAAATCTGAGCTGCATCTTGTATTATACCTGTTGTGGGTATGCATTGTTTCTGAAATTCAAAAATAATTTGTTTAGTGAGTAAACAAATGCATAAATAAACATTTACATTTTATCCAATATTTTTCCTTTGAGTAATATATCAGTCTAATTCTGACAGGAAATAGAGGCTATGCTCAAGCTGAATTTGAAGAACAGTTTGAGAAAGGGAATGTTCAAAAAAAAAAAAAAAAGGAAAACAGGCAGGGTATAGTGAAATTTCAAGGGATACTTGACAATTTCAAGGCTAATCATTGAACTTAGGCCTGAAAGAAGTAGAGAAGGAAGCAGTAATAAAAACTAGATAGATAGAAAGATCTCATGGAAAGGCTGCCTCAATATGACCTTGCCTGTGTGCATGCATGCTCTGTCACTTCAGTATGTCCAACTCTTTGCAACCCTATGGACTGTAGCCCACCAGGCTCCTCAGTCCATGGGATTCTCCAGGCAAGACTATCCAGGATTGGGTTGCCATGCCCTCCTCTAGGGAATCTTCCCAATCCAAGGATCTAACCTACATCTCCTGCACTACAGGCAGATTCTTTACCACTGAGCCGCCAGGGAAGCCCAAGCTATAATCTTAACTAGAGACAGTTAACAGGAGGGAGGCAAGTGTGTGAAATGGAAACACTGGGAACTCCCTCTCTTGTCTTCCTTAGATCTCTTGCTTCGTGTCCTCTTTAGATGAGCACAACCAGAAGCCAGGGGCCAAGTAGCCCACTGATACTTGTACATAGAGTTCAGCCCCCCCTCCAGACCCATGGCTGGCTAGAATGTCATGAAAGGGACAAACAGAAGCTCTCTAACTCTATTATAGTGCTTCTGGGAACTTTCTTATACTTTTCCTTATGCATATTATTTAGAGTTACTTTAGGATGAGTATCAAGAAGTGAACTTAGTAGATTTATCCTACTATACCAAATAATACAAAATTGCTAGCTACACCTGAGACCTGTGATCCAGTCTCATTAAAATGGGTATAAACAGACATTATCTTCCTCAATATGTAAGGAAATAGAATACCCACACCACCACCCATGAAATAGTCTTGCTTGTGATGTTAAATATCAACCTAAAAATGATCAGTTTGCGAGAGTATAATGTTCATGAAAATGAAGGACATGGGGAACAAGTTACAGAATCCTAAGAGACCATCCAATCAAATCTAGAATGTGGGACATTCTATAGGACAAATGAATACCAGTCTATAGGACAAATGAATACCAGTCTTTTCCAACACACCAAATACAAGGCAATAAAAAGGAAGGAAAGGCAATAAAAAAGAAGGAAAGATCTTTTAAAAACCTCGGAGACATTAACACTGAATACAGTATGTAGATGTAAGTTGAACTTAATCCAAACCTGCATCAATGACAATGATATTATTAAAAAAATATTAATATGGGCAGGAAATCAGTTCAGTTCAGTTCAGTTGCTCAGCAGTGTCTAACTCTGTGATCCCATGGACTGCAACATGACAAGTTTCCCTGTCCATCACCAACCCCTGGAGCTTACTTAAACTCATGTCTATCAAGTCAGTGATACCATCCAACTATCTTATCCTCTGTCAACTCCTACTCCTCCTGCCTTCAATATTTTCTAGGGTGAGGGTCTGTCCCAATAAGTCAGTTCCTGCATCAGGTGGCCAAAGTATTCGAGCTTTAGCTTCAGCATCAGTCCTTCTGATGAATATTAAGGATTGATTTCCTTTAGGATTGACTGCTTTGATCTCCTTGCAGTCCAGGAACTCTCAAGAATCATCTCCAGCACCACAGTTCAAAAGCATCAATTATTCGCTGCTCAGCTTTCTTTATGGTTCAACTCTCACATCCATACATGACTACTGGAAAGACCATAGTTTGACTACATGGACATTTGTCAGTAAAGTAATGTATCTGCTTGTTAATATGCTCTCTAGGTTGGTCATAACTTTTCTTCCAAGGAGCATGGGTCTTTTAATTTCATGCCTGCAGTCACCATTTGCAGTGATTTTGAAGCCCAAGAAAATAAAGTCTGTCACTGTTTCCATAGTTTCCCCATCTATTTGCCATGAAGTAATGGAACCAGATACCATGATCTTTGTTTTTTGAACGTTGAGTTTTAAACCAGCTTTTGACACCCCTTTTTCATTTTTCATCAAGAGGCCCTTTAGTTCCTCTTTGCTTTTTGCCATAAGGGTGGTGTCATCGGCATATCTGAGGTTATTGGTATTTCTCCCTGCAATCTTGGTTCCAGCTTGTGCTTCATCCAGCCTGACATTTCGCATGATGTACTCTGCATATAAGTTAAATAAGCAGGGTAACAATATACAGCCTTGATATATTTCTTTCACAGTTAGGAACCATTCCATTATTCCATGGCGTGTTCTAATTGTTGCTTCTTGACCTGCATACAGATTTCTCAGAAGGCAGGTAAGTGGTCTGATATTCCCATCTCTTTAAGAATTTTCCAGTTTGCTGTGATCCACACAGTCAAAGGTTTTAGTGTAATTGGTGAAGCAGAAGTAGATGATGTTTTTCTGGAATTCTCTTGCTTTTTCTATGATCCAATGGATGTTGGAAATTTGATCTCTGGTTCCTCTGCCTTTTCTGAGCCCAGGTTGAACCTTTGGAAGTTCTCGATTCATGTACTGTTGAAGCCTCACCTGGAGAATTTTGAGCATTACTTTACTAACATGTGAGATGAGTACAATTGTGTGGTAGTCTGAACAGTCTTTGGCATTTCCTTTCTTTGGGATTGAGTGAAAACTGACATTTTCCAGTCCTGTGGCCACTGCTGAGTTTTCCAAATTTGCTGGCATATTGAGTGCAGCACATTAACAGCATCATCTTTTAGGATTTGAAATAGCTCAGCTGGAATTCCATCACCCAACTGCTTGTTTTTTAAGTGGGTTTTATAAATACACAAGTTAGTAAGAGATACATAGAAAAGCATTTAACAGATAAAAGAATAACAGTTGTATGATTGTCTTTAAAACAATCCAGTGAACAAACAAGCAAGCAAAAAGTGAGGGAGCTGGAGGAATAGCAGAAGGTAAATGAAATAAATAAATCTGACAAAATGTTGCTAATCATGGAAATCAAGTAAAGTGTAAATGGAGATTAATCATATAATTCTCCCCACTTTGTGTATTTGATAATTTCCATTAAAAGTCTTAAAGAAAAAGTTAATTAAAATGACTAGGAAAAGAATCAAGCTGATTTATTCTCACATTAGCAGAATATGAGTGTTCTCATTGGCTTTCACCCTCCCCTTACTATTCTAAGGTATGTTTATTTTAGTGAACCTGAGTTATTTCTTTTTAATATTATCTAATTTTTCTCTAAATTTTTATTTCCCTGGATAATAATGAAGCTAAGTATTCATGTATTTACTGATCAGTTCATTTTCCTCCTGTGTGAATTGTTTACATAATTTCTATTTGATTTACTTTTCCTTAATAATGTCTAATTAATTTTTGTACATTTTGTGTATTGCTTGGTAGTTATATTCACTGAAAATATCCTCCTTCAGTTCAATACCTGTGTTTTTTTTACATCATTAATGATTTTCACACGTAATATTTTCAAGAAATGACATTTTGAATATTTTCTAAGAAAAAACAATCCCCCAAATATATTTTCTGCTATTTTTTCTAATATTTATAGTTTTATATCTAGACTTTATTTTATGCAAAATAACATTCAGAAAACTAAGATCATGGCATCTGGTCCCATCACTTCTTGGGAAATAGATGGGGAAACAGTGGAAACAGTGTCAGACTTTATATTTTTGGGCTCCAAAATCACTGCAGATAGTGATTGCAGCCATGAAATCAAAAGACGCTTACTCCTTGGAAGAAAAGTTATGACCAACCTAGACAGCATATTCAAAAGCAGAGACATTACTTTGCCGACTAAGGTCCATCTAGCCAAGGCTATGGTTTTTCCTGTGGTCATGTATGGATGTCAGAGTTGGACTGTGAATAAAGCTGAGCACCAAAGAACTGATGCTTTTGAACTGTGGTGTTGGAGAAGACTTGAGAGTCCCTTGGTTTGCAAGGAGATCCAACCAGTCCGTTCTAAAGGAGATCTGTCCTGGGTGTTCTTTGGAAGGACTGATGCTAAAGCTGAAACTCCAATACTTTGGCCACCTCATGCGAAGAATTGACTCATTGGAAAAGACTCTGATGCTGGGAGGGATTGGGGGCAGTAGGAGAAGGGGACCACAGAGGATGAGGTGGCTGGATGGCATCACCGACTCGATGGACTTGGGTTTTTGTGAACTCCAGGAGTTGGTGATGGACAGGGAGGCCTGACGTGCTGCAATTCATGGGGTTGCAAGGAGTCGGACACGACTGAGCAACTGAACTGAACTGATAAGGTGAAAATCTATATTTTTTCCACAAAAGTATAATCCACCATCTAATTTACAGCGTCATTCACACTTTCCTACTGATTTGCAACATGACTTCCTCTGTGTACAGATTTCAAAATCATGTGTGGGTCTGCTTTTAGATCCTGCTCCATTAGAGTACTTGTACGTTTCTGCGAAGTTATTATATACTGAATTACTATAGCTTTAGCATGCTCTTAAGTCGCTTCAATCATGTTCGGCTCTGTGCGATACCACAGATGGCAGCCCACCAGGCTCCACCATCCCTGGGATTCTTCAGGCAAGAACACTGGAGTGGGTTGCCATTTCCTTCTCCAGTGCATGAAAGTGAAAAGTGAAAATGAAGTCGCTCAGTAAGTGTCCAACTCTTCATGACCCCATGGACTACAGCCTACCAGGCTCCTCCGTCCATGTGATTTTCCAAGCAAGAGTACTGGATTGGGTTGCCATTGACTTCTCCATAGCTTTAGCTTAAGACAATGTAAATAATGTGCACATTCCCTGAACGATTTTCTTCTTTAAAATTGTCTTGTATATTCATATCTCTTATTTTTTCTTATAAACTTTAAAGCCAAATTGTCAAATTCCATAAAACAGTCAGTGATATTTTGTGTGTGGACTCAAAGGCTCACTGTTACGTGAAAAAAAAGTTTCCCAGAATAATTTATAAATTCAATGCAAGTGTAATCAGGCATGTGTCTGTCTTAATATATTCAAGTTTCTTCTATGATCTTCAGTAAAGATTTATAATTTTCTCCATGAAGACTTTTGCATTTCCCTAGGTTTGCTTGAAAAACACCTTACATTTTTATTGCCCTTGTGAATGCAATTTTGATATAATATTTCATTTGTTTTAGTCCTGTGTAAGAATATGATTAATTTACATTCTTGCATAGTCTATTAGACTTTTTTACTAACAGTTTTTTTTACATATTTTTGATATATTCTGGGTAAAATGACATTAGCTCTTGAGCGCATCAACAGTTTTATTTTTCCAGTTTTTATACTTCCCTCCCCATCCCAACCCTTATTTTGCTGTGCTGATTAGGACTTCCAGAACAAGGTGAAAATTGCAATTAATATGTTATTTTTTTTCCCAGCTGAAATGCTGATGCTTCTAAAGTTTTATCAGTAAATATAGTAATGTTTAATCTAGTTTATGTTGCTATCATTTTTGTTTCTGTTCATATGCTTAACAGTTTAGGGGAATCACTGTTTCAAGTTTCCTAACTGTCTATATTAGGAATAAGTGTAAAATATTGTCAAATTTTTTTGGATATATTAAAAGAATTATATTTTTCTTCATTATTAATATGGTGATTTTTAAATTTTTTTCATATGGTATTTTTAGATTGATCACTTTGGTTAGCTTCAATATAGACAACTAAAATAATAATAAACATCTATTAAATTTCATATGCTGTTATTTTTGCCTAACATTTTAAAATTGAATTGAAATATTATCTATTTTTTTAAAATTTCTTTGTACTTTGTTTCTTTAATTTTGCTCTTTGAGTGTCTCTTGATTGTCTGTCGAATACTAGATACTTTTTGATAATATATTAAGAACTCTAAATTTGGCTCTTATCTCTGTCTAACCTGAGTTGTTGCTATTTCTTTGTTTATAAACTTGCCTAGACTAAATCTGTGATGTTTGTCTCCCTTCTAACATTATGGCATGGCCATGGATCTCTGCTCAAATTTTTGGTTGGTTTTATTTCTAAGCTAGAGTTCCTGGGCTTGCATAGGTTAGAGGTCATCCACCTTTGGCTAGAGTTAGTGCTCAAAAATTTCAAGCCAGTAAAGCTTCAACCCTCAGCTGATGAATTTGTGTGTGGGTGAGGGTGTGTTCAAATTTCAGGTCATTTTCAAATCTCCCTTGACTCTTCCCTGCTCACTTGTATTAACTTGCCACCCTGTCTCCCCTAAAGTACTGTAGATATGTATGGGTGCAGTGTGTCCTCCCTGATCACTTCTGCACATGTGCATAACCTTTGTCTTATGTATGGGCTGTGCTGTGCTTAGTTGCTCATTCTTGTCGGACTCTATGTGACCACCTGGGCTGTAACCCACCAGGCTCCTTTGTCCAAACAAGATTACTGGAGTGGGTTGCCATGCCCTCCTCCAGGGTATCTTCTCAAACCAGATCTCCTACATTGCAGGCAGATTCTTTACCACCGTCTGAGCTACCAGAGAAGCCCCTTGGGTAGATGGCAAATTAATTTTGCTGTTTATGATTATTTCATCTTATTGGAACTCTCTGTTAAATATCCTGTTAGACTGATGGTGCTCCTTGCTTGCTTGCTACTGAATCACCACCTTGACAACACAAATCTAGTGAATCCTTTTCCAGTAGCAGCAACAAAGGTGCCAGTTTTCATAGTTTGCCATGGCCATGCATTCATGGAAAGGCCTGATGACAGAACTCACTTGCAGATAGGGAGAAAGAGAAGCAGCCTAGGAAAATAATGCCATATACCTGCACTGTTCTTTCTTGGAGTTCATGAATAAATGGGTTTTTCAGGAATAATCACTTTTCAGTTTTTCAGATACATTTGGTCAAATTCCAGAGTGCTCATGAAATTGTTGGTTTGGGATATTTTGTCCCACTTGATAGTTATTTTTTAGCAGGTGAAGTTGTCAACCTCATTACTCCATTATAGGGGAAAGTCAGAACTCTATTATACTTTTTTATGTTCTATGATTTATAGGACCATCTAATTTGCCCAGTGATCATGCCATTTGAGTTATTCAAAAGTGTTTCAAAAGCCCTTGAGGTCTGAATACTTTACTTTCAGAGCCCTTTCATTGTGATTCCCCGAACCAGCAAAATGCTTTATTGTCCCCTAAATGGTTTGTATTTTCAGTGTGGATTTGGCCTGTATTTGCTCTTTCCTGGCCAAGTCAGGGTCTTCTTTTGGGTAAATTAAATTTAGTTTACTGATTTACCAGCTTTTAGTAGACTTGAGATGTTGTTCAGAAAATTATTTTATCTTAAATTTATTCCATCATGTTAATAAACTCATAATTCTCAACTAGCAACTCTGCTTCTGCCTCTGCTGTTCCACATATTTTGTATGGTCTTGCTTTTAATATATGAATTTATAGAGAACAAACATGGACTTGGCTTTACTAACATATTTATTTATCTATGACCTGCCTCTTGAGAAATCTGTATGCAGATCACAAAGCAACAGTTAGAACTCGACATGGAACAACAGACTGGTTTCTGCCGGGGTCCAGCCCCGGTGGATCCAGGGGAATTCGAAGGGTGGACGGCGTCGGCGTGGAAAAACTTGTTTATTTATTAAAGTAAGATTAGATTAAGAAATTATAGTGTAGTAAGAAGATTAAGTGGAGGAAGAGGGCTGAATAGCTTGGTTTACGCGGAAGGCCAATAAAATTCCAGACAAGGAATTTGCACCATCTACGTTGAATATCTAAGGGTGCCTCGCCTTAAGCTCCCTTTCTCGCGGATCTTAACAGCCGGGGCAAGTAAGTAGACCTGATGAGCCTGCCCAGGAAAAGAGAGAGAGACACGGGGAGCCAGAGTGTCAAGAAACCAGGCCGGGAGACTAGTTAGAGAAGCTGGTCCAAGAAGCTGGCCCCTGGCCCCTGGAGCTGGCCCCATCCTTTATTGTTCAGAAGGCCTTTTATACTTTTGATAAAACACAGAGATCAATGGGTAACACAAGATTATGTAGCGTTCGCAGCTCAAGCTCTTTCTATACATCATTTGGTATACAAAAGGTCTCAGGTGATTTACATTATCTTCTGGCCAAGAGGCTTGTTAACACTTTTGGCTCTCTTCCTTAATGAATGTTAATCTCGTTTCCCCTGAAGTGTTTTTCTTTAATCTACATCTCCTTAAAGCATTAACATTAAAGTTACATCTCAATAGAACAAAGGTGCAGTGGGATATAACAAAGAAGGTACTTAACTCAAAGATCTAATGTTGCTAACACAAGGTCTACTACTTGTTTTTCTAACTATATCTACAACTAAAGGATGTGAAAATTTGGCAGCAAATATTGATTCAACAAATGAAACCTTTAATCAGTCCTATTCTAAAGATTTTGACTCCTCGGAAGCTCCTACATTCCTAGGATGTTTTAAGCTTCCTGTGCCTCCTGCGGTCAGGAGGCCTCAAACAATCACACGCGCAGCTGTACAAGTCCTGCAGGCAGGCTAAAAAGCCATCAGAGGGTTTTTTGGATTGAAACACTCTTTTAAATGCAGAAGACTAAAGCCCTGAATTGACTTTTTCCAGAAAATGTCAGAAGAGTGGAAAAGCAGAGCACAAAAGCCGGCAGATTTTTGTTGGGGTACATGCTTAGGAATTTCCAGAGGGGCCCCTGAAGTCTGAGCACGCCTTGCGTATGTCAGCTTCCTTCCTCATGACCTTGTCACGGGCGGGATTCCTCACACTGGCTCCCGGCAGGTTTCAAATAGGAAAAGGAGTACATCAAGGCTGTATATTGTCACCCTGCTTATTTAACTTATATGCAGAGTACGTCATGAGAAACGCTGGGCTGGAAGAAACACAAGCTGGAATCAAGATATCCGGGAGAAATATCAATAACCTCAGATATGCAGATGACACCACCCTTATGACAGGAAGTGAAGAGGAACTAAAAGGCCTCTTGATGAAAGTGAAAAAGGAGAGTGAAAAAGTTGGCTTAAAGTTCAACATTCAGAAAACAAAGATCATGGCATCCAGTCCCATCACTTCATGGGAAATAGATGGGGAAACAGTGGAAACAGTGTCAGACTTTATTTTTTGGGGCTCCAAAATCACTGCAGATGGTGACTGCAGCCATGAAATTAAAAGACGTTTCCTCCTTGGAAGAAAAGTTATGACCAACCTAGATAGCATATTCAAAAGCAGAGACATTACTTTGCCGACTAAGGTCCATCTAGCCAAGGCTATGGTTTTTCCTGTGGTCATGTATGGATGTGAAAGTTGGACTGTGAACAAAGCTGAGCACCGAAGAATTGATGCTTTTAAACTGTGGTGTTGGAGAAGACTCTTGAGACGTTGGACTGCAAGGAGATCCAACCAGTCCATTCTGAAGGAGATCAGCCTTGGGATTTCTTTGGAAGAAGTGATGCTAAAGCTGAAACTCCAGTACTTTGGCCACCTCATGCGAAGAGTTGACTCATTGGAAAAGACTCTCATGCTGGGAGGGATTGGGGGCAGGAGGAGAAGGGGATGACAGAGGATGAGATGGCTGGATGGCATCACTGACTCGATGGACTTGAGTCTGTGTGAACTCCGGGAGATGGTGATGGACAGAGATGCCTGGCGTGCTACGACTCATGGGGTCGCAAAGAGTCGGACACGACTGAGCGACTGAACTGAACTGAATGTTTCCTTGTCCCCTTCCCATTTTTTTGCTTCTATCTTGATACTAATGCACAATTTACTGTTGATATTATTTCAGTCTCCAGATTTGCATTCCAGTAGTTTCTCTTTTCATAAACAAATGATTCCTATGTAAAATTTCAGATAAGCAGTAACTTCACAAGAGTGTGTGGCAGATTATTATTAAGTAATAAGTGACAAGGAAAATGACTATGAGATTCCTGGTCATAGTAAATATCTGCTACTATGTTACCCTGATGCTGGCTTCATTGATCTTAAGGGATAATGGGAAAAGAGCAATAGCTCTTGGTCTTTTACTACTTATGTATATATCAGATGCTTTGGATTAGCTACATTATTTTACCTGAATTACTTAGTGTGGTTCTCACAATAAAACTGTGAAGTAAGTATTGTTAATAGTCACATTTTTTTTAAAGTTAAGAGATGAAGGTATGGGGCACAAGTTTGAATTACTGAAGAGACCCGCATGGCATGGTCCAGACTGATCAGAATAGATGCTAGCTTCATACAACGGGGATGGCTTCCCTGGTACTTTCAAAACTAGAGTTTCTAAGGAGGAAAGTAATGAAAGGGTGGATCAATGTTGCATTTAGCTGCAAATGGCAGAAATTTCAAATAATAACAGCTTAAAGGGGATTCTATTTCTTTCATATCGCTATAAATCAAGGGTTAGACTGGCGCTGGATTGCATATGTCTTTTTTTTTTTAAGTACTACTTCTCACTTTATTATAATTGATATAATGCTTTGCCTCTGTAGAGTCTTTTTATTTATTTAAAAATTTTTTTAATTTTAAAATTTTTAATTCTTACATGCGTTCCCAAACATGAACCCCCCTCCCACCTCCCTCCCCATAACATCTCTCTGGGTCATCCCCATGCACCAGCCCCAAGCATGCTGTATCCTGCGTCAGACATAGACTGGCGATTCAATACTTACATGATAGTATACATGTTAGAATGCCATTCTCCCAAATCATCCCACCCTCTCCCTCTCCCTCAGAGTCCAAAAGTCTGTTATACACATCTGTGTCTTTTTTGCTGTCTTGCATTCAGGGTCGTCATTGCCATCTTTCTAAATTCCATATATATGTGTTAGTATACTGTATTGGTGTTTCTCTTTCTGGCTTACTTCACTCTGTATAATCGGCTCCAGTTTCATCGATCTCATCAGAACTGATTCAAATGAATTCTTTTTAACGGCTGAGTAATACTCCATTGTGTATATGTACCACCGCTTTCTTATCCATTCATCTGCTGATGGACATCTAGGTTGTTTCCATGTCCTGGCTATTATAAACAGTGCTGCGATGAACATTGGGGTACATGTGTCTCTTTCAATTCTGGTTTCCTCGGTGTGTATGCCCAGCACTGGGATTGCTGGGTCATACGGTAGTTCTATTTGCAATTTTATTAAGGAATCTCCACACTGTTTTCCATAGTGGCTGTACTAGTTTGCATTCCCAGCAACAGTGTAGGAGGGTTCCCTTTTCTCCACACCCCCTCCAGCATTTATTGCTTGCAGATTTTTGGATCATAGCCATTCTGACTGGTGTGAAGTGGTACCTCATTGTGGTTTTGATTTGCATTTCTCTAATAATGAGTGATGTTGAGCATCTTTTCATGTGTTTGTTAGCCATCCGTATGTCTTCTTTGGAGAAATGTCTATTTAGTTCTTTGGCCCATCTTTTGATTGGGTCGTTTATTTTCTGGAATTGAGCTGCATAAGTTGCTTGTATATTTTTGAGATTAGTTGTTTGTCAGTTGCTTCATTTGCTATTATTTTCTCCCATTCAGATGGCTGTCTTTTCACCTTGCTTATATTTTCCTTTGTTGTGCAGAAGCTTTTAATTTTAATTAGATCCCATTTGTTTATTTTTGCTTTTATTTCCAGCATTCTGGGAGGTGGATCATAGAGGATCCTGCTGTGATTTATGTCTGAGAGTGTTTTGCCTATGTTCTCCTCTAGGAGTTGTATAGTTTCTGGTCTTACATTTAGATCTTTAATCCATTTTGAGTTTATTTTTGTGTGCGGTGTTAGAAAGTGATGTACTTTCATTCTTTTACAAGTGGTTAACCAGTTTTCCCAGCACCACTTGTTAAAGAGATTGTCTTTACTCCATTGTATATTCTTGCCTCCTTTGTCAAAGATAAGGTGTCCATATGTGTGTGGATTTATCTCTGGGCTTTCTATTTTGTTCCATTGATCTATATGTCTGTCTTTGTGCCAGTACCATACTGTCTTGATGACTGTGGCTTTGTAGTAGAGCCTGAAGTCAGGCAAGTTGATTCCTCCAGTTCCATTCTTCTTTCTCAAGATTGCTTTGGCAATTCGAGGTTTTTGTATTTCCATACAAATCTTGAAATTATTTGTTCCAGTTCTGTGAAAAATATGGCTGGTAGCTTTATAAGGATTGCATTGAATTTGTAAATTGCTTTGGGTAGTATACTCATTTTTACTATATTGATTCTTCCGATCCATGAACGTGGTATATTTCTCCATCTATTAGTGTCCTCTTTGATTTCTTCCATCAGTGTTTTATAGTTTTCTATATATAGGTCTTTAGTTTCTTTAGGTAGATATATTCCTAAGTATTTTATTCTTTTCGTTGCAATGGTGAATGGAATTGTTTCCTTAATTTCTTTTTCTACTTTCTCGTTATTAGTGCATAGGAATGCAAGGGATTTCTGTGTGTTGATTTTATATCCTGCAACTTTACTGTATTCATTGACTAGCTCTAGTAATTTTCTGGTGGAGTCTTTAGGGTTTTCTATGTAGAGGATCATGTCATCTGCAAACAGTGAAAGTTTTACTTATTTTCCAGTTTGGATTCCTTTTATTTCTTTTTCTGCTCTGATTGCTGTGGCCAAAACTTCCAGAACTATGTTGAATAGTAGCGGTGAAAGTGGGCACCCTTGTCTTGTTCCTGACTTTAGGGGAAATGATTTCAATTTTTCACCATTGAGGGTAATGTTTGCTGTGGGTTTGTCATATATAGCTTTTATTATGTTGAGGTATGTTCCTTCTATTCCTGCTTTCTGGAGAGTTTTTATCATAAATGGATGTTGAATTTTGTCAAAGGCCTTCTCTGCATCTCTTGAGATAATCATATGGTTTTTATTTTTCAATTTGTTAATGTGGTGAATTACATTGATTGATTTGCGGATATTGATGAATCCTTCCATCCCTGGGATAAAGCCCACTTGGTCATGGTGTATGATCTTTTTAATGTGTTGTTGGATTCTGATTGCTAGAATTTTGTTGAGGATTTTTGCATCTATGTTCATCAGTGATATTGGCCTGTCGTTTTCTTTTTTTGTGACATCTTTGTCAGGTTTTGGTATTAGGGTGATGGTGGCCTCATAGAATGAGTTTGGAAGTTTACCTTCCTCTGCAATTTTCTGGAAGAGTTTGAGTAGGATAGGTGTTAGCTCTTCTCAAAATTTTTGGTAGAATTCAGCTGTGAAGCCGTCTGGACCTGGGCTTTTGTTTGCTAGAAGATTTCTGATTACAGTTTCCATTTCTGTGCTTGTGATGGGTCTGTTAAGATTTTCTATTTCTTCCTGGTTCAGTTTTGGAAAATTGTACTTTTCTAAGAATTTGTCCATTTCTTCCACGTTGTCCATTTTATTAGCATACAACTGCTGATAGTAGTCTCTTATGATCCTTTGTATTTCTGTGTTGTCTGTTGTGATCTCTCCATTTTCATTTCTAATTTTATTGATTTGATTTTTCTCTCTTTGCTTCTTGGTGAGTCTGGCTAATGGTTTGTCAATTTTATTTATCCTTTCAAAGAAGCAGCTTTTGGCTTTGCTGATTTTTGCTATGGTCTCTTTTGTTTCTTTTGCATTTATTTCTGCCCTAATTTTTAAGATTTCTTTCCTTCTACTAACTCTGGGGTTCTCCAAGTCTTCCTTTTCTAGTTGCTTTAGTTGTAGAGTTAGGTTATTTATTTGACTTTTTTCTTGTTTCTTGAGGTATGCCTGTATTGCTATGAACTTTCCTCTTAGCCCTGCTTTTATAGTGTCCCACAGGTTTTGGGTTGTTGTGTTTTCATTTTCATTCGTTTCTATGCATATTTTGATTTCTTTTTGATTTCTTCTGTGATTTGTTGGTTATTCAGAAGTGTGTTGTTCAACCTCCCTATGTTGGAATTTTTAATAGTTTTTCTCCTGTAATTGAGATCTAATCTTAATGCCTTATGGTCAGAAAAGATGCTTGGAATGATTTCGATTTTTTTGAATTTATCAAGTTTAGATTTATGGCCCAGGATGTGATCTATCCTGGAGAAGGTTCCATGAGCACTTGAAAAAAAGGTGAAATTCATTGTTTCGGGGTGAAATGTCCTATAGATATCAATTAGGTCTAACTGATCTAATGTATCATTTAAAGTTTGCGTTTCTTTGTTAATTTTCTGTTTAGTTGATCTGTCCATAGGTGTGAGTGGGTATTAAAGTCTCCCACTATTATTGTGTTATTGTTGATTTCCCCTTTCATACTTGTAGCATTTGTCTTACATATTGAGGTGCTCCTGTATTGGGTGCATATATATTTATAATTGTTATATCTTCTTCTTGGATTGATCCTTTGATCATTATGTAGTGGCCTTCTTTGTCTCTTTTCACAGCCTTTGTTTTAAAGTCTATTTTATCAGATATGAGTATTGCCACTCCTGCTTTTTTTTGGTCTCTATTTGCGTGGTATATCTTTTCCAGCCCTTCACTTTCAGTCTGTATGTGTCCCTTGTTTTGAGGTGGGTCTCTTGTAAGCAGCATATAGAGGGGTCTTGGTTTTGTATCCATTCAGCCAGTCTTTGTCTTTTGGTTGGGGCATTCAACCCATTTACGTTTAAGGTAATTATTGATAAGTATGATCCCGTTACCATTTACTTTATTGTTTTGGGTTCGGGTTTATACACCCTTTTGTGTTTCCTGTCTAGAGAATATCCTTTAGAATTTGTTGGAGAGCTGGTTTGGTGGTGCTGAATTCTCTCAGCTTTTGCTTGTCTGTAAAGCTTTTGATTTCTCCTTCGTATTTGAATGAGATCCTTGCTGGGTACAGTAATCTGGGCTGTAGGTTATTGTCTTTCATCACTTTAAGTATGTCTTGCCATTCCCTCCTGGCCTGAAGAGTTTCTATTGAAAGATCAGCTGTTATCCTTATGGGAATCCCCTTGTGTGTTATTTGTTGTTTTTCCCTTGCTGCTTTTAATATTTGTTCTTTGTGTTTGATCTTTGTTAATTTGATTAATATGTGTCTTGGGGTGTTTCGCCTTGGGTTTATCCTATTTGGAACTCTCTGTGTTTCTTGGACTTGGGTGATTATTTCCTTCCCCATTTTAGGGAAGTTTTCAACTATTATCTCCTCAAGGATTTTCTCATGATCTTTCTTTCTGTCTTCTTCTTCTGGGACTCCTATAATTTGAATGTTGGAACATTTCATATATTCCATTTTGATTTCAAGATTTTGGATCATTTTCACTATCAATATTTGGAATTCCTTCTCAGGTAGATTCCCTACTTCTTCCTCTTTTGTTTGGTTTGGTGAGCAACTTTCCTGTTCCTTTACCTGCCGAGTATTCCTCTGTCTCTTCATCTTGGTTATATTGCTGCGTTTGGGGTGGCCTTTTTATATTCTGGTAATTTGTGGGGTTCTCTTTATTATGGAGCTTCCTCACTGTGGGTGGGGTTTTATCAGTGGCTTGTCAAGGTTTCCTGGTTAGGGAGGCTTGTGTTGGAGTTCTGGTGGGTGGAGCTGGGTTTCTTCTCTCTGTAGTGCAATGGAGTGACCAGTAATGGGTTATGAGGCATCAAAGGTTTTGGGATAAATTTGAGCTGCCTGTATATTGAAGCTCAGTGGAGTGTTCCTGTGTTGCTAGAGAATTTGCGTGGTATGTCTTGTTTTGGAACTTGTTGGCCCTTGGGTGGAGCTTGGTTTCAGTGTAGGTATGAAGGCATTTGATGAGTTCCTATTGCTTAATGTTCCCTGAATTCAAGAGTTCTCTAATGTTTTCAGGCTTTGGATTTAAGCCTCCTGCTTCTGTTTTTCAGTTTTATTTTTACAGTAGCTTCTAGACTTCTCCATCAATACAGCACCGATGATAAAACTTCTAGGTTAAAGATGAAAAATTTCTCCACATTGAGGGATACTTGGAGAGGTTCACTGAGTTACAAGGAGAAGAGAAGATGGAGGGGGTAGTTAGAGGTAACTGGAATGAGATGCGGTGAGATCAAAGGAGGAGAGAGCAAGCTAGCCAGTAGTCACTTCCTTATGTGCGCTCTATAGTCTGGACCGCTCAGAGGTATTTACGGAGTTATACGGGGAAGGGGAGAGGGAGGAAGTAGACAGAGGTGGCCAGGTGGATAAGAGAGAGGAATGAGAAGGAGAGAGACAAATCCTGCCAGTAGCCAGTTCCTTAGGTGTTCTCCACCATCTCGAACACATAGAGATTCACAGAGTTGGATAGAGAAGAGATGGGGGAGAAAAGAGACAGAGGCCACCTGGTGGAGAAAAAGGAGAGTCCAAAGGAGGAGAGAGTGGTCAAGCCAGTAATCTCGCTCTCAGGTAAACTTGGGTAGTGAAGTTTGGGTTTTTAAATGTACAAAGTTGACAACAAAAACCTAAGAGCAAAGATTAAAAATCTAGAGTTTGGTTGGATTTTCAGAAATACAATATTAAAGAAAAGAAGCAGAAGGAAAAAGGAAGAAAGAAAAAAAGAGAGAGAGAGAGAGAGAAAATAAAAGAAAAAAAAAAACCCACAAGAATTATTAAAAAAAAAAACAAAGCCCACCATCCACCATCCAAAGACTATATATGGTGTTTGCCTTAAAAAAAAAAAGTTTTCTTTGTTTTTGTTTTTAAATAGTAATAGTAGGTTATAGAAATAAAAATTAGAGGAGAAATAGAAGACTTAACAATTTTAAAAAAGTTAGGAAAAAAAAGGAATGATTTTAAAAATAGTAAAAATATTTCTGGCCCTTCTCTGATGTTGTGGGCTATGTGGGATCACTTCCAAGGTGGTTCCCTCTGTTTAACTTCTTCTGTTTGCTGGTTTTTTGGGCTCACCAGTTCAGTCGCGCTGTGGGGAGGGGGGATGCTGCAAACAAATAACACTGTCGTGTGCACACAGTGTCTCAGCCCCGCTTGACCTGTCCCTTCTCGCGATGCACAAACCGCTCCGGCTCTACGATGCTCAGCCGGGAACCGTCTGGGGCCGGCCCTAGGCTGCGTGCACTTCCCCAGTCCAAGCCGCTCAGGTTCGGCGCTCAGGCAGCCCTCAGAGGCACAGATTCGGCTGGGACTGCGCTTTGTGCTCTTCCCAGGTCCGAGTAGCTCAGGAGTTTGGCGAGCGCGATCGCCGCAGCTTGTCACCTTTTCTGCCGCTGCTGCTCAGCTTTCTGGGTGGACCGCTGGCGCCCCCCGTGAGGCAGATGGTGACTGTCCAGCACCCCCAGAAGTCTTAGCAAAGGAGCCTGCTTGCAGTTAGGTAAGCAAAGTCTTTCTGGGTCTGCAATTGCCCCTTTCCGGTCCTTACGGCTCTGGCTGCCTGTCCCTGGTGGGGGATGGTCTGCAGCTGGCTTATTCCGTTCTGTCCTTTGTTCTGTGCTCAGCCCTGCGGTGTCTTATGTTCGAGCTTTTTGTGCGGTAGCTATCCCACAGTCTGGTTTGCTAGCCCAAGTTAGATCGTTCTGGTTGCTCGTGGGGCGTTCCTGCCTGATTCTTACAAAGCACTGCAGCCCGCGCCTCCTGCACTTCCCTGCCTGCCCCTATTAGGTTGTGGCAGATGCAGGCGTCTGTGCTGCTTTTCCGCTGGGGGAGTTACTGTTGGGCTTGTAATCTGTTGGTTTTAATTATTTTTTTATTTTTTCCTTCCTGTTATGTTGCCCTCTGTGTTTCCAAGGCTCACCACAGACTCGGCAGGGAGAGTGTTTCCTGGTGTTTGGAAACCTCTCTTCTTAAAATTCCCTTCCCGGGATGGAGCTCCCTCCCCACCTCCTTTGTCTCCTTTTTCGTCTTTTATGTTTTTTCCTACCTGTTTTTGAAGACAATGGTCTGCTTTTCTGGTTGCCTGATGTCCTCTGCCAGCCTACAGAAGTTGTTTTGTGGAGTTTGCTCAGCGTTGAAATGTTCTTTTGAGGAATTTGTGAGGGAGAAAGTGGTCTTCCCGTCCTATTCCTCTGCCATCTTTACCTAGCCTGTGCGTATGTCTTTACTATAATGTGTCCATGCACTTTTTATCTTCTCGCTTTGTCTGTAGCTTTTGTCCTCATGATCACAAGATGTATGCTGAATCTTCAGACATCATGTTAATATTCCCAAGAGGAAGAAAAAATGGTGAAGGCAAAGTGTGAAATAGATATACTTGCGTCTTTTATAAACTTTTCTTGATTCTGTCCCATGAATGCATTGAATACTAACCCAGATATTAGGTGCCTCCTGATGTGATAAGATATAAATTATCCATAGAATTATATATATATTTATAAAGTATTCTTACTCTGAAGTTGAACTCGAATTCAATGAATGAGAATTTAGGCTAACATCCAATTATAGTAAGCACAGGACTAAAGAAACAGGTTAAATGGCACCAAGAATACGCAATCATATATATTCAGAAAATAGGCTGTTTTTTGGGACAAGTAACTAGATTTCATCAACAATTCAAAGGCATACAGGAAAATGATAGAAAAATGGATGGGTATGATTATTCTAGATTAAAAGAGGTTTAGGAATTGGTCAGAATGGTCATCATCAAAAAAATCTACAAACTATAATTGCTGGGGAGGATGTTAAGAAACGGGAATCCTCCTGCACTGGTGGTGAGAATCTAAGTTGATACAAACATTCTGAACAACAGCATTAGAAATTCCTTCAAAAAAAAAAAAAAGAAAACTAGGAATAAAACTACCTTATGACCCAGCATTTCCACTACTGGGCATATATCCTGAGCAAATCATAATTCAAAATGATACACGTACCCCAGTGTTCATCACAGCACTATTTACAATCACCAGGACATGAACGAAAATTAGATGTCCATCAACAGATGAATGGATAAAGAAATTGTGTTAAATATATACAATGGAATATTAGCCATGAAAATAAACAAACTTGATGAACCTAAAACCTTATATTCAGAGTGAAGTAAGTCAGAAAGAAAAACAAATATCATATATTAACACATTTATGTAAACTGGAAAAATGGTACTTATGATCCTATTTGCAGGGCAGGAATACAGATGCAGACATAGAAGATGATTTTATGGACACAGTGAGGGAAAAAGAGGAGAGGATGAATTGAGAGAGTAGCGCTGACATGTATACACCACCATGTGTAAAATAGCCTGCTAGTAGAAAGCTGCTGACTAGCATAGGGAGCTCAGCTCGACGCTTTGTGATGAACCTCCCTGGTGGCTCAGAGGTTAAAGCATCTGCCTGCAATGAGGGAGACCTGGGTTTGAATCCTGGGTTGGAAAGATCCCCTGGAGAAGGATGTGGCAACCCACCCCAGTATTCTTGCCTGGAGAATCCCATGGACGGAGGAGCCTTGTGGGCTAAAGTCCACGGGGTCGCAAAGAGTCAGACACGACTGAGCAACTTCACTTTCACTTTCTTTCAGAGGGGCGGGATGGAGGGGTAGAAGGGAGGCTCTAGCAGGAGGATATTTATGTTTATTTATGGCTAATTTGCTTGGTTGTATGGCAGAAACCAACACAAAATTGTAAAGCAATTATCCTCCAATTAAAAATTTTAAAAAAGAAACAAAGAAATAATAAAAAATAAAAGAGGTTTAAAAGACATTACAGTCAAATACAATGAGTATTATTTGTTTACATTCTGATTCCAAGTGTCAATTTTTGAAAGAAGGAAATTTTAATTGGACTCAATTTTAAATGACATTGATAATTGACAATTTTGTGAGTGTGGTAATGGCATCCTGGTTTTGTAAAGAAAATGTTCTTACTTTTGAAAGATATATATAGACGTATTTATTGATGAAACTATAGTCAGATATTTGCTTTAGATACTTCAGTAACAACAATAACAAGAATGAGTAGAAAACGGGGTTTAAGAAACAATTTAGAAAAGGAAAATAAGCACAGGACCAAGTCACAGAATTTCAATACATAGAGTGAAACAGGAAAAAAAGAAAAAGAAAATGGAGAAAAAACTGTTAAAACTAAGAATGAGCCTCCAAAAGTTAGGCTTTTATATTTTTTTTCATTCCATTTTCTTTGCAGGCCTAAGCATAGACTAAATCTGCAGATTCCCCAAAATCTCACCTTCGAAGGCTGTTCATTTCTTTCCAGTTACTCACTCTCCCTTGGTTTCACCACTAACCGCACGTGTACATTAGAATATGACCAGACTTTACTGATGTTAGGGGACTTGGCAGATGTTCATGTAGCAGAAACACAAACAACTTAAAATTAGGCTCAGGCTTTGCCCTCCCACACTATTTCTCAGCCCTCCCTGTTCTCCTCTTTGTTCTCCCTCACAACTCCCAGAAAGTTCCTCTACATTGTTATACAGAGGGTTGTCGCTGTCTGCGTTCATTTGTATTCCCCAAAATCTCAATGTGTCCGGTAAATGATACTTCATCTCTTTTGAGTTTCATCCTTTCTTTCCCACATCAATCTGTGTAAAAAGACCAAGAAATAACAAGATGTGCTTCCTCAGTGATGTAAACTGTGCTAGGTCACTACTTCCCTACCTCCGGAAAGCAGAAGTAGCTATATAATTTTGGTTTTAAATATTTTTTCTTTCAATTTCAAAGGTGCTCATCTAATCAAAATCATACTTTACATCAGGTGGGATACCTGATGTTACCAATCCCAGGTATTGGGGAGGACTCTAAATCCTTCTGCTCATTGCATCCTGGTATGGAGTCACCAAGGAAACCACATACAGTCAGGCACCGGATGAAACAATGCTTCACTTATTCAGAGAAGAGATAGAGCAAGATCAGCTGTAGTAGTGGGAGTCCATTGGTACCCCCAGGGCAATTAACCTGTGTGCAATCCCCTCCTGTGTCCCTGTTACAGGACACCATCCCCTCTCTGCAGAGGACAGATAAAACAGTGGGGTTGCCCAGGTACCCTGTGATGCATTCATTCTAAACAGAGACAGAAGTTTAGAGTCCCATACAAGGTGACAAGGCCGACACAGGTTGTGTGGACTCTTTTCCTTTGTTAAGGATGTGTTCCAGACCCAAGGCTCATTCTCATATGGCTGAGTGGGGGAAGAAAGACTATGTGCATAACCTTTCCTAGTATTTTATACACTATTTTAATTTTTATTTTACATTTTTCATGTTCTTAAAAAATTACTGGCGATTTTATCATTCTTGCTTTTAAAAACTCCTCAAAGGAAAGGTTCTTACATATCTTTTGGTATTGTCACCAAGTGTGGAAGATAGATTAGCTATATTCTTCTCTGTCTTCACAATCATGTTATTTTAGAACACTTTGATACAAAGACTTTTCCTTACTGTGATTGCTGGAATGATATATACTCCATAATAGTCATGGCTGTAATAATAATATTAAAGTGTAATGATGAACATGCAGTTCTGGGCAACTGTTTTTTCATCTGAAAAAGGAAGAATTTAGGATAAGTGAACAATAGTAACATCTCCAAATTTAAGCTTTTTTCAGGGTATTTTCTTTCATTTTCAAAGAAAAAAAAAAAAGAGGGAATTCAATGGCATGAAAAGATTAATCTCCCAAAAGTATGAAAAGACAGTATGAAAAGACAAGGTAAATATAGATTTCTGTTCTCTTAGTATCTTTGCCCAAGGAGATAAAATTCCTAAGATTTACTTTTCCAAGTTACATGAAAAATTCTGTATGGACAGCAAATCCAGGTACAGATGTTCAGGACTGGCTTGGTCTGTACAAATCACACACAGCATCAGACTTCTGTATGTACACACAGAGTTGGAAATGGGAGGCCACTTTACCTTTTACAAGGAGTGATTCTAGAGAGATATCAAGCTGGGCACAAAAGTAAAGGTCTATTAAGTGGTGGTGATGTCAGGCCTCTTCAGTGCCTTTAAAGGTAAAGTATTCCCAGAGTTTGAATCAATCTGTGTGAGCAGCATTTCCCTATGAGCTCTAACAAATGTGTATAAATAGAGGACAAGATTCGCATCCACAATGTCTGTGCCAGCACTGAGATGATGATTAATGAAACACTGCTGAGCTGGAGATTTGTAAAGAATGGATGGCAGCAGGATTCCCAAGCAGTTTTTGAATTGGAATTGAAGAAGACAAGTTCAAGCAGGGAGGACAGAAGAAATGCTGTAAGGATGAACAAAATTGCAGCTTCAAGTAATGCAACCTAGATGTGGATTCCTAAGAAACCATGAATGATGGGGTCATTCTTTTTGCTCAAAGCTTCAGGTTGAGTAAGTCTGAATTATAGACCCATGACTAAGAGCAGACTAAGTCAGTATACTAGAACCACATGGATTTAGACCCATAAGACAGAACATATGAATAATCTAAACAGTGATGATTTGATGTATTCTTTTGAACTACCTGTGGGAAAAATTCCTTGCTTAATCATTTGCAAAAAAATACTTAAATTCCTCAGATTACACAAATTTCCATTATTTTGAGAATCAACAATTTTACATAAACACTTGCAAAGTTATTTACCACAAATCATTCTTTTACACTAGTAGTAGGTTTCTCAATTTTTTTTAAACCAGGAAACCACTGATTCACTGATTTATTTTATAATCTTGAATCAATTAAATAATAATTTTATCATTCACATTTCCATTTAATTAAGAATACATTTCTATATTTGTCTTAATTTGCTA
Organism: Ovis aries; assembly: GCF_016772045.2. Taxonomy (NCBI): domain Eukaryota; kingdom Metazoa; phylum Chordata; class Mammalia; order Artiodactyla; family Bovidae; genus Ovis; species Ovis aries. The sequence goes on from NC_056055.1 coordinate 194,830,769, forward strand.
TGGTTTATTTCAGGCTTATCATGAGGGTACATGTACCACAGGGCCTCTAGTGGCTCAGATGGTAAAGAATCTGCTCGCAGGATACCAGGGTTCAGTCCCCGGGTTGGAAGATCCCCTAGAGACTGGACTGGCACCCCATTCAAGTATTCTTGCCTGGAGAATCCCATGGACAGAGGAGACTGGCAGGCTATAGTCCATGGGGTCGCAAGAGTTGGACATGCCTGACCAACTAACACTCACTCACTCACTACATGTACCACACACTGGATTAAGGACTTCATTTCTAATTTAATAGAAAAACCATCTTGATAAATATTTCTGTATTCACTCACATTTTTTATAACAGGAATCTGAGGATAAGTCAGGGTAACTAGTAGTTAATGGTAATAACTCACAACTTGCATGCTCAGTCATACTGGAGTGGGTTGCCATTTCCTCCTCCAAGGGATATTCTGAACCCAGGGATCGAATCCGTGTCTCCTGAATCTCCTGCATTGGCAGGTGGATTCTTTACCACTGTGCCACCTAAGGAAATCATATTCTATTATCTCATACAATCTGTGAAAGACCCAAGTCATGTTTTACCAATCCCAGGAATTCAATGACTCTTACAGATTTTTTTCCAATTTATAAATTTGCAGTGCAAACAGACTTTTAAAAATTGATCAATCAACATGAATTTAGTGAGTTTCAGTTAATTTTAGCACCTGTAATATATTCTGTGTTTGAGTCCCCAGTATTCATTCAGCCCTGTTGCTGCTGCTGCTGCTGCTGGTGCTAAGTCACTTCAGTCGTGTCCGACTCTGTGCGATCCCATAGACGGCAGCCCATCAGGCTCCCGTCCCTGGAATCCTCCAGGCAAGAACACTGGAGTGGATTGTCATTTCCTTCTCCAGTGCATGAAAGTGAAAAATGAAAGTGGATTCGCTCAGTCGCGTCCAACTCTTAGCGACCCCATGGACTGCAGTCTTCCAGGCTCCTCTGTCCATGGGATTTTCCAGGCAAGAGTACCAGAGTGGACTCAACAGCCCTATCTGATAATAAAAAAGTCACATTAATCCCAATCCTCTTGCCTGGCCAGTGAAAGGAAAGGCATGTCTCTTGATCACTTTGGGTAAAGATAGGAACACTGAGGGTTTCCCTGGTAGCTGAGCTGGTAAAGAATCTGCCTGCCATGTGGGAGATCTGGGTTTGATCCCTGGGAAGATCCCTTGGAGAAAACAGCTACCCACTCCAGTATTCTGGCCTGGAGAATTCCATGGACTGTATAATCCATGCGGTGGCAAAGAGACAGACATGACTGAGTGACTTTCACTTTTACGGTAGGAACATAGAGCATGAGGATATTCTACCCTCCTGGGATCAACTAGATTTAGAGCAAGGCCAGTTGTGAATGAGAGAAAGAACTTAAATCTTTTTTTCACATTGTAAGCCCACAAACCTACTGACTCTGAGCCCAGCCCTACTTATAAGCCTTGTGAGCTTATACATGAAACATTTTAAGCCAGTTTATGTAGGATTTTCCGTTATTTGCAATAAAAAATTAGGAATAGTAAGAGACCAGGATTGGTAGGTATCATAGGATCCAATTAGAGTGAATCTAAAAGCCAGACAAAGTATATAACTAGCTCTGCATAAAGTAAGGAGTCATTGTCAGGTTTTAAAGTGATAATGTCATGATACAAGATGTCACTGCTACTACTGGCCTGGCAGTGTTATGCAACACGGATTCATTGCTAGAGTGTGGTAATATTTTGGCCTAATATTTAAAACATAAAATAAATAGAGCTTATATTAGAGAGAAGACAGGAGATGAAACCATGATGTGATAAGAAATTATATGATTTTTAATTACTTATGCTAGATTATTAGCTAGATTATTAGAATAAAGGAAAAGTAAAATTCAAAGATGAATATGTGTTTCCCTGTTGGTGGCTTTCATTTTCTAGGTTTTTACATATATTGATTCTAACTATCAAACAGCCTTATATGTTGGTTATCTTTCTTTCTCTTTTAGAGATGAGAAAACAGAATAACTCATTCAAACCTCATAGCAATTGAATGGCAGAGGTAGGATTAAAATTTATGTAGATAAATATCAAGTGTGGAGCTTTGAAGGAATGGCCTTGGGAAAATAAAAAGTCTTAAATATGCAGGGTTTGAGATACTGATGAGGCTCTTAGGTATCCAGGACCAGAGTTTAAGTGAATGAATGGTTGAGGCAGTGAATAATCTCAGAATTTTAGATTTAACACCAGTAAATCATAAATGCAATAACCTAACAGTATTATATAAATTTGAAAAGCAGTCTTCAAGACTACTTAGCAAGAATTCAAGTGACTTACTGAATTAATAAGATTTTAATTTACAGCAGCAGTATAAAGAGTACAAATTTTTAAAAATTACCAAAAACAAACTGGACATTGGCAATGACTTTGCTCTTTAAAAAACAAACAGACAAACAAACATGTTTTCAAACAGGAATGGGGTTATTGTGTGACTAACTTTTGTCAGTTTATCTGCTATTTTATTTTCTAACTTGTTAGAAACACTAAACATAAAGATGTGACCATATTGTTTATGTGCTGAAACAGCTCTCCTCTTCTGACAATTTAGCAGTTAATCTATCCCTCTGCATTCCAGTCTCTTTCTCTTCAAAGAGCACTCTATTTTTACTAAGTTCCTTTAGATATACAATCACTTTAAAAAGTGAGAAAGATTATAGAGTGTGTGAAAAATTATGCAGAAATGTACTTTCTTGTCAGGTTGACTTTGCAAATATGGAAGAAAGGAGACAGAAGTGCCTCCATTTAGGAGGCATGCCCAGTGATATGCCAGGGAGAACCATCATTTCTTACTCTTATCAATTAAAAATCTTTTATAGTTTGGGGACAATTAATAAGATTATCAAGATATCATTAATTCATATCTGTGTTTCAATTGATTTAATCAAACTATCATATGGAAATCTAAGTAACTTGAGGCTTTTATTCAGTGGGTAGATGAAAGAAGGCTAACTAATAAGGCATCAAACTCTATTTGTGTGGACCAATATTCTAAGTTGGCTGTAACACACTGCTGTTTTAAGATTTATTTTTATTTAGTGTATGCAAATAATGTAAACATTATTAACTTTATCAAATGACATGCATACAGGAAGTATTACAATGTATACATGATCCATAGGAACTTTGATCTTAACCAATGTCCCCTCCAGACAAAATGGTTTCAGGATGCACTCTTCAGACTTCTTTCTTAGCATCAGGTCATTCCAGGAAAATGCACAACAATTGAGCTTAAATTCAGCCAACTAAAATATTCAAGTCATTAGAAGCTTATTGTAAGAATCTGATCACTTATTGTCACCAATCAATATTTAATGTGAATATATAAGCATGCAAACATTTAGTAAAGTGTTAGTTTCAAATGAACTTTTCTTGTTTTTGCTTTTCAGTACTTATTAACTGACATCTACTATGTGTCAGGAATGAGACTAGCAGAGGAAAATTGACCCTGATCTCACCCTCAAGTCACTTAGTGACAGTCTAGTAATAAGTAGAGATGACATGGAGACAGAATCTTTTGCTTCCAATTTTTTCCATAGATTTTGCCACTTCTTATTAATGAATTATTTTGCTATCATATCCCTAGGTTGGAAATATCCCCTGAAGATGAGAAAGGCTACCCAACCCAATATTCTGGCCTGGAGAATTCCATGGACTGTATATGGGGTTGCAAAGAGTCCAACACGGCTGAGTAACTTTCACTTTCACTTTGTTATCATATGCTTGAGTTTTGAAGTTTTCCCAAAAGAGTTCTACCTTTGAAACCCTCAGGGACAATTTTACAATTTATACATTTTCAGCTTCATGGGAAAATATGCAGTTTTTACTTGAATTGACATTTTTTTGAAGTATCATCTTTATGCCAAATAATGTAAATGCAAATAATTTATCACTACTTCAAATATATACTTTACGTAAGTTAAAAACATATTTAAATCATTGAATTATTCTATTTCTGGCTTTGGATTAATTTAAAATAAGTAACTAAATGAAATATAATGGGGGAAATGTTAAAAAATTTTACAAAGGGAATGCATCACACCAAAATAAGTTGTGCTCCTTTCCTCCATTTTTCTCTTTTCCCAAAATTAAAGTAGGGATGTTCCCTTGTTGCCTCCTAAGGTAAGAACTCCAATCATTCCTTTAAATCAGACATTAATTGCAAATTACTATTAATTACTATTTTATGAATAGTAAAACATTATTCATATGTTTATTTAGAGTAGATGAATAATAAAATTTATACTCTCTATAATAGCGAATGGAGAAGGCGATGGCACCCCACTCCAGTACTCTTGCCTGGAAAATCCCATGGATGAAGGAGCCTGGTAGGCTGCAGCCCATGGGGTAGCGAAGAGTCGGACATGACTGAGCGACTGCACTTTCACTTTTCATTCTCATGCATTGGAGAGGGAAATGGCAACCCACTCCAGTGTTCTTGCCCGGAGAATCCCAGGGAAGGGGGAGCCCGGTTGGCTGCCAGACTCTATGTGGTCACACAAAGTCAGACAAGCCTTGAAGCGACTTAGCAGTAGCAGCATAATAGCAAAGGTATTCAATCTATGAGATTATTTTTATCTAGGCATAAAAACAAGTATTCAATAGATAATTTTTAAAGGACAAATATCCTAGATGTCCAGTTGAGTTAAATTCTGAACAAGTTGGACAGTCTAATGTTTGTTTAGAGACTTTATAAGAATTTGTTTGGATAGATTGCAAATGTCCTCTTTTAACACTTTTCAGAAGTTTAGTACTCTTTTCACTGCAACCTTCAGCAGAGGGCTTTATGTAAGAAGGAGTGCCAATGAATACGTGTGAAGAAAGTGAATAAAAATACTATTATTGGAGAGAACATGACTTAGGTCATGTTTCTTTCCTCCCATCCCCACCTTTGTAATGTAGCCAAAGGCAATTGAATCTGTGCTTTGCACTGCTATACATCCATTCCCAACTGCAGCCAGGGAGCAGCAAAATGAGTTACTGAGGCAGAATCAGACTAATCAAGTTTCCCTTTCCATTCCGCCTAGAGGGAAAGATGACACCTGCTTATTGCAGCTTCAAAGTGTTGAAATCCTTTCTGCTTTCATGTGGTTACTATGCATATTCTCTGGTGGATTAAATGAGGGGAATGCATTATAGTTTTAAACTTTGATGCCCCATTAAGATGAATATGCACCTAATGAGCTGAAAAATTACCAAGACTACTTTCACATTCCCCCTACCCTCACTCTCACGGGGAACTAGCTAATCAGGATGGGAGTGCATCTTCTGTGTTCTTAAACCACTGGCTATGAAATTTGGCCCAAGACCTTATTCGAACACATGTTTAGTATTTAATAATATAAGCAATAAGTGATGCTTCAATTAATAGAAAAGAAAGAACAGTTTACTTTTTAATAATGAATGCAATAGTCATAGGCAATTTAGATATAAACAAGATACAAGCACAAAACCGTGAGGATTTATTCATAGGCCAAATATACTTATTACTGTCAATGTTTCATAATTCCAGTAACCACTTTCACATATACACCTCACCAAAATGTATAGAATATTTGAAAAACAAGCAATTTCTGTCACCTCAGTAACACTTGAGTCTTATTTTTTAAAAGCTGTAATACAGCAATTTAAAATATGAATTTAAAATATGTCCTTGCTACTTAGGTCAGGCAATATAAAAATGAAGCAATTTCAGGGGACAACACCAGGAGCTGAAGCCAATTATATTTCAGTGTTATTCACAGATATTCTTACCTGCCAAGTGGAGTGCGGCAAGTTGTATTCACACTGTGATCTATGAGCATGGGTATGAAGCTCAATTTTCTCTCAAGGGAAATCTTCTAACAAACAGTTGACAGAGCAAAACACAGTTGCAAAGGAACAAATGAAAAATCTAATAAATATGATGCAATTTTTTTAAAAACAGGTCATTTTATAATGTGTAATTCAAAGCGAAAGTTCAGTTTCTATATAAGGAAATCAAGGCAGGAGACATGATGCTAACTCACAATGCTGAGCAAATTTGGCTCGCAAGAGATCTCTTGCTTTGTGTGAAATGTGTATTTTTCCTATGTACTGACTTTTAATGTAGCTAAAAAGAAAATCAATGAAATATATGTAGTTAGATATGATTATAATATTTATTATAGTAATGTATGTATTAAACAATGCATGATAAATTCTGAAATAACATTATATTCTTAATTGCATGTGTAGTTTTAATCTAGTTCAAGAATATTAATGTATTAATACCAAAAAGAAAAATTATGAGTAATGTTTTTTTAAATTTTGTTTAACTTATACCAAATGTCAGAGAAAAAGGCAAATTCTTAATTTAGAAGTAGGAATTCAACAGGCCTGTTAGAGAAGACTTATAAAGAATGTTATTGATTATGGATAGGTAAAAATCTGCATGCTTATGGGGTTATCAAAGCACAAAATATATTGTGTTGATATAACTTTGGAGTCAATCTTTTCCAAAGTTTTTGAATAATACACAAAATGTAACATTTCAGAGTACAGTTGTAACAAAAATGAAGATAGACCAAACCATGTTTCCAGTTAAAATCAGTAAATGAGCTGAAATTTATTAGTTTCCTAAACCCAACTTTTTATGATTATGCTTGTGAATATAAGCATTTCAAATCACCAAATATTAATGTGATATGTACTTAGCTTAAATTTAATATCTCCTAGATTTATAAAAGTAAAACAAAGTGAATGTACCTTCAATTTAAATAGGTTTCTATTTTGTATAACTCTGGAGCATCCCTACTTGTAAATTATTTGCAATCTACTGGAATCATTCACACTTCCTTCATTTAAGCTGGATATAATTGTCCAGCAATAAAATAGAATGATATTCTTTTACTTAATAATGGTTTTCATCATTACATTGCTTCCTGAACAACTTTTTCAATTTTTACATACTGAGTTCAAGAATCATTATGATTAAATACAGAAAAATTTTTCCTCCTATCAATAATTATAAATATTTAATAATTTAGACAGAATTTTACTCTCAGTAATTTCAAAATGAATAAATCAGAAAATAAGCATATTTATTAGATTTTTCTACTTACTTAAAGCTTTTTATAAAAGTATTTTTTTTTAGAATTTTCATTTCATTTATTCTTGGTCATAGGAAATTTTTATAAAGATAAGGGTAAGATGGTATTATAAATAGGAAATATTATTATTGAAACTTTAATCATACACACTACACTTAAAAAGTCTAGACATATATTTAACTTTGCTCTTATGTTCAACACGCAACATATTTAGAGTATTTGTAGCCAATCTTTCAAATTTCCTCCTATGATCATAGACTTTATCTATGTTTGACAGAAAACATAGATGTAAAAAGACATGAAATACATGGTTACAAAAGTACGAGTGCATTCAAAAGACTTTTAACAAATTTATGAATGAAAAATCCATGAGTTATTGAGATAATCGTCTAAGTTGTAGAAAAATTGACTCTTTTCCTTCCTAGGAAATATTTTTAGTGTGGAAAAATGAAACTATTTGTATCAATTTTCAAATTCTAGAGAATATTTTCTCAATTATAAATATTATTGCCTTTAATCCTTCACCAGAATAAATATCACTTCCTTGTTATTAGTTCTTGGTCATTTTTATTTCTCATCCTTGCCTTTATAAGAAAAATGTTAGCTGCAATTCATGGGGTGGCAAAGAGTTGGACACGACTGAGCGACTGAACTGAACTGATATGTCACATTTTAAAGAGTTCAGTATTTTCACAGATTCAGAAAGTCTACTTGAAAGAAAGAAGCCCCAATCTTGGCACAGTCATTTTGTTATAAACTTGTTAAAGCCATTAAAATGTGTGAACAATTTTAGAAAGTGTAACTATGCACCAGTATGCCTGCGTTTGTCAGAGTAGTGCTTCATTTTTCCAAATACAATTGATTTAGGATGTATATAAAATCCTCTTATATGCCATTATCATATGTCATATTTTAGTAATTATTTCCGTTTACTTAAATAACAGCAGAGACATGGTAGACAAGAGCCCTTCCCAAACTGTGTCATTAAAAAATATTATTAGGAAAACAGCAAGACTTTTTCTACTGAAAGCCTAAAGACAATTCACACAAACTTTAAACATGGAAATTTTAACCAAATTGTATTTTACACAAAGGTATAAAAAATATATCACTGTAGCTTGCAGTGCTTCACTGCAAAAACAGGTATAGAAAAAGATATTAGAGGTTAGTATTTGCATGTTATACAACACGGTGGGAGGCGGGGAGAACAGAACAGAACAATAGATTTCATAGAATTATTTTTCTCCTTTGAATTTTATTCATGTCTTGTTCGTGTGTGTGTATCTAAACTACATTTTAGGATATCTACAACACACGTTTGGAAACAATTGCATTAGGCACAGAATCAGATAAAAACAGGGAATAGCAGCCATTAGTATGATTACCTTCATTTATTGTTGCTTGTATCACAAATCAATTGAAAGCTTTCAACATAATGGGGAAACTTTCTACTGATTTTTAACATACATGTTAAATATCACAAACGGCACAAGTGTTGTTAAGAAAAAATTATGCCTAATAGGAACTGGAATCCAAAATTTCCTAACCTTGTCTGAAAAGTGAGAACCAGGCAGTGCCTCCCTCACATCCAAGTTAATTTGTAATGATTCCACTGAGTGCTGATGTGAAAGCAGCCTTCAATGACCACCAGCACTCTTTTTTCCCCTCGATGGCTCTCTACAAATCATCTCAGGTACCGCAGCACAAGGCTAGAAGCTAAAAAAATGAATACACCAGTAATTTCTTTTTGAAAATGATTTGACACCCAGCTGATGACAGTAGCTAACAGCATGACCTCCAAACTGTTAGCTCTGCTAAAAGAGCTTCATTTGAAACACCCATGGGGTTATGGATTCCTGCTAATGGCAGCAATAGAATGGATGATGAGTTTATGGCAGGATAGAAAGGCTTTTCTCAATTAATTCTGCATCATGTTAAGGCCATTATCATTGGATGTCATCCAGTGAAATTGGGGAAAACTCTCTGAAAGTTCCTCTTAGTTAGAGCAATGTATTGTAGCTCCTTATATCTATATATATCTCCTTATATCTATATCTATCTATCTATATGTATATATATATATATGGCAGGGTTTCACTCATGGCTCCATGATTAAGAACCCTCCTGCCAAGGCAGAAGACACAGGTCTGAACTCTGATCCTGGAAGATTTCCTGGAGAAGTAAATAGGCAACCCACTCCAGTATTCTTGCCTGGGAAATCCCATGGATAGAGAAGACTGGAAAGTTATAGTCTATGAGGTCACAAGGGTCGACACAGTTTAGTGACTCCAAAGCAACAAAATAAATATATATATATAAATATTTATGTAAATATTTATATATATATATTTATGGCAATGGTGTACTTTTTAATGAGTTTCTTGTGGTTTTAGGGTGATTCGCATTTAGGCTATTGGTTTCTGATGAATCGAGGTAAACAGAAAAAGAATATCATTTAATATTAGGTCATTTTCATTTAGGCAAACTGCTTGTTCAAGCAATATTACTCATAAATATTTTAATTCCATGTTTAGTTATTAAATCACACTAAAAATATAAAGTGAAAAAAAAGACCTTCCTCAATATTAAGTGGGCAGAAAGAGCTTTTATGGACAAAGTGACATCTTATTTTATATGCATAAAAATATAAAGGGATAATGATTAAAAAACTACCTTAAAACTTTTGTATTTTGGGTATACATTAAGTTTTATCAAACTGGTAAGGTTTTCTTTTCAGCAAAAATGAAGATCATTAAAATCTAAGTCACAGATTACTTCCATCATCAGAATTATTTCTTGTCACCACTCCTTTGCATAATAATATGAGTATTATGTTAAGTATTGACTGACAACCAAAACTGCATTGTTGATCTGTCTTAAATATCCAAGTAGAATACGTGTACTTAGTTAAGAAATGATTTAAATTTCTTTATATGGGTCAAGGTTTCATTTGAAATTCAATTAATACAGATGCTTACCAGAGACTCTATTTAAAAAGAAAAAGAAAAAAAGACCCTAGAGTCAGAGAAAAACTCTAAAATGATTTTTCAAATTAAGGGAAATAAAGATACAAAGATTCTTTGCAAATCATTTAATTAAGCTTGTGACAGTACAGCATTCATGTAATGCAAATAATCTTTTGATTCTTTTTATTCTTTATATTGGGATATTCTAGATAATTAGTATCTTCTCATACCCCTAAACAGATTATTATTAAACATAAAAGTATGCCCTGAAGAGATAACAATTATGAGGTTAACTTTGCATTTTCCCTTTTACTTATACTTATTTACTTATTTTCCCCTATACATTGGTATGTATCCTCACATATCACTCAACTGTCGTAACTGACCTAGATAGACATGCATGTCTGACTACTTTGTATAAGTGCATCTCACTCAATTCTAGTTGATATTGTTAGCTTAGTGATTTCCCCTCCACCTTCAGGTTTTTGATAATAAATTTTTTGTGTGCAAAATATTTGGCTCTGAAAGTAGTTGTATAGATTATTGAAACAAACCTCCGTAATATATTGATTAGAACTCTACAGCTTAAAGAAAGTAGTTACTTGAGCTTATTAGTAACAGAATAGAGACTAAATCCTTGATATCTTGTTCAGTTCAATTTCGATTGAACTGTTGAACTATCCCTACACTATTGCAACCAACATAAAATATGTGAGTTCATGTCTACACCACAAATCTTTTGGTTTATATTTCAGTTTTTACATTAACTAAATTATATCATTATATAATACATTTTAACTCTTTTTTTATGCAATGAATAATGAACTATTTTTAACAATTTCTCAATTTTCATTGAGTATAATAACATGCTTTTTCAATAAGTGTTTAAATTATATATATGTAGTCTCAGGCTGCAGTGTCCAAAAAGACAGATTCTTGGGAAAAAAGTATACATTGAGGACTGTACTGGTAATTTTAGGCTAACAATAGTTTGGATTTCCTTATAGAGAATTCAAAAATAGTAAAACACATAATAGTAAGTTTGTATGGGTTTTAATTTAAATTTATTACAGAAAAGGCAGTTTTTTGGATATTATGCAAAAAAAAACCACTAGAAATCATTGACTGGAACAGTCAGAAAACACTATTTAATAAAAATCTAGAAAGTATTGGTTTTATGTGCATTTTTGTTTTTGTTTTGTGGTGTTGTGTCCATATAATCAAAACTGGTTGAAAGTGGTAAGATGACACAATAAGTAAGGCTCTAAGTGCTGGAAATAGATAGCAATATGTTTAATTTTAGCTTTGTTATTTGCTAATTGTGAAACATTACCTGAGCTGCTTTAAAAAAATCTTCAAATCTTGGTTATCTGTAAAACTGGTCAATAATTCATAATATGATAAATTCTATTGCTGTTATACAAATTATCATCCTCTTTCTCTCCACCTTGGGATAAAGTACACTTCCTGGACCATTGATGTTGGGCTATGTGACTTGCTGAGGCTATGAAATATGACAAGACATAGTGTGTGGAGTTCTCAGATATGGTTTACTTGATTAGGACCATCCTCTATTGCTTCCAAGATCCACTACAAGAAGAACATCCTTTAAGTATGATTGGACCAAAGGGAACAGAAAAGCACTTGGAGAATACATGAACAAAGTTGATGAGGAAGTTCAGGGGATACAAACAGAAACACTAGTCTAGTGAATGCTTGAGGAAATAGTCTATGTTCCAGTGAGGCATAATAAATATCTTCAACACTTTCAATTTGGGGTATATGTTTCAGTTCAATCGCTCAGTCCTGTTTGACTCTTTGCAAACTCATTGTCTTCAGCACACGAGGCTTCCCTGTCCATCAACAACTACTCAAACTCTTGTCCATAGAGTTGGTGATGGCATCCAACAACAATCTCATCCTCAGTCATCCTCTTCTCCTCCTGCCTTCCATCTTTTCCAACATCAGGGTCTTTTCCAATAAGTCAGTTCTACACAACAGGTGGCCAGAGTATTGGAGTTTCAGCTTCAGCATCAGTCCTTCCAATGAATACTCAGATTGATTTCCTTTAAGATGGACTGGTTGGGTCCCCTTGCAGTCCAACGGCTCTCAAGAGCCTTCTCTAACACCAGAGTTTAAAAGCATCAAGTCTTTGGCACTCAGCTTTCTTTACAGTTCAACACTCACATCCAAACATGACTACTGGAAAAACCATAGCTTCAACTAGATGGATCTTTGTTGGCAAAGTAATGTCTCTGCTTTTTAATATGCTCTCTAGGTTGGTCATAACTTTTCTTCCAAGGAGCAAGTGTCTTTTAATTTCATGGCTGCAGTCACCATCTGCAATGATTTTGGAGCCTAAGAATATAAAGTCTGTCATTGTTTCCATTGTTTCCCCATCTATTTGCAATGAAGTGAAGGGACCAGATGTCATGATCTTAGTTTTCTCAATGTGTATGTTTGGAGTATTACTTTTTGTCTCCATGTTACATTCCATTTGATATTTACTAACTGTCCCATTCTTCTCTTCTAACTTTTTTACTTACTCTTCTATATTTAGGTTCTTGTACAATGAAAAAATTCTGTTTTGAATATTATTTTCTTTGAAGGATTTAATTTTTCTTTTCCTCTAGGAGAAATCACACTCTATCTCTTGATCATATTGTCAATTATAGTAACTACCTCAGAGGTTAAAGCATCAGCCTCCGATGCGGGAGACATGGGTTCGATCCCTGGGTCAGGAAGATCCCCTGGAGAAGGAAATGGTAACCCACTCCAGTAGTCTTGCCTAGAGAATCCCATGGACAGAAAAGCCTGGTAGGCTACAGTCCACGGGGTCGCAAAGAGTCAGACACGACTGAGCGACTTCACTTTCACCTTTTCTATATTCTCAAATACTTTCTCTCTGAAACTCTTACTGACTTTATTTAGTTTTTCTCTCATTCTACTGATTTAAGGCTGAGCGTATTTAGTGAAGCACATGTGTTATATGCAGTAAAACACTTTTCAGTTTCCTTGTGCTGCTTCGTTCCAAGGAGTAATTAATTTACTGCAGTTATGACACGTAAAAACTATTTTGGTTAAAAAATCAATTGAAATTCTTTTATGTTAAAAAGTGGATACTTTATATATTGTTATTAGCTATTGTGATTAAATATTAACAGGAAGATGGTAACAAATTTATGTATGCATAATTGAACAAAACTAGACTGGAAATGTTGCTTTCTAAATACTAATCCATCACTTTATTTTACTTCATTTTAAGTAAGACTGTAGGGTAATAGAAATTAAAACTTTCCCTTATATCATGCTTACAGCTTCATTTTTAAATTATAAATTTGGAAGCACAAGAAAAAAAGAAATATTCAATAAGAGGTTGTTTAGCATCATAAATATGTTATACTGTCAAAATTTGAGTCCAAGACTATTTTTAAATTGTAAAATAATTACAGAAGCTATTGAAATGATTAGAATAAATATATAACATTTTATTACATTTTACATATTTATATAAATACACTATTATAATTATACATATTTACCAGAGAAGGCAATGACACCCCACTCCAGTACTCTTGCCTGGAAAATCCCGTGGATGGAGGAGCCTGGTGGGCTGCAATCCATGGGGTTGCTAAGAGTCGGACAAGACTGAGCGACTTCACTTTCACTTTTCACTTTCATGCATTGGAGAAGGAAATGGTAACCCACTCCAGTATTCTTGCCTGGAGAACCCCAGGAAGGGGGATCCTGGTGGACTGCCGTCTATGGGGTCACACAAGAGTCGGACACAACTGAAGCGACTTAGCAGCAGCAGGAGCAATGCATTTATAATAAATAATAATATTCATACATTACTTATTTTACTCATGTTTTCTGCTTGGACCTCTCTATATTCTCCACTTGAAATAAAAAGCCAAATGCACGTTTTATGTTCTCAAATATATCATGATACCATTCATTACCATTCATGTGAATTGACATAATTGGTAGTCCATCTTTATAGGAATAGCTTATTTCTGCTTTCACTCTCAAGCCTGTGAAATGGAAGCCGCCAAAGGAGTCAACATAGTTAGAGTGATCATATTGAGTAGGCCTCTAAAATAATATAAAAACAAACAAAGAAACCACACCTGTCTATGCAAAAAGTGAGAGAAAAGGGGGTTAATTGGTGACTCAGTTTTAGAGCACATAATATGAACCAATTTTAACACAACTGAATTCAGTCTTTTACAGTTTTTTTTTTTTTTTTTTTTTGGAAAATCAATCATACTGTCTCTAAAAATTAAAAGTATAGATGGGTAGGAAACTGTGCAGTGCCTCTGGCTTATGACATACTTCTCTAAAAGAAGAGCTTCAAAGATTGATAAATCTTACTGTAAAAATCCATAGATATTTGATGCACTCTTTAAATAAAGTGTATGATATTTTGTTTTGAGACTTGTTTTTAGGTATGTCACCCACATTAGCCTCTGAAATTCTGAAGAACAAGAACCATAGGATTTAATACTGTGCTTGCATAGAGTAAGTAAGGAAATTTATTGAATAAAAATGAAACTAAAATTTTGCTTGAGCTCAATTCATGCTGATTCCTTTACATATTATCATCGACTTTAAGTTATATGATGAAGAAGAGGAACAAGTTTTAGAAAATACATAGCTAAAAAATTTTAAATAGTTCTTTGTGCCTCCCTTTTTAGGCAGTTTATAATTGGGGAGACTGAAATTGTACTATCTTTTTTTAAAGAAAAACTCTTAAATCAGATGATCTAAAGGGAAAAGAAAAAACTGGAGAAAATAGGTTGAAAATTATATGAAGTGAGTCGTTTGAGATTCCTTTTACCTGGATGGATAATTAAGTTAAAAAATAAATAATTGAGGCCATATGAAGAATTTAGGCTTCCACATGGCATCTTAGACTTGTGCATGTAGAACTATGTATGTAGATATATGGGTGCCTGTAGAGAGAAAAGGTGAGGGTCTGGAAGGAAATGACACCCAATTTCACAGTTAAAGCATATCTTTTCTTGATGAATATTCAACTTGTAGAGCTGAACACACAGGATTATTGATTCATAGAGTAGAGGAGTTTTGATTTCTATGACTTTTATTTCTTCATACATTATTGAAAAAGGTTAAAGGTGTGCATGCTTACAACTATTGCATCAATTTTTCAGACCTCAAGGGAGAAGTGTGAAGTTTGCTAACCAGATATTACCTTTCTCTAGGCATTTGTTGGAAGGAAAAATAGATATGTGTAGTGAAAAGATGTCACTGCCATGATCCTTTGTGGGGCACAGCAGAACACTGGAACTACCAGAACCAATATATTTGCAGTAAAGTCATGAAAGGAACAAAAAATGTTTGCAGAAGACATAATTCCACCACAACAAACCGCTGTGTACTCTTATTTTGAATAAAGAGTTTTCAGTAATGATGAAGAGAGTCACTAATGTGCGTGAACTTTTCACCATCCTTGTAATCCAGACTAGTCAACTTTGCATTGCCAACATCTTTTTAAATGCATATCCTTCTCTTTGCTTTTTCTCCCTAACTCTGCTTCATTTGGCCAAGTATTTACCATGGTCTGCTTCATGTTTGCAAATGATTGTGTGTGTGTGTGTGTGTGTGTGTGTGTGTGTGTGTGTGTATGAATTTTAGATCCAGATGTTTGACATGAACTCTACAATCCTCCCTGGGGCTTGGACTGATATTACTCTAGTGAATAATTTATCATACAGAATTTTAGTAAAGAAACTTTTCTTGGTTTCCTCAGAGCTTTTAGAGCTATCCTTTTAGGATATGTGTAAATTACTTCTATATTAGGAAGTATATTTCAAGATAGAATATAAATTATCTCCACATTAGTAATTTGTGTATTGCTTAAGGACCAAAAGCAGATAATTCTCATCTTGTTGAGCACACATTCAAATGAACTCATTAGAATTTGAATGAATTGAAACAGTTGATGTAACTGAATTACTGCCAGACAAAGGTCAGATAATGATTTTGGCATCTTAAAAAGTTGCTTATCTTTTGCTGTCTGAATTTTGTCCATTTTAATTTTTAATGTCTGTGTATGTTGATCAGCATAAGATTCTGCACATAATTATTATTTGTATTAAGTATGATCCTTTTGCTTCCAAGAACATAACATTAGTTGTCCCATAAGTTTTTACAATTTTTAGTAAGAATAAGGGTATTAGAGCAATGATAAAGAATGAAATTGATAGGAAACTGGGATGTATCCAAACAATACAATATTAACATATTGTTATGCCTGCTTGCCTGCTAAGTCGCATGGACTGTAGCCCGCCAGGCTCCTTTGTCTACGGAATTCTCTAATCAAGTTTACTGAAGTGGGTATATTGCTATTATACCCTTCACATTTTTATGATTTAGAGTTTGAAATACTTCTTACTTATTTCAAGTTCATAGGTGAAAAATAATAATATTTGTATCATAATGCTCTCAGAAGAAGAGTCTGCTTGTCTGAATAAACTAATTACCTTCAGGAAGGGCGCTAAGAAAATAAATAAGTGATAATACTGAACTTCAGTTTTCTCATCCTTATAATGGGAATAATATATTCATCACTTATAAAACTTAAATGAGAGTGCTTTTTTAAAAACTGAGGAAGTGTCTCCTTTTTACTTTTTCTTGCTGTTGAATGTTTATGTACACACATGCACACACATATGCACATATATAGTGCTACATTATATAGTCACATGAACTTAATTTCTGTTTCACTATATACTGAATAAACACTAGACACATGGAAGTTATTTTCCAGTGTTCACAAGACAATATGTGATCTCAGAATAGAAGGAGAAATGGATTGTTGTCTTAATTTCTCTTATAGTCTCTCTGTCACAACGCCCAGGAATCGTCCCTGATTTTGAATAGCACCCTAAGGGTGCTGCATCTTGTTGAACACAATAGAAGTTAATTTAGATTGCCTTTTCCAGGAACTCTCAGCGACTAGAAATATGCCCATGAACCTGAAAGTTTCCCTTGCATTACCAGCGGGAGATAGGAGCATAGAAGTTCCACTTCTCCATTTCTCTAGGAGAGAGGAGGTGTGAACATTTATTTCTGTCAATCATCACAGAGACAACTCCCCATTCCTTTCTGAAAGCTTAGAATAGCTTTCTATTTTATCTCCCATTCATTTTTTCTTACTCCCTGCCTCCAATCCCAATTGTAACTTTCCCAGAAGAATTAAGTAGATGCTTAGTATTTCAACTATAATTTTACAAAAAGAAAATATTGATGGTAATTTTTACTGTAAAATAAAAGTTAAATTACTATATTTTCCCATAAATTTAAATGTTAAGACCTTTTATTTATTTATGTGGGTTTTTTTTTTTTCATTTTGTTTTGCTTTTTGCCTGAAAAATAAAATACCTACATTTGGTTTGGATTGGTGTTTTTTTGAAATATGAATTTTCTTGCTCCAAGGAATGGATATAAAGAATATGATCTCTCATGGAGTTAATATCTATTAGCTAAACAAGTAGATACAATTCTGATAATTTTTTATGCAGTTTTATGCAGACCAAACTTGCCTACCATAAATCTTATTACAAAATCATGGATCATCATAAAATGCTTTAAAATAAATGCTTCCTAGCAATTTAAAGCTATGAAAAAATTAAAAATTTGACAAATCATTTTTAAAGTATTAGTTTTACAATAATTTCCCTGCTTATAGTTTCAAATGGAAGGCCTTTATTGGCTTTATATAATGGGTTTTTATAAACTACTTTCACCAGACATAGAAGTATAGCTATTTGCATATGACTGTTACAATTAGCAATGAAATGTGGTTAACATAGTACTTTATAAATGTTCTATTTAAGTAAATATACACAGAAAATAGCATAATGATTAAACACCTGATTTATAAAGACAAAAGATAATGGTAAAAGAGAATATTCTGATTTATATGAATAATGTTTGAATATTTCCTTTTTTGAAAGTAACAGTGTAAGACTTGTGAACCCATTGAAATTCATTTATGTACTTCAGTGTCTTTACCCACAGAAGACAAAAGTACATTGATTTAATCCCTTATTTTCTATCCCTCAGTTATTTTATTATAAGGAGACAGGTTGATAACAGCAAGGAGCATTAGAATCTGACACAACTCTTCTACTACTAATTAAAATATAAAATTCAGAATTAATTTTACTTGAAAATCTACTAGTTGAGGCTAAAATTCCTTCTACCCTGTTCAGATTTTCATACTACACCAAATGCAGGTCACTGTGACCAGATAAACTGGGCCTCTATCCATAAAATTCTGAATAATTTAATTGGCTAATAATTTAATTGGCTAATTGGTTTTAAAAACCTGATTAACAAAAGAGGATGAGAAAATACAATAAAATATGAAAGGAACATTTGTATTCAAACTTCAAAATTTTAAATAACAATATGTCTCCCATGTTTCCATGACCACATTGTACCAGAGGCCTCAGTGAGTCTTTGTCTACACCAATTAAATTTCTCCAAAGGGGAAATTTATCATTAATCTTTAATATACCTTCTTGTGCATTTTTAAGTAGAGCACTTAAAGGTTTTCTATAGAGAAAACTTCCATGTTAATCCATATTCTCAGTGTTTTAGGATTAAAAGAAGTGCAAATCAAGGATCAGACTATTAGGAAAGTGGTTCTTGTAGTTCAGACTTAACTTACTGACCACAAATTAAAATTTCTGGATAATGCTATATAAAGTATTAAACATATTTTTAAATTTTATGCTAGTATTATATATTCTAAAATTATTATCACTTACATATAAGTATTATTTTTCAGCCACCACTTGCTGCTCCAGCTCCGCACAGTGGACACTTGCCGCTCCACTTTGCTTTAGCAGTCATGAAGAGATAACCCACAACCAAGGTAAGAGAAAACCCAGTAAGACAATAAACACTGAGAGAGGGCATCAGATGGCAGACAGACTGAAACAACAATCACAGAAAACTAACCAATCAAATCACATGGACCACAGGCTTGTCTAACTCAATGAAACTAAGCCATGCTGTGTAGGGCCACCCAAGATGGGTGGGTCATGGTGGAGAGTTCTGACAAAACATGGTCCACTGGAAAAGGGAATGGTGAACCATTTCAGTATTCTCACCTTTAGAACCACATGAACAGGATGAAAAGCCAAAAAGATAGGACAGATGAACTCCCTAGGTCAGTAGGTGCCCAAAATGGTACTGGAGATGAGTGGACAAATAACTCCAGAAAGAATGAAGAGACAGAACCAAAGCAAGAACAACACCCAACTGTGGATGTGACTGGTGAGAGAAGAAAGGTCTGACGCTGTAAAGAGAAATATGGCATAGGAACCTGGAATGTTAGGTCCATGAATCAAGGCAAATTAGAAGTGGTCAAACAGGAGATGGCAAGAGTGAATGTCAACATTTTAAGAATCAGCAAACTAAAATGGACTGGAATGAGTGAATTTAAATCAGATGACCATATATCTACAACTGTAGGCAAGATTCCCTTAGAAGAAATGGAGTAGCCATCATAGTCCACAAAAGAGTCCAAAATGCAGTACTTAGATGTAATCTCCATAACAACAGAATGATCTCGGTTCATTTCCAAGGCAAACCATTGAATATCATGGTAATCCAAGTCTATGCCCAGACCAACAATCCTGAAGAGCTAAAGTTAAATGGTTCCATGAAGACTGACAAGACCTTTTAGAACTAACACCCAGAAAAGATGTCTGTTCATTATAGGGAACTGGAATCCAAAAATAGGAAGTCAAGAAAAACCTGGAGTAACAGGCAAATTTGGCCTTGGAGTACAGAATGAAGCAGGGTAAAGGCTAATGGTACTTCGGCCATCTCATGAGAAGAGTTGACTCATTGGAAAATACTCTGATGCTGGGAGGGATTTGGGACAGGAGGAAAAGGGGATGACAGGATGAGATGGCTGGATGGCATCACCGACTAGATGGACATGAGTTTGAGCGAACTCCTTGAGTTGGTGATGAACAGGGAGGCCTGGTGTGCTGCAATTCATGAGGTTGCAAAGAATCGGACATGACTGAGGGACTGAGCTGAACTGAACTGAACTGAAGAGAATGCAATGGTCATAGCAAACACTCTCTTCCAACAACACAAGAGAAGACTTTACACATGCACATCACCAGATGGTCAACACCAAAATCAGATTGATTATGTTCTTTGCAGCCAGTGATGAAGAGGCTCTGTACAGTCAGCAAAAACAAGACCTGGAGCTGACTGTGGCTCAGATTATGAACTCCTTATTGCCAAATTCAGACTTAAATTGAAGAAAGTAGGGAAACCACTAGACTATTCAGGTATGACCTAAATCAAATCCCTTATGATTATACAGTGGAAGTGGGAAATAGATTTAAGGGACTAGACCTGACAGACAGAATGCCTGACAAACCAAAGATGGAGGTTCATGATATTGTACAGGAGACAGAAATTAAGACCATTCCCAACCAAAAGAAATGAAAAAAAGCAAAATGGCTGTCTGAGGAGGCCTTAGAAATAGCTGTGAAAAGAAGAGAAGTGAAAAGCAAAGAAGAAAAGGAAAGATATACCCATTTGCAGGTAGAGTTCCAAAGAATAACAAGGAGAGATAAGAAAGCCTTCTTCAATGATCAGTGCAAAGAAATAGAGGAAGACAATAGAATGGGACAGACTAGAGATCTCTTCAAGGAAATTAGAGATATTAATGGAATATTTCATTCAAAGATGGGCTCAATAAAGGACAGAAATTGTATGGACCTAAAAGAAGCAGAAGATATTAAGAAGAGGTGGCAAGAATACACAGAAGAACTGTACAAAAAAGATCTTCACGACCCAGATAACCATGATGCTGTGATCACTCACCTAGAGCCAGACATCCTGGAATGTGAAGTCAACTGGGCCTTACGAAGCATCGCTATGAACAGAGCTAATGGAGGTGATGGAATTCCAGTTGAGCTATTTCAGATCCTAAAAGATGATGCTCTGAAAGTGTTGCACTCAATATGCCAGCAAATTTGAAATAACTCAGCAGTGGCCACAGGACTGGAAAATGTCAGTTTTCATTCCAATCCCAAAAAAACGCAATGCCAGAGAATGCTCAAACCATCACACAATTGCATTCTTCTCACACCATAGTAAAGTAATGCTCAAATTTTCCAAGCTAGGCTTTCACAGTACATGAACCATGAACTTCCAGATGTTCAAGCTGATTTTAGAAAAGGCAGAGGAACCAAAGATCGAATTGTCAACATTCCCTGGATCACAGAAAAAGCAGGAGAGTTCCAGAAAAATGTCTATTTCTGCTTTATTGACTATACCAAAGCCTATGACTGTGCAGATCACAATGAACTGTGGAAAATTCTGAAAGCGTTGGAATACGAGACCACCTGGCATGCCTGTTGAGAAATCTGTATGCAGATCAGGAAGCAACAGTTAGAACTGGACATGGAACAATAGACTTGTTCCAAATAGGGAAAGGAGTACATCAAGGCTGTATATTGTCACCCTGCTTATTTAACTTATATACAGAGTACATCATGAGAAATTCTGGGCTGGATGAAGCACAAGCTGGACTCAAGATTGGCGGGAAAAATATCAGTAACTCAGACATGCAGATGATATCACCCTTATGGCAGAAAGCAAAGAAGAACTAAAAAGCCTCTTGATGAAAGTGAAAGAAGAACGTGAAAAACTTTGCTTAAAGGTCAACATCCAGAAAACTAAGATCCTGGCATCTGGTCCCATCGCTTCATGGCAGATAGATGGGGAAACAGTATAATCAGTGGCTAGCTTTATTCTTTTGTGCTCCAAAATCACTGCAGTTGGTGACTACAGCTAGGAAATTAAAAGACGCTTACTCTTTGGAAGGAAAGTTATGACCAACCTATACAGTATATTAAAAAGCAGAGACATTACTTTGCCAACAAAGGTCCGTCTAACAAAGGCCATGGTTTTTCCAGTAGTCATGTATGGATGTGAGAGTCAGACTATAAAGAAAGCTGAGTGCCAAAGAATTGATGCTTTTGAACTGTGGTGGTGGAGAAGACTCATGAGAGTCCCTTGGACTGCAAGGAGATCCAACCAGTGCATCCTATAGAAGATCAGTCTTGAGTGTTAATTGGAAGGACTGATGCTGAAGCTGAAACTCCAATACTTTGGCCACCTGATGCAAAGAGCTGACTGACTCATTGGAAAAGACCCTGATTCTGGGGAAGATTGAGGGCATGAGGAGAAGGGACTGACAGAAGATGAGATGGTTGGATGGCATCACCAACTTAGTGGACATGGGTTTGGGTGAACTCTGGGAGTTGGTGATGGACAGGGAGGCCTGGAGTGCTGTGGTTCATGGGGTCACAAAGAATTGGACACAACTGAGTGATTGAAGTGAACTGATGAAAATTTTGAGTATATGTTTAATTCTATTTTCCTCCTAAAACTGGTAACTTTTATTCCTGATCTTGTTCAGTGCAGAGATTTTTAGGAACATATGACCCACTGTGACAAAACTGACAGCATCCTACTTCATAGTTAGGGGAATTGAAAGGTCCTTCCCTCAATCTCACTTACATGTTAAGCATGGAACAAGGTTTTAAATCTGGGTCTTCTAATTCCAAATGCAGAATTATTTTACTACATCTGGATGTTATTTTTATCTGAGGATAAATTTTTATCTATAGCTGAATTGACATTCAGATCAGAGTTGCTTTTTTTAAAGCTACATTTATAGCATTCTCTAATACCTGTTTATCTTGTCAATAAGTTAGAATTCATATCTTGTTTAATTCTAGAAGTATAATATGTTTTTATCCTAAAACTAAACACTTGTATGTGTAAAACATATTTTAATTTGCTTTTACTAGTATTTGATTTTGAGAATATCTCAAAATGCCGATTTGAATTCAATTGTCAATTTTGTTTCTTTTTTTGTTTTGTTTTAGTAGAGATGATCACTGGTTTAGGAAATCAGTTATCAAATATTTGGCTGGTGTCTTGAGAAGCTCTCATATACAATAAAGAATATAAATTCATTTTTTGGATGTTTGACTTAATAGTTTTCTATCTCCATTTATGCTTTCTATCTTCCGCCCCACTTCTGGGCAAGCCTTTCAGAAAGCCTAAGTGCTCCTGCCTTGGTAATAGTTAAAACTACAGAAGTCCTAGTCCATGCATGGGAAACCTCACCCCTTAAAACAACCCCTAACCACAAAAAAAGCTAAAGCCTCTCTCTTCCTGGCTCCTATACATCATTTTCTGTCCTGCTTGAGAGTCTGTCCTTGTCTCCCTAGAAAGATTCCCCATGTGAGTAATAAATCTCTTCATACCATCTTGGTGTGTTGTGGCATCACCAGTGTCAACATCCAAGCCAATTTGGTGTGGCAGGGTCTCCACACCTCTCTAAGGTTATACCACCATGAAACTTTTTGGAATATTTCCCAAAACCAACTTAGTGCAAGGCACAGAAACATAACTTGAATGTCATACACTGTACTTTCATGTAAGGGAAAAAGTGGAGATGTTGGTTAGAGATGGAAAGATATTTATTTATTTTATTTTTTTTTTAATTTTTATTTTTACTTTATTTTACTTTACAATACTGTATTGGTTTTGCCTGGAAAGATATTTATACAGAGATGAAAAGGCATTTAAATGAAGAAAGTGAAAACTGTCAATGGACGACACCCTAACCTAATTCATGTATCAATGTTTTGATCTTAAAAAAATAAATAAGCCAATCCCTATTATGTTTTACAGCCCCCATAAGATAAAAGTTTAAATTAGGATATTAAGAAAATGCACCTTTAATTGGTTTTTTGTCTACCAGATAAAAATGCCCGCCCCCCTCAACACAAAACCTACTCCTTACAACTACTGTGAATTTATAGGTAGGTCCAACATGACTAGAATTCATGGAGATATCCATGTATGAATTCAAGTATGATTAGCAAGACAGGTTGTCATTGTTTAGATGCTAAATTGTGTCTGACTATTTTGTTATCCCATGGACTGTAGCCCACATGGCTCCTCTGTTCATAGCATTTCCCAGAATACTGGAGTGGAGTTGCCATTAAGCTTTCCTCAGATGAGTAGGAGAATACATCGTATATACATTGCCCTTTACATCCAGATTTACGGAAAATGACAATTTAGTAGGATATCTGCATTTCAAAAATAATCAATAAAAAGGAAAAGTAAAATAAATCTTTTTGGAACTCAGTATGGAAAAATTGAATATTAAGGATCAGTTTAGAGACATGAGATGTACAATAGAATAGCTTTCTATTTGAACTGGAAAATGTTGCAGTCACAGTCATTAGGAAGTCCTTCCAGGTTGTTGTCAAGAACTAACAACTTAGACCAAGACTTGGAAATTTGTACCCTCAGAACAATGAAATAAAACCCTGTTATTTCTTGAGAAATCAAAATAGTTCCAAAACTCAAGTGCAGTCTCCTAAGATTAAGTCTGTACACTTAATCTGTGTAAGTGTGTAACGTGTACACACACATGTTGGGCTTCCCAGGTGGCACAGTCGTAAAGAATCTGCCTGCCAGGGAAGGAGAGGCAAGAGAAGCAAGTTTGATCCCTGGATCAGGAAGATAAACTGGAGAAAGATATGGCAAGCCACTCCAGAATTCTTGCCTGGAAAATTCCATGGACATGGACACTGGCAGGTTATAGCCTATGGGGTCAAAAAGAGTCAGACACAATTGAGCACACAAGAGAAGACACACACACACACACACACACACACACACATGAAAATGGAACAAAAGGGAAAAGAAGTAAAGGAAATAAAATGAGAGCTGCCATAAATCAACTGATCAATGCAAGCTGGTGTACCCAACCTGTTTTTATTTCATTCAATCATAGTCCATCCCAATACAATAAGAATGATGATACACTTCAAATGATAACATATGTGTTAGTCTGAGGTAGGAATTTTCTCTCTGAGTATATTGGAGAAGGAAATGCCAACACACTCCAGTACTCTTGGCTGGAAAATCCTGTGGATGGAGGAGATTCGTAGGCTACAGTCCATGGGGTCACAGAGTTGGACACAGTTGAGCTACTTCACTTATTGGTGTTATAAGAAGGGAGAGAATAGAAAAATCTGGAACAAAAAAAATCTTAAGTCTTGGAATGCCTACTTTTTTATAGCTCTAATGTGAAAATGAAACTCTAAATGTCAGCTGCTAGATTCAAGTTTAAAAATCACAATTAAATTGTATGAGTATTCAAAGTTAGGGAAATACATTTTTCTGAGGCCAGTTTTCTCCTGGCTTTACCAATATGTTCTCTTAGATGATTTGTTAGAAATATGTTTTAGTCTTATATTTGATTATTATATTTTAAAACTGAATACCACTAAATCGAATAAAATCTAATTTAATATACTCTTGTCTAAACCTATGGGATATATATAAGGTTATTTAATAACTATTGTTACATATATCAGGCATGTTACAATTATTAGTAAGACTATTTGAAAATGGGAAGGTGAAGACAGTCCTCTTGAGTATTTCAGAAACTCTCTCCAGTTTCAAACACTTGAACAGAATGCTTCCTCATTTCTGCTGCCAGTGCTATGTTCAATTTTTTCCCTTTAGAATAGTGTGATTGGTAGTTATAAGGATATCTGAGAGTCGTGTGTTTGGACATGATAATGACCCCTCTGAGTGGTTTCCAACATTGCTTCTATTCCAAGAAAACCTTTGTGTTGGGAAGTAAGCATCCCTATCCCAAAGTTAACCTACTTGATAAATTCCCTTATGACCACAAAAGAGAAAAAAACAAACACAAAAAACAACAGATGATAGCTTTTAAAATAATAAAAATTTAATCTGTTTAGTATCTGAGGCAATCTAAATACCTGCCTCTCAGTTCAGTTCAGTTCAGTTCAGTTCAGTTCAGTTCAGTCGCTCAGTTGTGTCCGACTGTTTGCAACCCCATGAATCGCAGCACGCCAGGCCTCCCTGTCCATCACCAACTTCCAGAGTTCACTCAGATTCATGTCCATCAAGTCAGTGATGCCATCCAGCCATCTCATCTTCTGTTGTCCCCTTCTCCTCCTGCCCCCAATCCCTCCCAGCATGAGAGTCTTTTCCAATGAGTTAACTCTTTGCATGAGGTGCCCAAAGTACTGGAGTTTCAGCTTTAGCGTCATTCCCTCCAAAGAAATCCCAGGGCTGATCTCCTTCAGAATGGACTGGTTGGATCTCCTTGCAGTCCAAGGGACTCTCAAGAGTCTTCTCCAACACCACAGTTCAAAAGCATCAATATTTCGGTGCTCAGTCTTCTTCACAGTCCAAATCTCACATCCATACATGACCACAGGAAAAACCATAGCCTTGACTAGATGGACCTTTGTTGGCAAAGTAATGTCTCTGGTTTTGAATATGCTATCTAGGTTGGTCATAACTTTTCTTCCAAGGAGTAAGCATCTTTTAATTTCATGGCTGCAGTCACCATCTGCATTGATTTTGCAGCCCCCCAAAATAAAGTTTGTCTGACACTATTTCCACTGTTTCCCATCTATTTCCCATGAAGTGATGGGACCTCTAACACAAGACAAATACTGAAAACCATCCCTCCTTCAAATTTTTCCATCCAGTGTTATTCTTACAGAAACTCAATTTCTTGCTAATTGATGGATATTTCTTACCAGAAATTTTTACTTTGTTTCTGTTGAGAGTAAACTATTCAGAAAGATGAATTCTCCATCTTTTAAAAGATATTTGGATCAGATACAAGTTTCAGTTGAATCTGGAAAGGCAAAAAGAATGTGTAGGCTGGTGTAATATTTTCCTGTTCATTTGTTTTTATCAAGAATAATCTATTTTTTATTTTGAAAAAGAGGGATATCATAAAAGTTGTCCCCTTTTTGTGAAAATATAGGGTAGAAGTAGCTTACCAGTTGTTTAAGTTAGAATAAAAGAGGAGTCTCCAGTTTATATTCCTTTAAAGCAAATTTGATTCAGTCCTTCCTATCAGGAGATACTGGATATGAAGGAATTGAATGTGTATTTAGGTGCTTACTTGATATCTCCACATAGATGCTTTTAAATCATCTTTGTATGGGAAGATATGGGATCCTTTAAAATAAATTTAAGAGACTATTGGGTATCCTCAATAGAAAATTAGGTATTGTGTAAAGCATTTTTCGGATTCTTTGGTGTATCTACACCTTTCACTGTCTCTGAGCTTTACCGCTATGTAAAATATGGAAAAACTGATAGAACTGCAAATTATTCTTTGCAGTCCCTAGACATGCAAAAGATTTTTTACATCAAGTTCCACTGATTTCTCTTTTCTATAAAAGATGCAGGCTTTGCCATCTACTAAGAAGTTCATTTCAGTAGTTCTCATTGCATCTATATGTGTCTTCACTTTTGGATTCCCCTTTGGACGGGTTGTCATATCTTAGTGGTTCACTCATTAACTAATGACTTAGATAACTTACACATGTCCATTTCATACTTGTATGAGTGAAGATTTTACCTTTTTTAAACAAATACTTTTAACACCTCATATTTGGATCAACTCTGTTCCTGGTCTTCTTCCACTGTTCCCTATATCAGAAGCATCATCTATTGTTTCATTAATATATGTAGTCAGGAACTTTAGGGTCTTCTTCAGCATCTTCTTTCCATTCTCTGTTCTTCCAGTGTGTTTGTTTGTGCTCAGGTAGTTAGTCGTGTCTGACTCTGCGACTTCATGGACTGTAGCCCACCAAGTTCCTCTGTCCATGGTATTTTTCCAGGCAAGATTACTGGAGTGGGTTGTTATTTCCTATTTCAGGGGATTTTTACAACCCAGATATGGGAACCACGTCTCTTAAGTCTCTTGAATTACAGGTGGATTCTTCATCCACTGGAGAATTCATCTTCTGGAGAAGGAAACGGCAACCCACTCCAGTCCCTTTGCCGGGAAAATCCCATGGATGGAGAAGCCCGGTAGGCTACAGTCCATGGGGTCACCAAGAGTAGAGCACGACTGAGTGACTTCACTTTCACTTTCTTCATCCACTGAGTCATCCAGGAAGCCCTTTAGATTTTTTTTTTTCTCCATTCTTCCTGCTGTTGCTGCTGCTGCTAAGTCGCTTCAGTCGTGTCTGACTCTGTGTGACCCCAGAGACCGCAGCCCACCAGGCTCCCCAGTCCCTGAGATTCTCCAGGCAAGAACACTGGAGTGGGTGGCCATTTCCTTCTTCATCCATTCTTCCTACTTCATATCAAATCTATTTTCAAGTCTTTTGTTTACAGGTGCTCCTGTTCAAATACCTCAGATCCTAATGGACATTGTAGCCAGGATTTGGCAAGGTGTATGTATTTATGTCATGACAATCCATATCACATTATATAATTTTTACTTTCTGTGTACAATTAAAATTTTTTTTCAGTGAGCAATATTTCACAAAGACAGCCTTACATTCAATTTCCATGTCCCATATATTCTACTTTCCAAACATCTCTTCAAATAATCTACTTTGCTCCTTTTCCACCATTACTCTAGCTACACTATGGATAAAAAGTTCTCTTAACAACTCTGGAAGGAGGTTGGTCAGTTAAAAACAAATTATTTTCAAGTTTAGAAAAGATGGGCATGGGCTGGTGTGATATGGATTATTGTGATATAAGTGCATATGTGTGGAAAGGCTTTTGTCTCTACTCTCTATTAGAAGGTCATGTGTTTGTGCAGAAGTGCTTGTAAGGCAGGTAAAAAGAGAATCAGTAAATCATTTAGCACTTGCTGGAAGAGAACGATTTACTAATCCATCAGTTTATGGAGCTCGTGGATATCAGAACAAAAGCCAGGTGGCTAAGTGTACTCTGTATCACTGTATACTGACACAAATATCCTTTATTTGATTACTTTGACAGAACCCAGCTCAACCAATACTTAGAAAACAGGATTGCTTTCTACATTTAGATGTATTCTGAGAGTAACTGAGTACATTATCTCCTGAGAAGCACAAATAAAGACCTTTAATTACAGCATTGCTTCAAACACACATAAAACTTTATTGTGGACCTTTTTGAAATGGGAAAATTATTTTTAAAAGATTGAATTAATTTGCTCCTACTGTGAACCCACATTTTAGTTACTAAGCATATTATTCAAAAATAATTGCCACTAGTTCGCTGCTGCTAAAGTGTCAGACTTTTCAACAGCAAATGCATCAAAACTTCCAAGCTTATATTTTTTATCTCATGAAAAAGGAGAGGAAACAAGAAAGAATGAAAGAGGGGACACTGAGATTGTAATTCATTGATATCTTATACATATGACAGTCCCTTTTGGTTCACAAACCTCAACATGAAGTCCCTGGTATTCTTTTAAAATAGCTTTTAAAAATGTGTTTTGTTTTTGTTTTGTGTTTTGAAAGAAGGAAAGAGAAGACAAATCAGCCCTTACTTAGGTTTAGAAAAAACTGAGAGGTTTTTTTTTTTTTTTTTTAAGATGGCTAAATTTGTGAATACTCTTCCTCAATAATGAGTGTTATCTGAAGGGAGCTACCAATCCAGTAGCTTACAGAAAGTTGAGTGTTTTGAAAACATTTTCCTTTAAATAGGCACGCACTGTCATTTGCACATTCATGGAAGAAGTAGTCCATGATTATGTGCAAATGACTTTTCCCAATCGTTCTTCATCTTTTGTTTCAGATTTTGAATAAGAAAGCAACACATATTATGAATGTGAAAATGAAAAATTTGCTAACAAAAGCATCAAGTGGAGAGGAATTGCATAATTATAGTTATAACTTTTTGGCTGATTCAGAGTGTCAAGGTAGCAAAAGAACAGCTTTTGACTGTGTTCCTGTCAGTAAGTATTTTAAAGCAGATCTTTCACTTCTGGTTGTACTAGTCTTTCCCTCCACAGGGGTTTCCAGGCAAGGGAGGGGTGGCAACTAAAATCCATTCCATGTTGTGTTTGCTAAATCATGAATCCTGGTGAATGAATATGTCCCCTAAGGCAATGGATATTTTTTTCTTTAATTTGTGTAAAGTCTACCAGTGTCCCTGTTTAAAGCTTCGAGCTATGCTCTCAGGAGCAATTCTGACATCCTGGAAAATAGATCCAGTTTAATGAATATTCCCTCTGAAGACTTGACTCTGAGAAAAAACTCAAGATGAGCTTATGCTCCTTTAGTGCCAGATTGTTTTCAGTAATGTTTAAATTCAATTAGGTTATTTAAATTTAACAGGGCACAGATTTTTAACTTTCTAAAGGATTTGTGTTTCTTTAAATCCTGCTTTCAGTATTATTTCATTATTTGCATACTAATAAATCATTAAGTAATCAAGTTTTAATTTCAGTCAAAATTTTGTGGGGTACTGTGTACATAGTTGCACTCTTCTAGTTTACATTGCATATGACAGTCCTGACATTTAATCTAATGTATCAAAAATGAGGTGGTGTTAATGCAAGCTTGTGGGCAATGAGGCCAAACAAACAGAAACTTCAGAGCTTGGAGCAAAGAAAGGTTTATTGCAAGGTCGAGTAAGGAGGCAAGGTGACTCAGGCCCTGAAAAGCCTCAAGGTCACCAGAGAGTCTTAGCAAAACATTTTCAAAGGGCAGGCGAGGAGGGGGGTATCATGGTGTATGTGAGCAGCATGTGTGTGATTATCTGATTGGCTAATGGTGAGGTAGCAAGGGGGTTAACACTATCAGTCCTTAGGCTCCAGGAGGCCTGGGGCTATGCGCTCAAGGTCGTCAAATAGTTCTTCCATTTGATGGGTTTTTTTCACATCTGCAAAACAATTCAAGAAAACTGCATCAGTGATTATTATCTAGGTTCTTCAGAAAGGAGCTAAAGCAGAGGATCTGGGGGAAAGCCTGTCTTCAGAATGTCCGGTAGCATCCTGCTTGGTTACCTGCTTGGTTACAGTAGCTGCCTCTTTGTTTACTGATGTGGAACATCGAAATCTATGTTACGGTAGCAATATCAATAACACATAAAATATTACAAGCTCTAATAATTATTTCTGTTGCCCCAAAATATAAAAAATTTAAAGCCATACAACAGAATGAAAATATGTTGTTTTTCGACAATGTAAGGGAAACTGAAACAGAAAAATATTATGAATTTCACAAACATTTGTGTGTGTGTGTATGTGCACTCATGTGCTTGTTCTTTGATTAATTAAAAACATGGTTTGTGTGCACATTTAGAATTAGAGGTGGGTTGGGGGACATATTTTAATGTTTTTCTCTCTTGGAGCCTACAGTCAGTTAAAGCAAGCAGATTCAGTAGGACCAGCTTTCATTTTTATTTCTGAATATGCTTTCTTGCGACCAAGAATGCCTTGCTACATAGATGTCATACATTAGGCATTATTCGTGTTGCAGAAGAGTATTATTTAGCCTAATTATTGGGCTGGCCTTATACAAGTGACCTGCAGCAAGGGAAACTGCAACACATGGCTGACTGTTGGCAAAACTGCAAATATAGGTGAACCTTGTTTTCACCTTGACATTCATCTGTTTCAGTTTCTGTCCTTTCTTCCTTCTCTACCCCTAAGCCAGCCCTCATGGCCAGTTGATTCATCATCTCAGGCCTTTGTAACAAAATTATATTATTCTTGGGCTTTCCTGGTAGCTCAGCTGGTAAAGAATCCGCCTACAATTCAGGAGACCCCAGTTCGATTCCTGGTTCAGGAAGATCCCCTGGAGAAAGGATAGGCTAATCATTCCAGTTTTCTTGGGCTTTCCCGGTGGCTCAGCTGGTAAAGAATCTGTCTGCAATGTGGGAGACCTGGGTTTGATTCCTGGGTTGGGAAGATCCCCTGGAGTAGGGAATAACTACCCACTCCAGTATTAGGGCTTGGAGAATTCCACGGACTGTATAATCCATGGTCG